>NW_027516477.1:6420315-7062347 GCF_048772815.1 Callospermophilus lateralis
AGCTTATCATGTATAATTTTAAAAGCACAATTAAAGGAACTAAATGCTACAATAATATGACATAGTCATACAATGGCATCTATTAATGTAAGAATGTAGTTATCCTTCATTTGAAGCCTAACCTCCAGATACCTGCTGTGCTTCTAGATGCTAGAATGTCAAAGAAAATTAAGTGAAAGCATATCTCATCATTGGATAAATTGCCTGTTGAAAAGAAATGTACTTAGTTTCTCATTTGAATGCTGCTTTCAGTTAAAAAAAATGGGAAGGATTGTTATCAGGTAAGGACTAATCTTTCCTTACCTAAAAGAAAAAGGGTGGGGTGGGGGGGGCAGAGGGAGAGAGAAAAAGAGAGAAAGAGAAATGTTCATTTGAACAAAAGCAGCAATCCAGGAAAAAGAAAAGAAAGAAGAGAGAAAGAAAGGCAACATTGTTTTCTCTGTATTTTAGGCCTATTTGAAAGCTTTTAGTATTAATTAATACAATGTAGAATCTACTTCAAATTAAAAAGATCTGCAAAATGAGTGGTTTCTTTTGTGAAAATATCTGTTATAAAGTTGCAATTCTTATAATATTTTTTAATCACCTGAGAATCATTTATAATATGTGAGATATTTGTGAAATTATATTATTCTAATCATACATTGGTCGTACTTCAAATGGAAAGGTATAATCTCATATTTCATAGAAATAAAGATTTTTTAATAAAAATATGTATATTTAAACAGGTAAACCACATTTGTATTGAAACTACTTTGTACTTTCTAAATAATATTGAACCATTTCACTTTAAGCAAATCTTCTACATTAAAAAAAATTGCCTAGCTTTTATGAAATGGCACATATTTCCCTGTACGGGAATAAAGATCATTTCTGTAAATTAAAACACAAAACCTATTCTTAATTTATTTAATAAAATATCACATTATTACTAATAGAATATTAGAAACAAATTATTATAGAAGGAAATTTCTTCCTAAAAATAATGCCAACATATATTATCAAATTCCCTTGACTTGCTTTATATAATGCAAAGCATTAATTCCCTTGTGAGGTCTGTGACTAATTTACCCAACACATTTTCATTGATTCACAAACAAGGTTATTTTCTCATTATTTGCTAATATGCAATTTGTCTTTAAATAATGTATTTTTTAAAACTCACAAACTTAACATGATGGACACAGGAACGTTTATCTTTTAAAAAAGAAAAAACTCCTCTTTAACAATAGCTTGAACACCATGTTTACAGAGAAACATAACAATTATATTTCCATAGAGCAGTTTTTACACTCTATTTACAATTTCCATGACATTATATTTTCATAATATTCCAGTGCTCCCATTTAAGATAATTTTTGGAATCAAAAAGGAGAACACTTTTTTGAAACAACTTATTGATATTTGCTTGTAATACTTTTATATAATTTGAAGCTACTGACTGAAATTTCATTAGATGAAAAAAAAATTCAAAAAATATATAACAATCAAAATCCAATCCATTCAAAATACCAGAATATGTATGCCTAGATATTTAAAAATCCAAGGACTTTTGAATGTTAGTTGTCATTATAGTCCAGTTCACTGTTTATTTCTTTGGTATGCATCTCCTGACCTGTATATAAAATTCATAATTTCAAAAGTGACATGTGCAAGCCTTGGACAACTGGGGAAAAGGCATATTTTCTGACCTTGTAACCATAGCAACCACTTGCTGATTGGTAGCATGCAGGCTTTCCATCCTTTACAACTGAAGGCAAGTATGTGAGGTTGCTGGCTTTGTTTGTGACTCCAGCTATATTTACATGCAAACAGAAATACCAGACTTGAAATCATGGTTTTCTGTTAAGCATACTATCATACCATTTAAAAACAATAATTTCATAGGTTTATAATAATTTTACTATTACAATAAAAGCAGAACACATATTTTTTCCTCCATAGCTATGTGTAGAAGCTTAACTTAGCATCTTGTTCTCTATTTAGTTTTTCCTCCCTCTCCATCCAGTGCTCTATCTCCAATAGAGGGGTTGGGGAAAATATATTTGTATATATAGCAACATGTAGCTTTTTGAAGATTGTCACAAAATCAGTATGATATTTTATTTGATGAGATTTGTGTATGTGGAAAAATAATAAACTCCTTTAAATTATGCTAATGGTGATCTATTTCCATAATTTGTCTTAAATGGCAATTAGGCAAGCATTTATGTATTAAGTTTGCATCCCTGAGACACTAAGCCATTTAGAATTCCCTTCTGGAATGACTCATTACAAATTTCCTTGGATGTCTTTGCTTTACATGCAAGATATTTATCTTGAGAATAAAACCCTTCCAATTCATTGTCTTTTCCCTAACCTATTCTACTTTCTTCTCATAACCAGCTTCTTTCCTTCCTGTGATATAAATGAAAAAGTGGAAGTTTGTAAAATTCACTTTGGTGAATAATCTGTTCACAGGATTCAAGGGATGAACGAGGCATATACTGAATTTGCTCTGACCCTCCAATAATTGGAGCTCACTTCCCTTGTGAAAGTTATTTTCTCTTGATAGAAAACTTATATGAAAGTTCATCTTGGCAAATCCTTGCTTGAGTACAGTATAATAAAAGGATACAAAGTGAGGCTTCAACATTATATTAAAGGGCATTTATTTTATGTGTCATCTGATAAAAATCAAATGCTATAATTTTTTTACATAATTATTTTAAAGAGTTTGTATTTGCTAATGAAGTTTTTAGAAGCTACCAATGAAATAAATTTCATGAGTTATGAAATTAAACATTTTCTGAAATTCCTTATTAATTAATATGGATACATTGATATATTATTTTATTAAAATGATCTACATTTGTCCATGATATAAACTTACTTTCACAGATGCATACATTTTAAATCATATAATGTGATAAAAATACAATAAAATATTCCTAATAGAATTCAAAGTACAGGTAGAATATATTTTCCAATAAAATAGGCATACATGATTGTTTAATTTTAAACAAAGTTGCTTAGAAGTATGAAGTTTAAATTATTTTGCCATAATAAATATAAAATAAGCAAAATAAAATGATTTTAAAAAAAATCAAGCTAGTTGTTTGATCTGATTAATGATTAATTTCAATTCTAAAAAACTGCTCTGCAGCCTACATAATACATATTATAATAAGATTTAGGAATTCGCTATACATGTTCACAGTCTCTTTGGGACCTACTTAACAATTTCTCTATATAAAACTGTCACCCTTACTTCTTCCTGTTTTTTTTTCCTTATAGAAAGGTCATTTTCTGATTTATTTGTATTTAAAATATATTTTTCAAAGTTATAATGACAGAATCATTATTTTTGTTGTTGTTTAATAAAAGATAGTTCAGATTAATTTTAATAATTGTATAACAAAAACCTATAGTTATTTCATAACCTTTAGAAGATATGAATATTTTAAAATTTTTAATACTTTGTTTCATATTATTGTTTCTTCATAAAAATCAAACTGTTTGCCTTAATATAAACATTAAAAACATTGAGTTTTGTATTAGCACTTAGATATGAATGGGGAAAGATTTTTCATTTTTGTACATAATGGTAGTATTCAGACATAATTTGATTTTAGTATAACCCTGTAAAGTTTGTTTCCTGCCCTGATGTACTATATAAAACATTTCTTAACTCATTAATGTCAAGTATAAATTAGTTTTATATTGGAATTTTAACAGTCCAGCCTCTACGGGCAACATAACAACCAGACCATTGTCAGAAATGGTGTTAGGCTGCATGCAAATTTAAACCAGGTATCATTTATCATCAAAGAAAACACAAGATGAATTAAACTTCTGGGTGTTCCAGTACCACAAATTATTTTGGATTATCTATACTTTAAAATATCAACATTTTTTTTCCACTGAACACATGCAGAGCAATTTCTGCAATAATATGTTAATGCGCTCTCTAGATTTACCAAATCAGAATATGACTAATAGTCAATGTTCAAATGTCTAGGATGCATTTTTTCATATATATGCCCTGAATATCTGAAAAGGCACGTTGTATTGTATTAATTTGCTAAAAGTTGCAAATTCTAGGTGGCAGAACCTAGACAGTAATATCAAATTTTAATAACAATTCCTCTTCTTCAGTCAGGGCTATACTGGAGAAAAGCATAAATTGCTGTGACTGACCGTTGGTTGTTAGAGAAGCAATCTGACTTCTCCACACCCTTATTTTAGTGTATCTGCTCTGTCCCTCAGCTATATTAATGATAGCATGAAAGGTCACATGATAAATGAGTGACAAAGATATCAAAACATATTAGCCTGTTGCTTTGTTTTCAGTGTATGACAGAGATGACAGAAAAATTGTATTTTTCCCCTGAATAATTTTGCGCTACATTTTGCTGGCTAGGCAGAGTGAATTAGGAAGAAATCCCTGCCTCTGACTGTTTGTCTCCCTTTCTGACATACTTGAAGTTATAATATACATTAATAATAGGAACTGTTCACAGAAAAGGGATAAGAATTCAAGATCCGACAGTCAGTCTTCACTCGACAACCTGCTATCCTTTTTATTTCTTTCTAACAGAAATGATTTATTTAAAAAAATATGCATAAAATAAAGTGTTATTAATGTTAGGGATAATAAGCTAAGGTAGAATATAGTTCAATCATGTGAATCATAGAACAGTGATCAAAAAGATTTTTTTGAATGACTTACAAAGCAACTTAAAGGCTTTCACAACCTTGCATATCAAACTATATTATTTTGTATTCAGTGAGAAATATTTCTACTGACCAAATAAAGGCCATTTTATAATACCTAGTCTATCTTTTTAGGGTGTGGACCAAATAATTACAAGTTAGAAGTAGAATTTATAACTACTGATTTCCAGACTGTCAGGAATTGTATACCTTGCGGGAGGTGAGGTTTGTAATTTTCGAGAAGAGAAAATAGAAATTGGTGATGGTGATGTGTTTCAGGGGTAGAGTGTGGTCTCCAGGGAAGGTAAAGTCCTGCCATATCTAAATAGTCTTCCCTGGGTGAATGATAATATTGCCCACTCAGATCTATGCCTACCCTAACCATCTTAAAAGTTATCAGTGTTGAATAGTCATAAAATTCTGGGATATGAATAAAATGATAAATTTATCTTCAAAAGCTGTTCAATGAGCAACACTATGGTATGCTATATGAACATGTCTGAGCTTCAATTTTTAAGACTACTTATATATTAGATATAAAATATTTTTATATCATCATTTATAAGTAAAATTAAAGCAAATTAACATTAATTTTAGTAAATATGAAACAGGGTTTTGTGCCATGTATGGGTGATACAAGAATAAATGAAACCAAATCCTTGCCTTCAAGAGTTTAAAATCCAGTGAAGGAGAAAAAACTAAATGGCTGTTCCAATGTAGTGAAAAGTATCTTGTAAGAGAAGATGCGTACTTGCTATGGAAATAGACAGGAAGCTTACCTACTTGGTCCTGTCTTGTAGAGTAAGGGGAAGCAAAATTAAAGATACATCAGATGGTGCTTTTGATGCAAAGCCAAAGACCAGAGATTCCCCTATTATTTCAGAGAAAATGAATTTTCTATTAAATTTAGTATAACCCTGTAAAGTTCGTTTCCTGCCCTGATGTACTATATAAAACATTTCTTAACTCATTAATGTCAAGTATAAATTAGTTTTATATTGGAATTTTAACAGTCCAGCCTCTATATTTAAATGAAAATATAATAGTGTCATATTAAACATACTTGAAATGAATTATCTTTGAAAATATATTAAAAATTTCTTTGAAATAATTTTTACACTTTAAAAACAAAAATAACAACAAATACCTTATAAGAAAATCTGAAATAAAACCCAAAGAATGACTCAAGTTCTTGAGTTGATGTTTTCCTCTAGCACCATTAGTGTTCCAAATAAGGGCACTTGTTAGAACTGGGGAAACATGAATAAAATCCTCAACCTGGATGAAACAGAATCTAAGAGGATTTATAATTATGCAAATAGAACTTTAAAAATCCCTTTGTCCATTGTATTGTGTTCCCCACCTCCTCCAATGGACTGTTATTAACATACAAGGGACCAATAACAGGACAGATTAGAGGTGAGATCTGACTGCCTATCAAAGGAGGAGATAAAAGACATTCAGAAACATAAATATAAGATGAGAACATGAGCAGAGAATTGTCCTACAAAACAATGTAGATATAGATGTACCTATTACGATTGGGAAATGATATTAATTCTACCTGCCAATAAGTACACCAGTGAGAATTACAACACATTAGAAAGGAATATCATTTATTATGGTTTATGCTACATGTCAAGAAGCCATTAACAATGGTTTAAAAGACTAAGAATACGTTTTTTTTAGTTTTTTTAAAATTTTTATTTGCTCAAAATGCAATCCAGAAGGAAATTGAAGATTTGTGGATGTTGTCGAGAATTCAAAAGCTTCAATGTTGAAGAGTGTTTACTCTTCCCTCAAACATAAAAAAGTGTTGATTTTCACCTTTGGGCTTATCACCTTGTGGTCAAATAGCAATTGCTGTGGTTCCAGGCAGTATATAATGGCCAAAGCAGAAAAGTAAGTAAGAAAGAAAAGAGGATAGTTACATACCTCTAACTCATTACCATGGAGGAAATTCTTGTCCAGAAGACCCTTGGTTTCTTTGTTCAAAACTAAATCATGCCTGTAATCCGAGTGGCTCCAGAGGCTGAGGCAGGAGGATCAGGAGTTCAAAGCCAGCCTCAGCAAAAGTGAGGTACTAAGCAACTCAGTGAGACCCTGTCTCTAAATAAAATACAAAATAGGGCTGGGGATGTGGCTCAGTGGTTGAGTACCCCTGAGTTCAATTCCCAGTAACCCCCACCAAAAAAAAAAAAAACCTAAATCATATGATCACCTTTATATCTAAGAAGAAGAAAATGAATATCTAAGTTTTTTGCATAGGAAAAATGAGCAAGATTTAAAGAAGTTAGACATGACTGCCGGGAACTCAGACATCTATCTGTCTAGGTGTTTCTGCTAACAAAGACTCATATACTGTGGTAAGATTGGAATTTGCTAAGGCTTAAGATCCAATAGAAATAACACAATCTTTTAAACAGAGATATTTGACTTAAATTTCCTGTACTAGTTTTTAGAAGAAAAATTGTCTGTGTAAATTATGTCGTGATGTACCTAGTACATGAATTAGATAGATGCCTGACATTCAACTTGTCTTTCTTTCACTCTTTCCATTTCTTCCTTCCTCACTTTTTCTCTGTATCCCTCACTCCCTTCTTTTCTTCTTTTCCCCCCATAGACCATGGGCATCATTAGAGCTTGTTAAATGAGTCAAACTGATTCAATCTGCTGGATCTGAGGAGAAGACTGTCATGAAAAGAGGAGAGATGCTGTTGTAATCATTAAGGAGATGTTAGGAGATGCAGAAATCCTGATCAGAGTCTAGTGATAGTGATGACAGCTGCAAACAAAACTAAGTAAGATTTTTACAAAAGAAAAATAAATAAAACAGACTAAGTGACTCATTCTATAATATGTTGTGAAGCAGAAGGATATAACAAACGTGAATACATTTCTAACTAGATATGGGACCATTGACCATGACAGAATAGATATTTTCAGAAGGGACTATGGCAAATTAACTTATGCTAAACTTTAGGTATCATCAGCCTTCCAAAGGAGCTAATTGAAAGTTGGAATTATTCTGGGAACTGTTGGACTGAGATAAAAAGGAACCATAGGATTTGTCAGCTTATGCACAATCACAACAGCAATGTGAATGTGTGAAATGTGCAGAGCAGGGAGTCTTAATTCAGACATGGTGTATTTTGGTTTGGGGCTTCATGAATCTCCTGAAGTTGTACTTGATGTTTGGTGTGTTTGTGTGTTTTTCTCAGGGGAGAATAGTTATTACTCAGAAGAGAAGAATAATAACTCATTCAACTCTCAAATGTATCATGAATCAAAGAAGTTTGAGAACCACCAAAGTCGGATAAGAAGACAGAAAGACAGAAAAGGCAACCAGCTATATTCAAGGGACAGACAGAGGAAGATGAGGATAGGTAGAAGAAATAAGGAAGTAGTTAGGGAATTAAATAAGTAGAATTTCTGAAGCTTCTGCAGAACAGAATTTAGTGAAGGTGTGCTACAGGGAAGTAAATGGAGTGGAAAGTTTTTCATTCAACATGGCAATTAAGATATTATTTTTGGCCTCTGACAATTTTAGTGGTGTGACAAAGGTCAGATTACAGTGGTTTGACATGTGAAAAAGGGAGGCAGAGAAAAGACAGAAAATGAAAACTAGAACTAAATTTATTTAGACTAAAACTATTGCAGTGTGAACCATGTTGTTTAACATAAATTTTCATTAGTTATTTAATGTTTCAGAGGAGTACTTTTAACGTCATTTGCCCTTATGAAAATAATTACATTTAATTTTTTAAAGCTTACTCTTCCTTCATTTAGCAATGCCAAAAAGTCCATTTCTGTATTATGTCTCACTAAGCAACTACATATATTTGTTACTCAGCTTTTTATCCCTGAGTCCACTGCTCATATAAATTAAACTTAATAATTCAAATGAATATCCCCAATCACTGGAAATACATAGTGCAATGCATGTTTACTTTATAGACAATGTCTAAACTATTTCATGAATATTTTAGAAATGGTGTAGCATTGGTCACTGAAATATAATTGCATCTTAATTATCTCTTTAGAAAATATGAATTTCTCTGAATAATTATGGAACATTTTTGAGCCATCAGAGAGTTATTTTACTTAGCAGATTTTTAAAAAATTTTAATTCATTTAGTGATGTAGACAAGATTTCCTTATAGAACTTTTTATTATTATTATTATATCAAATTAGATCTTTTTAAACTACTGGTCCAATAATTTTCTCTGCTTTTATCCTTCCCATCCATTATTTATGTAGTATAATTGGGGTACACGATATCTTATAATTTACAATCTAAATTGCTTTAAAGCCATGGCTAAATCATGTATTTAAATTCTGATCCAATAATACCAAATACTAATTTCTTGAGTATTCCATGGGGATAAGAGGTTAAATTTCAATGCATGGGCAATTCATAATGGCTGTGCTTCAGATCTGATCTCTGAGGAATTTCTCAAATCTTGATTGTGGTTCACACATCACTTATGACAGAAATGAATGTGATTACCGTCTATCTGGTAAATAATAGCTTTTAATGCTCTTATTTAATATAAACATGCACATAATACATATGCACATACATATGAACATTATATACACATTTATAATACTTAATATGTTTATGCACCTGTATAAATATATGTAAATGCATACCTGTAGAGAGAAAAAAATATTATCTAAATGGAAGAAAATTTTTTGGTTGTTAGAGAATCTTGAAGATTTTAAAATTAAATCATTATTTTTCAATAACTACTAATTCAATAGTGCTGATACCAGTAAAGCTAATAAGTTATTGAAAGTGTCCTGAAAGCCATTGCACTAGGACATTCACACATTATGTTAATTGGTATTCAAGGTCCCCACCACTCCAGAAACCAACTGAACAATGATTTGGGCAAGATAGGTGTTTCTCTCTCACTCATCTAACAGCCCATGAGTAAATGTCTTGCATTCTTCATATTCAGAATTTGTTCCTTGGATTAACAGTGTAAATAATTTTAGAAACTTGATGGGCATGCAATATCATAGGTCCCACCAAGCTCTTCTCAAAGAAAATTTGAATTTCCATAGGATACTCAGGTGACTTATATGCATATAAAAGTTGGAGAGACTTGACTTGATTCATATTTGTGGATAGACTATCTCCATAGAGGGGTCCACTGGCCCAAATTTTTTATTTTGTTCTCAGTACAGAGCTTCCACTTTATGGTTCAAGATCTGAATTTCTTTTAGGAATAAAAGGAGACTCTGGTTTCTACCATGATGAGACCTGAAGCTTTACAATGAGCATAGTAACACAGTCACACTTTACCATGAAAGACACTTTGGCTATGTGCTCATGAGCCTTGTAAAATCTGGGAGTTTTATTATTGGGTAGAAAGTCTGGAATACTATATTTGTTGAAAAACGAGTAGGTTATGCTAACATATGCTGCCTTATTAGACTACACAAAAGATATTTTTGTACATTCACAGATGAGATAGAAAATCATTCTTATATCTGTATCATAATCTGATTCATAGAATTCATACTATTCAGTACATTAATTTTATTATTTATCTTACTCCAAGGGAGGAAAAGTTTCACAATTAAAATTGGTTGTACTAAACAACATTTTAAAGCTTGTATTATTAGCATAGTTCAATAACATGCTTTATTAGAATTATGAAACTGTTTCCATAGTTACCAGAATTAAAATTTTGCACTGAGGAGTTTAATAATCAAACCATAGTGAACCTATATCAGTACATGAACTGTTTTAAAACAGGAAGTGACACATTTACTACTTATTGTTTTTAAAAGACCATATAAACTGTAAATCATAGTATGTTCATGTGTGAAAATGAGGCTGAAAGGAATGATGAAAATTAATGATATAGACATAGACTCACATTTTTATCCACGTCTGACTGGAAATGGTGTTTAATTGGAAACTCCTATAAAGCAACTTGCACTATCATTATTATTTAAGAGAATTTTTTTTCCTATATACACACACATACATGCTCCTAGAAAAACAGTGATATAGTTAAAACTTACACTGAAATCAGACATACTTGCCATGATTCTGCTATTTGCAAACTGTCTGAATTTGGACACACTTTTTGTTTTCTTGAAGTTTCTCCATCTACAAATAAGGGTAATTAATGATGATATTCTCACACTTGTGTGAATTGAATGTCATTGATACCTAGTTCATGTATGCTCAGGGGGAAGCTCAAACCTAGTGGCTACTCATTAAATGTTCTTCTTCTGAAATATGAATGAGAAAAAAATAAACACAAACTCTAGAAATTAGCCATGAAAGTAGCATTCTACCATTGCAAACTAGTATCACAACCATTTCTTTTGTTCACAATGGCAGTATCCTTCAACTTGTTTTTTCATAAAATATTTCTCTAAAAATTCTCAAAACATGAGGCAAATAGCTCTATTTTCGTTCTCATAATGAAGATAGTAATCATGCATTCTTTGCTTCCATTCTATCTTTATGTTGATTCTGGGTTGCTTTGTAGAATATCTTATCCTGTAATGTTTTTGATACATGGGATTTCATCTTGACATTAGTAAAGTATAATTTTTCATATCTAAATGTAAAGAAGTCTTAGTGTAGCCTCAGACTCCTATAATAACAAATACTCTTTCTTTGTATTTTCACTTGTAAATCTCATTTCCTTCATTCAGCTTGTCAAAGGATAGCCTTATATTTAACAATTTGCTTAAAAGAATACTCATACTAATAATGTGGTAGTGTTAGTGCCTCATAGTTTATAAAGTGATTTTTGCATTTGAAAGTTATTCTAAAATTCCAAAGTGTTGTTATTTAATATTAAAGAGAATATACTAAATCGTGCCACTTTTTTTAAAAAAAGTCATGTTATAAATTTAGATAACAGATGAAAATGCAAAAATCAGAATTGGAATTAATGAACTTATATATAAATATAATATTTATTTTTGAATAAATATTATACTTTGGGTTATTTGTATGTCTGGATATTTTTAATAACCCACTATCAATTTTAATGCATTAAATAATTAAGATAATATTAGTAGTTATCGAAACAAAAGTGCTAACTCTAAAATACTGAGTTTTTAGGTCATCATTAATTACTTTTATATACCCTGAATTTGGGCTTTCATAGTAAAATGTAAATTGACAGTGATACACTAATTTTTAGTAGGGGTCCTGCTTTATACAATATTTATTTTCTGAAATATCTTAGATATTGTTCTGTGTATTTAAACATCAGTTAAAAATACCCTACAAAATGAAATTTCTGAATTATAGACTGTAGTAAAAGACTTTAATTTTATTAAAATGTTAATAGTTATTCCACTTATATCAGTCCTGATATTCTGAAAGTTATGTGGAGATATGTGGGTACATAAATGTACAGAAACCTCAGAAAGATGGTGAAGCATGTCTCTTCACATCTGGGATGTCAGATTTCAGGATTCCTAAACACTAAAACCCTGTGTACTTATTATCATAAAGCACAACCCTTGATTAAATTATGGTCTAATTAACTTTTAAACACTATTTTATGACCTGAAGTAATGGTAAGATAATGGTATGATGAGGTTAGTAATATAAATGAACATTTATTGCTGTTTCTGCAGCAATGTGCTGAGCATTAAATTAATGCTCACATTAATCCTCATAAGAAGAAGAAGAAAAAACTATCAAGTTTTACTGAATTGCCCATGTTTTGTTTTGTTTTTACTGTTAGGAGGGGGCTATGAACTGACATTAAACCTAGGTTACCTGATTCTTAGTAATAATGTTATGGTGGGTAGGACTTACCTAGAGCAAATGATAAGAATGCACTTCAAACAGGCCTGCTATAATTTGGACCGGAATTTCCTTATAGGCCCATATGTTAAAGGTTTGGTCCTCAGCTCACTGTTCTTAAAGGTGGTGGATGGGATACTAGTGGATGTAAGTTAGGTCATGATGGGCTTGTGTCCTTCAAGAGGCTAGTGAGACCCTGGCCTCTTTCTTTCTCAGTTTCCTAACTGGTCCACATTTTAGCCATAGTGTGCTGCCTTGCCACAGGCCCAAAGCAGTGGTGCCAAATGATAAGGAACTGAAACCTCCAATACTATGAGCAAAAACAATTTTTTATCTTATTAACTTTCTTTATTTCAGGTATTTGATACAGCCATGAAACACTGACTAACATAATGCCCAATAAACCAAAAACATGATATCTAAGAACTTACAGAACAAGGAAAGATGGGGATGGACTCAGAATTCACTAAACATTATTAATATGTTTTCCCTTCCCCTTTTCTCAACTCTTTTGCTTTGTATGTTTGCTGACCATATTTTTCCATATAGCCACATATGCCCACAGAAACTTCAATTTATATCTGTTGGCTGAGCAAACATGAACACAAGAATTTCCTTCCTTGTAGTCATACCAGGAAATCCTAAAAGCACTCCCTGAGGAATCATAGGGAAAATTTGAATTTGCTGGGTTACTCATGTGTCGATTCTTGAGTCCAAGGAGAAGGTATTTTATCCACCAGAGTCATGTGGAGTGAGAAGGGATTAATCACTCTCCTCTAATAATTGTAGGGGTTAACTTCATTAATTCATTTATAGGAGAATTAGAAAAACAAAACAAAACACACCAAAAAACAATTTTGAAAGATACGTATATTTTTTAGACTTGAAAAAATGAACAATTTGTGATTTTTGGAAAGATATAACAAAAATGAAATTTTGTTTCATTGTACTTGCATATCTTCTATTTAAAATGATCTTTTAAGATTTTTTAACTTGAAGGAGAAATAATTGAAAGAGAATATAAAAATGAATAACAACTCACAAGAAATTATTTACCAAAAATAATGATACAACTTATTAGTAATTAGTATTGAGTGAAATATTTCATCTTATTTTTCATCACTGTAGAAACATGTAATTAATGACTAAATCAAATAACAATAACTATGTTTTTAAAATTGAGAGATATTTCATATGAATTTTTGCTTTTTTGTTATAGGCCTTACTTTCCAAATTCTGGAGTATCTAGATGTAGTTAAAATTTAGGTACTTTATGCATTAAATCAATTGAAACTTATTTTCAGCTAACATTTCATTAAAATTTGCTTATGCTTCTTCTCACTTTTGTTTGTTTTCCCAACAGATTTCCTCTGGCAAGAATTTCTCACTGGTTTTTATTTATTTTTTTAACTTAAATTTACTTTACATTGTTAAGGTACAGCAGAAATTTCTGATTTTTTGAAACATTCCTTGTTCTTTTAATTGATGTCCTTTGGTGATTGCCTCATCTATTTTCTTATGAGCTCTCAGAAACATGTAAATTTATACTGAATTTCTTTTTGACTATTACTGCTCTTTTTATTGCATTTGTTTCATACAATTGCTTTATCATCTTCTCATATGTGTATTAATTGAAGTATGTATATTTACAATAACATGCACAGAACCTAAATGTGCAGTTTTGTGAGTTTTGATAAATGTGTGAATATGTGTCGCTGCAGCTCCTATTGAGGTACAGAAGATTTGTGTCACCAAAGTAAGTTTCCTATGTTTTTTCCAGTAAGTTTCTCACTACCATCATAAGCAAGATTACTCTGATATCTATCAACATAATTCGTTTTGCATATTTTTAAAATCCACATAAATTAAATGATAGAGACTTGTAATATTATATGTCTAACTTTCACATGATTTTTGGCATTTTGTATACTTCCAGTTTCTCAATTTAGCCTACATTTGTTTTTATATTTAAAAATGTGCCTCTTTTAGATATTATTTAATTCTGATGTACTGTTTATTCTGTCTGAGACTCTCTGGTTTTAATTAGAGCATTTCATTTGTTTATGTTTAATGTAACCAATAATGGAGTTGTGCGTGAGCTGGGCATCTTGATGCTAATTGTTTTACTTGTTGTTTGTTTTATTATTCCTTCTTTTCCTTACTTTTGCTTTTTTACTAGCTTAATTCACCATTTCTTTGGAAATTTTAGCTATTTTTTATTACATTGTTCTCTTAATGATTGAATATATGCTAACAATATATTCCAGTCTACTTAAAATTAATGTCCTATTTTTCTACATATATCATGCAAAACTTACAGAAGAATAGGTTTGTTTACTCCAGCTTTTCCAGTTGTTATTATATATTTTAATTCCATAAAGATTAATACCTCCACAGTGTTTGGTAATGAATGTTCTTGCTAGTAATAGTTAATTGAGTTTTAAGAAACATAATTTTAAAAGAAATAATCTTTTGTATTGACTCACATATTTTTAATTTTCAGAGCTATGCATTCCTTCATGCAGTTCCCAATTTCCATCTGGTACCATTCTCCTTCAAACTGAAGAACATTTTTTTAAATATTTCTCACATTGCAAGTCTACTTGCAATAAATTCACTCAATATTTTTGTTGGCTATAAACTTAAGGGTTGATTTCTTTTTCTCTTAGTATTTTTAATCATGTTATTCTGTTGTCTCTGGTCTCTGTTATTTCTGAAGAGAAGTCAAGCTTCATTCTAATAATTTTTTTCCCCAGAATATAATGTGCTTTTTCTTTTTGGCTGCTCTTGATATATTTTCTTATTTTGAGTTGTCAACAGTTTGAATATGATGTGTTTAAGTGTATTTTTCTTCATGGTTATTCTGGTAGTATTCCTTGAAACTCTTAGAAATTGGTGTTGATATTGGGAAAAACCTGGCCAATATTCCTTCCTCATCTCTTCTTGTCTCTCCTTCTGGAATTCTAATTATGATCTCCCACTTGTACTTGTTCTATTGGTGTTCAGTTTGTTTAACTGTTGTTCAGTGTGTGTCATAGTGTATGTTTTTTTTTATGAACATGTTTTCAAATTCACCAAATCTTCTCATGTTTAAAAGTCTCCATTAAACCCCTATAATATTTTTTTTATTTTAAATATTATATTTTCTATTGCTAGGGTTTCCACTTGATTCTTCTATGTATAGTTTTCATATCTCTTCTGACCCATTATATACATTTTTGAGTGTGTGGTGTGTGTGTGTGTAGAACTGAGAATTGAACCCAGTGGTGGTCTACCATTGATCTTTACTCTAGGTTCTGTTTATTTCTTATTTTAAAACAGGGTCTTACTGAGTTGCTCAGGCTTGCCTCAAACTTGTGATCCTCCTGTCTTAGGCTTCCAATCAGTAAAACTGCAGAATTGCACCACTGTCCAGGGTTCATTATGTTTATTCTTAGTGAAAAATAATTAATATATTTATAAATTTTGTTTTCAGTTCTTGTCTGCTAATTCCAGTATTTGATATTTTTGAGGTTTGATTCTATTAACTGTTTTATTATCTCTTGATAACTTCTTAAATAAATATTGTTGATGATTAAAACTTGAATAATATTGACTAATTATTATTATTATTATTATTATTATTATTATTATTATTATTATTATTTGTTCTGGCGATTGAACCCAGGGGTGCTTTATCACTGAGCTACATCCATAGTTCTTTTTATTTTCTATTTTTACATTTAAAGGTAAGAAGGATGCTCTTGGATTTAAATTTATTTTTCATCAGCCTCTGCAGATGCTGGGATTACAGGTGTGTGGCACCATGCCCAGCTTGAATAATAATAATAATAATAATAATAATAATTATTATTATTATTATTATTATTATTATTATTATTATTATTATTGTTATTGAACCAGGCATTGAACTCAGGGGCACTTGACCACTAAGCCACATCCTGAGCCATATTTTGTATTTTATTCAGAAATAGGGCCTCAATTTGTTGTTTAGTGCCTTGCTTTTGCTGAGGCTGGCTTTGAACTTGTGATCCTCCTGCTTCAGCCTCCTAAGTCTCTGGGATTATAGATATGTGCCATCACACCCAGCAATCATGATTAATTCTTAAAAAATAATATTGAATACATGGATTATATACTATTGGCTATTCTCATAACTAGCATTTTTATAATTAAATTTTTTATTTTAATTTTTTTTCTATTGTCATTCCCAATCCCTTCCTGTCATTTCCTTTTGTCAAATCCACTGAACATCTGTTCTACTCCAACACCCCCTACCCCAATGTTGTGTGTTAACATCTGTATATGTGAAAGAACATCCAACCTTGGCTTATTACTGACAATTTTCAACTAGACACCTATATTATAGACAATGATATATGGTAGATAGTATGTGTTTTACTTTTTTCATGAAGAGTATTGAGATTTTTTTTCCTAGTAATCAATTAAATTATTGAACATCTTCTTGACTGTCAGGGTGATCTAATCTGCCTTTCTTCTTAGTCCAGTGAACTAATACTTAGTCAGGAAAATATTACTTAATCCCCTGACATGTTCTTCTGAGGACTTTATTAAAGCCAAAGATTTTAGTGAAGTCATGAACATGGAAGAATTTGTACTTCAAACTATGTTTACAGCATACGCATAATTTCATAAAATTTCTGCTGGACTTCTTTTCTTGTTTATTTTGTTGTTGCTATTATTTTTTACTATAAAATAATCATTCAAAGACTAAATGAGTATCTGTATGTAAATTTTGAGAATTCTTTCTTTATGGCTTTTACTTTTCTGAGTTTTTACTTTTCTGTTTTTAGCTACTCCAACTTCAAATTCTGGTTTTAGCATAGCAAGACTGCCACTCAGGCTTGAGGTTCATTCACTACCACCCCTGTGAGACATGAGGGTACCTTTGAGGGAAAAAGCTAGTTAAATGTGAATTTCCCTTAGTGTTTTTTTCTGTCAGTTGTTGCTCATCTACAGTTTCTGCCTCCTTTCAAACATTTGCTGGTTAACGTTTTCCAGAGATAGTAATTCTTATGATAGGACGATTAGTCCAGTAAGTGCTACTGTCATTACTGCAAGAAAAAATATAGAGTTCCTTCTGAGTATGTTCTTTCTGAAAAAAAAAATCACCAATATGCTGCCACAAATGTCATTAGACCTATTTTCTATGTTTAAATAAAAAGTTTAGAAGGAAAAAAATGAAAGAATAGAGGAACCCATAATGTCATAGCAGCTCCTTGATAGTGAATTAAAATAGCATATCTGCTGTAGCAAACCATGAAAGAACCCTGATAGGAAGCCCAGAAGGCCAGCAACCCATGTGAAAACTGAAAACATTATTTAGAATAGAAAAAGAATTAATAAAAGCAACAGATGCTAGTAGCATCTGAAAAGTGGTGACT
This sequence comes from Callospermophilus lateralis, assembly GCF_048772815.1. Taxonomy (NCBI): domain Eukaryota; kingdom Metazoa; phylum Chordata; class Mammalia; order Rodentia; family Sciuridae; genus Callospermophilus; species Callospermophilus lateralis. The sequence continues at coordinate 6,438,215 of NW_027516477.1, forward strand.
GAGTAGGGGAAGGAAATCCCCTTTCCAATGAGTTGAAAGAAATTTTCACACCTAGTTTAAGAAAATCAGATACTGGTAAATTCATAATCTAAGCAGAAGATAAACTAAGAAAGAATGAGCTGCACCAGTGCAGGAGAAAATCTTGACACTCCCCAGTGGAGATAAGGGGGAAGAGGCAATGGCTTGAAAAGGCTCTTTGTTTAAACTTTCCACGTGGCAGACTAGGAATTCCTACAGGCTACCTTTGTTTTTCCTATTTTACTATTTTTTTTTATTTTTAAATTTTTCTTTCTGTGATTTTCCTTTCCTTTCCCTTCCTCCCTCCCTCCCTCCCTTCCTTCTTTCCATGCTTTCTTCCTTTCTTCCTTTATTTTTTTTCACACTTGCTTTATTTTTGAATACTCAAGACCAACCAGACACTTAAGCTCGGCTGTTTGCTGGATTGATGAATGTCCATACTGTGAATCAGGCTGAGTATAGAAATGAGACTGCAGCTCAAACTAGAGAAAAACTAAGGGTGGCCACTCATTCAGACTGTAATATGGAGAAGAGAAGGATGTTTTCATTTGAACTTGGTGGTTTGAACTCTGTGAAAAAGATTATAGCTGATGGGGAGACTGAGAATAATTAGGGTCAGACAAAAAGCAGTGAGCACTGTACCACCTCCCCCACACACTGTCTGAGGCTGTTGAAATGAGTGGGTAGAATGCAACCTGGGCCTGTCTGTAAGCAGAGCAGATGAGAGGATTTGCAAGTGTCCCTGCTAGACTTGCTGTCCCAACCCTACACCCAATACCAAAGCCATTTCTAGCAACCAACTGAGCTATAACACCCTAAATGTGCTTTAAGCAGATAATTCTAACAAGGAGAGAATGGATCTTAGCATTAAAACTCCTCTAACAAGTTTGGGTCAGAGCTTAGAACAAATAAAATGACTTTGGTATCACCCAGTCTTGTTCACAGAAAATTGTGAAATCAAAACCCTGGAAAGAAAGGCCTCTATTTCAAAAACCTCAGCAAGAATAAATCAGAATCTCTATATGACTGATATTACATTAGCTGTTTGGTATTAATTGATTCCTAGTGTGTTCCCATATTTTGTGTTAAAGTTCCATCCAATTTTACATATTTCATCAATTAATTGTATTTTCTCTTTATACCTCTTTTCTTCCTTTCCATCTCCATTGCCTTCCCCACTCCCTCATACTTTATATATTCCTCATTTAAACATTTGCCTCCTTTCCCTTCCCCACCACTTTCCTTCTTTTTTCTCTCCATTTTCTTTATTTTTCACCCCTTTTTTCTTTCTAATTCATCTTATTATAATATCCTTAACACTTTATTCTAAATTATTTTTTACTCTTGGTTCTCTTTGGTCATTAAACTTGTAAAAATCATTGTTAATAAATTTTATAGCATATGTTGAACAATGAATGATTTTACAACTGTTATTGGCAGTTACTCTTTCCTTTCAAAGTGGTACTGTGGTGCTTTCAAAGTAACACTTTCATTATGACAATCAGATATGCTGAAATTAAGAAATATCCACAATGTAGGGCTTACAATAAAAAGATACTAACTCACTAAAAAACCTCACATAAAAGAAGAAGAGCAGTCTATATCAACATATGTCTAAATATAGTATCCCAAAATATATGAAGAAACTATCCAAGAAATCACCTCCAAAAATTTATAATTATCGCACTATGTAAATACACAGGTACTAATGTGGATGTTATGCCAGATAAATAAATCAAAAGGTTTTTGATAAAAATGATCATTGAACTGAAAGAATATCTAGGGAATGAAGAAAGAGATAAAATAAAGGAAGTGAAAAAGGACCTCAATAGAAAGAGAGAGAGGTATTTTGAAAAAGAGCCAGTCAGAAATCCTGGAAAAGAAAGAATTATTAAATCAAATTAAAAATTCAGTTGAAAGTTAACAATATATTAGATCATGTAGAAGACATAATTTTATGTTTTGAAGACAAAGTATATGAAATTGAATACTTAATCAATAGTAAAGAAAATAAGATACCATGACCAGAATATACAGAATATTAAGAGACCAAATTTAAAGAATCATTGGCATGAATGAGGGATGTGAAATATAGGCTATTGGCATTAATAAACTTTTCATAGAAATAATAACAGAACTACTTCCAAACTTGGGAATAAGATAAATAAATATCCACATACAGGAGGTATTCAGAAACCCCAATAGATAATATTAAAAATAAAACTCTCCATGACACATTATAATTATAATCAAATATATAGAATGAGGATATAGTTGTAATAGCCTAAAGAGAAAAACCATCAAGTTGTATTTAGAGGAAACCAATATGAACAATTTCTGAATTCTGAGCAGAAACTCAAAAATATAAGAGAACATAGAATGAGGTGTTTGTAAGAAAATAATTGTGAACCAAGATTGCTTTATACAGAAAAGCTATATTCCAGAATCAAAGTAGAAATAAAAACATTCAAACACGAGCATAAATTTAGAAAATTTATGACTATGAGTCAAGAACTACAGAAAATACTTAAAAAATTACTACTTACAAAAGAAGTTAAAAACGAACTCAAGCCAAGGAATGGACAAATCTCATTAGAAGAGCTGATATCAAATATGAGTTAGGATTGCATTGAATATTAGAAACAGAAAAGAATGGCAATAAATAATAAACATCTCTCTATATAACACTGGACGTAATGGTCTCAACTCAATTAAAAGACATGGAGTGGCAGAGTGGACTAAAAAATGAGATGTGAATTATATGTGATCTTCAAGAGACTCATCTCTTAGGAAAAGACATCCATAACTGAAAGAAGAATGTTAGAACTGATATTTCATTCAATGGATCCTGAAAGCAAAGAGGAGTAGCTATTCTCATATCTTAATATAGAAGACATAAAAATCAAAATTAATTAGAAGAGATAAAGGAAATCCTTTTAACTTGGTAAAAAGAGAAATTCTTGAAGAAGATATAATGATAGTAAATATTTATGACCCAAACATTGGTGAGCCTAATTAAATAAAACAAAGGCTACTCAGTATAAAGACTCAGTAACACCTAAATACAACAATAATGGGTGATTATACCATACCTCTAATACCAATGCATAGGTCATCTAGCTGTAAAATAGTAAAGATTCTTAAGATCTAAAATACATATATAGATGAGTCAAAAGGACCAAACAGGTGTTGTACAATATTTCACCTAACAACATCTAAATTATCTTTTTTTATTTGCTTCTTATGGAACCTTTTCCAAAACAGATGATATTTTAGGTCCCAAAGTAAGTCATAGCAAATACAATATAACTGATACCGTTTCTGCCAGCTTATCAAATCATAATTTAATTAAATTAGAAATCATAACAAGAAAAACTATATAAACACAAGGTGAGTGAGCTATACACCTTTAATGATAAATATATTATCAATGGAATGAGGAAAGAAATTTAAAAATTTCTAGAATCAGACCAGCATAGATATACAACATACCAGGATCTCTGGGACACTCTGAAAGTGGTTCTAATAGGAAACTTTATAGTTATGGATGTCTGCCTAAAAACTTCAGAAAGATTCCAAATAAACAACTTAATAGTATATCTCAAGGTCCTAGAAAAATAAATTCCAAAGCCATAAAAAGGAAGAAAATTATTAAGATTAGAGGAAAAAATATTGAGAATTTAAAAATTCCAAGAATCAATGAAACAGAGTTGTTTATTGAAACAAAAAATAAGATTTAGAAATTCTTAGTCAAACTAAAGAAAAAAGACCCAAATTGACATTAGAGATGAAAAAGAAGATATCACCACCGTTAACTCTGGAATTCAGAGTAAGATTAGGGATTACTTTGACAAGTTTTAATCCAATATATTGGAATATATACAAGAAATGGACACACAAATCTTACCAAAATTTAACCAAGAAGATATAGAAAACCTAAAGAGAGCAATAATAAGCAGTAAGATTGAAGCAGTTATTGATAAAAGTGCTTCCAACAAATAAAGCCCAAGACTAGATAGATTCTTAGCTTAATTAAATGATACCTTTAAAGAAAACTAATGTTAATGCTCCTCAAATTATTCCATAAAAAGTAAATGGAGGAAAATACTCCCAAATTCATTCTGTAAGACAAGTGTAATACTGATACCAAAATCATATTTAAATCAAGAAAAGGAAATTATATAAGATTATACCTGATGAACATAAATTAAAAGTTCTTAATAGAAATCAAGGTAATCAATAGTCAAAAGCATATTAAGAAGATTATACATCAGGAAAAAGTTAGTTTTATTATAATAATGCAAGAATGATTCAATATATATATCAAAAAGTATGAGTGTAATCAATAAAAATAAGGACAAAAATCACATCAGCATCTCAATAGAGGCAGGAAAAATCTTATCATAAAATATAGCATGAATTCAAGTTTAAAAAACTGAAGAAATTAGACACATAAAACTAATCTCAACATCATAATAGCTACATAAGCTAACCCCAAATTCAACACCACACTGGATGGCAAAAAACTTAAAGCACACACTGAAATCAGCAACAAAACAGTGATGTCTATTCTCACCACTCTTAATAAATATACTAAATGAAAAATTAGTCACAACAATTATTATTTTTTTAAAGAGAGGGAGAGAGAGAGAGAGAGAGAGAGAGAGAGAGAGAGAGAGAATTTCAATATTTATTTTTCAGTTTTTGGCGGACACAACATCTTTGTTTGTATGTGTTGCTGAGGATCAAACCCGGGCCACACGCATGTCAGGCGAGCATGCTATGGCTTGAGCCACATCCCTAGCCCCAAACAACAATTATTTAAGAGAAGAAAATAAGGATATAAATAAGAAAGAAGAAAGTTAAATTATCAATCTTTGCAGATGTTGTGATTCTATACTTATAACACAAAAACCTCTAATAATATTTCTAGAACTAATAAATTTAGTAAAGTAGCAGGATATTAAAACAACACACAAAATTAAATTGCTTTTATATATACCAATAATGAATCTTCTGAGAAAGAAATGAGGAAAACATAGTAGCCATAAATAAATAAATAAAAATAAGTCTAACTAAAGTGGCAAATTACCTCTAAAATAAAATTAAAGACTACTTAAGATATTAGGAACATACCACAACATTGTAAAAGCTCTCTATGCTGAGCCCAAGGCCAAAATTATTCTTTAAATAAATAAATAAAAGCATTATCTCTAAAAACTGCAAGAAGACATAGATGTCCTCTTTCACCACTTCTATTCAACAAAGTTCTGAAGATTCTAGCCACAGCAGTCAGATAGGAAAAAAAATTAAAGAGATACAAATGGGAAAAGAATAACACAAACTATCAGCACTTTCCAATGACATGAATCAATTTAGAAGATCAAAAAAATTCCACCAATAAACTTCTAGAACTAATAAATGAATTCAGCAAAGTAGCAGGGTATCAAATCAACACCCATAAATCAAATGCATTTCTATACATCAGTGATGAATCCGCTTCAAGAAAAATTAGGAAAACCACCCCATTCACAATAGTCTCAAAATAAATAAATAAATAAATAAATAAATAAATAAATAAATACAATACCTAACAAAAGAGGTGAAAGACCTATACAATAAAAACTACAGAACACTAAAGAAAGAAATTGAATAAGACTTTAGAAAATGAAAAGATCTCCCATGTTCTTGGATAGGCTGAATTAATATTGTCAAATGGCCATAGTACCAAAAGCATTATACAGATTTAATACAATTCCTGTTAAAATCTCAATGACATTCTTCATAGACCAAAAAAAAAAACAATAATGAAATACATTTGGAAAAAAATAAGAGACTCAGAAATAAGAATACTCAAGTTAATTCTTACCATGAAGAAAGAGTAAGGCAAAATGCATCATAATATCAGATCTTAAACTATAACACAGAGCTATAGTAACAATAGTAACAAAAATAGTATGTTATCGACACCAAAATAGACATGTAGACCAATGGTACAGAAAAGAAGATACAGAGACAAACCCACATAAATACGATTATCTCATGCTGGAAAAACATGCAAAAAACATACACTGGAGAAAAGATAGCCTCTTCAACAAATGGCGGTGGGAAAACTGGAAATCCATATGTAGTAAAATGAAATTAAATCACTATTTCTCACAATGCATAAAGCTAAACTCAAAGTGGATCAAGGACCTAGGAATTAAACCAGAGATAACTGCACCTAATAGAAGAAAAAGTAGCCCCAAATCTTCATTAAGTGGGCCTAGGACCTGACTTCCTTAACAAGGCCCTTAAGCACAAGAAGTATAATCAAGAATTGATAATGGGACGGAATCAAACTAAAAATCTCAACAAAGGAAACAATCAATAACATGAAGAGAGAACCTACAGAATGGAAGAAAATCTTTACCACAGGCACCTCAGATAGATAATTGATCTTCAGGATATATAAAAATCTCAAAAAACTTAACACCATGATTTTATTCTCTTTTAATGCTGAGTAATGTTCCATTGTGTATATATACCAAAGTTTCCCTATCTACTAATCTACTGAAGGGCATCTAGGTTGGTTCCACAGTTTAGCTATTGTGAGTTGTGCTGCTATAAACATCGATATGGCTGTGTCCCTGTAGTATGCTGTTTTTAAGACCTTTGGGTATAAACCAAGGAGTGGGATAGCTACATGGCCTTTGCAGGTAAATGAATAGAATTGGAGAATATAATGCTAAGTGAAGCAAGCCAATCCCTGAATGTTTTCTTTGATATGAGAATATTGACTCATAATGCTGATGCGGGCGGGGAGGAAGCATGGGAGGAATGAAAGAACTTTTAGATAGAAAAAAGGGGAGGAGTGAGAGGGAGGGGGAAAGTAGAAATTATGTTGGAATGAGTTAGACATCATTACCTTAGTACATGTATGAAGACACGAATGGTATAAAAATACCTTGTGTACATGTGACTTGAAAAATTGTGTTCTATATGTGTAATATAAAATGAATTACATTCTGCCATCATGTATAACAAATTAGAATAAATAATTTAAAAAAACTTAACACCAAAACCAAAAATAATCAAATTAATAAATGGACCACAGAAATTAACAACTTAACTTCCCCAAAGAAGCAATACAGCTAACCAAAATACATATGAAAAAATGTTCATCATCTCTAGCAATTAGAGAACTGCAAATCAAAACTACTCTAAAATTTTATCTTATGCCCATCAGAAAGGCAATTATCAAGAATACAAGCAGCAATAATTGCTGGCGAGGATGTAGGGTGAAAAGCTCACTCATAGTTGCTGGTGGGATGGCAAATTGGTGCAATCACTATGGAAATCAGCATGGAGATTCCTTAGAAAATTTGGAATATAACCACCATTTGACCTAGTTACCTCACTCCTCAGTTTATACTCAAAGACCTTAAAATCAGCATATTACAGGGACACAGCAATGTCAATATCAATGTTTATAACAGCTCAATTTACAAAAGCTAAACTATGGAACAAAACTGGATGCTCTTCAAGAGAAGAATGTATAAAGAAAATGTAATATATATATATATATATATATATTATATATTTATATATTTTATAAATATAATATATATATAGTATGTATATATATATACATACAAATACATATATACACACACATATACATATATATGTATACACATATATATATATATATATACTCACACAATGAAATGTTACTCAGCCATGAAAAAGAATAAAATTATGACATTTGCAGGGAAATGGATGGAGCTTGAAAATATCATGCTAAGCAAAATAAACAACCACCCCCATAAGCCAGAGGCTGAATGTTTTCTCTGATAAGTGGATTCTGGTCCATAATGGGGAGTGTGTAGGGAAGAATGAAGGAACTTTGGATTGGGCAAGGGGGAGTGAGGGGAATGGAGCGGGTGGAGGGTGAAAAGACTATGGACGGTGACAGACTTTATTACCCTACTTACATGTTTGACTATCACTCTGCAGCATGTTCAGCCATAGGAATGAGAAGTTGTGTACCATTTGTGTGCAATGTATCAAAATGTATTCTACAGTCATGTGTAACTAATTAGAACAAATTTAAAAAAAAGATTACTGAAGAAAGAAGAGGGGTGCCAAGTTGGCAGAGTACAGAAGGTAACTTTCCAAACTGCTCTGTGGCAAGGGACTGAGAAAGAGGACAAGGAGCTTCTCTTTGTAATCAGTAAAAACAAACAAGACCAAACAAAAAGTCCTATTAGCATTTAACTCTCAGAACAACCAAGGGACAAAGAGGGTTCAATAGAATAAAATAAACAAAAAATAAACAACAACAACAATAACAACAAACAAAAAACACTGCCAGCTCTGGCTGCTGCCAATGTGGATCCACTGTGAGCTGGTCTGAGGGACAGAGACTAAGAGAACCTGCATTTTGGCTGGCACTGAGGTGTATCTTGAAATGGAGATGACAGTGATCTGAAACATTGTCAAGCCAATCCTTTGGGTGGCTGCACTTTGCTTTCATGTGAGAGAAATGCTGAGCCTCTCCCAGTGACCTGCAGGGTCAGCCACCATCTTTTTCTGTTGTGCTACTGGGGTCAGTGCATGTGGATCCAAACCCAGTTGCCCATACCTGTTTAATTCCAGCTGGGCCCAAAAATCTGAACTGGCAAAGATCTGTGAGGTGACCTAGAGTGTGATTTAAAAAAAAAAAAAGTGAAATTCAGGTGTGGAAAGTGTTGTATTCAGGGGAATTTAAGACACTCAGACCCTAGAGATCCTAGGTATATTTCTTTTTTTGCATCTTGTGGTTGGCAGGACCAGTGGGGATGACAAGGGACTTGATTAGGCGAGAAAAAGTGGCTCTGGGACTGAATCCAGATGGCCAAGATATGGGAGCCATGGGAGGTTGAAAGACATGAAGAACTTGCTTGTCCACCACTTGAGTTGAATGCAGGGGACATTCAAGTGATGCAAATGTCCAGTGCAGACCAGAAGCACCTGGGGAATGGAGGAGTGCTGGTTTAAAAGTTTCACCAAACATCATTACAGAAAGCACCAGGGGTTGAACTAGACCCAAACCCAACTTCTAGGACCTCCACCTCTGGGAACCCCTTTCTATACAGAGACCGTTTGCTGTGAATGAAGTTCACAAAACCCTCCAACCCACCACATTTCCTACTACTGAGAACATCAGCTGAGAATAGACAACAAAAAGAAGAAATTGAGAGCCGCTGACTCCTACTCTTACACATAATACATACAATAAGAACAAACAGAAAGAAAGAAAATTGGGAACTGACAACTGATATATAGTGTACACAATTTTTGACCATCACTATGGAAATAATCCCTAATCTTCCCCAAGAACCTTTTCTTTTTTTTGGGGGGGGAGAGTTCTTTTTAAATATCCATGACAGTAGAGTATATATTATTGACATACATATGCAAAGTATAATTCTCTTATGTTTTTCAAATTGAGAACAAACAAGACATAGAGTTCTAGGAAAATAAATTATTAAACTAAAAAAAAGGCTTTTTTCTGCTAAACTTTTGTGTGCTGAATGGTCCATGGACACTTAAACAGATACATATTTGTCTCACTCTTTTTATTCCAAACACTTTTTTAAAATGTTGTTATTGTCTTGACTGTCTTTTGAGACCTAGGGTCTTTTAGAAGTATGTGTTGGTTTTGTTTTATATTGTTCCTTTGTTTCCTTTATATTGTTTTTCTCCAATTTATCTTGATTCTCTTCTTCTCTTTTGCTTACAGCCAAATTCTAATGTTTTCTTTCATTATCCCATTAACTTTTTACTCCTACTGTCTCTCACCTCCCTATCAATTATTACATTCTACATCTCTTCTGCATTCTCCCTGTACACGTTTTTGATATTGACATAGCAAACCATTTTGTAAATAAAATTTCTACTGTTGGCAATTGCCTACCATACCATTTCTATTTATAGTGCAAATTAACATTGAATACAAATAACCAAATACAAATAACCAAATTTCTAATAAAACACTGACACAACACATAAAAAAATACATTAAAAGGACAGTGCACTATGATCAAGTTTGTTTCATTGCAGGGATTCAAGTTTGGTTCAACACATGAAATCAATAAATGTAATTCATCAGCATTGATAAGACTTCAAAGATGAAAATCACATGATTATATCAGCAGAGAAATGAAGAAAAACCAAAAGCATCCTTTAAAAAACTAAAACAAGCCAGGGGTGCCCTCTTTCACCAATTTTATACAATATAGTCCTGGAAACACTAGCCAAAGCAATTAGGAAAAAGAAAAAATAAATAAAGATATGCAAATAGGAGAAGAAGAGCTCAAACTACTGCTTTTGACCCATGACTTGTTCCTATATTTAGAAGACCCAAAAAATTCCACCAGGAAACTTAGAACCTATAAACGAATTCAACCATGTATCAGGATATAAAATTAACACCATAAATTAATTGTGTTTCAGTATACCAATAATGAATCAACTGAAAGAGAACTTAAGAAAACTATCCCATTCACAATAACCATAAAAAAACTGGAGCTCAAATCCGGGAATCAGTATAACAAAAGAGGTGAAAGCCCTCTACAATGAAAGTTACAGAAAACTAAAGAAAGAAATTGAAGAAGATCTTAGAAGATGAAAAGATCTCCCATGTTCTTGGATAGGCAGAATTAATGTTATCAAAATGGCAAATATATCAAAAACACTATACAGATTTAATTAAATTCCTATTAAATTACAGTGATATTCTTTATAGAAACATAAAAATCGATCATAAAACTATTTGGAAAAATAAGTGGTGCAAAATATGCAAAGAAATCCTTAGTGAGAAAAGTGAAGCAGGAAGCATCACAATACTAGACCTTAAATTATACTACTTAATTAAAGTAACAACAACAACAACAACAACAAAAAGTGGTATTAGAACAAAAATGACATGAAGACCAATGGAACAGAAGACTCAGAGAGACAAAAACCATATAAATATGATTATTTCATATTGGGCAAAGGTGTCATGAACTATACATTGTAGAAAAGATATCCTCTTCAAAAAATGATACTGGGAAAACTGGAAATGCATATGTAGCAGACCAAAATTTAACCTATATCTCTTACCATGCACAAAAATCAACTAAAAATGCATCCAAAACCTAGGCATTGAAACCCTATAGCTTCTAGAAGAAAAAAATAGGTCAAACTCTCCATCATGTCAGCCTAGGAACCAACTTCATCAAGACTCCCAAAGCACAAAAAGTAAAATCAAGAATCAATGAATGGGAATGGTATCAAACTAAAAAGCTTCTTCACAGCAAATGAAATACTCAAGAAAATGAAGAGATAGCCTACAGAATTAGAGACAATCTTTTCCACCTGTACCTCAGATATAGATTAATTCCCAGGATATATAAAGAACTCAAAAACTGAACATCAAAAATACAAATAACCCCCAACAAATGGGCAAAGGAATTGAATTGGTACTTCACAGAAGAAATGCAAATGGTCAAAAAATATGAAATGATGAACAATTGAAAACATAGGTGCAACAGACACTAGTATTGCTGTATGTATAAATGTGGCTGTATAACCAATGTGATCCTGCAATCTGTACACATGGAAAAATAAGAATTCATACCCCATTTGAATCAAATGTATGATATGTCAAGATCATTGTGCTGTCTTGAGCAACTAATAAAAATAAAACACCAAGGTTAGGAAATAAAACTAAGAATTAATATATTATAAGGCATTGAATTAAAAAAGCATTTATATAGCAAAGGAAACAAGTGTATGAAGAGTGAGCCTATAAAATGGAAAAAAATCTTTGCCAGTTACACTCTGACAGAAGATTAGTATCTAGAATATATAAAGAACTCAAAAAGCAACACACAAACACATAAAAGGAATAATCCAATCAGTAAATAGGCAGATTAACAAAACAGACATTTCTGAAAATAAGATACACATGGCCAACAAATTAAAAAAAAATCAACATCCTTATCAAGGAAGGAAATGGAAACCAAAACTACACTGAGATTTCATATTACTCCATTTAAAATGCAAACATCAAGAATACAAGTAATAACATATACTAGAAATGATGCAGGAGTAAAAGAAACACTTATCCCCTGAGGCTGAGATTGCAAATTTGTAAAACTAATATAGAAATTAGTGTAAAGTTTTCTCAAAAGATAGAAATGGGCCAACCATAAGATGCAGATATACCATATTCTCAGTATTTGGCATAAAGAATTAAAGTAAGCACACTATAAAAAAATGTAGTAAAATTCACAATAACCAAGTTTTTTGTCAGCTATTTTATTGCTGGGACTGAAAGTTCTAACCAGAACAACTTATAGAGGAGGAACAGTTTATTTGAGGGCTCATGCACGGTTTCAGAGGTCATAGTACATAGAAAGCCAGCTCCATTCATCTGGGCTCAAAGTGAAGCTCAACATCATGGAGGGAAGAAGCTCACATCATGATGACCAGGAAGCAGAGAGAGTCTCCTATCTGGAGATACAAAATACATACCCCATAGCCACGCCCCCAGTGAATGAGTTCCTCCCACCACACCCACCTGCCTTCAATCATTACTCAGTTAATCCCATCAGGTTTGACTCAATCATTAGATTAAGGCTACAGCCCAATTATTTCTCCTCCAAAACTTCTTGCATTGTCTCACATGTGAGATTTTGGGGGACACTTTACATCCAAACTATAACACAAGATATGAAACCAGGCTAGGGTGTCTTTTAATCAATGACAAGATAAAAATATGTGTTACATATACACAATGGAGCTTTACTCACCCATTAAAAAAGAGTTAAATTATGTCATTTGCTGAAAAATAGACAGAACTGGAGAACATGTTCTAAGTGAAATAAACTCGACTCAAAATGTCAAAGGTCATATGTTTTCTATGTGGAAGCTAGAGAAAAAAAAGGCGGGATTAAAGGATCTCCTGCAAATAGAAGGGAGACAGATGTAACAGAGGATAGAGATTCTGGGAAAGGAGAAACAGAAGGAAAGGGGATGTATGGGGGGAATGAAATAGAATACATTATACTACATGCAGACATAAATAAAACTCAACAAATCCTACTATTTTTTGCAATTAAAATTAACTAAGAAAATTATCTTTAAAATTGAAGAGCGTGGAGAAAATAAAATTTTGTTATCCTTTTGTTTTTATTTTAAAAACTAATTTTCATAGCACTTTAGTTTAGAATATTAATGAACAAAGTTCTATTCTTCTAGGGACACCTTTGCCATATCAGAGATATATGATTAAAGTTTTAAAACAAATGTCAAATGTTTATTTTTGGATCCAGATATTTTTATGTAGTAATTTTTTTTCTAGCTATAATAATTCACTTAGTACCTTTTCTTCAATACTTATTTTCCAATAAAGTAACATTGCATATACTTATAGTTGGAACATATGGTATAATAAAATGGAGATTGCACTTGGATTCAATTTGACCTGAGGTTTATTTATTTATTTATTTGTTTGTTTATTTATTTATTTATTTTAGTTGCAGTTGGACACAATACCTTTATTTATTTATATGTGGTCCTGAGAATAGAACCCAAGGCTCTGCACATACTAGGCAAGAGCCCTACCATTGAGACACAACCCCAGCCTGTTGACCTGAGTTTTTATATCATACTTACCTTTATGAGCTAAATAACACTAAATATGTTAATATACCTGACCTTTAGATTTTTTATCTATAAAAATAGAGATAGTATCATCTATTTGTATAAAATAATATTTACTTGAATTAATCTTGGTAATACAAAGTAAAAACAAAATTATCATTATTATTTTTTATATCCTATAATATGCAATGCATATTTGTGTATATATATATATATATATATATATATATCAAATTACCAATGTATGTTTACTATAATATTTACTATGCAGTGACATTATTAATTATCTACTAGGCATTTAAATGCTCTTGTCCAATTTTCATTTTTGTAAGTAGCCATAGGTGAGCAATAATTATAGTCTGGTTCTTAAAGTAGATATGCCAAATGAGGTAGCTAAGCATGGTGTTCTTTAACATAAATAGACGACTAATCTAGCATCAATAATAAGACTTCCATTTTTTTCTTTTCAGTTTTATATAGATACATTTTCAGTTTATTAACATTAAAAACAGTTTTGGTCATAAAATTGGTTACATAAAACTGTCTAATTCAAATGCAAAAAATTATGTAGACACAACCTGGGTTACTTTAAGATAAAGACTCATTACCTACAGTACAGGATAGTACAGACCCAAATTAAGAAAAGGGGTAAAAGACTGTAAGGTTATAGGCATTAACATTAAAGCCTGGTACTCTTGATTTAAGAGTAGTGAGACTGCTTAAAATCAAGACTTAAAAATTAAAGTTAAATTTAAAAGGCCAAGGAAAGCAATATTTGGCTCTTGTCTTCCAAGTCAGTCTGAATCCAGGGAACAGGGAACTTCTCTAAAGAGCTTTGAAACTCTGGGCCACATAACCTCCTGCTCAGGGAGATTAATGAGACGACTGGAGGACCAGAAAACCAATCGGTGAACTTGCTATGAAGAGGAGTCATTGGAGAAGGGAAACATCACTGATGCTTCCAAGGGAAGTCACATGGTGAGCCAGACCTTGACCCATCCTACTGCAAATGGCACTAGCAGAATTAAGAAGCTGCTTTCAAGTTCCCCCAAGAGTGACGTCCATGGGAACTCAGATGACTCTTAACAATAGATAGAAACAAAAGTCAGTTTGACCTGCTTCATCTTAAACACCTAGCAAAAACAATTAAAACAAGCACAGCCATTTCTGGGCATTAAAATATATAAAATAATAGTAGTTAAATGTAACTTAAGAAATACATTGTGTTAGTCCTGAAGAATAAGGAAGACTAGAGGCTACAAAAGAGAGATTCTTAGGAAGGAATGCCTAATAAATATCAAGTCAAACTGCTAAGTCAGAAGATTTTTAGTTAAAGGCCGACAGATCTTCCTAACCATCTACATAGATAGGATTAAGGTTTGCTAATATAATCATCTAGCTCTAAGTACCAGAATAAAGGGGTCACTAGTAAACACGGAGGTTATACCAATAAAAAAGATATTTTACAAAATCAGATGACATTAAGTAGCTTAACTACATCTTATGAGGATGGACATCTGTGACATTAAAAAATAAATGTTGTATTTACATATCCCTGATAACTCTGACAATGTTAATGGTTTACATTCCCAAATAAAAGCCTTGTCCTCTCCAGCCTTGTTGTGGGGACAACTTCTCAGCCCTCACACCTCCTGGTGAGAGATTATTGGCTTCTGTCACCATGATATTCATTGACATGTTCCAGATGCTGCAACATTTATTTTGTACTGATGTCTTTTTGTTTATCTCTCATAGAAACGCCCATCCTCGGATGACGTTACAACCAGTTCTTTCCCAGGCAGACATTTACCTATCTGATCCAACTTCTAAAAAGGAACTTCAAAACTTCTTGCTCCACCTCACCTTGCCCCCTCACAGCTCAAAGAAGCCAGAATAGTTGTTGCCCCTTCTCTTTACAGCAGTAAGGAGTTCCTAAAATTAGAAGTGGGAATGAAGCCACATAGGCAAGGGTCAGATTCAGAGAATGGAGGAATTGAAATGTTAATGTCTTCAGAGCCCTTTCTCCACCCAATCAAGACAACCTGCCCCTGATCCAAACTGTTGCTAAGGTAACCTGTCCCAGGAATTACCCCTCCCTACAAGGAGTTATAAAGTTGCTAATTAATGTGTCCTGGGCTGCTCCATCCTGCTTTTCCCCCATAAGCCCACCTGTTTCCCACCTTTGGCCAACCCACTGAGCATTCCGTGGGCCTAGTCATCTGAGCTGGAAGGAAAGAGATAAGGGAAAGAGAGCAGGAGAACAAAGGAAGCCTAGGACATATAAAAAAGCAAAACACCCTCACTTCTTGGGATACCGGGATACCAGCTATGGCTGGGAGAAGTCTATGTTACCGCTTTTCAAATAAGCCCTGCTTTATATGCCACCCCCCAAAAAAATCAACGTAGAATATAGAATAAAATCTTCTCAAAAGAGTTTAAATTTATATACAATTATGTGCTGCAAAGTAATGTTACAGTTAATAATAGATTGATAGTCCTATGCGATTATAATAGAGCTGAAAATTTCCTATCACCTAGTGATATACTTAAAGAAAATTAAATAGAAAAGTAAACCGAAGAGTACAGAAAATTCACAGTGGAGAGGTTAGTAGTAGCTTTTACAGACCAAAGGACTTCTTCACCCAAAGGCTTTCTTCAGTAAAGAGCAATGTTGATGATGTATTACTTGTTTACAAGCAAATTCATCATTTTTTTTAAAAGAAACACACACACTAAGCAAACCAGTGTAAACTTATTTCTGAAAAGTGACACTTCCACAAGAGAAGCCTCAGGCAGTCCTTTCAGGAGGATTCCAGAAGAACCCATTTTTTACAATATAACAGTCTCATGTCTGTTACTGCCCCCTAAAGACCTTCTAATGGGACAATATATGGACGAGGAAGATAGAGATATTGATGATCTGATAGAAATATTGATGATCTGAATCCTGTGTAGTCTTGGCTTAATGTGCATGTTTGTATCTTATTTTTAACAAAATTTTTTAAAGTAAAGAAAAAAAGGTTTGGACAAAGTTTATATAAAAATACAAAAAACAAAAATATTTTGTACAGCTCTATAATGTATGTGCTAAGATGTGTTACAAAAGAAATGAAAAGATTAAAAATTAATAAAGTAAAAGATCACAATAAGCAAGCTTAATTTTTTTGAAGAAATAAAATACTTTTTTTACATTGCATGAATTATATTGAAATATTAAAACAATTTGTGATTTTGGAATACACATGCAATGTATACTATTTATTTTTTAACAAAAGCAGATCCATTAATTTATGTAATTTAGTAGTAAGTGGAACACTTACTACTGCCAGAAACTTTGCACATATATTCTTTCTTTTCTTTCTATTCCTTCTTTGTTTGTTCTGTTTGTATATACATGACAATAGAGAGTATTTTGTAATATTATATATATATATATATATATATATATATATATATATACATACATACATATATATATGGAGTATAACTTATTCTAGTTAGGATCCTATTCCTGTGGCTGTACATGATGTAGAATTATACTTGTCGTATATTTGTATGTGAACATAGGAAATGTAAGCCTGATTAATTCAATGGTCTTTCCTATTAAAATTCCACCTCCCTTCCCTTCATTCCCATTTGTCTAATCCAATGGACTTCTATTCCCCTCCCCACCCTCCCTTGTTATGGGTTAGTATCCACATATCAGAGAGAAAACTTGGCTTTTGTTTATTTGGGGGGATTGGCTTATTTTACTTAACATGATATTCTCCAGTTCCTTCCATTTAGTGGCAAATGCCATAATTTCATTCTTTATACCTGAATAATATTCAATTGTGTATACCACATTTTTTTTATCCATTCATCTGTTGAAGGGAACCTAGTTTGTTTCCATAACTTGGATATTCTTAATTGAGTTCCTATAAACATTGAGGTGGCTGGGTCAGCTGTAGAATGCTGATTTTAAGTCCTTTGGGCATAAACCCAGGAGTGGAATAACTGGGTCAAATGGTGGTTTCATTTCAAGTTTACTAAGGAATCTCCACACTGCTTTCCATAGTGATTGTACCAATTTGCAGTCCCACCAGCAATGTATGAGTGTACCTTTTCCCCCATACCCATGCTAACATTTATTTTTACTTGTATTCTTGATAATTGCCATTCTGACTGGAGTGAGATGTAATCTCAGTGTAGTTGTAATTTGCATTTCTCTAATTGCTAGAGATATTAAACATTTAGAAAATATTTTTTAAAGTAAATTTATTGTCAGGTGTTTCTAAAGTCTACAGTAATGAATGGTAGCATCCTAGTACTTTACATTCATTCATTGCTCACTCACCACTCCTCAGAAACAACTTCCTATCCTGCTAGCTCCATTTAAAGTAAGAGCCTATAAAGAAGTGCCATTTTAAAATTTATGCTGTATGTTTTTTACTATACCTTTTCTCTGTTTAGACATTCTTAGACACACAAATACCATAGTATTACAATTACTTATAATATTCAGCAAAGTAACAGGTTGTATGGGTTTGTGGCCTAGGAGTAATATATCATACACCTTAGGAAGGTTGTAGCCTGTGCCATCTAGATTTGTTTAACTACACTCTGTGACATTTACATAATGACAAGTCACCTCTATATACATTTCTCAGAGCATATCCTTGTCATTAAGTGATGCATGATTATATGCACATGAGGGGAGAGAGGTTTGCATTCTTACTTACTCTATAATCTTCTGCTTGTGTGCTGCTTTAAACTATTAAAGTTTACCTTCAGAGTAAGATCAAATCAATTAAATATTAAAAAATCTACCTAATAAATATTAATCTTTACAATAAAAGATCTAATGATAAGAAATTTATATTATTATTGTTTTTGTGACTTTGGATTTGGCTGCACATTTCAGAGGGCTATAAGATCCCAGGTGACTCTCATCAAGGAAAATCACCTATGAGAACACTGAAATCATAGTAGAAATACAATAAATAACTTGCTAAGTCATTTCCATTTGATTGGAAGTTTTCATTTAATGTAAGTGATAGTTAAATTTCATCATACTCATTCTATCAATACCTCTTAATTATTGCAAAGGTAAACTATGATTCCCAAGGTCTTTGTTTTTGTCACTCTTCTTATTTGATCCCTAATGATATAGTTGTATATTGTTCTTTCTTGTGTTTCCTGAATTCAAACTCATTTCTCCAAAGTTTCTGTAGATGATGAATATCAAATTTGTACCATTGATATGGTAAGTCCTTTATTTCTCAATAAAATAAAAGCATCAATGATATGGTAGAGAAATTCCAGAGAGCCAAAAGAAAAATTAAAACTAAAAGATAAAGAAAAATTATACCCTATAGTAAAATTAGCTAAATTTTCACTGCATAAACATTTTTTTTACAATTTAGCAGAATAACATTCTATTCAACACTTCCAACATTTTTCAGAAGTCAATTCTTTCATTGTCTGTGGAAAAGAAAAAGATGAATTCTTTCAAGAAGCTCTTACATGCAGCCAGAATCTCATCTTCTAATCTTTAGAGTCTTATCAGGGTTCTTATACCATATGTACAATTTTATATGACTGATTATAGGTGCACTTATTCCTAGGCATTTTTTGTTTCTTTTGTTGCATTCTGAATAAAATTTTCATGATTACATAGTAACATTGTAAATGATGTAGAATTTGAGAAGTATCTTCCAAGACTTAAAAATTTAAATTAATTTTCTATAAAAGAGTGACACTAATGTATATTATAAACTATATTGCAATAATATAGACCAAAAAATCATAACATGAACAAAATCTGAATTCATATTTATGTTCATTTTGGTATTGCTAAGAGCAACAGAAAGGACTATCTAAATTCAATCATGTGAAAAATAACATTAGACGTGAATGGATGAGACTCACCAATTTAAACTTAGAAATTGGGACTGATGGCACAATTCATGTGTGCATAATGTGCTGGGTACTGGGTTACAACCTTAGCAACACCAAAAAAGATGATGTTAAG
Organism: Callospermophilus lateralis; assembly: GCF_048772815.1. Taxonomy (NCBI): domain Eukaryota; kingdom Metazoa; phylum Chordata; class Mammalia; order Rodentia; family Sciuridae; genus Callospermophilus; species Callospermophilus lateralis. The sequence continues at coordinate 6,457,923 of NW_027516477.1, forward strand.
GAGAAAATTATGCTGAAAATAAAGAAGAATTTTAAAATTATGGATCATTCTTCCACCTATAAATACACTTAACAAAAAACTAATGTTATAAGTGTCTTCTTTTAAAGTAAAAAAATGAGTAGACTGACTAAGAAACATTGCACAATTTAGAAAATATCTACCTTTAATCAGTACAAAATGCTAGATTACACTGGGCATTAGATCTATGTTGAGCAAAGTACCACATTTGGGACCAAATTTCCAAAGGCCAGAATAACCCTCAGTAAAGAAAAATGTGGGAGAAGTGCTCCACATGTATCTAAGGCACAGAAAATGTCTGATTTTCTAGGTATGATGAATATATTCCCAACAGTTTCATGAGCTGGGATAAATGAAAAGAAGTAGCCAAATTTCAAAGGTGCCAGTTCATCTGAAGACATTATCAGCATATTTTCTCAACAGTTCTTGCTGGCAGTGTTGTATTGTGGGTGTAGTAGTGTAAAATAAAGTGAATCACCAATACCCTGATTGAGATTTTAGACCGTCCAGAGCCCTGTCCCAACTCTGCTGACCACAGTAATAACTCCACAACTACCGAGTGCTTCTAAAATAAATTTGTTTGTGCATTGAGTTTTTCAACTTTAACAATTTTTTTTCAAGTTATTATGTTCTGAAGTTTCCAATTTTAGATGCAAAGGTAACTGAGCATGTGCAAATATCTGTAAATTGCAAACAAATAAATTTGCATTCTTTTTCTAGGATTTTATGGACTATAGTTTCTAACAGTCATTCACAATAGAAGTCAGAAAATAAAATCCTTATTTATTCCCAAGATATCATTACACAACACTCTTACACTGGCTACTTTGCATAAACTTGTCTCAGGGATTTAATGCATAAATCAAGTAAATTTCCTGCAGCCTGTACAGTGATTTTGGAATGGCTATTATAATAATCAAGTAGTCATACATCTAGTGGTAATATTAGGGTTACTAATTACAACAAACTGTGTTTTGCTTCAAAAATGATGATGGAATTCAAAAGTAATGTGTTATAAAAGAAATCTCATGAAAAAGCAAGTAAAGCAACATGGAAATATACATGGGTCCTGATACAGGGAGTGAATGAAAGTAAATCATATGCATATCAATTTGTGAATTGTGGATAAAAAGATACATCCTATGATGTACCATTTCTGAAGAAAGAGGAATATAACAATTTTGAATGAAAATTTACTTCAAAATACACATCATGTTCCATATCAATATACTTTCATAGATGTTAAACTGAGTCACTTACTATAGAAATATTAGGGTTAGTACTCAATATTCTCTGAAGTTCATTTTGAGTATTCAGAAATGAATATCTATGTCAAGAAAATGAATATTTCTGAGAAATATATTGTGAAAAATTGATTATTAATCCACACAGATGGACATGAAAGAATCAAGGTAGTATATGACACATATATTTCATGTTTGCAAATCCAAACTACATATATATATATATTAATACATTAAAATATAATAGTATGTATGCCAATTGAAATTCATAATGGGATATATATCCTTCACATATGTACCCAAAATATTTATTTTCCTCTACATTGTTTCATGTATAATCTTGATGAAGTATAAAGCACACCACAGCTTGAATTGTCAGTTACCTCAGTGTATTGGGGGGCAGTGAGCTCTTCATGAAATTCGTATTTTTCAAAGTGAGAGTACTCTCAAAAATATACCTGTGATAGCAGTAGGATTATATATATGTATATAGAAATATACATTGTGACCCAGGCGACAGAGACAGGGAGTCAGGAAGTTACATATTTGTTAATTTTGAAAATTCATGGAGAAATAAAATGAGAAAAATATGTGACAGGTTTTATAATATGTATCTCTGATGAAGAAAAAGGCAAATCCAAGTACACACTATGCCTCCTATCAAACGATTCTACTTCTATTTTTTAGGATTATTTTTATCAATGTTAGGATAAGGAGTCAGAGTCTAGTAGGTTATGGGTTAGTGTCAGAGATTCAATATTTCAAATGGCAAAACAGAAAATGAGTCTAATATATATGCGAACATGTGGCACATAAAAATCTTCCACTGTCATCCACCACAATGCCTTGACATTACTATCACCCCAAATAAGACACAATGAGAGGAGAAGAGGAAAAAAAATCTGTGAATACATATCTGGAATTGGAAATTCTGAGGAGCTCACAAACTTGGGTGTGGCAGAAGAGATCCCACAAGTAGGGGACAGGATAAACATTCCCCAAACATGGGAGCTTTGATGGCTTAATGACTTCTTGACTATCTGCCTCTGACATTTGTGCACTAAAAATATAGCTTTGTGCTTTAGCTTCCTTTGTAGTGAGACCATCAAAGCTTGGTCTGAGTCTATGTGACAGGAGGACATGGGTTCATATTTTCCAATATGAACAGGAGGAAGCAGAGCAGAATCCTCTCTTTGTAGGTAACTGTGGTTGTTGGGGTATGAATGTCTCCCTGGGTGGATTGTGAAGCCTTTGGCTCACCCTCCAGTTTTAATGGCATTTCTTGCAGCTTCCCTGGAAATTTGGTGTTTGTTTTTGAAATACAAAGAGGCCAACCAGGACACAGTGCTGGAGGGAGCTCTGTCACGTGGGGTGAGTCAGGGTCTGAAGGAAAACACACAAACTGGGCTGCTATCCCATATATCTTTCCCACTTGAGTATAGCAACTTGATTCTGAGCATCACACCAAATCCTCTCCCCACAACAACATGCCTTTATATTTTAGGGTCTGCTGGCTGAACCTTGTCAGTCACATGTCATTTGGAAGCCATTGACAAAACCACAGGGGCCCACCACAGATGTTGGATCACACACCTGGACTCCATTGCTCCACGCATAGTTCCCTGCTGGCTCCTACTCACTGGCATCTCTGTTCTTCACCCTGATCATGAATTCCACTCAGTCAAAAATGGCACTCGCTGGTTCAGTCATGATGAGCAGCAGGACATCTAAACGTTCTCCAGGGATTTCTGCTCATGGGATTCTCAAAAACTTCATGGTATTGGCCTAGCCATATTTGAAGAATAAAGAAGTTGGCTATGTGGGTTTTGATTCATTCAGGAGCCATTAAGTGTTGAGGAATCTGCTTTCAGTAAAAGCTCTGGAGATTGCACACAGGCAAGACTTTTCAAGGAGTGGCAAAAGGTCACAGGAATCCAGGCCCATTGGGGTCTAAAATACGAGGTTCATGTGAGTTTTGGCTGTCAACTATAGCTGAAAAGGCTTTAACAGCAAAATCATGTGAAATCCTGGCTGAGATTTTTAGTGCTGTAGAGAAAGCCACCCTTGGCCTTGATAGACCCAACCTGATCTTTTATTAAAATTGGGAGTCATCTTGCCACAAAGCCATGAAAAGATAATTTCAGCTTTACTATAAATTACTGCAAATTCTGAACCGCTTGGAATGCCTGCCCGTGCCTTGAACTCACCCATGCTTGGCTCTCTGACCAGATAGCAGCCCTCTCTGAAACTTAGTGACACCTCATAAATATTGTCCTTCCCTGGCCAGAAAACGACCCTCTCTGAGGCTCTAATGGTTCTCATAAATTCTGATGTTGGGTCCAGCAAAAAATGTAAACTACCATTAGTGTGATGCTTGTCAGAGTTCTGTTATCTCTAACCCCCCTTTGTGTAACTTTCTGGGCTATAAAGCTAGGCTGTAGGAAAGGTGGGGCTGCTGTCTTGTTCCTGCCATTTTGGGAGGGAGAAGCAGCCCACCCGGTCGAAATAATAAGCTTGCTTTAATTTGATTTTAATTGGAGTCGGTGGTCTTTTCTTGCATCCTGGTCTAACAGCCTAGATCTCAGTTTCCAAAGGCTCCTCTAATGCCTGGCCTTGTAAAATCCCAACTCAATTCATGGCAATAGTTTTCTGAGATTTATTCCAGAACTCAGTCTCTAATGGCATCACACCAGAGTTCAAGCTGAAGTGGACCCAGTCATCTTTTCCAACCAAAACACAAAAGACCACAATTCTAACAAAAACACTCCCACATGGCCCTCATCTTCTTCCATACAGACACTCATCATAACATTCTGGCTGGGGGTTTGCATAGGGGGAGCAGTCTAAGATGGTGTGCAAAGTAAGCTCTCATGCCCATCATACGCCAAATGTCTTGGTGGCCTGGACACCCTTCCTGAGAAATAGGAGAGATAAAATGGGCTTGTAGTTAATACTGCTCTGCTTCTCAAATTAGAGGCCTTCTGCCTTCCAGGGGTAGATTCTTTATGTGTACTGGACTCATGAACAAACCCAAACACCTGTGTGCTAGTTACTGGATGGCTTGAAACAATTCATTTGACCCAGAGGATCCCTGTTCTTACTTCATATGGGTCAGGAGCCTGACCAGATGAAGGCAAGACACTTCATCCAATATTACACTTCTTTTTAACCCTTTTAGATTAGGATGGACACATAGGATTTTTCTTGAGTTTCCTGAGGTGCTGAGAATGTAATTCACAGCCACACACAGGGCCAAGAGTCTGATTCAGACACAGCTTTTACAAAGCACTTTACCTCAAAGACACAGATTAGGCCTCTTCATTTCCATTTGAAAGTGTTTTCTTGAGGATTCCCAAAGGAGTGCCCCAAGGCAAACACCTCCCTGACATTCAGGGGAACAGAACAATAGGGAAGAAAGAAGCCTGGAGAAAAACTTGGCTTTAATTGAACACTGTGGCACTGACAGCTCCTAATCATGCAACTTGGGTTGCCATATATTCAAGCAGGGATTCTCCAGAGAGATCCTTTCCAGTCATGCTAATTTTTGAGTTTACTGAGATGCTTGGCATTCCCTTCAGCAATCCAGTCCATGGGCATGTCACACAGCTTGAAGGTGGTACACATCTTGGACACAAAACCACGAACCCCTTCAGAGAGTGGCCAAAATTCAGGAAGAATACAGGAACTTAGGATCTTGGTAGGTGTTGCCCATCTGCATGGCAAGCAGAAATCCATTCATAAATTGGCCATGAGAAGTCCTGCAAAGATTCCCACTAGACAGGACACATTCACGGCTGTATTCTTCTCTCTACTCTCTGTAAACACAAACCCAGTGGGATCCACTGACATAGAAAGACTCACTAGTCAACAGTCCATTTCAAAACAAACACAACAACAACAGAAAAACTTTTTTCCTTCATGTTCTCAGAACATGAGACAAAATGACAAATTTAAACACACACCCACTAAGACACACAAACTGCCCCTGTATTTGGTCTGCATCTATCCACTCTGTTCTCTGAGTGGTGGGTAAAAATATGTTCCCCAGCTGTGGCCTGCCCTGTCTTAGCTCTGGTCTCCTTGGCCATCTCTGTGTAGTTGTCAGGAGCCTGCAATGAGCCAACACTTCTTTCTCAGGAAAGGTCCCTGTTCAGACCATTTAAGGCATTTGGCTCTCCACACGTCACTAGGTGCCAAGAAACAATGACTCTGGCCTTGGTACAGACAAACAAGTGAGCCCACTGAGACTGGAACTGCCTCTGGGTGCCTTGTTTCCTGGATCCCAAGTTCAGAGAGTTCCATCACCAAGGAAGTGAGGTGAGGTCACTTCCTTCAGGGAAGTGAATGAAGTCACTGCCTTGGCAACTACTTTGTCCTAATAATTTTTTCCAAGGGTCCCATGAGATGGAGGCTGCCCCACCTTCCTGTGACATTTTCACAAGACATAAAGGTCTATATACCCTAGGAGCCTGGGATCAGCAATCCACACAGTCCTGATTGTGTTCATCTTCCCTGCATTGAGAAGAGAGAGGCTGATTCAGCAACATCTTTTCATCCTGACTGGGTTTTTGGCCATGGAAGATGACTTTAGACCTCACAGGTCCTACCTAGCTGCCTACATTTGCTCCAGGGATCATTTCTGCATCTACCTTTGAGCTTCTCAGCAGCTGTAGGATTCCCTACAGACCTGAATGGCAAGATCAACTCAGGACCTGCTGTTATGTGAAAATTGATTGAGGGAACAGAGTATGGTTAAGGGTCATATCATGTTCGATTTGGGTTAGGAGTCATTCTGCTGGATGAATACGGGTATTGGGCAACTGGGATATTTATAAGAATGTAAGGTGAAATGTAAGTATGAAAATAGAAAACTAGGCAAGATCTGAAGCACACAAGGGTATTGTTCCCTTGATTTGGATACATAGTTTTGAATTATGTTCTGCAGAGATGAATCCTCTAAATCCATATACAATGGCATGAGATCTTGTACCTGGCACTACTGAATGTAAAAGAGAACTTCCAGTGAAATAGAGAGAGTAGGCAGGATTCCAGACTAGGGTAAGGAAAAAGAGTGAGTTTAGGATTTGGACAAAAGGCCCTTTTTGCAATCCAATGAATTTCTATTAAAGTGTAAATGGGAATGTCAGCACACAAGAAGAGTCAGTCACAACAAGGCACTTGGGGAAAAGATATCAATAGGGATGTTAGGAGATCGGGCAAGGTATAAAATGAGTGATAGGATCAGGGATATTTTCAACAGGGGGATGGTTGAATACACTATTCTAGGAAGAAACAAGTGTATACTCACCATAGAATTGAAATTTCAAAACAATAGGCAATGCAGACTCAGATGATTTTAGTAATCTATGCTGTCATTAAAATTAGGCTTTGGTAGAATCATAAGATAAGTGTGAGTTTTGCATTTTGTGTACTGAAGATGATGTGATGAAAAGAATACATGAAGCAGGTGACATGCGTATTTCTTCCACCATTTCAGGGAGCATGTTTTGAAACCCTATCATTTAGAGTTTGGGGATAAAAATAGGTGTATCCTGGGTCTACGTATATAGAGATGATGCATGAATAGACCGTATGGTGAATAAAAAGTAAAATAGTTTACTATTTTAAATTATGGATTGAAATGAGATTTTTCAAAAATACATGAAATCTGGTATTCACATACAAACATTCAATCCAAGTAGTCATACATCTAGTGGTAATATCAGGATTACTAATTACAACAAACTGTGTTTGAGTTTTGCTTCGATAATGATATTAGGATAGTACGTGGCACATCACAAATACTCACAAGTGTTAGCTATTTCTTATTTACATACCAATTCCATGTGGAAGAACATTTCTTCTGATCTTTGCTCTAGATCTGAGAGCAGATGATCTAGCTGGAATAGCACAGTTTACACTGGATTGTGTGTAGTGATTTCTTTCTTATCCTTGTTAGTCTTCAGATTTTATGAATTTACTTGACTTGTTCTTATATTACACTATGAAATTGGATATGTTAATTATTCACTTAGAAATCTTCCTTTTAATGCATTGGCTCAATTTACAACTATCATGGTTTTATCTTTGATGCAAAAACATGCACCCTTTTTCATCTAACCTGGGAGCTATATATGGAATGGTATTATTTTAGTATTTGATCTTCTTTTATGTTTATTATTTCTTCACTCATTGATATAGATTCTCTAGCCATTTGTTTACTAGAGCATGATAACCTCTAGAACTGGAAATTCAGTCATTCATTCAATAAAATATTTCTTCAACAAAGATCTGTTTATTTCTTGTGCATACTACAAAAGGAACAGTTCCCACACCTTTCAGGATGCTTATTGTGTAGTCAGCAAGACAGAGCCAAAAACACATGATTATGATTAGAGATGTGCACCAATGTCATAGGTTGGCAAAAAGAAGGGCTGAGGGAGTTCAATAAATCTAGCCAGATTTAAGACTCACTGAGTATGTAGGAGTTGACCATGCAGCGAGAGAGCACATCATAGACCATTCTGAAACACCTTAAATAGGCACCTTTCTATGTAATCTATGATCTTAATTACAGCCAGCTTCCTTCATCATGGAGCACAATGTTTGACATTCTACCTCCAAAGGCTGAAGGGAGTGATGGCTGCAGGCAGAACCAGAACTGGACCTTTCAAGTAATAAAGCAAGGAGTGTGGGAGATGTATGCATGCTCTATAGGGCAGCCACGTGGGGACAAAAGAACGGAGACCAAAGTGGACCTAACCGTGACACCATGGAGGTGGACCCCTGGGTAGTGAAAAGAAAAATGCATAGAGGAACAAAGACTCTTAAAGTGAATATCCAGGGGTTCTCATACCTATCGTATAACTGGAACTGTGATTAATTCCTTGAAATGTGAATGTTCATCCTGTACTTTGTCAGTGTTTGTTTTTTCTATGAATAGTTAGAAGCTTCACCCTTGAACTTTCTGTCCATGCTAAACTATCATTTCTACCTAATGAGCAGATGACATATAATTAGTATATCCCTTTGAAGAAGAGAAATGCATTTACAGTGAAAACATTTTGAACCAAAATTTGAGCTAAGGTTAAGGGTGTGCACTGCTGTATGTGGTGATGTTTTGAATTGGGACCTCTTAAAAAAGAGATGTTAAAAATTTCATAAACTCAGATGTAACCAGGAAAACTGTATCTTTTTTTTCCATTGAAAATGATTTGGAACCTAATCTTTATTTTCTATGTGTAATTTTCCAAGCTTTTTTTTTTGAGGACAGTACAATGACCATGAATTTCTTTTATAGACATGTTCTTCCCTGACACACTAATAACCTGACTTCTGTGGCACCTTTAAATGTAGCAGTACTTATTTTACCTACTTAAAAAAATTCAACATGAATGCAGTCACAGATTCTGCTAATTATTGAGCTTTTCAAACCTGTTTTCACCATCTTAAATTGAGTCCTTAAGATGTATACAGTAGACCACTGACATTCACAGGCTTATATTTCATGCTTTGGACAATTAGCAGTGACTACCAATGTCTATGACAGATACTCATATGTCAGATACTCTTAAGACTACATTTGAATTGCCTGCTGGGAGTTGAAGCTCAAGAATAAGTCACCTGACTAGTGATCGCAGCTTTGGAGCTCACAAATACCTACACTCATTAACAGAGGTACTCAGTCACATTGCTGAGAAATTGTCACAGTGACTGTATTCTGACACAACTCAGGTACACTGATGATGTAATACAGCGACTCTCGCACCTGAGGGCACATCAGAAATAAGGAAGGGTTTCTAGAATCTCAGATCGCTGACCCCACCCCCATACTTCTGAGAAGGAAACTTGCTTTTCTAGTAAGTCCAAGGTGCTGAGGATGTCCTTGGTCTGGGGACCACACTTTGAGAACCACTCATCTAAAGGATGACCCATCTCATCATTAGCAAGTGATCAAACTCAATCGGAAATTCCAACTAAAATTCAAAATCGTTAATACAAAGTAAGATTTCCAAGGCAAACAACAGAACGTTGCCAATGAGACTTATACGGGATCAAATGTAATTCCTTGAAACAGCTTGAATCAGAATTGGTATTTTGCTGATAAGCTTATCTATGCTGGTTGTTGCTATTTAAAAACACTTCTGCATATTATTAAACAGTGGTTGCACCATGTGAGTTCATTCCCTTTGCACCAATCAGTCCACCAAGAAATTCAACAATCAGATATTAATAAATGTCCAATGCAAGGAGACTTTACAGAACCTTTTTTGATTGGTGCTTTCCCTTGGTTGTCAACAGCAAACCACAGTAGGAACCAAATCTCTCCTCTGCCCAAGACACATTGGTCCTCCTCAGCCCCACCCCACCATATCAGGAGGCAGCTGGGCATATGGCCAGAGAGCATAAAAATCCATTTTGCTTAAAAAAAGGAGTGGGCAAGCTTGTTTATGCACCTTTCAATAATGGCATCTTTCTACTATGCTGTAAATCTAGATGCTGTGAATCCTTGAGGCTCGCAAATCACCCAGCCCAAATGACTTGGGTCAAAGAATCTGCAACAGAAACTCAACCTTTGCAGGAGTGCCCCCAGGTTATTCTCTCTTAGTGCAAGCCAGCAGAAATGATGAAGAGGTAAGGATGCAAGGATTTGCAAAGCAGCCTTGAAGTGTTAAAAGACTCAGCTAGATGAAGATGTCAGTGATGGTTTGTAAGTTGTCTCACATGTAAACAGACGACATCATGATGAACGCACAAGTATCCATCATCACCATATGTTTTTCTATAGTCATTAGCTCTCAAGATGTTTGAAGGCAGCACCAATACAGATAGCCAGGGGGAATATCTTAGATCTTTGACAGATTTTTTTCTCATGTCCCTGTTGGCTAAGTTCTTCATGTGTGAATTCCTCTACCTGAGATTTAATCACTTTTCCTCCTTAGGACCTTAGTGAAACAATTGGTGTACCTTATAAGAAGCTCCCTCCATTGGAAGCGAGTGATCTAAAAGTCCCTATACCCTCACCTTTCCTTGGCCTCTCATGTATTCAACTCATTAAGCACATATACTATACTAGGCATAGGGCTAGGTTCCAGGGCTATGAATGAACACAGTGTCATTCTGGCTATCACAACACAGATGTTCTGAGGGGAAATCCAGGTTCTCAGGAAAGGGTTTAAGAGTGGGTCAGGAATAACACAGGGAGGAGAAAAGTCTGAGAGACAGCCTTCAATTTGGAGCAGTGCATTGCAGAGAGAGGAGGCTGTGTGGCTGGAGCCAAGTGGGCAGGAAGAGGACAGGACCCTGAGCAGCACTGGTGACCTTATTGAAGATTCAGGACAAAAAAAAAAGAGATCCAAGGAGTTACAAGTTAGGTGGGGTAGGGACAGGTTCAGTTTTCAAAAAGCTTTCTTTGGTTGGAGAGTGAAGAATGGATTAGAGAGACCTGGCATGGAAATGAGGAACCATTTCCAGATTTCAGGCCAGACATACGGAGACTCTTACTCAAACAATGAGAGTAAATGAGGAAATATGGGGGGAGGAATTGCCAGGCATCCAGAAGGCAATGATTTCAAGATAACCTGGTGGTGACATGAGCACAGGATATTGACATGGAGGGATCTATCAGGGGTATGGAAGGGAGCATCATGTACTCCAAGAGCAGGGAAGGGACAGTCAAGAAGTTGTTTTCAGTTGGAGATGCCCATGGACCAGCCAAGAGCGGGTCTCAGAAGTACGCAGCCTCTCTCTCTCTACATCTGAGGTTCAGAAAAGTTGACTGAACTTCAAACCATGGTAGTCATTGATGTCTGCAGAGGAAAGAGCAGAGCAGCTAGACTTTCAAGTCAAAGGCCTGGGGACAGGACCAAAGAGATAGGAATCCCTGAGGAAAGACTTTTCTGTCCAGCCCTGAAACTTCCTTTTAAAAAATGATTTTCTGGTTCTCATCTATGAGTACCAACACAATAAGCTTAGTTTTATGGTTGTCTTGGGCTATACCTTGAAACCAAGAGAAATAAACAGAATGGATTTCCATTTAGCTCTGACCAGATGACTGAGAGCAGGCTAGATAAGGAGGGTAAACTCAACAGGATCAATAATCAAAACAAACACTAGCTCAATTTTGCTTTGGAGAATATATTTTTTTTTACTCAAATTGCTAAGCATCCCAGTGAATAATTTTTTAGCATATCTGTATAAAAATGGCTCTGATTGTAGCAACAATCAGCATTACAGCAATGTCATAACCTAATCAGTTTGCTCCAAGGATCACATTGGCAGAGCTATAAATTCAATCTATGGAAACAGCAACCTCATGGTAATTCAAAGCCCATAAGCAAAATTCTCAGACTATCAACCCAACACCAGAAATAATCCATTTCATGCTAAGAAATCATTCTACATCTGTATATATATATACATACCATCTATATATATATATATATATATATATATATATATATATATATATATATATATACTGTATATGTACACAGACCTCATTTTCCCTTGTATGTCCTAGTCTGCGAAGGATCCTACTTTGTCTCAGGGTGAGGACAATCTCATAGCAAAATCATGTTAGGAACAGAGTATGTTAATGTAAATTGCTGAACTGACCACAGCTAAAGAACATGTTTCTCCACTATGGAAAATAATTTTCCTTATACCTTAACCTCTGATTGGAAGAACTCATTTTGCTTGGACACACACACACACACACACACACACACACACACACACTAGAGATATACTATTCACCACCTATGATAATAAATTATTTGCAGTGCAATATAATTTAATTCTTAATAATTTTCAGAGTCAGTCATTATATATATATATATATATGTGTGTGTGTGTGTGTGTGTGTGTGTGTGTATAAAGAAACTCATAAATATAACATATATACATATTATGTAATTATAACAAATATACATTTAGTAGCTAAGTTTTATTAAATATAGAATACATAGTTGCATATTTAAATTGTCAAGTGAAGGTTAATCCAGCTGCTGAGAATCATTTCAGATACCTGAAGCATATGAGGTATGAACCCCAACCAGAGTCCCTCATAATAAAACTGTGGATATTTTTCAGAATCATTGTTATCTTCACAAAAATTTCACAATCTCATAAGATTTCACAGAATTCATGACAATTGTTTAGCCCTGAAGGAACTGAAGATTTGAATTAAGATCCAAAATCAAAATCTGAAAGCCACCTCCAAAAATGCTTTAGTGCCTGGCCTTTGGTATGTGGAACTTAGGTAGCTTGGTCTCCCAATATAGAATCATTTTCCCAGACTGACGGCAACTACTGAGAAATACATCAACGTGTTCAGCAGCAGCCGCAGCAGCTACTTGCAGTAAAATACTTGTCTTTAAAAATGATCTGTTCTCCCAGATCTTCACTTCATTTTCCAACTGTAAATTATTCAGGAAAAGCATCACCCATGCAATTCTAATAAATCCCCACAGACTATTTCTCACTGTATTTATATGAGAATGTAAAAATCACCACCTTCTCTCTCTTTTGAGTCCAAATAAAATATAGTAATGCTGCTGAAAACTTGTATTAAAGCACTGGAGCTATGTTTCCAAGAATAATCAAGAAATATTCAAATACAGTCTCTTTGTACATCCGCAAAGCTGATTAACAGCCTAGCTTCCATTTGCAAGCCAATAGGAACGTCTAGTCTATCCACACACATGACAGACCTCAGAGTGTGAGTCTAGCCTGTTCCCAGGTAGAAATCCTGCCACTCACTGTGTGCATATTATTTTAATGCACAGCTCTTCCTTGATAACTGCTGGGTCATAAAAGGAGAATTATACTGGAAATTTCATATGAAGTTATGTCATGCTATGAAGGGGGCTTGGATAAGGTTTCCCATCTATCCAGGGGTGAAGGGTGTAACTTAGTGAGAAACCTGGATATTAACACCTCCTGTATCAGGATCCAAGAGCCTTGGCTATGAATGAAAATTTCACTGAGTCTAAAATGTTGTTCGCAGAAGATGCTGGGAGAAAAACACATGCAGACATGCTAACATGGTTGGAATCTTTTATTTTTATGTTTTGATTAGTGAATTATACTTGAAATAATAGTGGGGTTCATTTTGATGTACGGATACATGCACAGAATATCATGTTACAGTTTGGAGATAAGGTGTCCCCGCAAAGCTCACCTGTGAGACAGTGCAAGAAGGTTCAGAGGAGAAATGACTGGGTTGGAAGAGTCTTAACCCAATCAGTGATTTAATCCCCTGATAGGGATTAACTGAGTGGTAACTGAAGTGGTAGGTGTGGCTGGAGGAGGTGGGCATTGGGGTGTGGCTTTGGGTATATTTTGTATCTGGAGGGTAGACTCTTCCTCTTTCTGTCTCCTGATCACCATGTGAGATGCTTCCCTCTGCCACTCTCTCCTGCCATGATGTCCTGACTCACCTGGAGCCCCAAGGAATGGAGCCGGCCTTCTATGGACTGAGATCTCTGAAACTGTGAGCACCCCAGTACACTTTTCCTCCTTTAAAATTGTGCTGGTCAGATCTTCTAGTCACAGCAGCAAAGAAGCCGACTAAAATGTATCATTGGCTCCACTCCTGTCCCCAGAATTTTTCCTTGCCCTCCCCCTCCCTCCCCCTAGTCCCCTTTCTTTACTCAACTGGTCCTCCTATATATTAATTGCTCTTTTTTTTCATTGCTTTTATAGATAGATATAAAGGTGGAATTCACTCTGGAATGTCACATGTATACATATAGTCACATGTATACATATAGAATTTGGTCACTTTAATTCCATTGTCCCTCCCTTTTCCAGTCCCTCCTCCTCGCTCTCTCTTTCTCTCTCTCTCTCTCTCTCTCTCTCTCTCTCTCTCTTATTTCTCTCTACCTTCTGCATAAGAGGAAATTCATTCAAACTTTGGTTTTCTAAGTCTGGCTTATTTCACTTAGTATTATGTTGTCCAGTTCCATTCATTTATCAAAAAATGTCATAATTTTAGTCTTCTTTATGGCTTAGTAATACTCCACCAGATTTATATATATATATATCTCACATTTATATATATATATATATATATATATATATATATATATATATATATATATATATATATATCACATTTTCTTTATCCATTCATCTATTGAAGGTCATCTACATTGGTTCCATAGATTAGCTATTATGAATGGTGCTGCTATGAACATTGATGTGGTTGTGTCTCTATAGCATGCTGATTTTAAATTTTAAATTCTAAATTTAATGTTTAAATCAAACATTAAGGTCCTTTCAACTTGGCTGGAGATTAATGAACTGATTGGCAGCACCTCCTACATGACTCTTAACACGGCCTGGCCTAGCTCTCCCTCTCCCCTTCAGAAGTAGTTCAGGCCTAAAGTCCTCAAGTGCAAGTGGGCATGGTAGGGATCCAGGTGAGGACCAGGGGCACAGGAGGGACCATCAGTGAGTCTGGGTTAGCGTGGAGGGTGGCCTGCTAGCAATCTCAGAGTTAAGCACACTGTGGAAGACTCACATTGGAGCCCACCAGGGTGTGCAGGTCATTCATGTGGAGGACAGTCCATCTGAGGGTACCTGAGCTTAAGCAGGGTACATGCAGGACTGTGTGACTACTTCACTCTACTGTCTTCTTCTTCTTTTTTTATTGAGTTTTTACTGTAAATTAATTTATAAATAAAGTGGTGTTAAATAAGCAAAGTGTTAGTGGGTTGAAGGCTTTTTAAAACTCAGAAAAGAAATAAGGGAAACAGTGGAGTAATGAACCAGAAGAATGACTCTAAAGAAACAGTGACAGTATGTACAAAAATGTTCTTTTGGGGACAAACTCATTGTCATCAGTAGATGCAATACTGGGGATCAAACCCTGGCCTTGTGTGTGCTAGGCAAGTACTCCACCACTGAGCTACATCTTCACCCCTGCTTTTATTACCTTGTATATCTGATATTTATTACTAAATTAACCAATAAAAGGTTACAAATTTAGCAGTGAAACATTGAGGGTGTCTCCTCATGGAATATTGGCCAAATAGATTAGTTTCTTTTTGCTGGATCTCTGTACTTATTTTTATTTATTTATTTATTTATTTATTTAGTCATACATGACAGTAGAATGAATTTTGACATATGATACATACATGGAATGTACATACATCGATCATATTGTCTATTCTATTCTGCTGGCCTTCCTATCCTCTCTACTTCTCCCTTCCTCTCCCATCCTTTCTCTCTATCCAATCTAATGTTATACACTTTTTTTCTTTTTCTCATCACAACATCATATATGTATTCTGTATAACAATGAGGTTCCCCTTCCATCTTCTGTGCAGCTCCCCTTCTCCCTCTTTTTCCCTCCCACCTCTCTTCTCTATTTAGTGGTAGTCTTCTGTTTTCTGTTTTCTGACAAATGAGTCCTTAGATTTCTCTCACACCTGGTAGACACTCAGTTTTAAAAGCCCAAGTTTAAGGCCTAACATACCCACCTGGAGATTGGCTCTTCATCACCCTATACAAGGTGAATGCACAAGATAAATCAGACTAACTTACAATGATGGGGGTAGTGGATCCTCCTTAAAACACAGAGGAGTAAATTACCCCCATTTAGTGGAGCTAGGTCAGGAAAAGGAGGAATGGGTGCTACAGCCAACAGGAACCCAGCTATATGGTAAGCTGTGACAAATACATGTTTTGGTCTACAATTACATAGCAACTCAATATACAGACATCATAAGACCAATTCCAAACAAACATACAAAGCTTAAAGACGTTACTTATTGCAACCTTGGGCAAGTATATAGCAAGATTACATATTTTTGTCTAATTTCAAGTCCCAAAACCTAAATAAAATAAAAATAGTCCCCTGAGGATAGTAGCCTCTCTGATAATGGTTCTACTCTCAAACTTATTTATAAGTGCCATCTTAGGAAGCCAAGCATTTTCTTAGGGAGTGGGCTACTACTTTCCTCCTAATGATGAAAATTCATGCATTTTATATGTCAGGTGACTTACATTGTTCTGTCATTTTTTTCTGGATTTAGTTTGGGATGTCTTAATTACTCAGGTGGCCACTGAGCTTTGGCTACCTGTTTCCCATTTCACTGGTAAAAGTTACCTTCAGAAGTCCTCTGAGGCTTCAGATGAGGAAGAATTGTCTGAGGGAGATTTGCTACTGGTCCTAGCAGCAGTCTTCAACATAGGGCTACTTAAATCTTCATTTCTCACTGTGGAAGTTTCTAGACTGACCATGTAGTAGGAATTCATGTTAGAAACCTGTTCATATGTCACCTTGTGGTAACATATTTTAAGGGAAGTATTTTCCTTCTTTGGGCAGTACCAAATTTGGAGGAATTTCCATGTTTTCCCTGGGTCATACTTATTTTGAATTCACCCTTACATGGATAGTACAATATGTTGGAGTCCCAATAATGAGAGGATCTTTGATTTGACTTTCCCAATTTGACTCAGTTTTAGAATTCCCCCTGCCCCGCCCCAATACTTAGCCTCTATATGGAGAAATGTCAAAAAATTATAGTTGGGACAACTGTGATTTGCATATGCCCTCAGGCAAAAGCTGGCTTCCTGTTCAGTCTATTCTGTTTCTTGCGATGACTCTACTATTGGCCTCAGCTTGGTGTTTTCTTGGTGGCCTACATATGCATTTCTTTACTTCTGTTTATTTTTTATTCTTTTCAACAGAAGGGTTGGTTCTAGCTTATCTTCCACATTGCTCAAAACTGAACGCAGAAGGATCCGTTTTACCCTATTTGTTTGTTGAGTTAAAATCTAAAGTTGATAGCAGGCATTGCTAAAATTAATTTAAGGGAAAAGGATTACAGATGATGTGGATCATCCTAAAATTTACCCTTGAAGAAGAAATTTAGGCTTACAGGCGCCTCCCCTTCTTCATGTATATTTCCTATTTATTGAATGAAGATCAATGCTTTTGTTTTCATATTTTTAGGAACTAATGATTTATTGACAGGTCCAGATGGAGACATATATTTCCTGCTAGCTTAGAGACTAAAAGACTCTGAAACTGACAGTTTCTGAGATGTTGCAGTCTCTCTGGATTACAGTTGCAACCCATTTGTGACATGAAGAAAGAAAGTTCTGTGTTTCTTATCACTACTTAATTATGCACAGGAGCAGGCCACGGATGTGACAATGAAGTCACACAGAAGGCAGTTTCGGGGCTGGAATCTCATTTGTAACCATCTCTTGAGTGTACTGATTTTAAATCAGTGCCTCGTTCCACAACAGATCCTCTCCTACTTGTAATTCAGGTGTCACTCGGTCTCAGCAAGACCTGAACCAAAGTTGGTAATGCTTATTATGTTAAAAATTACGGATGCCACTTGGAAAAATTAAACTGTTAATTTAAATATGCCTTATTTAATGTGGTGCTCCAGATTATCACAGATACTTGACAGGTGTAAGAGGGATTGAGTCACTTGTTTTAGAAAATCACTGAGTGGAAAACAGCTTCCGTTGTAGTCTTTTATGTAATTACCTTGCAACTCACTGAAAAAAAATACATTGGCAGGTAACGTGAGTGACTCCACAGTGTATTTTGACTTTTCCTTGCTTTGTATGAAATATAGTTTCTAAATAATTACATAATCAAATGTTCTTTCAGCCCTGATAAAAGTAAGAAACAAATTTTCTCTTATTTGGTTAAGTCCTGATAAGACCAGAAGGGATTGACATGTGGCAAATGCACAAATGTTTGATGCTGAATTTCACAGAAATACTGAACCTCATTTTAGAGGGTCTAGTGATTGGTTTAAGATGAAACTCACATTAAATAATTACATAAAATTATTTTTAGAGTAATGGCAATGTCCAACACAGTACTGATCATATAACAACACTAAAATTCAATCACCTATGTGGTGAATAAATCAATAAATCACTGGATGAATATACTGTATAATGGATTGATAATTTTCAAATATCTTAAGAAATATCTAATAGCATATAATCCTTAATTCTAATGAGTCATCAAGCATGCTGGTTCCAGTGAAAGCCTTTAGACTGGTGCAATCCATGTGCACAAGACTTAAATGTATTTTTCTCTCCTGGGTAAGGAATTTTGCTTACATGAGATCCTTAAAGTGTCTGAGATGAATGCAGATTAAATATCACTCATCTTCAGCAAGAGTGGATTTATTATTTTGGATCAAGGTATTTCTCTGGACGTGATGGTATTACTAACCAGAACAATAAGAGAAAAGATATTCTGACAGTATCAAGTATGAGTATCTCAAAGCAAAAGAAGTACTAATATACTCAAATGCTGTACTTTATAATATAACAAAACCTCACAAAACTCCCCAAGTACTAAACAGACTTTCTTCTGCCTCCCTTACCAGCTGTTTTTCCTAGTTCCTAGATTTCTCCTCAGAGTTGTACCTCCTATATAGAAGGTGGTCAAATTATGTTGTGTGAATGAGCTAAAATTCAAAGGAACATTGCCTTTTTTTTAAAGTCCAGAAAACATTAAAAAAGTAAAAAAGTAAAATTCGAGAGGTAGACTTCTTGGTTACAGTTCAACAACTTAGTCATCTATCATGATAAACACTTAATAACCTTAGAGAAGAATATATAAATTCAATATCTTCTAAAAATGTCAAGTTATATACATTTTATACTGGAGTTATTGTGTATACTCAGAATTTGGATATATTCTTAAAGACTACATCCAGCAATCTCTGAAGCTATTTTTTAACTGAACTTTTAACAATTTTTTTAACTCTTCCTGGGGTATGGTGAAAAATATGAAGAACCTTGGCGAAACTGCTCTGTATTTGTAACATCAGTGATGTTCCATTTAGGTTAGAAATCAGAACTTGAATAATACCCTTGTTTGCTGTTTTGCATGTTTTCATCCATACAAAGTAAAGCTGAGAGTCACATGCTGTATTTCCTTCATCCATCAAAAATGAAGCATGTGCTCTGATCAGCGTGTTGACGAGCATATGTATAGCAATGGAGTTTTCCCTCAAGCAGGGGACCACAGAGAGATCAGGTCTATGATGTATGTTGCCTTCTCAAAGGTTTAAATACAAATTATTGGACAATTGTAAAAATCAAAATTAAGAGTTAACAATGAAAAATTTTTTGTTAAGTTCCTAATCAAGACGTAGGCATAGTCTGTACTAATTTTGTTTTTATTTCTGTTTTTTGGTACCAAGGATGGGACCCATGGGTGCTTAACCACTGAGCAACATCCTCAGCCCTCTATTGTTGTTATTATTTTTGAGACAGAGTTTTGCTAAATTGCTTAGGCCCTCACTAAGTTCCCGAGGCTGTATTCAAACTCACAATGCTTCTACCTCAGCCTCCTGAGCCACTGGGATTACAGGAGTGTGTCACCATACCCAGCTGTTGAGAGAACATTAATAACCAATGATGCTAATGCTTCTCATTAAAGACATATCGCAATAAAAACTACACCTTGGGGAAATGGTTATCCTGGTAAAACGTTACTGAGAATATACTGTTATAACCATTTTGGAGTGCTATGTAGCAATTCCTATCAAAATAAAGATGTTGGGGCTGGGGATGTGGCTCAGTTGTAAAGCACTTGCCTAGCATGTGTGAGGCCTTGAGTTTGATCCCCAGCACTGCCAAAAAATAAATAAATAAAAATAAAGATGTCTGCCTTTTGACCTTGCAATCTCATTATTCTGGAACATTTGCCTATAGATATGCACAGAAATTAACTAGGACACTTACAAAAGTAATGCTTCTCATAGGGAGGGGAACAAGACAAATTATTAGAGTTATTTGATGTTTAGGATTACAGAGAAGTGATGGTTTTTAAATTTCCTGTGAATTTAAAAAAACTTATATAGCATCTAGGATGGTGTCCAATAAGATTAGTGTAATTCTTCAAAGGCTCAGAAACTGTTACAGCACCTTATCCACACAACATCAATAAATACATCTGATCAAGCCATTCTAGCTCAAATGTAAGCTCTCAACCTATAAAGAATCACCACACTGTAATGGCGGAGAGCAGACATTGGTGTTCAATGTCAAATATCTGATTACTTATCTAGGATCTAATAGCTCAACCTAATCTCCCCCACCCCCTTTAAAAAAAAAAAGCAGGTATAACAGCACCAAACTCAGATGGATATTTTATGCAATTGTTCTAACATCAGGGATGAGGTGAATGGCCATCCTCATCTGTACATCCCTGCAAAGTAGTGTACTCCAAGTATTATTATTATTATTATTATTATTATTATTTTGTCTGGAATAAATTATTGTCTTCATTTTGTCGGGTAGCAACAATGCCCAAGGTAACATTGCCTGTGATAGTCTTATGTTTCACATTATAAAGTAGAATTATTTTATAATATTTTAATACTAATGCTGAAAATTCCTAATTGAAGTATGGAACTAAATACTAGTCATATTGCAGCAGATAGTAATAGCGCTACCAAAGGACAGAGTTGTTAGTAACTACCTATCTATTTTTTAAAAAAAATATACCCACATACACTAGAACATATCACATGCCTACTGTGGTGTAATTCCAGAACTATAATAGGTTATTTAATTAAAAGCTAAAATTTCTTCCTTTCTCCTCAACTAAAAACATGTATTGTACTGGGTGTATTTCTGAGGTATATGCAACCATTGACTAATGGGATTTACATTTTAAAAAAGAAAATGCATAACTTGCTTTGCAAATTGACTTTTATATTCAAACATTTTGGTTTCCATGAAATATAGATGTCAACTAGTCTACATTTTTGTGACTGTATAATCTCAGAAGTGACAGAGGCCCTGTTTTTACTTAGATCAGGAACTGTCCAATTTTTTTTCTTTCTGTGAGGGACAAAAAAATAAATACTTTCAACTTTAAAGCCCTCTGTTGGAACTATTTAGTTCTGCCATTGAAGCACAAATGTAAACAAATGGCCATGGATGTGTGCCAATAAAACTTTATCTACAAAAAGTAAATGGTGGGCCACATTGTGTGAGGGCCACAGTTTTCTGAGTTTTGCTTTATATTACATTTTATCGTCCAAAACTAGAGCTATAGCTTTCAAAGCCAGATAGTATTTAAATAAATTTTACAATTTTGTGCAAACTCATGCAAATGGGAGATTTTATGCATGATCTTTAATTTTTAAAGGCACACAATTGTCAAATGGTGAGTTAACCCACTGTTGTAGGGCAAATGAAAGGCATCTTGGATATAACTGATCCCCATAGGCTGAGGTCTATTAGAGAGTATTATTTTATAAAAAGAGAAATGCTACATTAGTTACTCTTCATTAAGTGAAAAAACAAAAGCTGCTTAGGAAATATTAAAAGCACGTGGAGATTGAGTGAAAAGAGAAATAGATGAGCTATGGCAACAAAAAGAACCATTTCAGTGTGTTTTATTGATCATTAACCTTTTGCTTTGGGAGGCATTTGAAAACAACACAGAAGTATGTTATTGGGTTTGGCATGAAATCTCTAATGATGCTTGAGAATACATGCTCCAAATGCCAAAGGTCGCTTGTGGAATCACATATTGGCAGATATAATGTTTTTGACATAGTGTTATATAGAAGTGAAAGGGCAGTAAGCTATTACTTCTACATGTAATGCTGACTTGTGAAACTTTTTTGGTATTTAGTCAAATTAAAACTGAATGTGGTTCAATAGTATGCTGCCCTTCTCTTTGCCAGACACCATCAGATAAAACTTTTGATAAAATATCAATGTCGCAGACAGAAATCTTACCAAGCAAGCTTTCTAAAATGTTAAGATTAGTTTAAATCACTACATTAATGACTGTTCAATACTTTGCCAAAATAAACTGGTATGGATGGTTAGTCGAAAATTGGGGACCTACACACAGGGAATTTCAGAAACCAGCACCTCTGGGTTTTACTCATTCTGTGACTGCAAATGTCTAACCTATCTCTATGGAGTGGGATCTTCAAGCCAGGCACAGTGGCCCACACCTGTAATCTCAGCAGCTCAGGCTGAGGCAGGAGGATCTCCAGTTCAAAGCCAGCCTTACCGTTTAGTGAAGCACTAAGCAACTCAGTGAGACCTTGTCTCTAAATAAAGTGCAAACTAAGGTTGGGGATTGTGGCTCAGTAGTCTAGTGCCCCTGAGTTCAATCCCCAGTAACTCCCCTGCCAAAAAAAAAAAAAAAGATTAGGATAAATTTATTGAGCCTTTTTTTCCCCCCAAAACAACAACAAAAAAAAGTCTGCTAATAAATTAGAAGAACTTGAAAAATCTACAAAATTCAATAGGATCATGCACCTTTTATATATAACCAGAAAGCACTGGTATGCTGAAAAATACTACCAGTCTTAGAAACACTATACAGTTAAAAACTCATCTGGGTTTCCTAAGGTGCTATGATTTTGAAAATAATTTGATACTGCCTTTTTAAGATAAACTCAATTTAAAAAAATTTTAAAATTTAATTTTATCTGAAGAGAATATGCTAATCACTTGTGGTACAAATAATAAGACCAAGGACCCAAGGAAAGAAAAAATTGGGTTATTCTATAGGGAATTTTTTGGAATGATCTAAAATGTGTTGTCCTTTGAGTTTTACTTTGGATGATTAAGCAAAAACAAGAGGAAAACAATTTTAACAGTCACTCTTTATTTCTATCTTCTCATTTCTTCCATCAAATTCTTCAATATAACACTAAACTGAACCCCCATTCTGGAAAGTGACTTCATTCCTGTCCATCACAGTTCCTTCACTTGAGCCCTGCCCAGAACAGGTTCCCCCTGGAACTATCACAAGAAACCCCTGGCAGGTCTCCCCAACTCAATCCATGTGCCGACAGGCAGCCAGGAAAATGTTTTTAAAAAGCCAATTAAGTCAGGCACAGTGGCACACACCTATAATCCCAGCAGCTTGGGAGGTTGTGACTGGAGGATTTCGAGTTCAAAGCTAGCATCAGCAAATTTAGCAAGGCCCTAAGCAACACAGCAAGACCCTGTCTCTACATAAAAACATTTTTTAAAAAGGCTGGGGGTGTATCTCAATGGTTAAATGCCCTGGGTTCAATCCCTGGTGCCAAAAAAAAAATTCTGCATAAAATGTTATATTGCTTCCTATTTTATTGGGCCATAAAACCCAACTTCCTTCTCACAGTCTTTAAGGCCCTAGACACTCTCTGGATTCTCATCTATTTAATCTGGTCTATTTTCCCCATCCAATCTTTATTCTTGCCTCAAAGCCTTTGTGTTGATAAGCCAGCTTCTGTTTAGAGACTCTCTCTCTCTCTCTCTCTCTCTCTCTCTCTCTCTCTCTCTCTCTCTCTTTTTTGGTACTAGGGATTGAACCCAGGAGTGCTTAAATACTAAGCCACATCTCCACCTCTCTTTTATATTTTATTTAGAGACCAAGTCTTGCTAAGTTACTTAGGGCCTACTAAGTTGCTGAAGCTGGCATTGAACTTGCAATCCTCCTACCTCAGCCTCTCAAGTTGCTAGGTATAAGTCCTTCTTTCCTCCTATTGCCAACAAATCCATTTGTTTCCTTCCCTGTCTGGTGTTTTCAATTCATCTTTGGCTCACTGGCCTCCTGCCTCCTATTCCTCACAGAACAGAAGCTCTGTGAGGACATAGCTATAGTTTCCCTGGCTAAGGGCTACATTCCAGCCCCAGCATGAAGAGCCATATAATGGACACAGGAGGCACACTCAAGAGGAATAAGACCATAACATAAATTGCACACACACAAACACTAGATGTTGCATTACGTCCCATGTCCCCATTAAACATTTCTTTTAAATATACTATTTTTAGTGGGAGAGTACATATAGATGGACAAGGTAAGGAAAATATGGCAATCATCCAAGAGGAAAGGAAAAAAAAAACAACTATTATTTATGTTGAGAAAGTCTAGGCGAGTTGAAGAACAGAATGATTTTGTTTACACAACTGATTTCCTGTCCCCAAATTCAATAGGAGCCTGATCTGAAGCACCCTGCAGCACAAGGTCAAGTCACTGTGAATCACGACTGTTTATTGAACTCCTGTGTATGCACACTGCACTTGGCTTGTGACCTCAGTCCTGCCGTTCATTCTCATAACAACCTTATTGAGTGGCTGTGATGGTTGGTTATAGTCTCATTTTTACATATTAGGGAATCTAGTGTCTTTTATCCCAATAGGCATCAGACACAAGAACACTTCAGCAAATCATCTGGGCTGATGAGAGAAGGCATGGCACATTTCACCCCCACTGTGCCTGATCACTTGTGATTCTGAGTTCAGCATCTGTCTTTCACTGGAGGAAAATAGAAACTCTGCAGTGTTTGGTTAATTAAGAGAATAGACATTTCATGTCTTTTCCCATGATTCATGCATGGATGTCAGTTAGAAGGGAATAGGAATAAGGAGATTACCTCTGATTGAAAGATGGAAGAAAATGATCCGGAACTCCCATTCTCGGATTCATTTTAATAATGCTTTTATTTATTGATTGCCTACCAATTATCAAGCTGCATATAATATGCCAAAAACACAAAGCCCAAAGCAAACAAATGAATTCCCTGCCCTAGAGACACTGGCTGTTATGTGAGTAGACAAGTAAACCAATTATAAACAAGCTCTCGTAACTCCTGTAAGTGACGGTATTTATGGAACTCTTTTCAAGATTCAGACACATACCCAATTTCTAAGAAAATAAAGTAGTTTGAAATAAGCCAGCGTCAGATGCTTTTATAAGCCAGTAGCAAAATGTTAAAGGCACATTTCATTGAAAAAATAAACACTACCCATCTTTGGATATGGATACGTAACAGAAAAGATTTTTTTTTAACTTGGAAATAGGAAAATACATAATACTGTGAAGGAAGAAAATATATCTTATTAAGGGTTCATTATGTAAACCTCTCACGCTTCCCCAATTCATATCATATTCTTATTTATTTTAGACACGAAGCTTTCATATTAATGCCTTTTTTGTCATCTCAAACCTCACCCATGATTGTCTAGAATCAATTTCTAAGTACCACTGACAGATTGTTCTGAAGTTTGCATTCCCAAAACGTTTACCCTTTTCTAGAAAACTATCTAAACTATCTATGATTTTCAATAATTTTTAAGGATGAAATTAGATTCTAGACTAGACAGCTATCCAATGCCCAGTGTATCTACAGAATATATTTGACAGTCATTTGTCTTGCAAGTTAAGTGATATTTTTATACTGACAATTTTTTTTTTAAATCACAGCTTTATAGTTACATAATAGTAGTTGGGTTCATCCCAACAAAATCATGCCTGCCTGGAATTTGAATTCAGTTCATGGTTCTCCCTCCTGTCCTCTTCCCCTCCCCTGTTTTCTTTACTCTGTTAACTTCCTTTTCCTCCACTTATTTATATTTGGTTGGCACATTTTACTTATAAACGTGAAGTTTACTTACATATGCACAGAAAATGGTTGTTTAAGAATTCATTCCATGTTGCCTCCCCTTTCCCATTCCTCCACTCTGACTTTCTGCCTCCTACTAGATTACTGATCTTCCCTGTATCTTAATGCTATCCTGTCCTTCCCCCTCCTTTCCTTCATTTTACTCCAGCTTCCCTATATGAGAGAAAACATTCGACCTTTGAGTTTCTGAGTTTGGTTATTTCACCTAGCCAGGTAGTCTCCATTTCCATCCATTTACAAGCAAATGCCACAAATTCATTCTTTATGGTAAATGAGAACTCCATTGTGTATCTCGATCACATTTGCTTAATCCATTCATCTATTGAACATCAACTGGGTTGATTCCATAATTTAGCTATTGTGAGGTGGCTGTATGGCTCTAGTATACTGATTTTAGGGTTTCGTTTCTTTTTAAATACCAACGAATGGGTATCTGTCATATGGTAGTTCCACCCCGATTTTTTGAGGAATTTCCCTACTTCTTTCCTAGTGGTTATACTAGTTTACAGTCTCACCAACAATGTACAATTGTACATTTTCCCCCACATTCTCCCAAGAATGTGCTATTGTTTGCATTCTTGATCATTGCCATTCTGAATGGAGGTGAAATCTTAGTGTAGTTTGATTTGCATTCCCCTGAGGGCTAGAGATGTTGACTTTTTTTTTTCATAAATTTTATTGGCCATTTGTGTTTAATCTTTGAGAAATTTGTATTTAGTTCATTTGCCTATTTATTGACTGGGTTACTTATGTATTTTTTGGTGTTCAGTTTTTTGAGTTCTTTGTATATTCTGGATATTAGTCCCCTGTCAGAGAAGTAGCCGACCCAGATTTTCTCCTGTTCAGCAGGCTCTGTTCACACTCTCAGTCATTCTGTTGAAAGACCCCAGCCCAGCAACCTTAGGCTTAGTTACAAAATTATTAGGGCACGTCACAAACCTGCAGATAATGTGTTTTTCAGATAATCAGTTAAGTGTGACCGATTGAAAAGGGAAAAACAGGATGGTTGGGAAAGAGCAGAAAAACAGATTCCAGGGCATGCCTGAATAAACAGGGGCTAATAAGCAGGAACAGAAAAATCAGAGTGCTCATATGTAACTGTCATGTGGTGTAATTCCAGGAACATAAAATGAAAAATAACTTTACCCTTTAGGTAACCTGTATGCTGGGTTCAAAATAACCAATAAGAAACCTGTTGCTTACCGCGCGCGTGAAACCTGCCCTATTACCCTATAAAAGACCTGTACCCCAAAGCCCGGTGTGCCAGCTCACCAGAGCTCTGGCTGAGGTTTCGCTGAGCACCCACAGGCGTCTGTGTCTGAATAAACCTCATGCATTTGCAGCCAGTGCCTCGTGCGTCTTTCCTGGACAGGGAATCGGTGGGTCTTTCACTGTGCAGAAGGTTTTTAGTTTGATGGCATCCCACTTACTGATTCTTGGTTTTATTTCTTGTGCTCTGGGGGTCTTGTTAAGGAAGTGGTGCCTGCATCTATATGTTGGAGTGTTAACCCTATATTTTCTTCCAGCAGTTGCAAGGTTTTGGGTCTAATTCCTCAACTTTGTTCCATTTTGAGTTGTGTGCAGGGTAAGAGATAGGGATCTAGTCTCATTTTTTTCTACATATAGCTATTCAATTTTTTTCTCAACACCAGTTGATGAATAGGAGGTCTTTTCTCCCACATAGATTTTTGGCACCTTTGTCAAGTATCAGATGGGTGTAAGTTTTGTGTTCTATTCTGTTAAATTGGTCTTCATGTCTGTTTTGGTGACCATACCATGCTGCTTTTTTAATTTTTAATTTGATTGATTGATTCATTCATTCATTCAACCACAGGTCTGTAATATAATTTCAGACCAGGTACTGCTTCTCTGTACTTGTTAGGATTCCTTTGGCTATTCTGGGTCACTTCTGCATGGACTTAAGGATTTTTTATTTTTTATTTTTCCTAGTTTTGTGAAGAATGTCACTTATTTGGAGGGACTGCATGGAATCTGCCTAGTGCTTTTGCTGAGGAGGCCTTTTCAAGATGTAAATTCTACCTCCCAAGCCCCAGGGCGTCTTCCCACCT
Source organism: Callospermophilus lateralis (assembly GCF_048772815.1). NCBI lineage: Eukaryota > Metazoa > Chordata > Mammalia > Rodentia > Sciuridae > Callospermophilus > Callospermophilus lateralis. The sequence continues at coordinate 6,485,688 of NW_027516477.1, forward strand.
GCGAAGGGCTCAGATTTCTGGGAAGGGCTTGGATTTTCGGGCTGAGGAGGGCTCCCGCGGGCCACCCCGGGGGACCCCCTGGGACCCCTGGGGCCTGCTTTCCTGAGCTCCATCCCCAGAGGCCCCGGGCCCGCCTCAGCCTTGCTCCAGGGAGGTGTCGGAGGCGCTGGCCTCTGGTCCCCTGCCCTCTCGCTGCCCGCCCTGGCTCCTCTGCTGGCTCCGGGCCCCTCGCCGGCCCCTGGGCCTCTCTGCTTATTTTTATTTATTTATTATTATTATTTTTAATGTTTTGGTCGTAAAAGGGCCCGATACCTTTACTTATTTATTTTTCTCGGGGCTGAGGTGGACGTGCCGGCGAGCGTTCACTGAGCCCTCACCACGAGCCATGCCCCGGCCCCTCCGTTGGTGTTTTTTTTTGTTTGTTTGTTTTACCATTTAGGACGTTTCTGTCAGGTTCCTTGGCTACTCACCTGGCTGAGGTGCAGTTTTCTCCTCAGCCAGCGGCGGCCGCTGAGGAGCCCTAGCCGGCTTCCTCCCGCTGCTCCAGCATCTTTCTCCCTCGGTGGGGGGTGGGGTGGGGGCTACGCGCGCATGCGTGCGCTCGTGCGCTGGGGGATTGAAGCCCAGGCTGGGCGCAAGCTGAGTGCAACCTTGCAGCCTGGGCTACCTCCCAGCCCAGCCCTCAGATTATTTTTAATGATCACACAAACCCAGGCAGGAGCATCTCAGCTCCATTTTATATGCCAGGAAAAGAAACGTAAAGTGATTAAATTTATGTGGAAGCATGAAAAACAAAAAACAAAAAACAAAAAAAAAATGTGAAATAGCCAAAGCTGTTTTGAGCACAAAGAAGGAAACAGGAGGTATCATAATACCTGACTTCAAAACATAGTCTAAATATGTAGTGATCCAAACAGCGGGGGACGGGCACAAACGACACAAAGACGGGAAGCAATGGAATAGCGCAGAAGTCAACCACACATCCGCAGAGGGCTGACTTGTGTCAAAGCTGCTGAATAGAAGCATTGGACAAAGATCTTCACGGGAAAGACGGAGTAGCATGCTTGAAGAGCTGGATATGTTTAGCCTGATTTGAACACTACCTAATATATTCACCTGTTACCATTACATACTACCTCATCAATACATTCAATTCATATATATGGCTTTATCTGTTAAAAATATATTTACCAAAAACAGGGTTTTAAAATTACCCACACTTTTGTTGTTAGGGAGCACCAGTCTCTTGGTAGGTTTTAAAAACAAATTATCTTACCTGTGCATTCAAGTCCAAAACACTCTAAAATATTTGTATCACGGGAAAGAAATAAGGAAGAAAGAAATTCGGCAACTTACTCTAAGTGCTCCAGGCAGTTGAGTGACAGTTCCAGAACTTACTTGCTGGCTGGCTGATTCCAAAGCCCAGAATCATTTCTCAGACTCTCTTCTATCATAACTTCAAGAGGGCACTTTATATATAACATACCAAGAGGAGACTGCAGACCTCAAAGCTCTGCATAACTTCCTTCCTACCAACCCTGTTGCTCAGATCTGGAAAATCTTTGCCTGGCAAGTTCCTGTCTGCGGTGTGTCCCAGGCAGCTTCATGGGAGCATGGTAAGTTCCAGTGTCTATGCTTACCCAGGAGACTCCACCACCTTGAGCAACACCTGTAGCCTGTTACCTGCTTTTAAAGAGCACGGGGGTTGCAAACAGGATTCCTTCTGTGGTACCTAATGAATCTCATGGGTGGACATAGGGGGCTGTGCATTAAAAAAATTCTCTTTGACTTCTGCAAAAGGTAAATGTCAGTTGAAAATGAGTGACATATTTTCAGTCACTAGTACATCGGAAAGTAGACTTACCACTCATTCTCCCTTTATCCTTCACTTGAGAAGGTTCAAATCTTGACTCATGCCCATTATTCTCTCCTTGTTGAGATTTACTTTATTACAGTGAATTGAATCTTTCAAAGTATGGAATGAGGCAATTATATTTTTGCACGCCAACCCCATTCTTTATGCGTTTTGTAGCATTTTCCCTTACAGAAGAGGAGAATTGCAAGGAGAGGCTGGCTTTCTTTTGCACAAAAAGGGCCTAGTCAGAGGTGCACAGAGGCAGCTGTTGAATTGCTGAAGGGGGAGGCTAAAGACATTGGCCTTTTCAGCTTCTATGCCTGGGGGGAGCTTCTCTGTCCCTTGTGGGGGTGGTCCCAGCAGTTTGAGGGAGCCTGTCCCAGGTAAGAACACAAGAATAGCAAGCTCTTCTGAAAAGGGGCCTCTGTGAGGTGCTCTACAATGGCTTCAGGCGACTAGATCCTTTTCCTCAATCTCATTCCTCTGTGCCAAGACTGTTAATGCTCCCAGGTCATCAGGCTTTCAGGACTAATGTACAGGACTTCTCTGTGGACTAGACCAGCCCTTCCAGGTTGAGTGGCACTTGTTTAGCTCAGTTATATGTTGGCTCTATTTACTTAAAAGCAGAGGCACTCTTAAAGCACAAGTAAAGCTTTTAGTTTCCTATTCATCATTTTTCTGGGTCAGTCACATTGCTAATCTTGTCGGTGGCCACATCGTGAGCTATGGCCATCTGGGAGCTGCCTTGAGGGATGAAGGACAACAGCTGGAGAGGCTGAGTTCTGGGCATGCTCCCACCCCTGTGTTAGAAGCTATGGAAACACCACCTCAGTCTTCCCAAACACCAGTACCTTCTTCACTTTTATTACTGAAGGTAGCTCCCCGAGAGGAGCTCCATCATTAGTTCCTAATGATGGAATGGAAGGTGCTTTAAGGGAGATACTGCAATGGTTGGTCTTTAAAGACTCATCCAGAACTTAAGCCTTAATAATAATGACAATGATGTTATTAACTTACTAGAGTATGTTCTTGATTACCCATGAGACAATGATGAATCAGCTTAGGTGAGAGTCCTACAAGACAGGTCTGTCCATTAGTGCCATTTCAGAGATGAAGATTCTTTCCTTGTAGGGATTCACCTGCTTGCTTATGGTCACACACTAATGGAAGGACATGATTAGGATTCTAACTAGACATCTAGAAACAATTGTTATTAACCACTGGGATCGACTGTCTTCACAAATCTGTTAACTTCCTCAGTACAGATGGTCTGTTTGCCACTGTTTCCAATATGGTATATAATAAGTCTTCTTCTCCAATTGATCAACATTTATAATCTCCAGGGTCAGCAAGGGAGACAAGAAAAAAGTGAATAAAATAGGAGAGGGTAAAAAGAAATGGTGAGAAATTTACTGGTTTCATTCCACAAGTAGGTACTGAGCCCATGAAGATGAACTTTGTACAAGGAGAGTACTGTACCTCAGACAGAGACCCTAGTGAGTGCATCTTGGTGTCATCCTCCAATGTTGCCTTGGGTGGAAAGTCCTTTTTGCCTGGATACTTTGGAAATGCCAATGCAGCGATGACATCGCAATGGGGTTTCCATGAGATGCACTCCTTATTAGCTGGCATCTGTCACATTCTATTGTATGATGCCAAAGTACATCTGCTAATTTGCCATCCTTATCATTTCCCTGTTTTTCTTTTGAAATTTCCAAGGTAATACCCAATTATACAGTATCTAGTTCTTTTCCTTTCCCACTTACTAATGATCAAGGCTCTAAGATAATTTCAACAGGCAGAGAGTGGGAGTAAAGAATGAACACTGACGAATAAGAGAAGCATTCTTCTCTTACAAGTTTAATTCTCTTATCAGTGCATTAATTCTGTGCAAGTTCACAAGGTAATTACTTCCTCCATGTAAGCAAGACATGTTAAATTAGGGCACTGGGTTTACATTTGAACAGCAGAAAAACCTAACAGTTTAAATGAGCGATGTTCCAATCTGTTTACATATTTTCTTTCGAAAGAATGGTACAATTTACTAATTGCTAATTTTGTAATTGCTGTTGTGAGTTGATTTACCTCCAATATTTGCTGAAATGTATCCAAATTACAATGAATAATAACAGGGCAATTTTCAGTTTTTAAAAGGGTAAAATGCTTTAGAAAAAAAGAACCCAATTAGAATTCATTTTAATAAAAATGCTGGCATTATAAGAGTACAAAATGGCAGGGGGGATTTAAAATTTAAAAAAAAATTGATACAGTCCTCTCATTTTAGCATTTTCTTTATGTTTGTTATACTGTTTGGTTTTCATTGGAAATGGAGAAATTTTTGAAAAACAGCAGAAGCCATCTCCAAAATGTTTTTTAAATGTATAATGAAAACTAAGGATACCCAAGTTTCCTAATTTGAACTGTGATCCATAATAGAAGATAAAGTACACCACAAATTCATCCTGAAGATTCTTACTCAGAGTCTATAGCTTATGGATTTGATTTCAAGAGGGACTAACAGCCTACCCATGTTAAGAGCTTATGGGTTGCACCAAATCTTCCCTGAACCCCATTTTACTATGACCTTCACTTAATCTTCCTCAGCCTGTTTCTTACTCTGTACAATGGGCTATGAGAACCTCCCCAGTGAGATCAGAGGCAGATAACTTAGCACAGGTAAAGGCTTAGCTCTGTGTCTGGCACACACAGTACATTTATGTTACTTAACATTGTCAACCTTGCATCTTAACAAAAAAAAATAATCTGATCCCAGAATCGCTTTACTCCATCCTCTAGAAATTCTTGGAATCACAGCTCTCTTCACGGTGAACAGACATTGAAGGAGAGCTCAAAAGAGAAACCAAGTTCTGCCATCCTTGTTGCTCATTTTCTATTGGTGGGAAGAATGAAGCTGAGCTCTAATGCACAGACTTGCTCATCTCATTCCATTTCCTACCTCCCAGCTCCAGTAAGAGGAATCTTTGAATTCATTGGCTAAAGATCTCATGACCACGTGAGTGTAACATTACCATGGTCCCCATTCTGCATGTAGGGAAAGTGAAGCTCAGAGAAGCAAGGAAACTTGAATAAGGTTGCACAATCAGGACTGGTGAAGTTGTTACCACAATCCAGGAAGCATGACTCAGGCTGAACTTGATTCTGCATGTCCATTAGCCCTGGACAGGACTGCTAGAGATACCCTGTCTGCATATTTTCTAATTATTTCCCCTTCAACAGGTAGACAAATGTACCCATTGCAACTCCCCTTAAATTTAAACACACATACACACACACACACACACACACACACATACCCCTACAGTTTCCTCACTGGATTTTACACAAATTCAATCCTCAAGAAAGAAAATGATTGAATTAGAATTTTAGTTATCATTCTCCTTATATTAACAATAACATTTAGAATGCTTACTAATTAAAAACTAAAATATTTTTTATAGCACTAATATCAATGTTATAGTACTATAACATTGATACCAAAGAGACAGTCTGTGAACAGTGTCATGAATTGATAACAATTTGAGGAAAAAACTGGTTCATTAAAAAAAAAAAGAAATTAGATATCTTAACTATATAAAGTAAATTTTATTCTTTCTTTCTCTTCACCTTACAGCTGAAATAGCTTTAATGTAGAGATCACTGTTACAAATAGCTCATTTTACTGAATCAGTAGGGTATAAAATAATTAAATGATGTCCTGTTAAAAGATGAAAAGTTAATGCTGGTTGAAAATACAAGAAAGGATAGCATCAGTGCAGCTATTACAGTTTGTTATGGTTTAGATACAAGATGTCCCCCGCAAAACTCATATGTGACACAATTCAAGAATGTTCAGAGGTGAAATGATGAGATTATGAGAGCTGTAACCTTGTCAGTGCATCAATCCACTTGAATGGATTAATTGCGTGGTGACTGTAGATAGGTAGAATACAGCTGGAGGAGATGGGTCATGGGGCATGCCCTTAGGGTTTATGTTTTATCCCTTTTGAATAGAGCTTCCTGCTTGTTCTGAGCTGCTTGCCTCTTCCACTGTCTTCTGCCATGATGTTCTGCCTCACTTCAGTCAACACCTATGGAGTCCACCGACCTTGGACTAAATCTCTGAAACCTTGAGCCAAAATAAACTTTTCCTTCTCTAAGTTGTTCTTACCAGATCTTTAGGTCACAGCAACAAAATGCTTTTCCAGGTAGTTATTCTTCTTTTACCAAAATGAATAATGCAGGAGCACTTGAAGGTTATAAATTTTATTAGAATAATAGAAAATAATACATACAGATAACCATAGGATACACACACAGGAATTTAAAGTCAATTTCATCCTTTTCAATATGAAACAATGTCCAAATCTCATGGAGATATACTGCTAGAAATAACATGGAACAAGAGTCATCATCTTGAAAATGAAAAGTATAGGAGCATATTATAGGAATTACTAGATAATAAAAAGGTACAACTCCATTACATGTAGAATAAAATACAAGTATTGGAGAATGTTTCCCCACTTTTTGACTGGAAATAACAATGGTCATATGAAATCTACTTGTCATTCAAATTTTTTTCTAGATATATACAGTATATACAGACACTACAGAGAAAGTCATACTTTTCTCCTTTGTATATAATGAGTTTATCTTAAATGTAATCTAAATATAAAATTGTATTAGAATTTTGCTAATTCGTTATCTTTCTTGAGAGATGAACTGTTTGTTGGTTTCAAATTCTGATATCTCTGGAAAGACGAACAAGTTACAGCAAAATGTGAAATTGGTAGGAAAGAGGTAAAAAAACTGATTTTGAATGACTAACACTCATCTGCTGATTTTCATATATTCTTTACATATTGCTATGAAGCCGTGTCTCCAACGATGCTTTGAAAACCACATATTGAAAGACTGAGTCATACACATCAAAGCCAGCAACATCGCTGTGGTTCTATTACCAATTTAACTCAGGAACTAAAATGCCTGCCTGACTCACTGCAATAGGCAGTGAGATTACATTAAAAAAAAAAAAATCTCCGCCATCCAAAAGAGAGAGGGTCCTTTAATGGAATCAGACATTGGAAAGGAAGAATTGTGTGGATTTTGTTTAACATTTGGGTTGACATTCAGGGTGCTACTTATTTTCTCAACTGCATTTTAATAAAGCCTGTAAGTTTATTCTCAGGTGTGAAGAAAACAATTCCTGTTCTAGTTTTGTTTTAAATTTTGAGAAAGGATAAAATGTGCTTATTTCCGTTTTCTATCATTGAAGGAAAAAGCATACTGGAATGCAAGTTTAGAAAATGACTTTCAAATGCTCAGGGAAATTCATGCCAGTATTTCGCAAAGGGACATGGCATTTGGGGTGACAAAGCCCTTTCGTGGGTCCTTCTTTATCTTTTAACCATTAATTCATGGGGCAGAGGCAGATCAGATGGTTATTATTACCTCCACATTTTGTAGATGAATAATTGAGAGGTACAGAGAGCAGAGTGATTTCTAGAGTCTCACAGCCATTTAGTAGTGAGTACACTGAACCAGGTCACCCTCCTCTGCTCCAGAGCAGCATTTTCCAAAAACACTCCTGAATCACAAACACCACCCGCTTCCAGCAGGGAAAGTGTTTAAATGTATTTTTCAACCCGTGGGGTTTAAATCATTTAAATCTTTAAAATGATACTTATTAACTCTTCAAACAATGCTTTCATAACTGGAAAAGAGTTTTTGGAATAAATGAAGAGTTTTCCAATGCAAATAAGAAACTCTGTGTGTGTGTGTGTGTGTGTGTGTGTGTGTGTGTGTGTATGTGTGTGTATATCGGGGCAGAGGTTTTTCTCCATAGGCAGTGCTTAAACTCATAGCTTAAGAACATTTGTATCAAAAGTTTGCAGTATGTAACATGTAAATTCCTTTGGTTTATCAAGTAAATATTAAGGCATTTCAGATTCCTCTAAAAGGATTTGCTGTTGTTTTATTATACTCTTATTTTACCTATAATGAAGTAGAAAGTTAAAAACACAAAGTTGGAAAAAAAAACATGCATAATCACTGTGTTTCATGAAAGCACTTATTATGTTAACCAATGAACTTTCCAGTAAATAATAAAAAAGAATAAATATCACCATAGGGCATTTACAAGGAAAAATAGTACCATAGGTATATAACTTGACACGGGGTGAACATTTGAGATGGCTGATGTGGATCCTCTTGCATCCATATCTGTCAAAGATGATAAACAGCTCATTAAGAAGGACTATACCTCTGATAAGTAGATGCTGATCCATAGTGGGGGGGGGCATGGGGAAAATGGTCGAACTGTGATTGGGCCAAGGGGAGGGAGGGGAGGGATGGTGCATGGGGGCAGGAAAGATGGCAGAATGAGATGGACATCATTACCCTAGGTACATGTATTACTGCACATATGGTGAGATGCTACATCCTGTACAACTGGAGAAATGAAAAGTTGTGCTGCGATTGTATACAATGGATCAAATTGCATTCTGCTGTCATATAGACCTCATTAGAATAAATAAAAAAAATAAAGGAGGACTGTATTAACAGGTAGTCAGAGTGGTAGAGAATGCATGCATATGTCTCCCGAAAATCACACATTGACATCCTAGCTCCAGTGTTGTGACATTAGGAAATGAGCTTTTGACAACTGACACAGAACTAGCTGCATCTTAATATAAGAGTTCCCAGTCTCCAGAACTGTGAAAAGTTAAATTTCTGTAGTTATAAGACACCCTGTCCAGGGTGTATTCTTACAGCATCCTGAAGGACTAAGACGCAGACAAAAGTGATGGGTTTCCTGTCAAAATCAAATCATGGCATGAACCTAACCTGGGACTACAAGTCCTTATTTTATCGGTCAGTGTAACACATAGGTGTTACCAAGGGTATCCATAAAAATACCGACGTGTTTAGGATTTCTTAAATGAATCTAAGCTTTGTTTATCTAGTATTATTTAACTTTAATTGAAATTGAAAAAAATCCAAGTCAGTCATTTTGCCATTAATGATACCTGGTCACAAACAATTTCAGATAACTTGATGGTTTAATGAAAGAAAACGTCATTGGATGAATGTCTGGAAAATCTACTTGTTTCTATTTTATGCAGATGAATTATCATACTTAATACAAGACATCATCTTTTAAAATGCAATCGATGAAAGCTCCATTTTCAGAGACGGCCTTGTGCAGGCACTGGTCTGTGCAAGCTCAGCAAGTCCACAGACATCAGACGAAAAGGCTGCTCTTGACTCAGCAGCCTGAAAATGCCACGGTGGCGTCTGTCCCCGCAAAAGCACAGAAGCTGCTTCTTTGAACAGTGCCCCTCTGTCCACGCTGTTATGCTAACTCTGACACCCTGCACAATGCAAGAAGCAAGGAGCATTCCCTACTGTAAAGCCTCAGCAGATAACAGTTAGCAACCTGATCCTGTTTGGGTCTCCTGAAGCACACACAGATGTACAAATCTCTGCAGTCTGAAATAGTTGTTTACATACTTATTTACAGACAGGTAGCTCCCATTTTCTTATTACTTTTAGTTCAAGTGTGGCAGGTTATGATTTCATAGAAAGAGAGAATTCCTGCAAGGGTTGGTCTCTCCCATTTTCTTCAGTCATTTTCTTTTTCAAGATTAAAGAAACTTGCTTCAGTCTTGGTCACCTGCTACTATATAGACTAAACCACAGTCGATAAATGAAAACAGGGAACAAAGTTATTTACATCACTGAGGATTGTAGAATAGACTATGAAGACAGAGTAGGCTCCGTGTTACTTAAATTGAGGCCTGAAAACTCCAGACACAGGATTTCAAAGTGAAGATACAAGTTCTCTTCCATGGTCACTGATAAAAATATGTATGCTGGGGTTTGTTCCTCTTCACTCTAAAAGTCTACTTTCTTTATTTTTTAAAAAATATTTTTAGTAGTCAATGAACATTTATTCATTCATTCTATCTATCTATCTATCTATCTATCTATCTATCTATCATCTATCTATCTATCATCTATCTATCTATCTATCTATCTACAGTGCTGAGAATGGAACCCGGTGCCTCAACACATGTCAGGCAAGTTCTTTTCCACTGAACCACAACCCCAGCCCCCTAAAAGTGTACTTTCAATGGTGAAATAGCTTTCATTAGGATTTTAAGAGGAAAGAGCATGAAATTCCTCTGAAACTTGGAACACATTTCTTTAAAAATGTCATCTTTTTTTGTGTGCCACGTGTAAAAGTTTCATGACTTTGCCAATGCTGATTTTCCTACTGAAAGAATTGATAAGATCCATATATAGTTTTTAGGAGGCATACAACTGGAATATCAGAGGTCTTAAAAACAGGGCATGGGTTCAGGCTTGCCCATGAGAACTGCTTTGGGAATTCTATTCTAGGCAATCTATAGGTGCAATAAATAAGGGAAATAATTCAAATGAATGGAGTTTTAAACTACTTTTTCATGTCTTTTCTTTCTGTGCTCATATTTTTCACTGTTCTGCACCACTGTAGAGGTTTTCTTCCTGGTTTTACTTGCTCATGTTGCAAAATCACCTTGTGTTCACATGAAGGGCATGCTGGGAGGAAAGGGTGGGTGGAGGGAGGGGCAGTGGCTGATGGACTCCTGGTGGCTAACAACACTGACGCAGGTCAAGGGGAAGCTGAGTCCAACCAACTTACTGGTTATTATTGGAATCCTGTAATATAGTCCTCTTGAAAGGGCAGCACAAGTTCAGCTGAAGTTTTGTTTGTGTTCAGCACTTGCACGCTATTTTGACTGCTAGTCCTATAGAATACCTAAAACGCACGAACAAATACACTTCATTCTTACATTACCTTCTTTTACTTTCTTCACATACTCTCGTTGCTCTGAAATTATTTTGTCATTCTGTCCACATCAGAATACAAAAACACATTCCCAGCTCCATGCATAGGTCCTGGATTATGGATTAGCAGACACTAGGATCATTATGCTCTCAAAATCAAGGAGGTGGGGAAGAGCAGCTTTCTCCCCTGGAGGAGCTTGTTAGAAATATAGAAAGCTGATTAACACAATGCACAAACATCGTGTCCACAATTCCCATGTGAGCAGCATTATTTCATGTAAATCTGTATTTAACAATTCAGAGAGTTTGGTAGTATACCCTTTTATGAAAAACTTGATGTTTATGTCAAAATTGGATTACTGAAATAATATCATCAAAATTTTTAAAGATTTGCAAAGTATAAGTGAAAAAGGGAAAATACAGTGTTGCAAATGATTCAACTTACTTTATAGCCTGTTACTTCTGATTCATTCTCCATTGCTTTTACTTGTTCCCAATTAAGTAACACTTTAGTGTCTGTAGCATTCCAAACCACATTCCCAGGAGGCTGACTGGGAGCTTGCAATGCAAAAAGGAGAAATTAAAACTGATTTGAGCATGGAGTACTGTTTTACATGAGCAGATACATGCTGAGCACCGAGGCGACTGCAGGGACTCTCTGGTAAGGCATGGTATGTAGATGGAATCAGGAAAAAGAAAAATTAACAGAATAGAAAAACTTCCTTTAAAAGGGGCATTTCAATTAAACTGTGAGAAATTGCATGTTATCATATTCAACACATAATTTATTTTACTTTAATTTTGGGGGGCCAGGGGTTAAACCCAGGGGCGCTTCACCAATGAGCCATATCCCCATCTCTTGATTTTATGTTTTATCTTGAGACAAAGTCTCATTTAGTTGCTTAGAACCTCTCTAAGTTGCTCAGACTTTGAACTTGCAATCCCCCTGCTGCAGCCTCCAAAGCTGCTGGGACTACAGGCTTGTGCCACCACACTTGGCTCAACACATACTTTAAGGATTTAATGCACTTCAAGTCTCCCAGAAGACAAACTGACAATACAGAGACACAAGTTCCTTTATCCACCACTAGAGGGATGCTTGAGGGTGAACCAGGAAAGGCAGGCATTTGGACTTGTTTTGACACACAGAGAGGCTGAGAGAAATTGCCAAAGGAGCAGATTAAAGTCACATGAAATGAAGTGTGGATGATTTTCAAGCCAGTGTTGTAAGATGAGATGGGCAAAATGAGAGGCAATCAAAAATAAGAATTACTTAGATTTATTCTCGTGAAGTAATAGATACACATGTGAAAAATTGCCACAGAGAATCCATATTTTAAAGTCTTTTTTCTGAGTTCAAATCAATTTTTGAGAAAAATAAGGCAAAACACTAAAAATTTAATGAGAATTCCATTAGAGGATTAATGAAACTCTCATAGGTTTATAAACATGGACCCACAGCTTAGCAACCTGGAGAGGAAACTGGTTCTGGGGGACTCGGGTGGACGTGGTCAGAAGCACTCCCTAATATGGATGGATGGGACATTAGGGATTCAGTTCCTTGTCAATTGCAAAACAGCAAACATATTACTCATTTTTCAACAGCATCACAACTGCCCAAAACATGCTGAAATATCTTATTCTTGTGGATTTAAGCACAGAATGTGATTTGGTTAACTGAATTTGTAATGGGAAAGTGATATAAACAATTACCTCTCCAGAGGAATTTCTGAACATCATTGACTCACGCCAGGATGGAAATACAGCTGGACTTACAGATGGAAAAAGCTCTCATGTGCAGTTATGTGGCTAATAACACGATTCAAGACTGTGATCCTGGTGGGTTCTTTGGTTGATTGTGTCCTCTTTAACACTGTTCTGTTGCCTTTAAATTTTTGTGATGTGATACTAACAGATCAGCTCAGATTGTCTACACTGCAATGCTGTGATAAGACATCTGTAAGAATGTATATGGGCAATTGCTTAGGACTGAAATACTAGAGATTTGGTTGCCCAGTCCAGATGCTATGAACCCACACTCGTTAGAACACTTTCCCAGCGCCTGTGATTCCCTGTGGCTGACAGCGCCATAAAAGGACAGCTTGATTTGATGGAGCTCAGAAAACATCCTTCATTCAGCATGGTTTGGCCTACCAAAATATGGGTGCTTACAAGTTATAGAAAGTTTGAGTAATTTTGAGTTGATACACTGACCCCCAACAGCAGGCTGGCAGAACATAGGACTGAAAATTGGGATTTGTCTTGTGTGAGTCCCAAAATAGATGACTTGAATGAGTTCAGCCTGAAATGAATACTCTTTGAAATGACAAAAAGAAAAAAAATCTGAAAAATGAAAGAGGAAAAACAGAGGGTTTCAAAGCTCTTTTCAAATCATATCAGTGTTTCCTGAGCACCAGAGAGACATGTTCCATTTTGATCATTTTGCTATTTTTGAAAAACGCACTTGTTTAAAAGCATAAACATTTATTTCAGCCACATTCTAAACATTAACATTCACATCATAATGAGCTGGATGTGCTAATTACATTGTTTGATAGTATTTAAAGTAAATTAAACTAATTTTTCACTTAGAATTTTACAATCACATGAATAATCATCTGCCTTATTATGACAGGGAAGAATGACACTATGTGGGAGATTCTGGGCCAGATGAACTTTCTTCCATTTTCAAGGTTCTATTGTTGCTAGTAACAAATGCATAGTAAATGTCCATAATGTGTGAGAAATTCCAGAATATTCTTTTTAAAGGTTCCCTGCATTGTCACGGTGCCTATTTGAAAAACTCAGAGTTAATAAACAAAGATGCATACTCGTCACTCATGTTCATTTACAACAATGAAAAGATTAACACAATAATTTTCACAATCTATCAGCACATGAATGGATAAACAAAAGGGGGCTATATGCATATGCCTTTAAAAAGAATGAAGATCTAGGCATGGTGGCCCATGCCCGTAATCCCAGTGGTTTTAGAGGCTGAGAAAGGAGGACAGAAGATACAAAGTCAATCTCAGCAACTCAACAAGGCTATAAGCAACCTATTGAGAACCAGTCTCAAAAAACAAACAAACAAACAAAAAGTAGGAAGGGTTGGGGATGTTGCTCAGTGGTTAAATGCCCCAGGGTTCAATCCCTGGTACCAAAAAAACAAAAATAAAACAAAAGGAATGACATCATGACATGTTCTATTACATGGATGAACCTGGAAGACATTATGCTAGAGATAAGCCAATCATACAAAGAAATACTGTGTGATTCTGTTTATATGTGATAACATGGAATACTAAAATTCAGAGATGGAAAGTAGGATGGCAGTTGCCTGGAGCTGGGGAGGGGAATGGGACCTGGTCTCATGGATGGAGAGCTTCAGTTCTGTGCAGTGGAGAAGGTCTTGACCATCTCACACAGCTGCATCAGTGCCCTTAACCTTATTTTAACCCTATTGCAAATGTGCATTAAAAAATGGCCAAGATGGTAAATTCCAACTTATGAATATAATTCAGTACAATTAAAAATTTTAACACAATCCTAAGATAGTTAACTAGGAAGGGGTGTTATGTGGATTCAAAACAGCTCTGTTTAATTCTGGACCCTGATGACCTTATACTTTTCTACCTGGCATTAGGTGGGGCTGTGAGGCTCCTGCTGCCCCCTCTGGGGAGAGGACGCACCACTCTGCTCCTTGGCATCATGGGGACTTCAGGCTTCATTACTGGATATGCTTTCACCAGTGAAATAAGAGCAAATAAGAAACAGGTGGTTTCAATGAGGGAGTTTTAAGAAAAAATGGAAGGGCGTGGCTGGCCTTTCTTCTTTCTGTTTTTTTTTTTTTTTTTTTTTTTTTTTTTAGTGCTGGGAACTGAACTGGCCTTTCTTCTTTCTGCCATGAGACCAGCACATCAGTGAGAGTGGCTGTTCCTAAAGTCTGGGCCATGGAGTAAAGATGGAACAGATCAGGTCTGAATCTCACTCATGATCAACATTTGGTGACTAGTAGGAAAGAGACACTCTTTTAGTTGTAAGCCATTGAGGAGTGGGGACCTGTGGAACTGCACTGAACTGACCCTATGTGACTGATACGGCCAGTAGGCTATAGAGCTTTGAAGGCGCACTGTGAACTTCAAAGGCACAGAGCAGGTGTGAAGTGGGAATGGGCAGGGGATCTCGACAGCGCATCTCTCCTAGGACTTCTCATTTTACTGTTCTGTGCAGAAACACAACCCAGAATAGGCTGACTCAATTTCAAATGTTTTGGGGCCTAACTTGATGTGTGGTCTGCATTTTGAATATTTTTGGAAATTATTTATCAACAATCATATCCTATAGATTTTTTCCTCTGTCAGTTCAATTTCTATTATTGCAGTATGCTAAGACAGAAAACGTGGCAACAAATGAATTTATTTTGTATAAAGGCAGCATCTCCTAAGATTTGTAGAATAACACTGAGTGGCAGGCTATAAGATTATGTGGATACTTTTAAATGTTACATAACAAAATAGTTTTATCTTGGAGGGTTTTTCTTAGGCCCTCTGGGTTGACTGTCACTCCTCAATATCAGCCCTATCAATTTACTTATTCTGTAAACTCAGCATGCAAAAAGTGGCCACTATGATATTTCTAAGACCGAATAAAGTGAGGAATATAAGACATTCCTACAATAGGAAAATGACTAAATAATTTGTGGGGTGTTATCACAAAAGAATAAGATATAGTACTATGATACAGAGGTAACTAAATACACAGCATAACCTTCAAGAGATGTTTTATGTAAGAGAAATAATCCATGGAACACAAGTCTGGGAGGAAAAGACAAATTATTTTAATAATCTTATTTCTGCACCACAGGATAGTATTGTGGGTGATTTTATTTTCTCCCCCTCCCCCCCGCAAATTTTCTATAGTAAATATGTTTTCCTCCATATAATAAAAAATAGAGGTTGTTCATCTGAAGAACATTGTTGTGTGGAGTTTTCAGGGATAATGTCTCCATACTGGTGACTGTACCTGGCATTTCCTTTAAAAATATGGGATTTCAAGAACATATGCTTGCAGAGATTAATTATACAAAACTCAGTATGTTTCTCAGCTCCTTCTCTTGGACACCTGATGGCAATAAGATGACTTTCATGAAAGGGAATGCTGTCAGCAGTAGCTGAAAAATACACTCGGCACGGACTTCCCTTGAGATGATCATCAACATTAGTAAGCAAGCTGCCCAAAAATGTGGCACTGGGCAGAAATCAAGTAATCAAAAGCTACTTTCTGTCCAACAGGGAGAAAGATTCATTTCAGAATCACTTAAAGTATTATAAATGGACTTAAATCTTTGGATCACAGGAAATGGACACCATGTTTTGAATCAGAAACATCTACTTTATGACTCATCCAAAACTCAGAAACTAAGATGCCCACTCTCCCCAGAGTGTTCGGATGATAGAAAACAGTCCCTAACATTCTGGTAGGAATATTGCTACCCTGAAGAGGGAACTAAACTAAACCGATTCCACCAGGAAGAGAAACAGACCTGGAGAGAGTCACTGTTGAACAGATACTCATTGGGCAGCAGCTCTGATTACTTGGGAGAACTCAGGAGTTAAATAATGATCAAACCTGACAATGTCTATGCCTCAAAGAGATGAGACTCCAGCAAGGAGTGGGGGCAGCAATCAGATGACCACATGCAAGATGTGGTATGCACGTGGCTCTAAGTGGTGCCCCAGAACATAGCAGGATAAGGGGATATCAGGAGACGCAGGGCTGATAATTAAATATGGACTCAGGGGGAACTGAGGACATACTGCAGGGAGGGCCTAAGAGAGGTAGGAGTGTCTCCTGGCCATCTGGACAGCAAAGGTCAAGGCCCCACAGGAAAAGTGAAATGGCAAGTCAGCTCAGGAGAAAATGAGCAGGAACAGGAAGTGGGGATAGATTGTAGAAGACCTTTTTGGGTATTTTAAGGATTTATATAAAGAGTGGCAATCTTTGTAATGTTTTGAATAACCAATAAAAAAAAATAAATGAGTGGATGGAAAGGGACTGGAGAGGTCTGAGCAACAGTGTGACACCTTTAGGATCACTCTGACCCAGGGCAGAACATCTCTGGTAGATTCTCAGCAAATTTAAAGTCAGATACTGCATCCATTGTAGGGTATGAGAGAAAGAGCGTTAATGACTACTGGGATCCGCTGGCCCAAGGGACTGAAATAATGGGAGTTGCTTTTGCTGAAATTGTAGAAGATACAGGTTTGTAATGGCTGGGAGTGAAATCGAGAGCTCAATTTAAGAAATGTTTAATTTGAGTTCTTATTAGATAATTCTTGAGGATGTCGAGGGCCTGGATCCATCCACATTGACAACCACAGTTACCTCTTGAATTTTCGGTTATGCAAAGCAAAATATTGGTCCTACAGATTCTTTCTTGTGAATTCTGGATGTAAAACTCTGACAAAGTCTCCTATTAGAAAGTAATGACATTTCTCCATTTTGAAGCCATCTGCCACTATTCCTCATCAGCCTCACTGACGATGATGTTGTCAAGAGCTCACTCTCTGGGTTGCATGTGACAGAAACACAACTTAGATTACTTCAAGAGGCTAATCAGTGTTAACTTAAAATGCTTTTAAAAAGCCCAAGTATTTGGATATCAAAAAAATTAAGTGTTTAATGGAAGCTACAGTACTATCCTTGAGAATCCTTGTGTTATTTTACGTTAATCAGAAATATCACCTATGCTCTGTGCTGATATAAGCCTTGCATATAGAATTCCAGGATTCTGAGTAGGTGATAATCACGCCTTGGAAGCAAGGTGGTAAAAGGCTGCAGTGTGTGTTCCGAATTTGCAATGTGCTGACAAGAAGAAGCTCATCCGATTAATGGTAGTACTTCCAGGTTGACCTAGGTTTTGAGGATTCATCCACTCAGCCAGCCTTTCCACAGATAATGAGTGCTAGGTTTGGACTGGTGAGTGAGTTTGGAAGGACTCTTTCCCTTCAAGGGTGACATATCAAAGGGGGAGAAAGAGAGCACGTAAAAAACAAATGCCATCTTAGTTCTTTATGAACCAGGGATACAGATCATTTTCTTCCTAGTAATATTCACAAGCGCATTACTATAATTCTTAAACAGGATTCAGAGCTGGACCCTGTCAAAGGTTAGGTTGATTAGTAGGAATAGTTTTAAAAGAGTCAGTTTTACTTCTACTTTGGCACATGTTTGAACAATTGTTAACATAAAATTTAAAAATTAAATGTACCATTTAATATGCCCAGGGGTTTTAATGATCTTTTATGGATTTCCCACACATTGTAGCAAACTTTTTTTTAATAACATCTGCAGGTCACCATGTAGAGTGTAGGCAAATTGAAGCACCAGGAGGGCATAATTTTGAAGAGATTTTATTCAGTTGTTGAAATTCCTATCAGAGGACTGATCTATCAGCACAGAAACCCTGTCTATCTGTGATTACCTTACCCAGCTCCTAAGCACAGAGCAAACTCAAAATAGATACTAGCACCACATGAGTCATGAATATTTTAATTATATGGTTAGAGGAGTGCTTAAGAGCATTTCTGGGTCTGTATGGCTGTCCTGCCACGTTCTCTGCTTTTTCTGTAAAGTCATCTAGCTCTATGTGCCACAGCCCTTTCATCTCTAGAGTGAGGATCCTCACCACTTCCAGGCCATGCAGTCGCTGTGAGAATTAAGAATCAATACAGGAAAAGTACTTGGAACTGTGACTGGAAATTGCTCACTAAGTATTAGTCATTCATAGTATAATTATCATTATCACTGTTATGGACAAATTTGTACTTTAAATTGGTTATTTATATGGTATATCTAAATTATAAAAGGTTTTTTCCTTCTTCTTGCAATTTTACTTCATTCATTGTATGTTATTGTTACATTCTCACTAACTTATAATCGGCCTCTTCCTTTGTGAACTGTCTTCCCAATTCACTGTTTTTCACCAATTCCATCATGACATTAAACCATCTTGTGCGACCATATTTCCCAATGAGTAATCACATCGATTATCAAGTCTAAAGAAAGAGCTCAACAAAGCTGTCTGCATACATCTTCACAATCAGAATTTCAATATATAAATAATGGTGTATTTATATGTTTTACTAATTCAGAACTGTTACTGGGAAAGACAAACATATTTAGTAAAAAGTTGTAAATACAGAACGTTTTCAGTGTACGTATTTCCAAGCCAATGTTCTCCTTTTTTCTAAGAGCAGCCACATGATATGCATGATATTGGTTAGTCTTCCCTCATGATCAGGCAAGGATAATGTTCAACTGCCATAGGAGCTGCTGCTTGTGAAGGTACTAAAATGTTTTGTTGCTAAACTTTTGCTCTGTGATATTTATTATGCTGGTAAGCTACCAGCCATGCTCTTTCCCACCTTATACATAATGCAAAGATAAATGTGCAAACTTCCCTGATAAAATTGATGCTTATCAATTAACATCTAAAGCAGTAGGATTATGTTTATATATATTTTAAACTATCAATAACAATGCTGGCCCATTATATCCAACTTCATGTAATTAAAGTTGTTAGACATTTTAGCCAGTAAATGTATGCTTTCAAATAAATTTGGAAATAACATATGAATGCAGGAGTGGACTAATGAAATTGGTGACAAAACATAATCACTGCCTCACTCCTTTGTAAAATCAGTTAAGCAGATAAATTTACTAGAGTAAATTTTGAAAATTAAATTAAGGAAATGGTTTTCTGCAAGCAAAAATATTAATGTGCTAAAATCCCCTAATTTCTTCCCTTCCCTTTCTTATCACCTGTAGAATGAAAATAAGAAGGAACTGAACATGGATGGCTTGGCTCATGAATGCTCTCAGTCATTTTTGGCTATAAAAGAATAAACAGCACAACTCAGATGGGTGTGCTGTGATAGAGCAGCAATGAGACACCACGATCAGCTGGGCATCATGAGAACATTTCAACTGAAATTTCCGTGGGACACTCCAAAATGTAAACTGATGATTTCTCATAGGCTACTTAAATCATAACTGCTCCTTACTGCAGGTGAGTTTTACCTGTGAACACACAGTCAACAGAAACTCAGCTTTGAAGGTGACACAGCTATCTCTGCTTCAGTTTTCAAAGTATCAATATTTACGTGTGCACCAGAATCTCCTGAGCATTACCTGTTAAAGTATATTGCCATCTTTTGAATAATGTGAGAAAGAAAATTAAAGAGCGAAAAAATACCACTTCCAAGTCGTTGCTATTAAACTTATTTCTGCTTATCAATAACACCCAAGATTTGGGGGAACTAAAATTTAATGGAAATGAACCCATTGAAATGCATCCCATTTAAAAAGAACAGTGCACCATAAGATTTTTCAAAAGGTGCTTATTCATTTTCATATGGAGCCTCCATTTAAATATTTAGGGCTATCATGAAGACTAGACTATGTGGGGCTTGAGTAAGGGTTTGGACCAGGTTTATATCACTCAGTGGGATTAATGACCTGACTAGTCCACTGAAAATGTTGAAGGATGCCATGATTTTTAATACAGACTATTTTCCTAGATATTCAAAAGGTGGGAAAATACATACGGGTTTTCTTGGTGGTCGCGTTAACTGTGGCACTGAAGGGGCCGGTGCCTGCACTGTTGTATGCCCGGACAGCCGCGTAATAGGCAAGGTTGCTCTTCAGTCCCCGGAGCCTGGCTGAGGTCTCGTTTCCGGCCACTCTCACCTTGCTTGAGGATTCCTGCTCTTCCCCACTGACGCAGTACCGCACCTGGTGAGGAAGATGCACCAGATGAGAAGGCTGGACCCAGCACCACCTTCCTCATTCTGTGGTTTTCATTAAAATGAGGACTGCGATTTACTTTCTTCTTTATTTGACAAATACTTCCAGAGGATCTACTGTGTGCCAGGTGCTGCATTAGGCTCTGTGGCACAGCAGTGTACACACAGGAAAGGAACCCTAGGAGGAGAATGAGGACAAACATGTACACAGACAGAGCAGATAAATTTAGAGTGTTGAGCATGATCAGACTACGATATCACAGTGGGAGAAGGAAGGGGAAATCTGCCTGCCTTCTCAACTCTTAACCAACTGAG
Organism: Callospermophilus lateralis; assembly: GCF_048772815.1. Classification (NCBI taxonomy): domain Eukaryota; kingdom Metazoa; phylum Chordata; class Mammalia; order Rodentia; family Sciuridae; genus Callospermophilus; species Callospermophilus lateralis. Next base: position 6,506,496 of record NW_027516477.1, read on the forward strand.
CCCAAGGTCAAGTCCAGAACACTGGCAGAAAGGCACGAACTCTATGGACAGCTGAGGTTCCTTCCTGGAAGAAAGTGAACTGTCAGAGGAAAACATTATTAGATTGAATGTCCTGCAGTGCCAGCCACTGTCAGGTGACTAACAGTGCACACAGAGCTGCACCAGAGGGAGTAAAAGCAGTTAAAAGGGCTTATTTTCAATAGGAATGGGCATTAAAATATTTTTCATATATTTCATTATCCTGGGCCACGCAAAGTGACCTTAGACATACCAGGACATATAAAGAACTCAAAATACTTAACACCAACCAACCAACCAATCAATAAATGGGCTAAGGACCTGAATAGACACTTCTCAGAAGAAGATATACATTCAATCAACAAATATAGGAAAAAATGTTCAACATGTCTTGTAATTAGAGAAATGCAAATCAAAACTACTCTAAGATTTCATCTTACTCCAGTCAGAATGGCAGCTATTAAGAATACAGAAAACAATAGTGTTGGCAAGGATGTGGGGGAAAAAACACACTCATACATTGCTGGTGGGACTACAAGTTGGTGCAACCCATCTGGAAAGCAGTATGGAGATTCCTTAGAAAATGTGGAATGAAACCACCATTTGACCCAACTATCCCACTCCTTGGTTTATACCCAAAGGACTTAAAAACAGCATACTATAGGGACACAGCCATATCAATGTTTATAGCAGCACAATTCATAATAGCTAAATTGTGAAACCAAACCAGATTCCCTTCAATATATGAATGAATAAAGAAACCTTGGTATATATATCCAATGGAATATTACACAACATTAACAGAGAATAAAATTGTGGCATTTGCAGGTAACTGGATGGAGTTGGAGAATATCATGCTAAGTGAGGTAAGCCAATCCCCAAAAGCTAAGGGTAAATGTTCTAATAAGTGGATTCTGATCCATAACAGGGAGGGAGAGGCATGGGAAAAATGGAGGAACTTTGGTCCTGCAAAGGGGAGAGAGAGTAGGGATGGTGCATGGGGGCAGGAAAGATGGTGGAATGAGATGGACATCATTACCCTAGGTACATGTACGACTGCACATATGATGTGATGCTACATGGTGTACAACCAGAGAAATGAAAAGTTGTGCTGCAATTGTGAACAATGAATCAAAATGCCTTTTGCTGTCATTTATACCTGATTAAAATAAATTAATTAATTAAGAGAAAGATATACAAACATATGGTGAAAAAATATGAATATAAGAGAATATTTGCTGAAGGGAGGAAAAAGGTAGAGAATAAAATAAAAATACATTCTTAAGTACTTACAATTCACATTATAAAGTATTTTACTATAAAATTTTGTGTGCTTTCTTTTTTTGAACATACAGATTGTCTATAAGTAAACAAAGTAAATACAAAAATTTATGCAAATAAATGATTTAGGAAAGTTTACATATTCTTTGTGTAGATAAGACCTGGTATTACTATCTGCTGATCTAAAGCAGGGGCCACATAGTAAACACAACAGCAGATCTACTAGGTTCTCACAAGGGCTTAAGCATATTTTTTACTTTTATAAATATAGACAATCTCTGTTCGCTCGTTCTTTCTTCTTCTCCTTCTCCTCCTCCTCCTCCTCCTCCTCCTCCTCCTCCTCCTCCTCCTCCTCCTTCTTCTTCTTCTTCTTCTTCTTCTTCTTCTTATTCTTCTTCTTCTTCTTCTTTTTGGTGTTGGGAATTGAACTCAGGGACACTCAACCAGTGAGCCACATCCCAAGCCCTATTTTGTATTTTATTTAGAGACCGGGTCTCACTAAGTTGCCACGTGCCTTGTGGTCCCTAAGTCTGGCTCTGAACTGGCGATCCTCCTGCCTCAGCCTCCCGAGCTGCTGGGACTACAGGTGTGCCCACCACACCCAGCTCTACTCTCTTCATTGCAGTATATGGCCACCTTGTTCTGGCCTTTGTGTTTTACTGTTGAAGGCAAAATATAAAAAATAGGAAATAATTATTATAACTTATACAACTAAAAAGCAATTTGAGCTCAATGAAACTGGCAATAATTGCTTCTGAGTGCACAGAATGTTGGAAACGGTAAAGGCTTGTGACCACAAGAAACAAAAACAAAAACTTAAAGACTAAGTACATAGCTCAGTGGCCAAAAAGGAAAAAAAGAAGAAAGAAAAAGGAAAGGAAAGAAGGCTTAAGGGACTGGGAAGCTGGACATAGGACAGAGCAGATTTTTAATAATGGAGCTACTCAGCTTTGCCTGATTGGAGGAGGATAGACTTTCTAATTAATTAATTAATTAATTAATTTTAAAAAAGCAGAGTTCTAATTTTCATGTAAAATGTCCTAAATTTAGGGTTGACTCAAAACCAATACTGTGTTGATAAAACAAAATGTGCTTATGGGCCACAGCTGATTACAAGTGTCAATCCTCTGTACAAAACACACTACAACTTATTCTCTCTTAAAACACCACTGGGTGAGTGTTAAGGCCCTAAATGATAAGTGAAAGCAAATTATATATTGTGCTAGATCAAAATCTCCCTATGTATGTGCACATGGAAGGATATGTACCCTTATATTCACACAAAATGCTGATCTATGGATGCCTTTATGTGAATTTCTCTCAGAGAAGGGTTATTAGTTTTAATAAGAATCTCAAAGGGAGGATGTGAGCCCAAACAAGTAGCATTGAAAAGGATACATGGTTTCTTTTCTAATGCCATAGCCAAATAGCCTGTTAATGGATACTAAAAGCTTTTATATATGGTAGACTCACCAAGAGAAAACACTGTGTGTTGTTAGGTCTAGATGAGCCGTAAATGATAAGAAGATTTCCCTGCTCCTAAGAGCATTGTCTAGTTATTAACTAAGAATGATACAGATCAATAATTATAATAAAATGTACCAGACACAAAACCTGAAGCTTGGGATACAGCATAGACGGGGGTAGCATATAAATATGACTGTAAGACGGCAGCAGGGAGGATTCAGGTGGTAAAATCAGGACCGCCCAAGCTTCCCTCCCCTGTCAGGTTCCAGTGTCAGGGTTGTTCCTTTTCTGACATATCAAACTGGTTGAACACAAGTTGCCTAAGAAAATGTTCTTAGGAGGCTGATTTAAAGAAGACATAAAAATAATTTATAATTGGTAATGTGGAATCTCTTTTTGTAAATCCGTTTATAGAAAGTACTTGAAAGTTCTTGATAGCGGCCTGTTTTAAAGTACTTTAACCAATCTCCACGCATCAGAAGGAGAGCTTTATTTTTAGATCTTAGTTGCTGAGAGGTATTAGAAACATTTAGACACAGAGAAAAATTGTGACAAAGTTGAACATGATACTAGTTAGTGAAGACTGATTATATAATCTTTTTAAACAGCTTTCCTTAAAGAGCTGAATAAATATTCATGTAACTAAAACATAAGGAAACTGAGACGTGCCACTAATATTGCCAATTTTCTGAAAGAATTCCATTATGTTCCAAGAAATTTTGTTCAAAAATGCTTCTATAGTGCTAGATCATTTTTTTAATAAGGTGGAATAGTTAAGAAAGAAATAAGAAAGACAAATATCCCATTTTCCTCTCAGTTGTGTTCTGGATTTAAATAATAAAAGTACTCCAACTGAGAGAAGAGAATATTTCTATGCTAGTTTGGATTTTTATGGGCACAATCACAATACAGGAATGGGAAAGGAAAGATGTCTATGTTGGAGGAACAAACTTTGAAAATGTAATTGTGCAGAAAAGGGTGAATATAAAGTTGACAGAATATGAAGGTGGCATCTACAAAGGATGATCAGAGAGACACACATTACCAAGACACACCCTGTTAATAAAACACAAGACACACCCTGTTAATAAAAAAGCCAGTGTAGATACGACTAGAGGCAGGGCAGCTAAATACACTGATGAGTAATGGATTATAAAATAACTATACCTAAAATGTCCAAGTCTGTTTGACAAGAGATTGAATCTATTATGTAAGAATAGGAGATAAAGAAAAAAGATCAGCCCAATTTGAAAAACAATAAGTAGGACTTGTAGACCTGCAAAAATGCAATGATTAAAAAATTAAGGAAATCAGTAATAAGAGTAAAGCTATAGACTAATAGTGGAAGGGTGAATTAATGAGCCCAGGACATAGCCTGAACAAAGAAATGAAAATTACCAAAGCAAAGCTGTGGCATTGAGAACAGAATGCAAAGTTTCAAACAGAGTTCCCAAAGGAGAGATAAAGGAAAAGGCAATGCTCAGAGGAAAAAATGGCTGAGATCTTTCCAGAGCTGAAGATATGAGCATTTTCATGGTGCAAACTCTGAATTTAGTGAGGGAACAATAAAAGGCACAGGAGACGTTGGTTAAGACTGCCTTAGGTTCTCAACCATGCTTCATCCCTAAGAATCTAAGGGATCCAGTCTGCTCCTCTGAGCCATTCCTGAGCCCCTGAGTTGGGGTTTACAGGTGAGGCTGGGGCCTTGGAGGGAAGGACGTCATTTCCTGACAGAGTAGACAGCAATAACGCAGGTCATGATGGGCAGGGGCCTCTAGGTTCTGGTCATTACTGCTGACAGCAGACCTGTACACACAGCTGTCCCCCTGATCCATGGGTTTTCCCTCTGTGGTCTCAGCTGCCCTCTTTCAAAAACAGGCAATAAGGGTAACAACATACAAAAAGATACTTTGAGAGACTACTTTCATAAAATCTTTACTATGGTATATTGTTATAATTGTTCTATTTTATTATTAATTATTGCCATTAATCTCTTTATTGTGCCAAATTTACAAGTTGAACTTTACTGTTTGTGGTTTCAGGCAACCACTGGAGTTCCTGGACCATGTCTCCTATGGATGAGTGGTGGCTAGGGATAGAACCCTCCATATTGTGGAATTACTAAATGACTTAAACGGCTTCACTCTTAACAGTTTAAAAATGTTTCCTTCCTCTGACCATGGAGATCTACCAAACTCAGTATTCAAGTTCTCAAATTTTCTGCATCTATAAACACTGGTAATTCAATTTTCTGATGAGATAATATGGTATTTTTTTCCTTCAGAAAAATAAAACCAGTTCACAAGTCAATATATTTTTATCTGGATAAATAAACAGAAACAAACTTGAAGAATGTCAAAACTAAAAATATAATTTCAGTTTCTGTGAGTAATTTGGTTATTCCCAAAACTAATGTTCCTGCTCCAAGTACTCCTTAATATCACTGCATCAGATCTTTCATTTAATTTAAACATATAATGAAATATAGCTTATAAAACTAATGTATTTAAAAGTAGAACCTTTTTTTAGGCTTGAAGGAAACAGGTGTTAAGTTGGAAAAACTCTTTTAATAGACTAAAATAATTTTATGTGTATTTACAGATTTCTAGAGAGATGAACACTTTAACTTAGCTATTAGATTGGGCACATTTAAATCAGCAGAAGCCAGAGGGGGAAATGCATTTGAATGTCTTTTAGGGAGATAAGTCCAGGTCTGTCCTCCTCTGCTCTCAGCCCGGGGAGAGGTATTTTGTACGTCCTTGCCCTCTGACTTCTCTTTGGGTTTAATCAGCAGGACTCAGGAGAGACTGGGATGTTTTCTCCCCACCATTTATAGTGCTGTGCCAGGGTTTAGTAGGGACCTTCTAACAAAGAACATAGCAGCACATGGGCAGTGAGGGTCATTCCCAGAATCCCCCACACAGAGTGAAGCCTGCTACACACTGGACCCTCTCCTCTCTGCTTGTCTCCATGGTATTGGAAACCACTCCTGCTGTATCACCGAGCCTCTGTCCCTCCCAAAGTCTGCCTTTTATTCACCTAAACACATTTTACTTTTTTGATATTGATGTAAGAATATCTCAACTGTCTGTACCCAATTTTCCTATGTACATTCAACTCATGCCACAGTGAATTGAATTCACTGCAAGACAGCAGGAGATGAGACCCCGGGCACATAGCTTTTCTTCAAGTGGAATTTTCATATCCTCAAAAGAAAAAAAAAAAAGGTACTCAAATATTTAACATCTTTTTCTATTCTGATTAAAAATCAGGCCCTGTGCACATTCCATACAGTTGTGGGAACAGGAGGCTGGAGGAAGGCATCTAGAAAGTTTGGTTTGGCATTCTGATATATTACATTTCTTAAGTTCCTCTGCCACACATAAAAAATAATCCTATGCGGTTAACCCCAAATATGCAGCTCTTATTATTTTGCAAATGTTGACTTGTTTCATTTGCTTATTAAATTTGTTCTTCCCAAGGTTTATTCTTTCTTAATGTTTACTTTTATTAACATGTAGTAATGGTACATATTTAGGGAGTACAGCGTAATACTCTAATGCCTGCGTGTACCTCACATAGGTCAATCAGAGTAATTATCTTTTCCATCTTGTTATCATTTCTTTTTGTTTGGAACCTTGGAGTTCTTCATAGAAACAGTGAAGAGATTATTGTGAACTAGAGTTTATTTTTTCTAAGCACAAAAGGACTTTAAAGCCATGGTATATTCCAGGCAGGAACTCTAGCGCTCTCTCCTCTTGGTGCCCACTTTCCATGAACTTAATGGCTCTGGATCCTCTTTTGTGGGTCTGCCTCTCTTATTCCTATCCAGAAGGGCACCAGGAAAGATCTGAGCCTGAATTTAAAGGCACAGCAGATGAAATAAATTGGAGTCTAGGGAAATGAGCTCAACTACTGGTTGGTCAAATCAGAAAGAAAATTAGTCTAGATGCTAATGATGATGTGTGCTCAGCATGTTGCGAGGCACACGATCAACTCACGCCAAGATGAGAGAAAGGTAGGAGATATTAACGATTTTAAAGCCAAACTGGGGAAACTGCAACCCACAAAGTTAGCCACAGGACTGATAATTAAATACTCTGCTAAGTCATTTATGTTTCTAGGTTAATTTTTAAATCATTACTGAAACGAACAAAAGACATATTTTTAACTTGGTGGAATTACATAAATTATTTGAGATTTTTTTCTAATTAGTACATCTTTCTCTTAGCTTGTCTTTCTCTTCATATATTCTACCAAGCACTTGGGGAAGAAATTTTTAATCCTTGTTTTTCCTTTCAATACAGTATACATGTTACATTTGAATATTTTGTCTGCTACTCTCTATACAAATAGATAAGATATGATGCATTTTTTTAAAAAAAGCATTTATTTTTTAGTTGTAGTTGGACTTAATAACTTTATTTCACTTATATATTTTTATGTGGTGCTGAGGGTCGAACCCAGGGTCTCCCATGTGCAAGGCGAGCACTCTACTGCTGAGCCACAATCCCAGCCCCAAGATGCAATGCATTTTAACCCATAATTGATACCAAGAAAAGTTCCATATCCTTCTCATCTTTTGCCTCTGACCCTAGTGGCAACAGGCATGAGAGTCACTCGGGGAGTGTATTTTCCTTGTGAAAAGTAGAAAGTATTCTTCTACTCTTTGCTGCTTTTCAGTTTTCTTTTCTTTCAATGAAATCTCACCCTGAAGCCCAATATATAAACAGAAAAAAAGGAGAAGCAGCAAGTCTCTCAGGGTGGTTTTAACAATGGCTGCTTTATCTCTTGCAATTCTCAAATGATGCTATGAGTTATGGACGACTGTTACTCTATTCTAACTGAGCCTTGGAGAGCTTTAATTACTTGCTTAAGAACATGCAGCAGTGAGATAGCAAAGCCCAAACTGCATTTTTTCCATCAACACATAGTTTGTGCATGTCACCCATGTGCCCGATATTGTTCTGTGAACTTGGGAGATATCATTAAACAAACACACAGAGTTCCTGTCCCTTGTGGAGCTTATACAGTAACCTACTAGTTTTGAATGCAGAACTGTCTAATTCCAAAATGGTAGAGCCTTAACTAGAAAATATGAGTTTCCACTAGCATTCTTTGATGTCCTTCAGTCAAATACTCTTTCCTGACATGGCTAAGAGATACCATTCCATTTTCATATAGAATATTTTTACCTGGATGAGTCCTTGTCAGTTTAAATTGATATGGAAAAAAAAATTAGCATCTCCTTGTCCTCATGCTCTCCATTAACTACCATCAACTTTCAAGACCCCTACAATGCTTATAAGCCCACAGTTCTCTTCTATGTAACCTCTCCTTCATTTGTCTCCAGTATTTCACAAGGTACAACCAGATTGGGGATATGATTCTGCCATTATGGCTCATACAGGGCAATTATCCATAGTGGGACTGTGTCTCAGTCCAACTCCTTCACTGAGGAGAGTCACATGTGTTCATTTCTTTAAATTCCCTTTTCTCTTTCACATGAGAGATCACATTGGACCCTTGACTTTCTAGGTCTGGCTGATTTCACTTCGCACGATATTCTCCAGTTCCATCCATCTACCACAAAATGCTATAATTTCATTCTTCTTTAAGGCCGAGTACTCCATTGAATATGTATTCCACATTTTCCTTATCCATTCATTTGCTGATGGACACCTGGGCTGCTGCCATTCTTGTCTGTTATGAATCAAACTGCTATAAACATTAATGTGGCTGTATCACTACAGTATACTGATTTTAGTTCTTTTGGATAAATACCAAGGAGTGGGATATCTGGGTCACATGATGGATCTATTCCTAGTTTATTGAGAAATCTCCATACTGCTTTCCAAATTGGTTAGTAGTAATTTGCAGTGCTACTGATGATATATGAGTGTACCTTTTCCCCACATCCTTGCCAGCATTTATTAATTGTATTCTTGATGATTGCCACTCTAACTGGAGTGAGATGAAATCTCAATGTAGTTTTGATTTTCATTTCTCTGCTTCTTAAGATGTTGAACATTCTTAATATTTTTCATATTGTTAGCCATTTGCATTTCTTCTGAGAAATGTCTATTTAGTCAATTTTCCCATTTATTGATTGGGTCATTCCTTTTTTTTCTGGTGTTAAGTTTATTGAGTTATTTATATATTCTTGTTATTAATCCCATGTTAGAGAAGTAGCTGGCAAAGACTTTCTCCCACCTCTCCATGTTTTTAGTTACTTCCTTTGCCATACAGAAGTCTATGTCTCATCCTGCACAAAAATCCACTCAAAGTGGAATAAAGACTTAGGAATAAGACCAGGAACATTGCAACTTCTAGAAGAAAACACACCGTCAACACTCTACAATATGTGTACAGGCATTCATTTTGTTAATAAGATTCCCAAAGCTCAAGAAACAAAGCCAAGAACCAACAACTGGGAGCTCAATTTCAATTACAAATTCAGGTATTGCCCCTGAATGGCCTGTATGCAGAGCCTCACTGCTCCAGTGCTGTCTCTGTTTCATTTGATAATATTTATTCAGGCCAATGCTATGTGGTTATAGGGAACAGAAACTCTCTTGAAGCTGCTCAGATAGAAAGGGGGTTCAGTGTCAAGAAGGACAAAGCACTATGAAAAAGGATGTAAGAAGTCCACTTGAGAATTGGGCAGTTGTCAAAGAGCTCTTCTATTTTACTCTTGTAAGGTTGTAGGGACCTTGTTTCTCTCCTTGTGAGGGTGAAGTGGGGAGATATCTGCTCTATCTCATCTTTGCAGACATACTTTTTCCTACATGCCAATGGCCTAAGAAGTGTGAACTTGGCTACAAATATGACATATGACCACATGACCCTCATTAACTATAACCTCTGTATTCCTTACTTAAATATCTCACACAAGAATCTGACTGGGTCAGCTCACTGTGCAGACCAGTTGACTTTGGTCACATGGTCACTGGGATACAACCACTGGAGACTGTATTGGGGAGTGGAGGGGTACGTGGCTGTGTCATGCTAATATGGCTATGTTAGTCTGCCACTGAATCAGCAATTACACATGAGGGCAGTTTCCTAAGAAGCCAGCAGTGGGTGGTTGGGATGAAGTCACAACCATGACCTCTATAACAGCATTGCTAGATAAATCTTAAAATGTGTTTATCTCACCACTTCCTAATTCCACTGTTCCCTATGAAATATGGGGTACAGTTCATGTAGTTCCTCTTACATTCAAAGTCATCTGTGACCTGCTCTCCTATGCCTCGGTGGGCATCACCTTCAGTGTAACCTTGGTTTTGTACACAGCCTCTACTCCTTTACTCCTCCAAAATGCTGTGCTCAATCTGGAATGTTCTCAGTACCTCTACATTCATTTCCTTTCCCTCCAAAGTCCTGGTTAAACCTTCCTACCATCTGGAAGTCTGTAAATCTGGGTCATCCTTCTTCCTCAAACACTTCTTGCTCAGGTGAACTATTCCTACTTCATTATATTAGGTCTTATGATGCCCTCTCTTTTGGATATTTCATCTTATTTCACCATACATCAAGGTCTCTGGAAACACAAATTATACTACGGGCAGCTGAATTCTCTAGAATTCAGGAGAGAATCTCACAACCAAGGACATAAGACCATAGCTGCAGGAAGGTGACTTTCTACTGACATAGCCATCCAATGATAGGACCACAGCCTTTCAATCTCACCCTCAGTTTTCAGTCAATCCATCATAAGATCTGGCTGACAGTGCCCATGACTGCCTTTCATATTCACTGTTTTGTTTCTTTTCCACCCCAACTAAGGTGGTACTCATGCCCCTGGCAGGGTTAAATTAGGTATGTACTAATAATCAGATGGCACAATGTGTGGGTAAGAAAAGAGCAACCCAGAACAGAATTCATATAAGTTGTCATTGTTCAGAAGAAGTTTTAGTGAAAGAAGCAAAGTAGCGTGGTAACATACAAACACAAGTTAGTTTACCTCATAGCCAAGCAAATATCCATTGCTCAACTTCCAAGGAATGGTGTTCCACAAAACTTCAATTTCTGAAGAAGACAGGCTATGGGCAGAGACTTCAGTTGGGGCCATTGTAGGCTCTGTTTAGGAATAGAAATTGAAAACCAATGATCATTTCTGCAGTTGAATAAAACAATCCTTTGACATCCTTATTTTTGAGAAAGCATTTTAACATAAGTGAAACTTTTATAGTCATCCCATAAAAATATTTGAAAACAAGCACCATGTCTTGAAAACACAGACATTGATCTATTGCTGAGGACGAGGTGGCCACAGTGCCACAGGGGTTTTCCTTGCTCAGCGCCCACAGCAACCTGTGCCTTCCTCTCTTGCACCTCTTTCTCAGTATTTCCTTCTTCCCTCTGTTCTCTCTACCCCTTTTTCCCCTCTCTTTCACCCCACACCAGCTGCTTGGGAACTCCTATACTACTTTCTTATTTGGGTCAAACAAAGTCAAAGTCAAGTTCAAGTAAAGTTCATTTACTCAGCAAGCACTGAGTGCCTAATTTCACACAAGGGGCGGTGTGACTTTGGATACTGACTCTTTTGAAGGAGTAGGTAGACATGCCCATGTGATCTCCAGTAAGAACACCCCCTTATAATGAACATTCTTGGGGATTCATGGGAATCTCATAAGGCTCAATGATAAAGTCTTCCTCTGATTCACTGAAATGTCTGAGTGTATTTCCAACAAGCCCTCATTTTTTTCTTAGGCAACTAAATATCTTTCTTATGTGTGAACAGACAGCCCTTTGACCAACTCCTCAGAGTGATAAGGATGATTCAGGAGAAGGGAGGTGAGGGGCACAGGAATATGCCAAAGGCTAAGTCTGTTCCCTACTTCCCACAGCCAGTTCTCAGGCCCTAGATGCTGAGGGCAGACAGTGTCTGATGTCCTCCTGCTGGCTAATTTCCATCACTTCCCAGACTCACAACCTGCCCTTGTAATTCCTGGAAACTCTTGGAAATGGGGTCTGGTTATGAATGCAAGACTCTTTCTTTTGCAAAGATGCCTATAATACCTGTTTTTATCCTTTTCAGAACTCAATGGGAAATGAGAAGACAAGAATAAGGGTGGCCGTCCTCCGTCCTCAGAAATATGGAGTCTATTTTTAGGAATGATAACTGTGGACCTTTTTTTTTCAATTTACTGCCAGTTCTGAGGTTAGGAGAGACACTGGGATATACTGCACGAGCTCAGAATGCTTAAGGCCAATGGCCCTGGGTTAAAATCCTGGCTCTTACTACAGGAGTTTTGGCAGATTTATTCATCTCTTTCATCAGGCTTTCATTTTGTAATTTGTAGATGGGAGACTTTTCATTTGAAAATTCTAATTAGGTAACTCCTGGCAGATGGCAACAATGCAATACAGATTGGCCCCTAACATCTTTGTTAGGTGGAACCACATGAGGTGGCCAATATTCAGTTGCTGTCATCTATAAAATAGTGATTTGCTATCATTTTCTAGAGTGATCTTGAGATGTCTCAGAATGTGGAGCAGATTTAAAAGGATAGAATGACTCAATGGTTTTCTAGTGAAGTGTGTGTGTACACAGCAGAATGATGCAATGAGGCCAGAGTGACAGGTACTCATATCCCTCAAAGGTTCACATTGTACATCTCTTGGATGGCATCTTGGCCCTCGCTTTCTGTCTTGCTAGTGACCGTTTCTCAGTTGCAGAAACCACAACAGAACTTTGAACTAGGGTAGCTTCCGGGGACTATTTTATTCTTCAACCAAGAAGAACAGGGTTGCAACCAATTGTTAGATTCTCTGTCTCTCGAGTCTTACACTTCAAGTCAGTTATGGTTGATCTTTATGACCTGCCCTGGGGACATAACCACAAGTTTGATTACTGTTGACTTGAGGAAAAAAAATACCCCTAAAGCCACAGAGAATTTTCTAGTCAGGTTTGAGCACAACTAGCTTATCGATATACAAACTTGTTTCCCGCACCTTCTTCTGCAGAGAACACTGTTGTCACTGGGCTAAATGGGCCTTCACCTCTGTTATTATAGACACCCACTTTGACTTCATAGGGTGAAAATGGCATGATGCTTTCGTTCCTGAAGACGTATCTTGGGGTGTCAGGGGATGTCACCACTGTCTGGATCCAGTTGGTAACCCCAAGAGGGCTGAAAGCAACCACATACCCAAAACCTTCACCATTCTGCAGCTCTTCAGGGACTGGCTGTAAAGAAAAGGCACATTCTGTCACTCTTAAAGACAAGGGCATAGCAAAGTGATGAGTCCTCATCCTTAGTGTTTCCTATGAATTATCAAATAATAACCTTCACCGTATCAAGTCGGAGATTTTAAAAAGAAGAGGAACAACAGGGGCACATTTAATTCAGCTGATTTTTAAGAGACATATAATACTCTTACGAGGCACCGAGGTACTGAGCTAGACTTCTCAGTGATTATTTGACATATGAGTGTCTTTAAGTTCATGTCTGGGTTTCTAATAACCCATACTCTGAGTCTAACATACTAGATATTTTAAGTCAAATAAAAATTATCAAATCCCTAGTGTTGGTTTTATGGAAAGAAATCATACCTTGATACAGTGATTAAGTACAAAGGAGCAAAAAAAAAAAAAAAGAAAAAGAAAAGAAAAGAAAAAGAAAGTAAATACAGCTTACTGAACTCAAGGATGCATGGACTCATGCCAAAAATTCTATTGGCATTTATCACAAGCTCATGATGCTTTATTTGTTTGTTAACATATTCAATTAATATAAATAAATTTAGTGCTAGCCCCCCCTATTTCATACATGTTAATTACATTTTCCCCCTAACTTGAAAAAAGCAAAGGATAAAAGATGGTCAGGAAAGAAATATAGACTCAAGCACCTGTGGGGATGTGTGACATTATCAGCAGGACATTCCAGGAATGCAAGGAGAGCAGTGAGGGAACCTCAAGAGTCAGCAGCCAGGAGTTGACTCTCACCCTCTGTTTAGCAGCCAGGTGTCCATGTGCAAATTACTATCTTTGTGCCTCAGTGTTTTAATATATAAATGTTCCAAGAATGAAATAAGAAAACTTTTGCAAAATGACAGGAACAGTGATTAGCACTGAAATATTTGCTACCGGTGCTACCAGCAGTGGCAACAGCGGTACAATTATCAGCAGCAATAGCAACGCCAGCATCAGAACCCACATCACAAGCACCACTGATAGTACCACCAGTACCACCAACACAGGCACCACAATTCCCAGCACCAGTGTCACCAGCACTGGAGACATGAGAACCAGTAGCACCTGTTCCATCAATAGTACCACCACCAAAACAATGACCTACACCACCAGTACCAACACCTCCAGCAGCGGCACCTGTGCCACCAGCTGTATCACCAGCACCATGAAAATGAGCACACACACCATCAGCACCATCAGCACCAACACCAGAATAACTACATCTGCACACCAGTGACACCATGAATACCTGTGTTCCCAGCACCACTACTAGCACCTGTGCCACAAAACCCACCACCAAAAAAACCAGTAACAAATTGCACCACTACTACAACCACTACCACCACCAGCCCCCACATCACCAGTCCATCCCCAGCACCACTGTCACCAACCCGACGACTCTCAGCAGCATTAGCAGCACCGCCTCCATAAGCACCAATAAAAGCGCCAGGCCCACCAGCAGCAGCAGCAGGGTAGGAGCCAGCAGCAGCCAAAGCTATCTCATTCATAGCAGGACAACCAGCATCAGCATCACCATAGCACCAGCACCAGAAGCAACACCACCTGTGCCACCTCCAACACAGGTGTTATTGGTAGATCCAGTACCAGCACTAGAACCAGTACCAGAACCACCAGCACCCCCAGCAACTGCACAGACTCAATGTGCAGTACCCAGTTCATTCCCCCAGCAACATCTCCATTAGCATCACCAGCACCACCGCTATGACCGCCACCAGCCCTAGTGCCATCAGTACTATTACAAGAGCACCGTGAGCACCAGCACCACCAGGACCATTCCTCCAGCACTACTAGTGCCACCAGCTCAAGGACCAGCACTACCATGGCAACAACATCACGTTCAGTACCACCAATAGCGCTGACACCATTACTAGTATCAGCAGCACCAGAATCTGCACCACCGGTATCAGTACACTGTTCGAATCAGGAACATCACTATAAGCACCATCACCAGCGTCACCAGCATCACCAGCATCGCCAACATCGCCAGCACCATCACCAATATTACTACTAGGACTAGCACCAGTACCATTACCACCAGAACCACCAGTGCTACCAGCACTAGCGTCAACTATAGCATCCTTAGAAGGAGCACCATCAGTACCAGCCCTGCAGCATCACTAACAGCATGGACACCACCCAGGAGGCCATAAGGATCATGAAAATAGGAGCACTCTCATGAGGGAAGTGCTGCCTGGACACTTACATCCCAGGTGATCAGCAGTTCAGACCGGCTTCCGCCTCCTCCACTGACTTCAGAGGGAGGCACTTCTGGAACTGCGTGGGTCAGAGAGAAAGAGATGAAACCCTCTTTGCATGTAGCAATATTTATCCAAAAGAAGACTCATTGTTGCTTTTAAAATACATGAAGGAGCTTCATCATTGACACATTACACACACACACACACACACACACACACATTCACAGATGCCTTAGGTAACGACCTAATGTACACACACACACACACACACACACACACGTGCGTGTATATATCCCATATGTATACATTCACAGATGCCTTAGGTAACAATGTAATGTATATTGCATGAAATTATGAAATATTTGGGGTGAGATCATCAGATGATTTTATTTTACCTGAAATTATAAAACATTTAAAACCTCTCAAGAGGTAATAAAAATGAAACTTATTTGAAAGGGACATTGTGACTGGTGTGAAGGCTAATAAAATATGCAAAATGGATTCACCAGGGACGCTGGGAAACCACTCCAGCAGGAACCCTGAACTGTGGCTATTCCAAGCAGAGACATGAGTTTCAGAACAACAGTGGCTTTATGGAGGAAGGATGCAGACTGGGACCCTCCCATCCTGGTAGGAGGTATTTATAAACCTCAGGCAGGCATCGACTTTCACACTTCTGCTGAGAACTTTCCTATAGTAAACTCAACGACACAGCTAGCATATAAATTCTTTGAAGGTGGGTCTTTGTCATGCCCATAGCTGTATCTGCAAAGTCTGCAAAGTGCTGAGCACACAGTAGACACTCCTGAATACGTGCGGTGTGAACAAATGAGCAGGCTGTAGGCAGGCACCGGCCCCCATGTCTCCTAGTACCTGCCACATGTACCACGTGCACTGTGCCAATCAAACGGCGTCACTAAAATGTGGAGACATATCCTTGGACTTTATCTTGACTTAGTTAGCTCCTAAAGTGACATGCTTGCTGTTTCAAATATTCTATTAGTTAATATTAATTAATATGCAGATTATGAAAAGGAAAGTTTACGTCCCCTCAGCTGTCTCAATAATGTGATGCTGGGTATGCATTCCACTTCTAAGTCTTAAAATTAGGATAATTTTAGGATCATAAATCCATTTATATTAATAGTTACCTTACATGGAAATTAATAACAATAATTCTTACTTAATTGAACAGTTGAGAAGCCAAAATATAATACCCATCAATTGTTTGAGCTCGTGTGTGTTCACTGAGCTCGGTGACAGAATGAGATTTCCTAGCAGCAAAAATTCCAAATGCCATTGTTTTGCCAATTTGTCAATGTTTGTTTTAAATGAAAACAGCTCTTCCCTACTAACAGGGTAACAATGTCAGATAGTAATTATAACCTTAAATGACAAAAATGTATTCACTCAACATGCCAGCCCACAGAGAAAGGTGTCCTTGCTTGGATAGAGTAGGAGATAACCGGACTGTGGTTGTCTGTGCCTTCTTTCCAAGACAGCTGGGCTGTGGTGTCTGTGATTTCTTCTACCTTCACATATCCTGGTGGTCCAGGTGAACCTAAAGAAGGTGAGTGTGCATACCACTGTCACCCACTTCCACCAAAGTGAAGAGTATGTCCCGTGACCACTTCAGTACCTCCATGAGGTCCCCGTTTAGAAAGTGCTTAGTGACAAAGGCCAGGTACCTAGTAATAATATCCCCTGACACATATTTCCATTGTTAGATCTTAAATCTGGATAGAAGGCCATAATCCCCCATGCTCCCTTGTGACTGTATGTAGGATTCCTGTTCCTTCCAAATGCAGTGCCCCTGGCTTTGGATACACTGACTTTCCCTTAAACCCAGTGGTTTACCTCTGTAGTTCTCAGCTTGTTATCTAGTGATGTTTTAATTCATGATTCACTCTGGTCATTTTCCATCCCAATAGCAACAGTACTCTGGACAGTAGCTTAGGTTGGCAAATTTTCTCAGGAATCCTGAATAAATAATCCTGATTCTTTTAGAAGGACATACACACACTTGCACGCGCACACACACCATATTCTCTCTCGCGCACGCACACACACACACACACACACCCCATATTCTCTCTCCTATTTAATCCATATACTGATTGATGATTGATGGCATGCTCAAGAACATATCAGCTTGGCAGCCATCCCCGTCACAGTCAGAGCTATTTGAAGGGCAGAGTCAAGAATCTTGTTTCTTTGAATTGACACTCATCTGAATTGTCGTATTTGCTGGCAAGAGGAGGACTCAAATCAACACTATAATTTGCATGTTCACATTCCCTCTCATCACGGCTCTCCCTCCAGTAAGGAATGATCAGCTAAGATGTGAAGGTAGGAAATCCAGGAGGCGTTCCTTTTACCTCTCACTATGAGCTCGGCGGCAGAGGAGACACTGTCCACTCCCGTGTGCACCATGCAGACGTACTTCCCGCTGTGCGTCAGCTGGATGTTTCTGATCATTAGATCACCTGAGGAACTCTGTTGGGAAAACCGGTGATGGACACACCGTTATTTTTAAAACACAAAGAATTTTGGAGACTATGGCCCAGAAACACATGGCGACGGAATCTGTATTTAGAGTAAAAACTAAAGTGGGACTAGACAGAGGTTGCAAGAAGGGAATGAACGGAAATAACACCAAGTTAAAAACCATACATGACTGCAGATAAATATTTCTGCAGACAAATAAATGACTAGCTTTCCCCAGGGGCATTTATGGTTTCAAAAATAAACGAGGGCAGAGATTATAGTCTCAGAGTCTATTTACTTCCACCAGGGTGACACTTCTTTTTATATCCACCGCTCAGCATCAGCTCAACTGTTTTCTCTGGTTCCAACCCCACTGCAATTATCTGCCTGAGAAGAAGCAGAAACCATTTAGGTATCTAGTGGGAAATAAATGCAGCGCGACACAGGGATTACCACAGTTGAACACTGTTCTAAACACATTGGAGCTCAAAAAAGACTAATGCCATTTAATTCCTCAGCTGCAAAACTTTAGGAACAGTCAGAATGAACCCCCTCAATAAGAAGAAATGGAAACATTTTAAACCTTAAAAATATCAGCTATCCATAAAGACATTTGTGGGTGTCCCTCAGCACCAATTAATGGAGCAAATATATTTCTAAATGCTCAACTTTAAACGGTCTTCATTTAAAGAGAATATAAAATCATGTTCATAAAATGACTAACTGCAGGTCGGTTTCATGCATTAGTAAAAATATAGATTGAAATAAAATAATTTGGAAAAGCAAAGCCCTTTGAAAAAGATTAGCAGTTGATGCCTGACCTGGTACAGGACACAGCAGCATTTATCTTGTTAATTAAAAGCGTAGCTTTCCTCTTGGGTTTTCCTAGAATATGTTGAAAGGGGATCTGTTATCCAATTTTTAGGTAATTTCCTAAAACTACCTACAGGGTACTTCCTTCCATATTGCTCCCTGCCCTGAGGATTCTTAATAGGCCACAGATTCTCTGTTGGTTGGATCATATGGCTTTGGATGGAACTTCTTGAGCACTGGGAGAGACCAGATGTGTGCTGATTGATGGCCACAATTAAAAGATAATCCTGAAACTGTGAAGTTTGCAGATTTTACTTTCCACACTCTGAACTTTCTTCTTTTCCTCCCTCCCTCTTTCTCCTCAGGGTTATTTAGAAATTTATTCCCAGGATGAAACCCTCAGTGCTTGCTGACCATTGCAGGTTTTCTGAGTTCCATATAGTCACAGGAGGGTGATTATCATTTCTATAGAAATCTTAATTTTCAGCAAAAATCTGTTGATGTTAAATGCCACCAAGACATTGGGGATGAGGCTGTTATTCTCCCTACCTTTATTTCTTACTTTGAAAACAGTTGGGTAAAAGAGAATTATAACAGGGCTCTCCTGAGTTTTTAGATATCTGCATGTACCATTTCAGCACACTGCTGGTCTTGTCTCTTGAAGGAGTAATGGAGAGTTTGGTATCAGGATGTGGCTTCTATTGACTTCAGGTATTGATAGTGGGAGAGACAGAAATGCTCAGCCAGGTCACAGAAATCAAACAGTCTTCCTAAAGAAATGTAGGTTTATGTTCAGAGGACACACCATTTCTAAGTATACGAGTGTACCACAGTGAACCTCACCATCATGTATGCCACAAGAAATTAATTTTTAAAAATAAGATAAAATAACTATGGGTAAATGACAGAAAGATCAATAGAGAGAAGGGGCTGGGGAGAAGGAAGGGGAAGGAGAGATACTGGTGCCTCAATTAGAACAAAATATATTCCATGCTTGTATAATTATGTCAAAATGGATTCTACTGTAATGTATAACAAAAAGGAACCAATAATAAAATTAAATTAAATCTAAAAAAATGTTGGAAAAAGAAGCAATAAACTAAGTTATGTAGAAAATGGGAGCCACCAATTTTTTTTAAGCACCAAAATGTTGTTAAAGTAGATAAATATGTAAATGGAAAGTAGAATTTAATTTTTGCCAGTTCAGTAACATGTATTTATATTGTACTTTTCTGGCCCTTTCTATCTCCAACTCATCTATTGTCTTAATGCATCGCTTCATAGAAGCAAGATTCACCTTAACAGAGGTTTACCCAATCCTGCTTAAGCCTTCAAGGGCTAAGACCTGCCTGACACATGACCTTTGTTCTCCAGGATGTAAACCCAACCCAGGGTAATAAGGAATGTACATGTGAGGCAGATTCCATCTGCAAACCTGGGAAGTTCAACTCAGGTCAAAGGACATCACATGGCACACCATGTGTGGAGAGCTGTAAAGCAACAGAGATGAATGTTTTCAAGTTCTGCTGACAGTGTGGAACCTGCTGCTAGGAGGAGTGTGAATGGGTGCAACCCCTCTGGAGAACTGTCCAGAAGTCTCCACTAAGGCACAAAATAAGCATCATCTATCACCCATTATTTCACCCCTAGGAATGGACTTATCCTGCAGAAATGTGTGTGTGCATCGACCACAAGATATACACAGCTGAAAACCAGAGGACTCAATGTCTGTCTCAGTAAAACTCATGAATAAATAAGTGGTATAATCATTTACGGAAATACTATTGGGACATTAAAATGACAAAACTATGTACATAGATCTATGTAACTGCATCTAAACAACCAGAGAGAAAAGAGGATATTGGTCTCATCTCACCACCCAAGAGAAGGGAGCTGTGGTGACCTGGGAAGGAATAAGTACTCTGGATTGAAGCATCATGGGGGATTCTAAAGTGCAGGTCATGCTCCATGTGTTCCTCCTGTGAAAATCCACTGGGCTACGTGGCAGGCACACATTATCCCATCATTTCTTATCAGGATGCAACTATTTCCAGACATTAAAAAAAATTCCCAAAGGAAGATTCACTGATAGCAAACCCAACTCTTTTCCACATCAGTTTGTCACTCTTGGAGAATGTAGTTGTTTATTGGGTAGCTGGGATAAAGTGGGTGGGACAAGACTGCCTGGGAAAATCTAAGTAAAATTTGTCAAAATGTAGTAAACCATTTAGGTCTCCTCTAAATAGGTTTCTCGATATATTTATTAATGAGATAGCATAATAGATATATTTAGAAGCATTTTTCTTTAGAGTATACAGCAATTCAAATAAAGGAGATTATAACACTAATAACTTTCAATAAATTGTTAGGCACACTAATAATTGTTTGAGTGAAAAACAGCTTGGTGTTTCCTCTCTGTTAAATTAGTCTGTAGTATTTTCCTAAGTATTCTTCCCCTCCCCCCCCTCCTTAAATAGATTGGACCACATTGGCAAGATGGGGGGCAAGGGGTCAAGTTTTTACTTTTTCTTTCATCCTGATTTTCATTAAAACCTCCCTCTAAAAACCTCCCCCAAGCCATGCAATTCTAAGTTTTCTAGAAAGCAAGCCATTTTTCTAAGCTGCAGGCCACAGGTTTACTCAAAATAGGAGATATGGGCCGTGGACAAGGTCCATTCCAATAATTCATACAGAAACTTTTACAGCAGGAGAAAAATCCCTAAGTGATACAAATTTGAGTTCCTTCTTAAAAGCACTACCTTTTAAAAAATAAGATAATTCATTCAAAAACTATTTATTAAGCAACTACTACACTTCAGTTGCTGGGTATACAATGATGAGGGGAGAAAAAAACAGTCCTTATATTCACTGAGCTGACAGCTGAGAGAGGCAGTCATCAAACAATGACATAAAACAATGTCAAATTACAGTGTAACTTAAGATCAGAGAACACAGAAGAGTCTATGGTTTTCGAGGGTTTCAGTGAATGAACCGACGGGCCCAGGCATGCGATGTAATCAGAAGTCTTGAAAAAAGAGGGTGAAGTGGTCTACACGGGCACATATCTACATGCAAAGCACTTGAGGACACAATCAATTAGTTTGACTCAAGAAGGGTAGGGTAGTGGCACACACCTGTAATCCCAGCGGCCCAGGAGGCAGAGGCAGGAGGATCATAAATTGGAGGCCAGCCTCAGTGACTCAGTGAGAACCTAAGGAACTTAGTGAAACTTTGTCTCAAAATTTAACAAGTGTTTGTGTGTGGAGTGGAGCATTGCAGATGAAATTCTGTGGTTCAGCACCACTGGGTTCAATCCCCATTACCAGGGGGAACAGGGGGGTTGCTAAAAGGGTTTCAGGAATAGGGATGTCAGGAATGTAGTTAATCTACAAACTCTTTATCTGTCCCCCAAAATTAAAAGTTCACTATAGTCAACATCAAATGCATAGTTACATCAAAATGACAGTAATGTTTTTTTTTCCTTTTTGGGCTAATTTTATAATTTCTAAGTTTGGCTAGAACCATTTACCCCTTTTTTCATGCTGGGGATTGAACCCAGAGCCTTAAACACACTAAGCACACACTCTACCACTGGGCCACATGCCCAAGCCCTAGAATCACTTTCTTATTGAAGTATTTGTTCACCTAGTCATACACATTTCTTTTAGGAAAAAAAATACACATTTTTGAAACATGCTACAGGTACAAGAAGCAAACAGATTTATAAGCCAAATCATCTTTGACATGAATGTTAAGGGAAAATGTAGCGTGTGCTGAATTAAACAGAAGAGGATCTTATTAACTTTTCCCCTGTATTTTCTGAGGTGATGACACTAATGAAATTTGGGATGCAATTTAAAAGCCACTCTGCACTGAAAGGCAAGCAGTATGTGATGTGATAACCCATGCCAGGAGAAAGTAAATGAATAGCCGATCATCACTAATTACAGGCGGGCTCGAAGCACACTGTGGTGTCTGCCATGTGCTAAGAACCGAGGTGCAGTGCAAACTTCGGAATCGGGGAGCGTCTTCCATGTTGCCAACAGAGCCTCAACTTTGAGTGAAACAGATTATCACAAATACTAATTCCTTAGTAAGCACTCTCGATATAAATGCTGCCACTGGACTGCCAAGAAGCATAATTTCCCAGTATAAGGGAAAAAAAATACATTTTGATGGCTATTTGGAAGGCAAGGTTGACTAGGCGGGCCTCCTCCTTTTTATCACTTTATGCAGTCTGTGACTGCAGAGCCACCCAAATTAATCATCGGTCCCTTCACAGGCCTGCTTTCCAAACCCTGACACCGCATGTAAATCACACCCAGGTGCCTTGAAAGCAATCGACCTATAGGTTCCTCCTGGAATCTGGTTGGTGCTTTTCTTTGTGAAGGTCCCCAAAGGAACTGATGGTGACATGACTCGCCTCTGCATTTATGATCAAGCAAATTAAACCTTGCCCCCACTCTCCCTGGACAGCCTCCTCAGGGTCACCTTCCTTACACACATACTCTGCTCAGGCAAGGAATAGAAAACGTAGGCAGCCACTGAAGATGGAAACAGGACCAAGCTGGGACATTGTGCTAATTTTTCTTACTAACAGTGGTTACAGTCACTTGGTTGTCTGAACAGGTGATATTTAAGGCAGGTAAATGTCATCTGTTAATATCAGAATTTGCTTGACTTTCTTTTTTTTTGGCAGGGGGAGGTACTGGGGATTGAACTCAAGGGCACTTGACCACTGAGCCACATCCCCAGCTTTATTTTGTATTTTATTTACAGACAGGGTCTTTCTGACTTGCTTAACGCCTGGGATTTTGCTGAGGCTGGCTTTGAACTCACAATCCTTGGGTCTCCAAAGTGCTGGGATTATAGGTGTGCCCCACTGAGCTGGGCTAAGAATTTGCTCAACTTTCTTTGGGAGGGGATGTCCTAGTCCTAGTGTGCCTCACTAGAAGTTGGTGATGTCAAGATGCTTTTACCAGAGACTTCAACTCAGTGTTTTCTACACTTTGGTCACTACAATTACATTTACAGCTTTATATGACACATCCTATGAATGGAAGTTCTGTTATTCACTTAATGTTTTCTTAAACTGGTTAGCTTTCTTTAATTAATATGGAAACAGATAGGGAAAATGTATATTTTTGACCTAAATGGGAGTTTGCTCACCAAAATAAGTTAATGGCAGAAATGAACACAGTGAGTAGAAAAAAATATGAATGGACACTGTCCAAGATAATGCATATGGACAGCAGCTGAATGGTGTTAAAGTCCCTGAGCCAGAGACCTTTGCTCTGCTAATTAAAAAAGGAGATTGGCAAGTGTTAGACACTGTTATCAACAAATTCAACACTATAGTTAGCCACTATTCTGAACTTAAACTCATGATTGAAAAAAAATTGAAAATGGATGGTTTCTATGTCCTATTATTTAGAGCTGCATATCTAGGACCTAAATCCTATCATTCTCAATGCTGGTTGTGCTATAAATTTACCTGAGGAATCTTTAAAAAGTACCAGAAAAGCCTAGGCCACATCCCAGGATAATGAAGTCAGAATGAACTGGAGACAGGAGACCCTCTAGGTGACTCTAATAAGCCATTAGGGTGCAAAGCTCATTAAACCTCCTGGAATTTGACGTTCCTAATCTTCATTCCTCTTGGAAACAGAAGGCTTACAATAACCACTCTGATGTCCCCCAACTCTGAAATGCTATAATAAATAAATTAATGAAATAATTATTAGGCTGGGCTGGACATTGCTGGACACAGGCTGACAACAGCACTCCTATACAGAGGGTCCTCCTGGGAGGGAGGCATGAAAACTAGCGTTCGTGAAGCAGGCAGAGTGTGTCAGGTTGGGGCCAACTCCCTTGATGTTGCCTTGTTTGCTGTGCTCATTGTAATTTAGAAATAGTCACCCAAGTCACTCAACAGTGATAAATTTCTATAAATGCACATGGAAACTTACTATTACTCAACCTGTACCACTCTAGGATTTCTGTTGATGGATGTGATGATTCTGGCATATTCCAAGTCAAGGAGCTTATCCTGGAGAGTAAATTAACTCAGGGATCAAACCTCACTGTTTTGTTTTTCCCTATAGTGAATGAACAAAGTGCACTAAAAGCAGATCTGTCCCTTGTAGAATGGTATGGCTGTGTGGAAGAAAGGGTCCACTGATGCAAAGGAATAAAAAGCTATTTTCTCATGGCCACATAAACAAATTCTGCTGAGTTCCTTGGGTTTACTTCTGGCACCAATTCATTTTGCTATGTAATCGTTCACCCCCAAATTTAGTAGCTTAAATAAAAAAAAAACTTATTGTGCTCAGGAAACAGCAGAGAGGAGTGGAGCCAGCTCCTTAGTGCTGCATAGCTTCTTGGGGAGATGTACCTGGGGACTGGCAAGCTCATCCACAAGACGGGCAACTTGGAGTTGGTCGTTGGCTGGGACTTCAGTGGGACTGATGGCTGGGGACCCTGGTTCCTCTTAAAGTGAATCCCTGCACACTCTACTTTGGCTTCCTCATAGTCTAGTGGCTCAGTTTCAGAGCCATTGTACTAATGTAACCAGGTAGAAGAGCATGTGTTTTGGGGAGTTAGCCTCAGGAATCCGATGTCACTGTTCCTGGGGTTCTTTATTAGTCAGGGAAGTCACAAAGGTCTTCTGGGTTTCAACAGGGGAGGAATGGCTTTATTGCAGGTGGACAGGTGTTTGTCAAAGTCATGCTATAAGGAGAACTCATTGTATAAAGCAGGCTGTGGCCACCATCTTTGGAAAACACAATCTGCCTCACCACAGGTTCCTTCCACACCTGCCGTACAGCCAGTGCTTGGGACGGATGATCCACAGGGACCACAGAAACAGGTTTCCATACCTTCCACTATAGCTTTGGGGTCTCTCACATGGACATCTGAGGGAGAGAAAGTTGTAACTTGTGGCTATGTACTTGCCAAGAGTCACCCTTGTGGGCTGGCCTGAACTGAATGTGCCAAGAACCTAGAATAGGTTAAAAAAAGAAAAGAAAAAAACAACAAAGAAATAAAAGCAAAACCCTAGACTAGACACCCTTTCTTTTAAGTCAGAAGCCTGTATATGGACCAGATAAAGGACTCCCAAGGGCTCAAAGAGTATAAAATTATACCCTATCCCAGGAGAGTTGCTCCCAAAGAGATCACAGTTTTTTCCTTACAATTGCAGTCGATTATATTCCAGCCATTTTCCAGATATTTCAGAAGTATAGATTTTTCATCTCCAAGTCATATTGAAAAAGATAAAATAGGAAAGACTAGGTTTGATATTAAATGTGACTATCAATAGATTTTTTTTATGATAAAGAACATGTTCTAAAATTTTAAGGTTGGTATAAGAAAAAGGGATTGAAAAATCAGAGTGTTTCTATAATAATAATTTTTTTGTTGTTAAAAACCAACCACTTAAAATTTCTGGTGTTGGAGTCTAAATTTTTAAATCACCCCAACTGATCTATTCATTCTTTACTTGCATGTCTATGTTCTAATCAATTAAATGGGTATAATTAAATATCACATCTTATACAGTACAATGATTTTCTAAATTAGAACATAAAATATAAGCCAGCATGATTAGAAAATTGGCCAGTTGCTCTGACTTCTGGTATCCAGTCACCACATAAGGAATTTAGAAGTTGCCACTCTGTCTTAACAACAGGTAAAAATCTAAACACAATTAAAAAATTAATTCTTCTTAGCTACAGCAAGGAAATATGGTCACAGGGCAGACTGTGTCCCTCAACACTGGAGATGTAACTGGGCAGATGCAGAGATCCACATGTAGAAGGCTCCCTGGAAACCTCTGCTGGAGTAGGAACCCTGGCTGTTACTGACAACCTGCAGGATGGGCTGAGGGGATAGCTCTGGGGACCCAGTCATAGAGGGGTCCCCACAACCTCAGCGTTACTTCCAAGTCTACTAAGTCCTTGTAGAAAATACTGGAGAAAAATTCCACATGGTTCTGGCAGAAGCAGGGGAAAGGAACATCCCAGACTGTTTTACTCTCCCTTAAAAGGTCTGCCTTCAGGAGCAAGTAGCCAGCTTGGTCTGATCAGAGCCTAACCTACTAGGGGGAGGAAATATCAAACTCCACCTCCTCCAGCCATCCTGTCCCATGTTAAGAGGGCGGGGGGAAATGGAAAAGAACAAGAGAAGTTTAGAGTCTAGGGGTGCGGGCTTACTTAAAAGATGGAGCCCTCCCTCCCATATACCTCGTCCATCGGTCTCTTATTCAAGGCCTATTGATCTCATTGCCATTTTCTAGTACATCATATGTGCCTTTCCCCAAAGTTACAGGCACATAAAAAGGCAAAAATCCAACCAAACAACAAAATAAGGTTTGAACAGGCAAAACAATCAGGGTAGGAGTGATGGTATGATCAGACTAGGAATTGAAAAACATGATAAATACTAAGTGCTCCAGTGGGGAAAAAGTAACCACAGGTGAACACAGGAATGTTGCAAGCAAACCAATGGAGATGTCCGGAAAAAATTAGAAAGAATAAGATGCCAGATGAGATCATTGAGAACACAGACAATGACAAGAGCTGGTGAGGATGAGGGGAAAAGCACACTCAGATTGTTGGCGGGACGGCAAGTTAGTGCCATCGCTTTGCAAAGTAGTATGGAGATTCCTCCAAAGACTAGAAATGGACCACCATGTGGCCCAACTGCTGAGGAATGAAACCACTGTGTGACCCAGCTGCTCCACTCCTTGGTGTTTATCCAAAAGATCTCAAACCAGACACTGCAGTGATACTGCCATTTCAAAGTTCACAGTGGCACAATTCACAGTAGCCGAGTTATTGAATCAGCCAGATTAATGGGTCAAGAAAATATAATACACACACACACACACACACACACACACACACACACACACAATGAAGTTGTATTTAGCCTTGAAGAAGAATGAAATTATGGCATTTCCTGGTAAATGGATGAAAATAGAAACATCATGCTAAGTGAAATAAACCAGATTCAGAAAGTCAAAGTTTGAATACTTTTCTGTAGGTGTGGAAGCAAGAGCAAAATAAAGGGGGAAAAAAAGATGAAGGTGGATCTCATAAAAGCAGAGGGAAGATCAGCAGAGTAGAGGAAGGAGATTGAGGGGGAAGAAGGAGGAGGGATAGGAAAGGGAGGAAATGTGGAATGAAACTGACCAAATGATGATGTGTGCATGTACGAATACAGCACAGTGATTTCTACTTCTATGTATAGCTATAAAGCACCAATTAAGAAACATAAATAAATAACTAGAAGGACCTGTAGAGTGTAGCAAGGGAAATGGGGAGGCAGGAATAGAGGGGCAGAGTAAGCCCTGGGCACTGAAATGAAGCCAATTATATTCCATACATGAATGTTTATGTGGAAATGGTCCCCAATATTATGTGCGACTATAATGCACTAATATAAATATTATGTAAAAAAAGAATCTCCAGAGACTAAAACACTGTAACAGAAGTGGAGAAACCTTTTAATGGGCTCATCAAAGGAGAAACCAAGCTGAGCAAAAACCTCTAAGTCCGAGGACATGACAATAGGAGTTTAAAATCACAAATGGACTGAAAGGAAACAGAACCATTTCCAAAGACTGTGGCACAATTACCACAGGTGCAGAGTATGTGGGATGGAAATAGCAGAAGGAGAAAAATGTGTGAAGGAACAGAAAAAAAATATGTGTTTGATATGAGAATTTCCTCAAATAAATTTCAGACACCAAATCGCAGATGCTTTGTAAAGGCCAGCCCCAAGCAGGACAAATGCAAAAACCCAAGCACACCAAAGTATGACTGGGCATATCCCATCCCAATGTTAGAAACCACAAATGGAGAAGAGCTCGTTATCTAAAGCACTGAGAGAGAAGCACTGCTCTTCAGAAGGACTCCTGCAGCTAGTGAAATTATTCTTCAGAAATGAAGGAGCAAAGACTCTTGGGACAGAAAAAAAAGGAGACCTGGGCATGGTGGTGCACACCTGCAATCCCAGTGGCTCAGGAAGCTGAGGCAGGAGGATTGAGAATTCAAAGCCAACCTCAGCAACTCAGTGAGGCACTAAGCGACTCAGTGATACCCTGTCTCTAAATAAAATACAAAATAGGGATGTGGCTCAGTGGTTGAGTGTCCCTCAGTTCAATCCCTGGTACCCCCTACCCCTGAAAAGAAATTGGAGAATAGGGCTTCAGGAGACTGGCCTTGCAACAAAGGCTAGAAGTTATTGACAGGGAAGGAGAAATGTATATCAGTCAGAATTCTGAATGTACAAAAAGACAGGAAGAGTGCCAGAGAAGGGGTCAGTGGAGGCGATACAAACCCTTATTTTCTTCTTATTATTAATTTATTAACAAATAATACTTTGCACAAACTGACAGAGACCATGTATTAGATTCGGTGTGTCTATGTGTGTGTGTGTGTGTGTGTGTGTGTGTGTGTGTGTGTGTGTGCGCGCATGCACGCACACAGTGGTGCTTATATGTGCTCCTGTGTAAGTAAAATGAATGGCAATGACACAGAAAAAGAAAGGGAAAATACTAGTTTTTGTTTTAATCATAAGGTACTTGTGTTTTTAGATTTTATTATGAGGTTCCTTTATTATAAGCACTACTTATGAAATGAACTTGAAAATGATCTCAAAGCACTCTGGAAATGGACTTGGATTAGTTATGTCTGTACATTGCAAACTTTAGATCTACCACTTAGAAAAAAGATGCAGCATAATTGATATGTTGTTATGGGTCCTAGTCTGCCTGGGTTTAATTCTGAAGATCTGAAGACTATGAAATTCAAGGACAGGGTGTCTGGAGAGCGCTTTTTTTCAGATTCTTTGATGGTGCCTCTCTATATCCTCCAGTGGTAGAAGAAACCAGGGGTGTCTCTTGGGCATTAACCTCATCCCACTCAGGAGGGCTCTATTCCCGTAATCTCACCACCTCCTCACCTGCCAGACCACCACTGTAGGAGTTAGAGGTTTCAACACAAAAATTTCAGAGGAGAAAACAAATATTTGTCCCTTTAGCAACATGTTAAGAAATAAGGAAAGTGGAATCCTAAAGAATGCTCAATTAAGACCATGAAATTCTTATAATGTCTAGAAAACTAAAAAAAAAAAAGAAGAAGAACAACAACTAACAAAATAGTGAGAAGTATGGTAGATATTAATTCAGCTATGTGAGTAAGGACTTTGAACAGCATAGTCTAAATGCATTCATTAGAAGACAGAGATTTTCAGAGTAGCTAAAAGCTAGACCCAACTGTATATTCTCTACTAGGAAATATACCTTCAATATAAAGATACATAGAAATTAAAAGGAAATCATGAAATATATGTTGTGTTAATGGTGATGAAAGAATAAAATAGTCACTACAGTAAATTCAGTCAGAGCAGAAGAGACAGCCCAGGGAATGTTATCAGTGCTGACATGGACCACTTCTTAATGATAAAGGGCCCAGAGTGTAAGCAGATACAGTAACCCCCAATGTATGTGTGCCTAACAAAAAATATGTAGCAAAAACTGAGAGAACATTTGGGCAAAAGAGATAAATATGGACAGGATCCAGCAGGCAGAAGTTCAGAAGGTCGTGGTTGAACTACAAAGTAGTACCAATTGAATGGATATAATGGCATCTAGATGCTACCTCACCCATCAACAGCAGATAATACCTTCTACTCCAGTTCAAATGTAATATTCACCAGGAAAGATTATATCTGGGTCTTAAAACATACCCCACTAATGTTAAGAGCATAGAAAACAGAAAACATTTGCTTTCAGACTATAATGTAATTAAACTAGAAAGCAATAATGGAAAGATCCCCCAATTCTTGTACATAAAATTACACACTTCTACTCAACAAATGGGTTAATGTAAAAAAAAAAAAAAACTCAAGAGAAATTATTAAAAAATATTCTGAACTAAATGCAAAAGAAAATAGAACTTATCAAAATTTGTGGGATGTAGTGAGTACATTGCTTTGAGGGAAATTGATAGCACTGACTGCGTATGTCAGAAAAGAAGAAAGATCTACGATCAATAATGTAAGCTTCCACCTTAGAAAACTAGAAAATGAAGAGCAAATTAAATCCAAAGCAAGCAGAGTAAAAGAAACAAACATAAGAGCAAAAACCAGTGAAATTGAAAACAGGAAGTCAGTGGAGAAAATCAACAAAACCAAAAGTTGGTTCTTGGAAAAGATCAATAAAATCAATAAGCCTCTAGTCAGCCTAACTATGAAAAAAAAAGAAAAGAGGAAATACACAAATTATTACTATCGTGTATGAAAGAGAGGCCATCACTAAAAACATCATGGACATAAAAGGATAATAAAATAATATTACAAACAATTCTTGTCTATCAATTTGATACTTTAGATGAAATAGACCAATTCTTTAAAAAACGTGACCTGCCAAAATTTACCCAGGAATAAACATACAATCTGAATAGGTCTACATCTATTTACAAAATCAAATCAATAATTAACAATCTTACCAAACTGAAAATTTCAGGTGCAAATAGGTTCATTGACAAATTTTAACAAACATTTAATTAAGAAAGTGTAGCAATTCTCTACAATCTCTTCCAAAATATCCAGGAAGAAGACATACTTCCTAACACATTCTAGGAGGTCAGAATTACCCTAATAACAACCAGACAAACATATTAAAATAAAACTGCATAACACCAATATTCCTTATGAACTTAGATACAAAATCCCTTAGTATCAGCAAATAGAATTAAACAATGAATTTAAAGATTGTACACCATAACCAAGTGGACTTTGTGTCAAATACACAAGACTGGTTTAACATTTAAAAATCTATTTATGGGTAATCCATCCAGTAGTGAAATGAAGAGGAAAACAACAGATGTAAACAGAAAAAGCGTTTGACAAAAATCTGGCACCTATTCATGATTATAGTCATCAATAAATTAGGGATACAGGAGAATCTCTACACCTTGATAAAGAATGTCCACAAACAACCCACAACTTAAAATGCTTTATGACAAAAAACTCCAAGTTCTGAGACCAGGAACAAAGCAAGACTGGCTCTTTTTCAACATCATATTGAAAGCCCTAACTAATAAAGTAAGAGAAGAAATGGAAATTAAAAAATATACAGACAGAGAAGTAGAAAATGCAAATTTGTTTATGTGATCATCTCTGTATGAGATCTGAAAGAATCAAAAGGAAATCAGAACTAACAAGTAACATAGGAGGTAAGGTTGATATTCAAAGTCCAGTTGTTTTCCCAAATACCAGCAATGTACAAATGGGATTTGAAATGAAAACATACTACCATTTACACCAGCACCCAAAATACTGAAATACTTATGTTAAAATCTAACAAAATATGTGCAAAATCTAGGTGGGAAACTGCAAGTCTGATGGAAGAAACAAAAGAACCTAATAAGCTGAGAGAGATTCTATGTTCATGGATAGGAAGACTTGAAAAATATACACATTTGTGGATAGTTGAAATCCTGGTTCTAAAATTCCTATGTCAAGACAAAAACCCAGAACACCCCAGTCAATACTGAAGAGAAACAAAGCTGGAACATGGGAACACCTAAATTCAATACTAATATTAAGGCTACAGAAATCAAGAAAGGATGGTCATGGTGAAAAGGACAGACAAATTGGTGCAACAGATGAGAGAGCCCAGAAATAACCCACAAATTCAGTCAACTGATATTTGACAAAGGAGCAAATGACAGCCTCTTCACAATATGGTCCTAGAAAAACTGGATGTTCACATGAAAACAGTGAATCCAGACACAGACTCTGTACTCTGCACAAAAATGAAATCAACAGGAGTTGCACTCTTAAATGTAAAATGAAAATCTTATTATAAAAGTCCTAGACTGTCATACAGGGGAGAAACCTAGATGACCCTGGGTATGGTAAAGGTTTTATAGACACAATACCACAAGGCCAATCCATGAAAGAAGTAACCGACAAGCTAGGCTTCATTAAAATGAAAAAAACTTCTGCTCTCTGCATGATGTCAAAAAATGAGAAGGCAAGTCACAGACTGGGAAAAAGGTCTCACCAAAGACACTTCTAATGAAGGACCTCTATACAAAATGTACAAAGAACCCTGAAAACTCAACAATAAGAAAATGAATAATGCAATTAAAAAGTGGACAAAAGACCTAAACAGACATTCCACTAAATATATGCAAATAGCAAGCAAATATATGAGCATATGTGCAATATCCATTCCTCACTAGGGAATTGTGAATTGAAACATCAGCAAAATATCACTACAATTCAGAAAATTAACACCAAATACAGGAGAAGGCACGCAGTAGCAGGAATCCCCAATCACTGATAATGGGAATGCAAAATGGAACAGCCATTCGGAAGGCATTTTACCTATTCCTTATAAACCTATTCTTATCATAGGATCCAGCATTTGCACGTCTTGGTATTTACCCAAATAAATTAAAAACTTATGTCCTTGCAAGGTAAAGGAAGAGTACAGGGGATGGAGATGGAGAAAACTATGTTATATACATTTATGAATATGGCAAATGAACCCAACTGTTTTGCATCACTACCAAACATTAAAGAACAAAAATAAATCTTTAAAAAACCCCACACATAGATGTTTATAGCTGCTTTATTCAGATTTGCCAAAACTCAGAAGCAATGAAGATATTCTTCAGCAGATGAGTGGATAAATAACTGGGGTACACCTGGAGAATGGGAAATTATTTTGCACTAAGAAGAAATGAGCTGGCAAGCCATGAAGGACAAGGCATGGAGGAATCTTAAATGCCTGTAATTAAGTGAAGGATGCCAATCTGAAAAGACTAGATAGTACATGATTCCAACTGCATGATGTAGTTGCCAGGGGTTAGAGGGATGAACAGTCAATTTTGTGAGCCAGGAAATGATCAGTACATATTGGAATTGGTGTGTAAATAAAAGATTTTCTGCTGTGCTCTGAAAAGAAAGCTGTCCAATGGATATCTGAAACAGATGAGATGGAAATCTGATCTACGCAAATGTAAAATTCATTACTTGGTCTTTAGGAAAAACAAAAACATACCAAAAAAATTTATCCTCCCCCCAAAAAAACCCAACAAAATAAATTTCTGTGTAGCTAAGGTTGTTTTAATGCAATAGGTATTTTGCTTTTGTAACTTTTGAAAGTAATTCTCTATTTCTAGATTTTTAAAAATCAGCTACCTATACAATCAGGCAATTTTCTGTGTGTGTATGTGTGTGCGTGTGCGTGCGTGTACATGAGAGTACATATGTGAATCTCTCTCTTTGGGGAGAAAAAGCTATTTTTTTCTTTCTTCTGTCTGAAAGAGCAATCTTGCATTTCTTTAGAGGTAGTATTAACTGTAGCATTTGGAGGACTCGGTTATAATGCTAAATACTCCCCTAGTATCCAAATCACTAAAAAGCAACTAGGGAGATTTTTGATCTCTGAGAAATGAGAAGTTGGCGATAAGGTGTTGTTTTTCAATCATCTGTCTAGTAAAACTTTAAAAAGAAAAATCAAGGAAAAACCCCTGTGCAGAAAAGAACACTGGGGAGCCACCACTCATGGGAGCAGGAATTGCAGAAGCTTTTCTGGAGAACAATTCAAAGCAGTCCTACCATCCTAACAATAGGAGCTAACCTGCACTGTTCTTAGAACCTTCTATATACCTCTGAATAAAACAGTATTATCTCCTCAGTTTCACAGATGAGAAATCTGAGCCAACAGAATTGATGATCAATAGCATATATGAGAATGAAATAGCTTCCAAAAGCTGGCTCTCCACTTTGGTCTTTAACAAGGAGTCTATTCGCATGTAACTCTAATCTGGCCCTGCAATTCTCTCCCTGAGTAGACACCTCCAGAACCCCAGAACTATCTACAAGGGTCAATAGCCTTCTTTCAAATACTATTAACTATTTTATCCTCATTTCTTATTCTAAAAATCCTCAGAATAATTTAAATTGAAATAAGATTGGTTCATTTACTTAACCTGAGATCAGATTTAAAACCACAGAGAAATCAGAGAAAAATTGAAATCTGACAATATATACCTGTTTTGTTTAATCTAAGAATCTTGAAATTTTAATGCTTCCTTTCCTGTTTCTCGTTAATCATTTACTTGTATTAAGAAAGTATTGTAGTTTATTTAGGCCTCATCAACTTCTTGTGTAAATGATTAACAGTCATATTATTTCTCTTTTGAGGGAAGTTTTTATCCTCCCTATTATGCTTTCTAATGGGTTGCTGTTGATACATAAATAAATAAACGATTACATTTTGCATAGTTACTTTGTACTGAACATGGTAGATAACTGAATTTTGATTAGTTTTTTAAATGTTATATTTGATACTATTGGGTATGATACTAATATCATTATGTCCTCAAATAATTGTAATTTTGTTTCCTTATTTCAAAGGCTACCTTTTATTTATATTTACACCTTATTAAATTCATGTAGACATCTCTAAATGACTTTATTCATGACATTGTAAAAATCCCTGTTTTATTGCTGAGTTAAGTAAAAGTATTTCTACTATTTTCCTTTAAAGATAATTTTGAAATAGAGAGAAAAGAATCTCCTTATACCTATTTTAACATGAACTTAAAGCTCAGTAATTGTTATTAATTTTACTGAATATCTGATAAGAAAATCATGAACTATTTTATGAGATATATCAATATAGACATATGTATATTTCCTGGGACAACTAGTAGCTTATGAAGGCCCTGTTCCTTTAATATAATGTTTTTCTGAACCGGTAAAATTTCACTTAGGTTTTCATAATATATTCATGGAGTTTTTTACATTTACTGATTTATTTACTATCTTCCCAGGATATGTTCTCAAGAATATGCTAGCCTTACAAAGTCCATGGAAAAAAATTAACTTTAACTTTTTTATGTTGTCAAAAAGTACACAATATAAACATTTGTCTGTTTCTTTAAAAGTTAAAAAAAGAATCAGTAAAATTATCTAGCTCTAGTGAATATGTAATTTTAATTTTTAATTTTTTTATTTTTTTTATTTACATATGACAGCGGAATGCATTACAATTCATATTACACATATAGAGCACAATTGTTCATATCTCTGGCTGTATACAAAGTATATTCACACCAATTCACATCTTCATAAATGCACTTTGGATAATGATGTCCATCTCATTCCACCATCATTTTTAACCCTATGCCTCCTCCCTTCCCCTCTCATCCCTCTGCCCTATCTAGAGTTCATCTATTCCTCCTCTGCTACCCCTACCTATCCCACCATGAATCAGTCTCTTTATATCAGAGAGAACATTAAGCATTTATTTTGGGGGGATTAGCTAACTTAGCATTATCTTCTCTAAGTCCATCCATTTATCTGCAAATGCCATGATTTTATTCTCTTTTATTGCTGAGTAATATTCCATAGTGTATATATGCCACATTTTTTTAAATCCATTCGTCTACTGAAGGGCATATAAGTTGGTTCCACAGTTTAGCTATTGTGAATCATGTTGCTATAAACATTGATGTGGCTGTGTCCCTGTAGTATGCTGTTTCTAAATCCTTTGGGTATAGACTGAGGAGAGGGATAACTGGGTCAAATGGTGGTTCCATTACCAGTTTTTATAAATGGGATGGATTCAAACTAAAAAGTTTCTTCTCAGCAAAACAAACAATTTGTGAAGTGAATAGAGAGCCTACATCTTGGGAGCAAATCTTTACCCCTTGCACATCAGACAGAGCACTAATCTCTAGGGTATATAAAGAACTCAAAAAGCTAAACACCCCGAAATCATTCAATCAATGAATGGGCCAAGAACCCAAACATACAACTCTCAGAAGATGATATACAATCAATCAACAAATATATGAAAAAAAATGCTCATCATCTCTAGCAATTAGAGAAATACAAATCAAAACTACTCTAAGGTTTCATCTCACTCCAGTCAAAATGGCAGCTGTTAAGAACACAAAGAACAGTAAGTGTTAGTGAGGACGTGGGGGGAAATGTACACTTATACACTGCTGGTGGGATTGCAAACTGGTGCAGCTACTCTGGAATGCAATTTGGAGATTATAATTTTAATTTTTAATAAACATTTATATTTTGATAATTTATATTTTCCCAGAAATTCTCCAACTAATTGGATTGTCACATATGAAACTTAAAACAGAAAATCCTCTGATCTAATGTTTCTTTCTTGTCTGTTATATTCTCTTTCTCACACCTAACTTTACTATTTTTCTTTGATTTTCCAAGATGTTATCTTGTGCTTTTTGAGATCATATCAATTCCATCTTCTTTCCATGCATTTGTTTCTTAATTTCTGTTACTTAAATTTTACAAAGGTGTAAAAAAATGAAAATGAATGTACATTGTCCTTTGGAAGGAAAAATTGTTCATGTGTATCTGTTGCTTCAATTAGTGGTAGCATCAAATTGTCCTTTTTTAACATTGGGCCAATTGATCTTCTGGTGTTTGAAAGAAAAGCTCTCAAAATATACACAAGAGTATTGTCTCTCATTATTTCTTCCCTTTGATCTTATCTACTTTAATGGTATATTATTTATGGCATTGTGGTTTCTGATTATTATAACTTCATGGTATGGAAAAATATTTTCAAAATACATTTATTCTCTTTCTGCCCTTTAGGTTTGCCATGCCTTATTCTTTGTTTGAAATTAGCATTCGTTTCTCTCTTTTGTTGCATTTGCCTGATAAATATTTGCACATCTCTTCATTTACAGTTTTTTCTTGATAGTCTGATTTTTATTGTAACTCTGCTGTTTTTATGGGTCTTAGTATAATACATTACACAGTGCTTGGTTTGTCTCTTGCTTATCTTGTTGTAAATTCAAATTTGTTTTACAGGGTTTCCACTGGGAGTGGATATGGACCATTCATGTTAATAAATACCATACATGAGAAACATAGTCCTGGGAAAACAACTCAAAGCAGGGACTGAGTCTCTGCATATGTGGTTGAGAAAATGCTGAGATAGGGAAGTGTTTTTTTTTTTTACATTTGCTGTTTCTGCCTGGAATTGGGGAACCCTGATCTTCACCTGAGAAGCAGTATGGTAGGTAATGTGCTTTGTGGAAGTGTCTGTAACATGAATAATAACAGCATCTCTGGTAAATCCAATTTTGTGGGCTGATTACTGGGAACATTTTCTTAACGATCTTTCTAGATCAGCTAACACCTTTAACTTGGACAAGATATAAAACTTACAGTATGACTAAGGGATATATTGAAAAACTCAAAGTGACACAAAAGTGCCACAGATGCATATTTAATATCTATAAGTGATCTTTTACCTGGTTTTGTATAGTAAAGAATGGCTGGTTTTAAAATTTAAGTTCTTGCACACAAACAGTTCAAGCCAAAGTGACCACATTGTATTATCACACACCATTTATCATCTTCAAAGATATTCTTCTCTACAACTGAGAGCTAGGAAATACTTCAAGCATCAAGCTTGCGGGTAGCTGCTATAACTGGAGTGAGACTGTGTTGCCTGTGGAAATCAATCAAATTGAAGTGAGCCAGTTAAGTGAATGGCGGATTGTCACTGCTAAAATTCTTACTACTTCAAGTGACTTCTTTCCACACACATTTTAATTCATCACAGAACCAATCCCACAAGTGTTGGGAAAAGCACACAGCATGGATTCTGACATTTTTCATTGCTGATGCACCTACACAATCCAAGGATTCTCAGAGCATACACAGTGAACTCCTCGTGTGTTTGGGTTTGAATGCTTTTATCCCACAGTGAGCTCCTATCACAAAAAGAATCTTATACCTAGAATTTAGCTGATTAAGCACATCAAAAATATCTTTGAATATCCCTGAATTCAGACTTCAATTGCCAGGTCCCAGGTGTTTAGATACCAGCCAATGATGCTCTTCTATTTCTCTTAAACTTTGGACAATTATTTCCCTTTTCCTACTTGTGGAAAATAAGCTGTATTTAAAGTAGGAAAAGAAAGATGTTACATAGGTGTAAATAACAGAATCTCTTTTTCTCCCCCCACCCCCTGCAGACTGAGTGCATACAATGGCTGGTTAAGTATAGGATATCACCAAATCCGTATTGCTTGACCTGAGTCTCTTATTCCACTTTGCAAATGGCAGACCAACTGCACATGTGCTAATATATACATTCTCTGCATAGAGAATGCTATAGGGACATATGTAGATATTGACAAACAGGAGAGAAAGTTACATTCCAGAGACCAGTGTGTACCGGATCTCAGAAAGGAGAGAGCAAGGCAAATGCAAACACTAATGTGAAGAGAGATCAGATAATAAGGAACATAGACTCAGGAGATCCGCTCACCCACAGGCATCTTTGAGTAGGCAACAGTGCTCTAGAACTCTGGTGCCTCTGAACACGAATCCCACTTCTTGAATCACCCACACCACACCTTTAAAGACACGCTTAGCACACAGTCCCCCTTAAGTGGAAGCCTTTGGCTGCTGATTTATTTAAAGGACTTCAGCATGTCCCATGGGCACAGTCTGAAGCACTTCTTTGGACATAGACTTCTCCTTTGTGCCAATTTTCTACAGATACTTGGTTTAATAAGCTTTTCTAAATATGTAATTCTGACCTTGCAGAAACCTGTGACCAGTATTGTCAAACTCCTTTGGCACAAAGCACAAGCCTAACTAATATATCTGGTCTAAATTATTGGAGCTTTATGAATTTATGAATTATTTTCCCTAAAAGATATGTGCTTCCAAAAATGAATAAGTAATGAATACCTAGTATAGTCCCAAAGACAACTGACTGAATTGGTTCAAAGTGGGGGATTTTCTATAACCTAAACCACTCCTCCATTTCAAAAACTTGGCTCTTACTATCCACCTGTCTAGGTAACTTCTTCACTCAACAGCTTCTTTGATCACATTTTACTATTTTGGAAAACAAGGAATATATCTATGAACATACTGGGAAATAAAGGCAAGCAGACTATCTAGGGATTAATGTGCACGCTGCAATGAATACAGAATCAGAGGGCGAGAGCTGTTATATAATTCCCTTCTCATGCAATAGAAAACAGATTTACTTAATTGCTTGTGCTTAAGGGCAATGTCATCTTGCATGGCTTACTGTTTTATACTGATGAGAGAATATTAAGTTACTAATGGCACAAGTCTATAAAAAAAAAATCATAGGCCATGAACTAGCATGTTATAGAAGGAACAGAATTGGCAAGCAATGGCACTAATTTATGAAATTCCACGTTTCGGATGCTTGACTCTTCACAGAGATGATTTTATGCTTTCTGCAAAGCCCATCAGTGCCATGTAAATCAGGAGAGTTAAATTACATTATCAACCCCAATGTTCTTAACTACAAGTTCCTCTTCTAGAGAGCAACTATCGAGTTCAGCCTTTGAGCCTCTCTTTGTGGCTGTGGGGTGCATGTTACAGACAAACTGCTTGGGATATTCAGTCTTGCAATACACATTTATTCAGCATTAAATAAGACAGAGAGTGCCATATTGGTTGGAATATTACCAACAGCTTAGAATCCAGCTGATAAATCTAAAGCATAATCATCTACATTATACGGCAAAATTAATTAATATTTCAAACTGAATTTTTTAAAAAGAATTAGCTATTGATGGACACAATACCTTTATTTTATTTATTTATTTTTATGCAGTGCTGAGGATCAAACCCAGGGCCTCACATATGCCAGGCAAGGGCTCCACCACTGAGCCACACCCTTGGCCCCTCAAACTGAATTCTTGATTTAAGATTAAGTTAGGAGAACAGCTGGGCTAGAGAAGAAGTCTTTCCCACCCTGAGTAAAGGACCCTCAGGGGAGTGACATGTGAACTTTTTACCCCTCCCACACCTTCCATCCAAGAAGGAGAAATTGCAAAAGACTCTATGGAGCAGCAAGTCAGCTGAAAATATTGGCACAAGCCTTTTCCTGTTGTGATAAAAAAAAACCAGTCACAATTTTTAAAAGTGGGAGGCACTTAAACTTATAGTAAAAGAAGGGCTAAGGGACTATACCAATTAAGAATGTTCTCCAAAGCTTTGATTCAGTGAGAACAATTAGAAAACTAATACTTATAAAACCAAATAAAGAAAAAAAAAGAAAAAGAAAACAAAAATGGTACTGCAATTGTACATAATTCTAGGTAGATGTCTAATATCTCAGTTTTCCATTTTCTTTTAAAAATTTTCTCTTTTTAATACTGATATCCAGGAATTGCCTTAGCAAAATCCCAAAGTGGATGGCTTAAAGCAACAGATTATGTCGTCTCATGGTCGTGGCAGCCAGAGGTCTGAAATGTGGGTGCTGGTATGGCCCTGCTCCCTCCAGAACCTGTAATTCTGATTTCTTCCTTGCCTGTTCTGGCTTCTGGTGCCCCAGGTACTTCTGGGTCTGTGCAGAATAACTACACTTCTGACTCCTCCATGTTCTTATGACCTTCTTTCCCCTGTGTGTCTGCATCTCTCTGTGCCTCTGTCTACAGAGCCTTCTTTTTATAAGGACACCAGTTACTCAGG
This sequence comes from Callospermophilus lateralis, assembly GCF_048772815.1. Classification (NCBI taxonomy): domain Eukaryota; kingdom Metazoa; phylum Chordata; class Mammalia; order Rodentia; family Sciuridae; genus Callospermophilus; species Callospermophilus lateralis. Next base: position 6,547,536 of record NW_027516477.1, read on the forward strand.
AAGACCTCAGATTGATTTTACTAAATTATTTTTGCAATAATCTCTTATTTCCAAATAAGGGTCATATTATGAGGCATTGGGCATTAGGAGTTTAAAACATATGAGAGAGGACACCCTCAAATTCCTAGCATCATCGTTAAAACTGTGTAAGATCCTGATACGTTAATATACCTGTATAGGCATATACATATATTTAATAAGGTGTTGCCACATGAATGTATTTGAATTGACCCTGATATGGCTTTCTGCTTCAGGGGATGCCTACACGGTAAATGCATAAGGACAAACCCAGGCTTGACATCTCCATACAGTAGGAAGTTTCCGAGTCAAGGCACTAAGATGGCAGGTTGGCTGGCCCTGCTATCCTAAAGTTACACACATGCAACCAGTCGATGGTCAGCCTTGGAGGCTCACCAACACTGAGCCATTATCCAAGTGTCAATTTTTCCTTGAGATCTGTGACTTTTATTCATTTATTTATTTTTAACATGGAACCCTCACCAGTGAGGAGGCAAAATGGAATGGAACCCTGAAGAAGACCCACAGATTTGGGCTTGAAGTTTCACCAGTAACCAGATAAGGGACTCTAACAAAGTTTTTGTACTTTTCAAGTCCTCAATTTGTACACCTGTACAATGAAGAGTCTTATGCTGTTGTCCAGAACAGCTACCAGGAACACTGGGGTGAGGCATTCAGATAAAATACTTATCAAATGTAACTTACCCCCAGTTCATCATAATATGACCTGTTCAAAGTAAACACCTGTGTGAGAGTAATTTCCATGTCCTGGGATACTAAGCACAACCTCTCATGAAGAATAGCATTTAGTATAAGTGCGACATGCATCAGTTTTAATTAAAATTACAGGTTAAAGTAAATGTGCTCAATTTCTGGTAATTACACAAACAAAATTAGATCAAAACAGAATTGAGACACCAGATTCACTCATTTAATATGCATTTCTAGAGCATCACCTATGGGCCTGATTTTTTTTTTTAAAGGCCAGGTGTTACAGACTTGAGCAATAGGAAAAAGGATGACAAAAATATCATGACTTACCCCACCGACTTTCTCAAAGTGAGATCCATCTTTCTTAAAATCCGTGAGGGCATCATTGAAATACCAAGTGAACATAATGTCTAACAGCGGATCGTGTTGTGCCTGGCAGGGCAAAATGACGCTTTCACCCACAGAAACGTCCATGTTAGATGGCGCCAGCGTTATCCTAGTTGGTTCTATTAGGGAGATAATTCATAAGTAAAACTTTAGCATTTCTGTTGTGATGAAAGCAATTTGTACAGGCAAATTCTTCATCCACCCTATAGTGTGTGAGCTTTTATATGCTTAGGTATACACACACATCTATGCTATGAAAAGCCTCCATGGTTAAAATAGATGTTTTAATGCAGTCCTATAATACATTTCATGGGATCCACCAAATTTTGTGAAAATAATTAGCATATCTGAGTCAACAGGTTACAAAAGTTTAAGATGAAAGTCACCAGTAAGCAAGAGTTATAATAAGACTGAAAAATCCATTTCAACTTAGTTTTATGGTTTTGTGAAATATAGTGGGAGAAACAGAAACTACTGTGTTTTCATCAACTTTCAATGACTAAAAAACACATTAACATCAAAATTCAAATAGACTCAAACCTTTGATGTGTACGTGGATTTGAAAAGCTCAGAATAAGCTTAGAGATGCTTAGAATAAGCGCAATGGGAGGGCACTCTGCTAAAATGTTAACTGATGTCGTTTTTTTCCCTAGTGGAAATGTCTGTGGCACATTCTGCCTGCCCTTACCATGAACCTTCTATCTTTTCTGAATTAAATTTCCTTGCTCCAATTTTCCCAGTGCCATTCCCCTTGATGTTACACCATGTGGCAGAAAATGTCTTCAAAAGTCACTTGCATATGTGGTCTGTACTTTCTTGATTAAATAGCCTCTTTAACCCAGTAGTTGGGCATAGGTCTCCCTGACTAACCTGTTGTCATCAAGGTCCCCTGCTATGAGACCCAATGATAAAGTCTTGGTCTCATTCTTTGAGCCTCTAAGCTCTGTCACACTTGATCACTGGTTCTCCCTCGTACTCTTTCCTCAACTGGTTTTTGGGACATCATGCTCCTGCAGTATTATTTACTGTCCTGGTCATTCCTTTTCTGTATCTCTCTTTAAGGTCTCACTTCTGCTACTATATTTCTTAATGTACAATGAATGTGTCAAGCTCAGTCCTTTTTAAAATTCTTTTTAAGGTGATCTAAGATGGTGTCTTGGCTTCAAGTCCTCATCTATATGCCAACAACTGTGAAAGGTATCTCTTCATCTTTGATTTACACAAGTCCAAGGTCATCTATCCAACCACCTACTCACTGTCTCCACTTAGGTGTTAGTCACCATTAGTTCCCATAAAGTACATTGTAGGATTAAATTCTTAACTCTTTTGAATTAAGTCAGAGCAGAGTACAATGCTTTGGCTGATGAAATGTATGTAAGAGTTACATGTAGCAGCGACAGGCAGAATTCTGCAGGAACTAATAGGTAATGTGAAGTGTCTCCTTCCTGTTCTGTGGTGACGTGCACTGTCCCAGATGGTGGAGACACTGGGGGTCTTTGTTCCTGAATGAGGAAGCAAAGCTGACTCACTGAGGACTTGCAGTATGCATAAAAAGTGAAGCCAGGCTATTTTAATCCACTAAGATTTTGGCAAATCTCTGATCTGCTTTACAGGGAAAGATCCTAACGATATTCTAAACATCCAAACTATGCTCATGCTTTTCTTTCACCCCAAAGCTTTGAAACCCACAGCCTGAGCAATCTCAGCTGTTCTGCCATTTTTTTCATTTGTTCACCACACACCCTGCAGTCCCTCCTGACTCCTTTCTGAGACCTCAAATACAATTTGTAAACACCTTATCCTTCAGAATATATGCAGAATCTTATCCCATCCCATTAGCTCCTCAGCTGCCAATCTCACTTGGATCATCATCACTTCCTGTTGGTTAAGTCATGGGCTCCTGAGACTTTGAAAAACAGCTAGAGTCACCCTTTCACATCATCTTATTTCTCTGCTGAAAACCTTGCAGTAGTTCCACTTTTCAATTCAAGTGAAAACTGAAGTCTTAGCAAGATCTACAATTGGTCCACATAACTGCACCCTAGAGATCTCCTGGTAAACTCCTTTATCTCCCTGGAGTCTTTGTACCAAAATTTCCATCTCACTTATCTTGATTCATACTCTAACTCATATTTCTTCATATAGTCTCTTTACTTTCTCAATTGTTTGCAATATACTTCCTTCTAATGATCTCCTTATTTCTTCTTCCTAATTTTCATTTCTCTATCTTGGGCAGAATGTAAGAAGAATGACTACAGATTCTGTTTCAATGTTTTCACTGATCCAGCTCAAACAATGGGTACATAATAGGTGCTCGTTTTTTTTTTTCCCCTGAATGGATAAATGAACAAAATTAACCCAAAACTTAAATCTTATCGATATCAACAGTTATTTGATGAGCTTGAAAATCTCCAGAAAAGACCAATTTTAATGAAAAAGAGAACACACTTAGAAGATCTGACCCAATAGGAGAACATAAAATAAAAGATTATCAGCATATGCCATTTTCCCATCATCCCAGCACAGTAGTAGCCAAGTACCCCACCATGTCCACTGTGCTGTGCTATAGAAGTATACAGTGTCATGTTCTTGACCATCACTTGTTAGAAACACAAGTGCAAACACATTTTTTACCTTCACAATGTACCACATTTTGTGGAAAACACATGCCCAGTTTCTTTAACCATAATAATAATATAGGTCATGAAACGCATCTCTGATAAACCCATCTTAACGAAACACACGCACCTGTGACTACCAAGTGTGTTGTCCCATTGGCTTTCCCAAACTGGTTGTCTGCTGTGCAGGTATAGGTTCCTGAGTCAGCCTTTGTCACATTGTCTATTTTGAGTCCTCCATCTTTTAAAAAAGAAAATCTAAAGGAAAAGTACATTTGATCAATAAATGTGTAATAGTAACTTTTTTTTTCAAAAAATAAATAGCAATTTTTTTTCAGAATTTATTATCTTATGCTAATACTGCTAAGGTCTGATAAACTAAGCCATGGCCTTTTAGGAATAAAGAAAATGAAAAGAAAACATGCATAGATACACAGAGTTGAATAAGAAAAGATGCTCTACCAAATTGAACTTTGCATGATGTTTTTATGCAGCACTACTAAACAGCATTACTTAACATTGCACCTAATTTGTAAATGCCTTTATCAAATAAGTGTGAAATGTTTTCCAAAAATATATATTGTTGTAGATTACTCATGGGGTAACCTTGTAAGTTTTCAGAAAATAAAAAGCAGACATGTCATCATTTCCCTTAAATTTGAAAAAAATATATGGAAACCAAGAAACCTGCTTGTCTTTCATTATGAACTAGGAAAGTCACAGTTGACTTAATAAAAATTCAAGTTTTGTAAAAAATAAAAATTGTGTGGTCACCTATGAGCTATTGTAAAGATTCTGAAAACTTTGATTAATATTACTTTTAAGTTTTTGAGCATCCATTTGAAATACTTAAAGCTTTACCATCTTACTAATTGATCAAGAAAATATTATAAGTGTCTTATATGCAACAGGCACTCGGAAAGTCCCTGGGGTTTTTTGCCTATAGATAAAAAGTCTCCATCTTTGTGGAAATAACAGTCTACTAGAATCGCAGACATTAAGCCACTAAGTAAACGTGAAAAGTTCAGAGATTTGAGAAGTATTCTGAAGGAGAGAGAGAGGGTGAAGGAGAATTACTTTATGTGAACTTCCAAGGTAGGGGGTTTCAGAAGTCCTCTTAGAAGGGGAGTCACTTGCACCAAGAAAGAACAAGATAGGATTATCATCTCTCATCCGTCTGATCCTTGTACCTTTGTTGCCCAAGTTGTCTACTCATGATCATATTCTCTCTCTTTGAATTCCTAAAATCATTATATCTATACTATCTACTGACAACTGAGAAGGGCTTTTATCTTTTGTGATTCATATTCTTAATGCATGAGTGTTGCATTTATGCAAATGGATGGCAAACTTCTTAAAAGCTTTGGAGCCCCAGTGTCAGAATGGTTAATACATGTTTCCACTTTTTGGGCCACCCATAGAAGAGCTAGGTAAGATGACAAGGATATTAGAATAGAATGGAGGATATCAACTCAGGCTTTAAATATTATCTTATTTGTTGCAAGATTTTTAGATGTGTAACATCTTTATAACTACAGAGTCACAAAAAAAGTCACTGTGAGTAGAGTTTATGTATCAAATAATATAGGCAGCATTGATTTTGTATGGTTTTTTAATAGCCTGGTGATTTACTTTCATTTGCATCCTCCTACCTTTTCTCAAGTAAAGAGGTCCAGGGAAAATTAGCACCAGTACACAGGAGCTGTTCATGATCCTGGATCCTGAGGAGAGCTATCCATGAATGTTTGCTAGTCATGTGTTATTTTTCTTAACTATATCAAGGTAGGTTAAAAACAAGAGTTTGGGATATTTGGCCTACTAAGAAAATCAAGGAACAAGAATATTGTATTTCAAATTGGGGAAATTTCATTAAAAAAATTAAAAATTCCAAGAATTTTTCTAGGAATCAATAGAAAAGCACATTGTATTTGATTTCCTTCATGAACTGTGACTATTTGTTTAGTATAAAATAAAAGCCCATTTTTGTCTCAAAAAGGTAATCAAAGAACTTTACAAAAAATATCTTTATATCTTAGTCTCCCAGAGAGCAAAGACTTTTTTTAATTAGTATGCAATAATAACTGAATTCCTTGCAGAGTAGAAAGATGTATGAAAATTTAAGAAATGAAAGTATAGATCAGGAATTTTGATAACCGTGGGGAGTAAACTTAAGTATAAATCATGCCTCTCTCCCTCCACCTGCCCAATCCTTGCTGAGACTTTCCTCTCTAGTACCTCATTGACTGTAGGAAGAAGACTATATCCTCAATCTGAAAACCTAGAAATCACTTACCTAAAGCAAAGATAAAATTCCTAATTACTATTACTATTAAAGAAAAGGCCAACATAGAGGGAGAGGTAAAGGATAAATTGAGAAACTAATTGAGGAAAAGAGAGTGATGGGATATCCGATCGAGAAACTCCTTGGAAGAAAGAGAAACTGTAATCAAGGACACTGCTTGCAGCACATTCTAGTTGCTGATCCCATCAGTAAAATCTGGGGGCCATGACACACAAAGAGAATATCACTTGATCCAAAACACTGCTCTCCAAATGTCACCCATGAAAAGAAAATGAAGATTTGCTGGAGACTTTAACTATGTAAAGAAAGGAAGCTGGCCAATGATATCAGAAGGTTAGGAAGACATTTAAATGGCAGAGGCAAACTCATCTGGTTTGAATGACAGGAAGGGGACAGAACTGGAAACTCGATGAATTAGTAAGCTTTCAAACAAAGACAAAAAAAATGCCTCCTGTTGACTGATCAGATGTTGAGCTTTCATTAATAGCTTCTGATCTTGATATCACAAAAGTAAGATAGGTAATTCCAGTTATCTCTTCATGTTATGAATTAGTAAATTTCCACTAAAAATAAGAAATTATTTGGAATATTGGGAGAACAAGAAGTCCTTCATCGTATTAACTCAAGTTAAAATTGGGTAAATCTGTCTTCATGGCCATGTTGACATGAGGCACAACTTCACAGGCCAGGACTAACATCTTAGGAATCACTGGAGGACTTGAAAACAAACATAATGACTCTCAAAGAATGTAAACTCTGTGTGTATCATAAAATTGAGCTAATTGGTTATTTTCTTCCTAAATTGGTTCTTCCAGTAAGTTCTAAAAGGCCCACATGGCATTTTGCACAACATAAAAATAAACAATATTCAGTAAATGGATGAAGTAATTGTTTCTCAACAGAAAACCTTCAATAAGCCAAGCTTCCCTACAGAGATTTGAAGTGAAAATTTTATACCACTTCACTATAAATGAAATTGCTTTCTAAGCTTTCTGGGAACAGGTTTTTCTGCAAACAGAGCTGAAAATATAGATAACAATGAGAGACTCTAGTCTTGGCACAGAAGGTTAAATAAAGATTTCTGAGATTAACATTCAGAAACATGGTATTCCAGTTTGCTTTGAGTAATGGGCAATTTAAATCACTGTGGCATTTTAACTTCTTGATCAGTTTCATAATATACCTTTATGTGTAATTTTTATTGGCCTTTCCTGTTGTAGCAAGAGGTTAATTATTTCCCTTAACTTTATGCAGTCTGCGGATGGTTTGGGATAAGTCAACGTAATTACTCTGAGCTGCTCTAATGATCCATGCTATAATTCAGTGATGGCATTGAATTTATGACTTTTAAAAAACACTGTTTGCTCAGAAAGTATAATGTTGTCTAGGCAACGCTGACCTGTGCTTTAGGATGGCATTTAAGCATCCGTAATAACAGTGTTTTCCAGAACATGGAAAGTGTGGGGTGCTCCATATATAAAGCAGGGTGTTGAAGATACTGCTTTCCCTTTGCCTGTGTTCTGAATATGATGGCAACTTATTCAACTTGGATTTAACAAACACACTGCCACTCCTCCTTTACTCAGGAAGTGCACCTCTGCAGAGATGAGACCGCATAAAGTCGAACTGATTACTGCTGTACAGAAAATTGACAATGCTATTTTGGGTAGTGCCTTCTGAGCATGTATTCTAAGGGCTGTTTGCATACAATTAGTTCCAAGAGAAAAGCACTCACCATGCATATGCTAGATAATGACAGTCAAGGAAAGGAACTATGTATTGATGAAACGGAGACAAAATAAACACCAGAGAAAAAGACAGGGTATCTTCTCACCTACAGCTACTCTCACACCTACAAGTTTGGCAGAAGCACTGTCCCCCCTGTAGTTCAAAGATCACCTGCAGACAGTGTTTAGAAAAATAATACTAGACTTTCATTCTTTCTGGTCTTTCATCTTATAAACCCAACAGTGTTTGTTTAGTGATCATTAGTCAGACAATCTACTAGGAAAAGAGAAGCGGAAGGGGAAAGAGTCAACTATTAATGATCATATCTTTGAGGAAGGTAGCAGTGAAATCAGAAGTGGCTCTGTGGTTTTGCCGGACACACATGTTCCATGGAGCAGGCACCTGAAGTCCTAGAGTAGATGGAGATTGGCTTCACTCTGCAGCTGGGGAAACACTGAATTGAGACCAACAGACATGCCTTCATATTGATAAGGATGGAACTAACAATAAAAGGTCATTTGCTTCACTTCAATTCAGTCTTTCTAAATGTATATTATCAGGTCAAATATATCTGGAGCTAAATGAATTTATATGAAAGTGACAAAAATTTTCTCTCTAGAGGACTCAAATCTGTAGGGAAAAAAGGACCTTTAAAGAGGATTTCCAGTCTAAATGATTATATTCAACTGTGCACTTAATTCATTCATGAGGCCCAGGCAATAATTCATTTGAAATATTTGCATCTGTAAACAAAAGAATATCCACAAATATCACAAATACTCAAATATTAAATGATAATACAAACAAATTAAAATCCCAGACAAATAAGATAAATGATGGTTTGATGGCTTATATATTGAAAGAAAACTTCAAAGAGTATAATAATTAAGACTCAGAGGTCCCCACCCTGGGCTCTCTTCTTCTCTGATCCCTGATTCAAATCAATGAAAACCAAAACCATCCACTTTATTGCTTATATTACAGATAAAGTGATGCAAACTGCTTCAGTGAGCAACCATGGGCTCCTGATACCTCATCTCAGAATGTGGTAGACTGGACTTCATTGGCACTTGTGAAAAACCAGTGGTGCTACCCTTACAGGTAGGCCCAACTGTGTAATAAACAGAACAGCAGGACATGCACCCCCACCCAACTGGCAGATACCAAATAGAGAATAGGGAGGAAACCCATTATGCTAGGATCTTCCACAGAAATTCAGGAGCCAGACAATTCCCTACGAAGAAGTTTGAGAAAGACCCAGATGATACTCTAATGAGTATCCTCCTCCTTAGAGAGTAGAAACCCTAGAAAGGAAGTCAATTCCAACAATAACACTGAAGTGCAAAAAACTTATGGTATGTGCATAGGAGGAATTTCATCAACTCAAAGGTTATAGAGGATGCTGAATTATTTTTGTGGACCCAAATTGATTTTTTTGGGGGGGAAGCAACACTGATCTTCCTTTGGGAAGTCTTAGTAGGGCTATAAATCATGGAAGCCTGTCTTATCCTAGCTGAGGGAAGTCTGGTGAGTTACTTTACTACGCACCAGTTACCTGGACAATTTGTTAAATTAGCAGTTGTTGGGTCTACTGTCAGATTAGGCTGGAGATGACCCAAGGATTTGCTTTTCTAATAATTCCCCAGTGTATCTGGTGGAGTTGAAGTAGGGACCACACTCTGAGAAGCAGTATTCTGCACTATGGTCATTGGACTATCCATCTTCAAACTATGTGTCAAAGTCAGGCTCTGTAACTTGTCTAATCATTCTGTTTAAAATCCTTCAGTCAATTCTTTGAAAGAGTTCATAAATTTCTAAAGGAAGCATGCTACCAAGAATTGGTATTTTGCACACACTGTTTTTTCCATAAACATTTATTTTCTCAACAAAAATAAATGGTACTGAAACAATCTTCTATGTAGGAAGGACAAGGCTTAATTATAAATTAAGGACAACCAACAAGCACCTATCTTATTGTTCAGTTCTTGCAAGACAGAACAGTTGTGCCCCAATGCTCCAATTCCAAGGTTATCCTCCTTTATAGATATTCATCAATATTCAAGTCATCATTTGAAAATTCATTCAGCATTACTAACCATTCTAGGGTATAAAACTTGTTTTAGCACTTGAAGATTCTTGAGGTCACTCTCTGTAGAACAAATGCACACATGACAAGAGTTCTGATACAAGTGACGATGGAGAAGATCTTCTACAATTCTCCAGGCATCAGGTTGGGACCTTTTGCTGGCAATTCAACTCACCCAATGATTCAGAAGTATGTTTGGAATTTTTGTCTTAGATCCTCCAGTGTTAGCCTTTCTAGAAGTGCCTTACAGAGAGACTTTTTTCCTATGATGACTGTTGCACATTTGAGAATTTGTTCCTTATAAATCATCTTGCCCAAAAATAGAGTGCTAATGTTGCATAACTCAAATACACAGGTCTAGAATCATACATCTGTCCACTCTATGGAGTTGGTTCCAATCTGTTTTCCCAGAGAAATCTCAAAAATTACAATCTGAACTTTCTGGATCCTCTTCCATGCAGAGAAGCACTAACAGCCTATTCAGTCACAGGTCCTGGGGAGTCACCACAATCTTAGTAAGAGGATAGAAACTTCAATACTAACCTAATTGACTTTTAAGCATTTGACTTTATATCTTCACAGCAGAACTTCCTATGATCTCCAAATTCTTGATGCTGAACATACACTTGAACTTATTAAAAATATGCACATTAAAAAAAATCACACAAAAGTAGCTAAAAGAAACATGACTCATATACTCTTCCAGAGGCTTGAGTCTTCCCCCCCAGCTGCCTTTTCTCTTGCAGCATTAGTGATTGAACCCAGTAGCTTGCATAAGCTAGGCAAATGCTCTGCCACAAAGATATGTCCCCAGTCCCTAGAATGTTTTTTTAAAACTGATAGTTCTCTCTGGACTGGGAGAAGAAAATTAATTGGTTAAATTTTGTTTTAAGGATGTTTTGCCTTTCTTGGTTCTCATGAGTATCCATTAGATTTGGATTCACATGTATGCATTTCTTGGTCTATTGAGAGTTGTATATCTCCTCATCAAATGGTTTTATTGCATTCTATGGATACTGTTTATTAATAAGCAGTATTTTTCTCCATTCATTTGTTGGCACAAAGTTCTGGGTCCAAATTGTGGACCTCCACTAAGGAGTACAAATGGTGGCACATATTCTATAAATGAACCTCACACGTTCATTCTGTAGCACATTTCTAAACCTGTGGTATGAAACATGCTCTGCTATAAGCAATAAATATTCCCTGGTAAGGATTTTTGCTACCCTAATGTAACTCACATTTAAGTCAATTAGAAATCTGGAATATATTTCTCTCCAAATTTTCCTCTCAATGTTTGGTCTGTGTGTACTTTCACAAACGGTCTCAAATGCTTTGGAAAGAGACATGATACAAGTAATCACATAAATAAGAAGACACAGAGTGATTAAAACCAGGGGGAAGTAATAAAGAAATAATAAATATACTGAGGTATAAGAATTTCCAATTATCTAAATTAGAAAAACATAAATTTAAGTCAAACTTGAAAGTACTATGATTTTTCCAACTAAGTCAATTAATAAATACTGTGAAAAATTCAGTGCCTAACCATATCTTCACACTAAAATTAAAGGTATTTATTTGTCTGGCACTTAAATGTAAAAGGTCAGAAAATCAGCTCTTCATTTTTTAGAAACAGAATTTTTTATATATTCTACCTTAATATATAGACTTTTCCCCAGGATTTTAGATTTTAAAAGAGTCATATACTCTCATCTTCCCACAGAAACTGCTCTAGCAATGAAATCTGCATTAGGACAGAATTAGAAAATCCACAAATAAGATCACAAAGTAAAAAACAGGTCACAGAGCAAAATGATTTTTTTTAAAGTTTTGTAGGCAGTGAAAAGTTGACCTAAGTATACTAACTTGATAGAAATTTCATAACAGATGAAAAATCAGAATATGGAAGCATCAGAATATGGAAGGCAGCAATCATCATGTCCACTCTACCTGATAACTTCCTTGTATAAAAATGCTATGGCAATTGTATCTTATACAACCATCTGAGCATCCATCTATCCATCCATCCACCTACCCACCCATCCACTCATCCATTCATCTACCATCCATCTGTCCACCATCTATCCACCCATCCATCCACACACCCAAACTTTCATCCACCCACCCATCTATCCACTCATCTATTCATTCACCATTTATTCACCCATCATCCATCCATCTATCATCCATCTACATATCCATTCACTTCTTCTGTGAAAGGCTTCCATAAGGGGAGAAAATACTATAACTGAACTGTCCATATTTTAAATAGGAGATCTCAAGGATAGAAATCTATTTTAAAATCAATTTTACATATTTTGCAGGAACAGTTGAACAAATTAAATTTAAAAAATTATAGATATGTTTAATACATGGCACATTGCTCAAGAGAGGATGAAAACCTTCAACAAGTATTGTTGAGTACTTATAAAGCACTACAAATTTTTGAAAACTATGAGTAAGAAATAGATCCTATTCTTTAGAGACTTCTATTCTAATGACCAAGGGGATCCATGTAATTCATGCATAATTAAGTGTAATTATTACATATAAAAATTTACATCTGAGGAACATAATCATCCAGTTCTACCTCCCTAATATATCCTCTTCTTCATTTCTACTATCTAACTCTAAATATTCTCCAGTTACCCTGAGTTGTCTCCTAATCAGATTCATTGCTTTTCTCCTTTTTCTATTCAAACAACTCTCCACACTGCAGACAGAGTTATTTTTAATCAGATTATGTTACTCTTGCTTTCACAGCTTAAATGATTTCACATTCCATTTAAAATAAAATCTAACATTTTTGCCAAGCCTTCAACGACGTTCATCTGTGGGATTTAATGTTTTTTACTCCCCCCAATCCCATGACACTTCAGTGTCACTGCCCTTCCTCCTGATTAGTTTTCTATTAAAAAATTACTTCATTAATAAGGCCTTTTTCAAATGCACTATATAATCATTCTTTTCATTTCTTTTATGTCTAAAGAAATGATCTCTTTTAGCTTACTTATATTTGGTCTCTTCCTTATGCAAAACCCATGAAGAAGAGGGCATGTCTTTCTAATTCCTCCTCTATCCTCAGAGCCCAGAACAATGCAAAGCACATGGTCCGTGTTTCCGACTGCACTTCCCAAACATGGATACCATGATCTCCAACCCATGGAATTTTCTGGTGTGTTAGTCAGCTTTTCATCATTTGACAAATACCTGAGAACAACTTAAAAGGGGGGAAAAGGGGGGAAACGTTTATTTTGGCTCATGATTTTCCAAAGATTTTTGCGTATGGTAGGCAGGCCTCATAGGACAGATCATCATGGCAGTTGGTCATGTTGGAGGAAAGTTGCTTAGCACACTGAAGCCAGGAAGCACAGAGAAAGAGGTGAGAGAAAAGGGACCCGGGACAAGATACAGTTCCCATGGGCATATTCCCAGTGACCTACTTCTTCCAACCGTGCCCCACCTAACTACACTTTCCACCATTTTCCAATAGTGCATGTAGCTATTAATGGATTAAACCATGGATAAAATCAGAATCCTTGTGGTCTAATCACTCAACTCTGAACATCACTGCACTGGGGATAAAGCCTTCACCATGATTCCTTGGGGGTTACCTCATATCCAAGCCATCTTGCTTTTGCTCCTCTAAGAAGTCCACTAGTAGCTGTGTGCCGCAGCCCACACTTATAATCACAGATACTTGGGAGGCTAAACCTGGAGAATCACAATTTCTAGATCAGCCTCGGCAAATAAATGGGACCCAGTCTCAAAACAGAATTTTTTAAAAATGGGTTACTGGTGATATAACTCAGTGAGGTATGCTTGCCTAGCATGCATGAGACCCTGGGTTAAATCTCTAGTACATAAGAAAGTCCATCAGCAGATAAACACATTAGCCTTACAAAAGAAGAAAATCCATTCATTTGCAACAACATGGATGAATCTGCAGGACCTGCTGAAAGAAATAGTCCTGACACAGAAAGACAAATATCGCATGACATTGCTTACATGTAGAATTTTAAAAAGTCAGACTCATAATAGCAGAGAGCAGGACAGTGTTTGCCAGGGGTTGGAGAGTAAGAAAACTGGGGAGATGTTGGTTGAAGAATATAAAGGCTCAGTTATGTAGTATGAATAAATTCTGAAAGTCTAATGTGCAACATGGTGATTACAGCTAATAACTTTCTGCTGTACACTTGAAATCTGGAAAGAGAGTTGATCTTAACTGCTTTCATATGCATTAAAATGGTACTTATGTGGGGTGATGGATATATTAATTAGCTTGATGGCAGCAGTCATTTCCCACTGTGTGTCAAAACATTATCTTGTATTCTTTAAATATACACAACCTTTACTTGTCAAGCATAACTCAAGAAAGTCCAGGGAAGGAATAAAAAAAGGGAGTCCAGCTCCTCTTCCTTTGATCTTTGGAACCAATGGAATGCAGAGAAATGGCACTGGGTCTTGGGAGTTTGGATTGTAATTGTTTATCAAAAGGGCATGTGGAATCAGCTTGGTCCCCAGGTATTGGGAGCTGGTAGAAGCAGTAGGATGGGGAGCCTTGGGGGAGGTCTTTTGGTAGATGAGGATGGTCTTCAAAGGGGATAGGAGGACCCAGCTTTCCTCCCCTCTTTGCCTTCCTAACTCTAAGGAGAGTGGTTTTGCTTCAAACATGCTGCCATTATAAAGTTCTGCCTCACCAAAGGCCCTAAACAATGGGTGATGATTGACAGAAACTTCTAAAATTGTGGGACACAATGAACCTTTTCTCTTTATAAGTTGATCTCTCAGGCATTTGCTATAGAACAGGAAATCAACTCAGGGGCCTAGATGATTGGGCTTCCATCTTGCTACTGTGAATCCTCACTTTTCATGCCTGTGGATGCTCAAGGAATCATTCTGACTCCTGAAAGGGCATCCCTTTGGGAGGAAACCCCTAATAGCTGTGTATAGAGACCACAATGAGAGGTCTTGGGACAGCAGGAGGAGAGAGAAAGGTCTCTCTGAGAAGCATATTCTGGTTTCTCTTGCTCTAGCCCCGACTGAGATAGCCTGAGCATGCACCATCCAGCCAATTGCAGTGTTCCTGGACTCGTGACCCATAGAAACTCTGAGAGATGATAAAATGGCTGTTCTATTACACCATTAAGCCTCGGGGTTATTTGTTATGCAGCAATCATTAGTGGGAACAGTAGATGCTAAATGAATATTTGAGGAGTGAATGAAGGTTGACATGAACAAAGATGTATGTCGGAGAAGCTGGGAACACAGGATGGATAAGGCAAGGGTTGTGCCAGAATTCAAGTGCGCTGCATTCTGCAGGAACTGCCAATTCCCTGGTGGGATAACTGATATGACAGACATGAGGGAGTCACAATAGCAAAACAGAAAGAGCAGTTATGGCTGCCCACTGTGCTTCAGGAAGAGTGCTATTGGCAGGTAAGACCAAGCCAGACCTTGAGACATGAGTTGGAGTTTCCTAGGTTGAGAAGAAAATAAACTCAAGCTAGAGGAAATTGTAAGAGCATACGTGAAGAATGTAAAGGGAAATCTCCTCCTTTGTTCTTTAAGAGTTATTGAAAAGGCAATGGTGTATGCTCTACCACTTCTATACTGATGGTACCAAAGAGTCAGTATGCTTAGTTTAAGGGAAAGCTCCTGTTTCTTCCTATTGCAAACTTTTTAGCAGAAAAATATGCAAAAGTGGTATGCAATGATATTTTGGTTTTATACAATTAATTAAAACATAATATATTTGTTTGTTTTAATTAATTGTATACACACACATATAATTATATATGTAATTTTGAGTGAGAGCAGAAATAAGGAAAATGGATTGGGCTGTGGACAAGTGTACACTGGCTTTAGGGTTTGGGTGAGACATGCAGTATGACTAAAGGAATGTGCATGGGAAGATCCTCCAAATAAATAAAACATTTGAGTTGGGCATGGATACCAGTTAATTTACCCAGTTCTTGCAACAAACTGGATTCAAGTGTATTCTGACAGGCAAATAAAACATTTGAGTTGGGCATGGATATCAATTAATTTACCCAGTTCTTGCAACAAACTGGATTGAAGTGTATTCTGACAGGCTCATTCAGATTCATTAATCAGCTTTCCCTCACCGAAATTATAACATTGACAAAGTTCCCAACTTTCATAATCCATCAAAAACAAATCTGGAAGCTCAATTTAAGAAACACTTGGTCATCTGCAAAGTTTAGTTGATACACTTTCAGAGACCATTTGTCGCTGATGTCTTTACCATGATATTTATGTGGAATTCATTTACTGAAGAAAGTTTGAATAATATAAAAGAGATTATTGCACCATAAAGAAAGGTACAAGCTTTCCTTTCCATTCAGGTACTCTGAAGGTGTCTGACACTACGAAAAAAAAATCAAGTCAGGTTAAAAATAGTATCAAAGGCATCAGGTACTTATTTTTGAGTACCTATGTAGAAGCTAGGGACTTTAAAAACACTATTATTATCTTTCCACTGAGTGGAAGAAATGGGGCAGGGGTAGTACTAAATAATTTGTCCAAAGGAACCCATGTGTTTCTCCGCTTGTCGGATACAACCAATTTCATTTGCCCACCTATTGCCAAGAGCATATACTAAGCAACTGGTACAACAGGCTTACTATCCCTGTAAGTCAAGGATTTTTACATAAGGAAACCAAAACTCAGGGCCTATGTAACTTGTCTAAAACACACAGGTTGATAGGCAACAGACCCAAGATATGACCCATTTGATATATTGCTCCTTGTACCTGTTAAAGTTAAATAAAGAAACCATTGAAACTTAATATTTAACTTCATGTCACACAGATGATTAACACAAAGTATAATGCATACCAGTTAGGTATGACTGATTCATGTAAATAATGATTCAAATGCACTGAAACTTTAGCTACCCTGCAGTTAATGCAGAAGCTGTGTAGGAACATGCTGGGGTGGTGGATGGGCACAGTGGAGAGAACGTGATTTCACAGAATGCCTTCTGTGAGTCCCAGCCCACTTCCAAACCCTTGGATAGCAATGACTTCACTTGCACATGCTCCTAGTCTTCTCATGGGGAATGGGAGTTATGAGGCTAATGTGCAGCCCCACAAAAAGCATTGGTGACGTGGAGGTGCAGGTTGGGAAACCAGATCGGGAAGGAGGTTCTTCTCCCCACTCTGAGACTCTTGCACACATTTACCCTGGAATCTCCATTGTCCCTTTAAACTTCCTCCAGCATTCACCTCCTTGGAAGGAGAGGGATGGGTGTCTATGGGGAAAGATCTCAAGTCAGGCTCTACAGATTTTGTGATCAGGAGAGATGATCTTGGCCACTGACACAACTGGAATACGGGCATAGATAAGAGGCCTCGCTTCTTAACTAAGCAATGCTTTCTGTGTAGATGCTACTTCCCCTTCTCTTTTGCTGTGCTACCTTTCATGTCACTTCCTGTGAGGGGTCCCTCCTGGAGAAATGCTTTCCCAGGACCCAGGGCTGAGACAGAATCTCTTCTCTGTGCTTCTTACTGGTGGATAAGCAGCTGCTTCATGGACAAGACAGCAGTGTCCAGTGTCCTCTACCTGTCCTAGTTCATTCATGCTGTCCTGAAGGCAGTACTAACAGTACCATCTTCCCTTTGAAAATGTCCCAATTTGTAGAACAAATTATATGGTCACCTTAATCATAAAATCTATCCATTCTGGTCATTGGCTTAGTTTTCCACATTCCACACCCACTGTAGGCTCCTTGAGGGATCCTGGTATTTCTCATTCATCTATACATTACCAGTGGGGTCGGTCCACAGTCCCCAGCACTGCATAATAATATCACAAACTAGTGGACAGATGGAGGACTCTCCCTCCAAGTAGAGGACAGGAACGTCAATGACTAATCAGCTAATGTACAGTATCTTAAAGCAGCAGCATGGTTCATATGAAAGAAAATCCTCCCCTGTGCTTCAAAGTTCAAGAGTTAGAAATGAACTTGGAGGCAAGCATTCAGGAGTACAGGCTTAACAGGGACCTCAGGTGTAGCCAAGTGAAAAAACTGAAGCTCACTGAGCACCCACATGGGCTGGAGAGCTGCCCTCTTGATGGGTACACATGGGTGAAGGGGAAGGGGACAGAGTCAGGCTCTTGGATGAAGAGGCCCTGGAAGTCTCCTGGGAAGGCACCAGCAAATTGAAGAGCAGGAAGGAAAAGGGACTCCATTGTGATTAGAGGAGCCAGGGAGCCAGAAAGAAGAGGAAGGATGGATACAGAAACTATCTGGCCAAGATGGTGGTCGAGGGGTGGTACCAGCTGACTACCTGCTGGAGAGTCACAGATCTCCCAGGCACATCGTCACCAAAGCTTTAAGGTCATGACAGAGATGCCAAGTGGTCCCAGCTCTGTCACAATTATCCTGGTTCCTGGAAAATGTTTAGATTCTCCATTGGTGAATCATTCAAGGTATCTCGGATGAACAAGTGGCCATCTGGGAGAGCATCTCTTGATCTTCTAAACTGCTAGATGGACTTACTCATGGAAGCAGGATGAAATGAATGTAAAATTTCATGCATGTTAAGCATAATTTATATACAATGTTCAAGTCACTCTTTAGGGACAGTTCTGTGAGTTCTTACAAATACAAGCAGTCCCGAACATAAATACCATCACAATCAAGGGTTAGAACAGCTTTCTCTCCCTGGAAGCTTCCCCTGCCCCCGACTCTCCCTCCTCACCCACACCCAGCCTCCACCAAGCAGTAATTACTCTTCTCTGTCACGAAATCTGAGCTTTCTCTGGGACCTTCATATAAATGGAATCAACAGCATAAAATACTAACTGCATTTTAAAGCCAGTTCCCAACTAGACTCATGCATCAAGAATTGATTAATGCGTTTTGAAAATGCTACCTAGATTATGGCTACTCAAATTTTTGGGAAAAAATATTTCCTACTTCTTTAAAAAGCACATAAATTTCTATAGTATTAAATGCTGCATAGAATATCTAAAACAATTTTAATGTGTTTAATTAGATGTAATGGGCCATTCTTTGACTTTCATTTGAACTGAGGCTATTGCAATAAAATATTTACTATTATAAGCAATAACATTGAAATGAAAGCCCTCATTTTTAAAAATAATTGGCTAATGTGTTTTAAGTACCAGTGAATGACAGAGACAAGCTAATCATTCTCTAAAATATGCCAACTGGCTATTTCTTCTCCCAAGCCAGGCCTATTCATATTCCCAAGAGTCATTTTCAATTTTCGTTTCCTTAAAGGAGACAAAATATCCAATTTTAATTTGACTCTTTTTTTTATTTGAAACACATGAATTCAAGTGAATAAGTGAATGGAGTTGCATTAAAACAGCAACACCTGGTGAAATATTATCAGATGTTCAGGAGGCCAGAAGTTTTTGTTTATTCAGAAAGATGCTTCCTGCAGGGAAGAAAAAAATGCAGCAATGTAACTCAATAATGGAAGATGCAAACACAAAGGAAAAAAAAATCCAAAAATGATCTTTGCTCAATCCTGAATGCTAGAAATTTCAGATTATTTAATAATCAATTACTAACTGAGCTTGCAAAAAAACAGGTCTCTCTAGTTAAAACCTGAGTGTGCAGTGCTTCAGGGGTACAATGCATACTTTAAGCCACTTAGTGACATCTACCTTCCAACACAACCATGCACTGACTGCCATCTCCATGTTTGTGATGCCTGCAGCCCTAACTCCCAAGTTCCACATTCACTAAGCCCCCACCCTGCACAAAGGTGATGATATGGTAGGTGTGTGTATGGATGGATGGAGACGCACACAGTTCACTTTTCAACATGCAATTTAAAAATCAACCAATCCCAAATGGAGCTCAGCATATTTAGCCCTACTCCCTCATCTCTGGGGAGGTTCCCTGTCACAATGAATGGGTCCACCACAATGTATGATGCCCAAGTCAGAAATCCAGGATTCACCCCCATGCCTAGCTGTCTCTCAAGTCTAATCAGTGAGTAGGTCCTATAGCATTAAGCTCTTCTCAGACTTCTAAAAACTTCTTTCCAATCCCACCTCCATTGGTTAGCTCTGTCTGTTCTGCTCTCGTGTGCAGGCTGGTGGAGGGCTGCTAACTGGGGTTCCACCTACTCCAATATACCCACTGCTGCCCTGGTCCCCGTTCTCCAACATAAATTTGATTTGATAATCCTGCTGCTACCTTTATTTTATTCTGTTGACTTTATCCTGTGCCTGGCCTTTGTGCTTTGCACATGCTATTTCTTTGGCCTGGATAATTCTTCTTCCAAGAACCCCAGGATCTTTCCAGTCTTCTCCAGAATGCTTGTGCAGATCTCCGCCTTGCATATCCAGAACCTTGCAAACTGAATTTTACTGTAACCGTCCTGTGCTACCTGGCTGTACATTGAAAAGCTGCAAACGATGGTGTGGCTTTCTCTGACAGAAAGTAAATACCTAGTGCCTGGTCCATGAAGTAGGTACTCAAAGAATTTCCAAATGAATGCACAGAAACATAATTATAAGAGCTCAGGACTCCCTGTTTGCACTATATGCCCTGGTGTCTACTCAGAACAGCATTTCCAGGACCTGATGGACAGGAACACTTGTTGCAACAGAACTCACATCCTGTCCATACTTGAGAGCAATAACCCTTGTTTCTCCAAAGCAATTCAGGAATTGCTAAGTAAGTGACTCACTGACTTAGATCCAATTTCTATGGCTGATTTGTAATTTCAAAGCTGTTGTTGTGCTGATATAAAAACTTTAAAAACAGGTGGATTATAGTCACTCAGGAGTATTATGTGACTTATATAACAATTAATTATATATAGTACATATATAATTACATAATTCATAAAAATATGTCAATATATACTATATATTATGTATTAAATGAATATATATATATATATATATATATATATATATATATATATATATATATATATATATATATATAAATAAAAATCAGTTTCTACAGACACTTTTCCTGTCTTCCAGGACCTGTCATCTGGCAGGGAAGACATGTTAAATAAGTAATTAAAATAAAGGTGTGATGTATTACTGATAAGTAGTATGGATATTAAAGCCAGGATTCTGGTCAATGATTATAACATTCAAAGAAATTGAAAGTAGTCTTCCTCGTTTATGTTGATTAAATATTATAGAGAATGCTTCTAAGAGAATAGTGTTTAGTGTTTTGAGCTCATGTAGAATTTTGATCTCATCTCTGCTGATCACTACCTTTTAGGCAAAAAATTCGAACTTCTTGTATTGCTTTTCCCACATACAAAAAGAACTATGTTGTCTCTTCCTTATTTTTAGCAAATAGGTATAAAGATGAATTTACATCATATATTTTTTTCATTTTTAGATAATGGTGCTACATAGATGGGATTTTATTCCTTTCCTCAAATCTATTTTTATACTAAAATTGAAAATTATTTTTCTAATTCTACTTTTTAAATGCATGTGGCTATTTTTTTTAGCTTTTAAGGTGATATGTGGACATTTCTCATAAAAAAGTAATTCATGTCACTTTATAGAGTATTGCAAAAGTCCTTTCTTGTCAATCTCATGACATGGAACAATTGTGAGGTGGGTTTATGCATATAAAGATGTTTAAGCAGAGTTTATTGATTATAAATAAAATAGCTTAAATTTTTTTAAAAAAAGACATAATTTTAAAGGTTTTTTCTTATTAGTTCATTACAGTTTTACGTAATATTGGGGTTCATTCTGACACAATCATAAAGCATGGGATTAAGTGGCTCTGATTGGACCCCAATGCTTCCCTTTCCCTACCCTCTCCTCCCTCCCCACCCCGTTCCCCTTCCTTTACAATCCTGGTCATTCTTCTATTTACTTGGAGTTTTTTTTTTTTTTTTAATTCGTGCCTTATGGTTAGAAACAAAGGCAGCACTCACTGTGGTATGTTCACTGTGTACCCAGGTTTGATCAGATTCCTTCTGCAGTTCTCCCCCCCTCCCTGTCCTTCCTTCCTTTCCTTCAATCCTTACCTCTGTTCCACTATCTCTCATCTATTTTCAAGGAACTTCCCCCACCAAAAAAAGGACATATTCAAACTTTGTTTTTTTTAATCTGACTTAGGCTTTGAATGATACTATAGATAGTAGAATGTTTACTTATTCAAAATGCATTTTTCTCTCAATAGCCACTCAGTTATATGGCTTCCCACTGATTATATATCTCTTATTCATTGAAGAATCCAAGTTTGCCTATCAAAATAATTAACTAATGAGAAAAAAAATCAAATGAATTTCAAATCTTATTATAAATAACTCAAACATTTTACCAAAAATTTTATCTTCCTTTCTATTCTCAAATGCATCCACGAATTCACA
The DNA here is from genome assembly GCF_048772815.1 of Callospermophilus lateralis. Classification (NCBI taxonomy): domain Eukaryota; kingdom Metazoa; phylum Chordata; class Mammalia; order Rodentia; family Sciuridae; genus Callospermophilus; species Callospermophilus lateralis. The sequence continues at coordinate 6,569,757 of NW_027516477.1, forward strand.
TGTCCCCCAATGAATTCACTTGTCCCCTGAAAGAGAATAGAAACAGCCTTTATAAGTTGGAGCAGCCCAACACTGAACCACCACAGCAAATCTAGCATTTGATGAGCTCCCCTGATTTGGCTGGAGCCTCAGTCCAAGTCAAGAGGGAAAGACAGGGGGCTTCCAAGTCAAGGGAAGGCTGCAGCCCACTCTGCTTGCCCCTGAACTTGGAGAAGAGTCAGATCTGCACGTTGTTCTATAATTGCTTCTAGCAGTCTTCTCCCTGAGCATCGAGGCCCTGGCTCGTCAATACTTTTGCTGTCTAAGAGACAGAAATGAATTCAAACCATAGTTCTGGGAAGGACTGCAGCTCTTTGGACCGTCTCCTTAAACACATTTCTTACTCCTCACTTTACCTTCCTGTCTGAAAAATCTCCTTATTATGTGCAGCAGAGATGCTAGACATACAGAATGCTAAGTGGAGGGACAGTCGGCCTGAAGGGGCAGAGAACTATCTGTCTTTAGCAGGGACTCTGCTGCAGTGGCAAGCACATCTCCTGGAAAATGTACTCCTAGTTCTTCATTGGGCCATTTCCTTCCAAGGGGGAAAAAAAGCCCAAACTTCCCAGCTTCTCTTGCTATTCAGTATAGCAGGGAACTAATTTACTAATTGATGATCAATAAGGTACAAGGGAAAATGCTATATGGGATTTCAGAGAAGTCTCTTATAATGGAGAAAGTATACCTATTTCTACCATCCTCCTTGTGTTTGCCTGGGATGTCAGTGCGAGGTTGGAGCTCAGGCAGTCTTCTTGGTTCATGAGGTGAGGATGGTGGCAGAGCATGAGGGCTGGTGCATGTGTGTGTACCTGAGTCGAGGCAGACCTGATGTCTACCTTCAGAGAGACCAAGGAACCACTGAACTCCTAAACAACACTCAAGAAACTCCTTTTTCAGCCAGTGTTACTTTCAACACTTTATTTGTAGCATAACCTCATCCTTAATGATCAATGTTTCTACCAATGTCATTATGCTAAAGGTTTATATTATACAACTAGGTGAGGCTCAGAATTATTGTCTATATTTAACAGATGAAAAAAACTAAGGATTGTACATGTCCAAGTCAGAAATTCCAGTTTAGACTCCAGAACTTACAACGTCCCTGTACATTGTGGGAGTGAATCTCTCCTTTATGCCTTTAGCTAAATCTCTTAATCTTTTTAAAATCCCCTTTTAAAATTAAGATTAGAACCTCTGCCTACTCTGTATACTACTGTGAGGACAAGTGGCTTTATTGTTGTGTAACCCACAGAGTCCCGGGGAAATAATCGCTCTCTAATTCATGTATGCAATCAAACTACTAAAATGTTCCCACAACATAGTTAGCAATTGTTCAGAAGACTTAGCTTCTAGCACAGTCCAAAGGAACTGGTTTATACTGTCCTATTAAAACCAGTTTACAAAATCAAACTCCAAATCACTAATTAGCTTCCTGTTCCAGCAATCTCTTCTGTGTGGCACACACTGGGCTGGACTGGGTCTACCCACTTGGGTCCCAGTTTTGCCTGGTCCCCCTGTGCTTGCCTTTTAGGACGCTGTTTGCTGTCAAGGAATGGTGGCATTGCACATGCTGTGGGGTACTGACTCAGGAAAATCTCTCTGGGCCCATAATCTACAAGCAGTTCAACTGGGTTGCCTGCAAAAGGACTTTGCAATTTTAGAAAAGGGGTCTGAGTATGTTGTCCTGAGGTTTTACTGCATGTTTTTTTTTTCTTCTCATTTTCAAAAGTAATCACTGGGAGTTGCTTCAGCACTTCAGATCACCTATAAGATTCTGGAATCCTGTACAAACAGTGAGGCTGAAAAGGCTCAGTGGTTTCACCCTAGAGTCAAAAAGGCCCAGATGTCAATCAGAGAAGACTAAAGAATCACTTTAGCAAATCACACAATCCCTCTAAGTTCTGGTTTTCTCCTTAGCTCCAGAGATGTTTCAAGGAGATAATTTGTGTGCTCAGCTTCCTGTTGCTGGTGTAATGATTTACCCAAAACTCTGGGGCCTACACTCAGGCAAATGTATTCTCAAATGTTCTGGAGGTCAGAAGTCCAGTCTAGTTTTCAGTGGGCCAATATCAAGGCGTTAGCAGAGCCTAGCTCCTTCCCAAGGCTCTAGAACCTTCTGTGCTCCTTGGGACTGTTAGTAGAATTCACTCCCTGGAGGTCATGAAGCCAAGGCCCTGTTCCTGTGCCAGTGGTGCCTACTACAACCTACAATCCAGCCACACGCACGATGATCCTTCTTGTACCTCCCATCTGTCTGGGATCATCACATCTTTGAACATCAAATCTCCTTGGCCATCCTTCTGTCCTCCTCTTCCTCCTTTAAGGACTCAGGTGAGTTTGGACCCATACAACTAACTCAAGTTAATCTTTCTATCTGAAAGCTTACCTTTTACCACTTGCTGTAACATAGCCACGTGGTTTCAACCTATGGATACGGGCCCTTCGGGGTTGTTACTGTGATATTGCAAGCTGGGAGCACAGTATCTGGCAGATAGTAAGTACTTAATAAATAGTAATAACGGCTAGGACATATGCTTATTCTCTGCCAGGGATTGATCTCAGTGCTTTATGAATATTTATGCAGTTTGTCCATATAATCTTCTCAACATGAGGCATAAACTGTCATCATTTCCACTAACAAATGAGGCCCAGAAAGATGGGGTCACTTCACTGAGCTAGTAAAAGGCAGAAGGAAAATGCGAGGCCAGGCCCAGGGGCTCTTGAATTGTGCTTTTAACTCAGGTCATTCTACCTCTTCATTTCAATGCTATTATACAAACCAGTAAGCCTTGGCTGAAAGGAAACATCCGTGTTGTGTATGATTCAGCACAGGGGCCAGCAGCGTGTGTGTGCGTGTGTGTGTATAGATCTCTGCATGGGCTGTTGTGTTTTCATCTGCTCTTTGTTCTGCATGATGCTGCCTTGCTTCTGGGGCTGGCACTCCTTTACCATTCTGGTTGGTTCTCCCCAGAGGACTGGGGAAGAAACCCCTTGCTACAAGACAGGCTTCTATATGGGTAGAGATTCGATGAGGGGTTGTCTGTTTTCAGACTCCACCAACATGCGACTGTCACCATGAGAGTATCAGAGAACAAAACTAGTACTGTGCTGATTCTTGAACACCTCCTGGCCCACTGAGATGCTACGGTACTGAGGCTCATGTGGAAGACCTGCTGTGACCTTACGGAATATGAAAAGGAAGTCGGCGGCCACTTGTGTGGACAAGAGAATACCTTTCTCGCTCTTGCACCACTGTGTCCCCCTTCTTCCAGAAAGACAGCGCCCTGGGGGAGGCCCTGGGTTTACAATCCAGGCTCACCAGACTGCACACCTGGGCCTGAATCAACCTCTTCATGGGATTCTTTGAAAAATCCGGAGCAGAGGCTGAAAAGAATGAAAGGAGAGAGAATGAGAGATCATCGATTTAATGAGCACTGGATCATGTTTTTAACTTCCTGTAAATCTGAAAGGTTGACAGTACAGCCGTGTTTAGATTTAAGGTGACAGGCATGATGTTGGCACCAGATTTATTTGATTTATGGTGCACCACTCATGGGGTTTCACTGTTAAAAAAGAAATGTGTGCTATGGTGTTTGGGGCAGGCCCTAAATCTTGAAACAATTACTTTATGTAGGAATTTTTAATGTTGACTGTAAATGCTTTAAAATAGCTCACTGAACTAAAGGAGATCACTTAGTACAGAAAACTTTTAAAAGCTCATCCCATGAAGACAGGTTAGGACTTACCTCTGCTGACTACCAGAGCACAGCACTTGGATAACCATTTGTGCAGAGGCAGTCTTGTGCCCTGTACAAGTGCTGGCAGCCTCTCTGTCCTCCATCCACCAAATGCTAATATCACACAAGGGCCCCATCCCTCCCCCTACTTACAACCACCAATACTATCTGCAGGCATTTCCAAATACACTTTGAAGCAAGACTGTGTTCTGTTGAAAGCCGATGAGCTACCCCATCAGGGTCTTATTGCCCTCTGGCCATAAGGATTGGTCAGTGATAAGCAGATAGATGCATAATGACTCAAATCAGGCTACCTGAGGCCACTGATCGCAGGGCTATGGCTTGAGCTTAAGCTATTAAGAAAGCCATCATTTTTTCCCCATGGATTGACTATGATAATAAACTCAATTTCTTGGGAAACTTCACATGGAACCTAATACCCATGATGGTATTTGCACCCTAGATCAAGTTAGGCTGAAATCTGCAGTCTCCATTTAAATTGCATAGACTGATGAACTCCTTCCTTCCTCCCCCTTTCATTCCCTCCCTCTACCTCCCTTTCTTCTTTCTTTGCCTATTTTATGCTATGCCAAAACAGGATAAAATGTTGATTTTTCCATCATTTGTAATGTAAGTATCCTTTGGGAAAATTGCCCTAAACATGATAAAACATATAATTTCTCCTCTTACATCTGGTGCAACAAGAAGAAAAGAATTCATAATTCAGTTAGTGAAACCTTGGCTAATTAAGGCTTCAGTATGTCCAGTGTTGGACGAGAATAAAGACAAAAGCAACCCCTTTGCAATCAAATGGTATTGATTTCAATTTTGGTATTTGCTTTGATGGCCCATCAGCAGGAAAGGCCAAGATCACTTTTGCGTTAAGAAGCATTCCTTCACCACAAACCTGGAGCTGGACAGAGATGGGTCAGGCCAACACTTTCTTCCTTCTGTGGATTTACTTCAACTTTTGGTTTCTAATTTTGTCCCTCATCACTACTTTTCCTTAGAAATCATTCAAATGCATGCTTTGGTTAGAAACCCTGAATAATCATGTTTGACACTCTAAGTGTTACTAGATGCAGGAATCCAATATGTAAAGCACATACTTCAGTTTCTGGCAAGAAGGAAGGATTCAAGAACAATGAAGAGCAGAGAAAATTGGTCTTACCGACAACCTTGAGTTCAGCACTGGAATAGACGAGTCCATGTTTGTTTTCTGCGATACACTGGAACATGCCAGAATCAGTCACATATAAGTTTGATATTGTAAGGGCACTGTTTTCTATCTGTATTCTCTCCTAGACAATAACAAAAATGTCTTGCGCATGAGCAAAATTTTAGAAGAAAAAATGAGCACTACTCACTACCATTTCAATCAGACACAACATGTCTACCTTTTCCTCAGTGTATTAAGCGGGCTCACCTGAAATTGAACCTTTTCCTTCTTTGAAAGATGAGAGACACACTGGAAATATGAATAAGCATCATACAGCCCCAAAGTACATTAGTAAAATAAATAATAAATCCAGAAGTAAAATATGGAAGTCCTTTTATTTTTAACCCATGTTAAAGTTTCATACTTTAAAGGATGTTCCATTGTATCAACTGAAAAGACTTTCACTACAGTTTTTAAAAACCGTGTGAGTTGGAAAATTATAAATTTATTGTATAAAAAGTGTTCTTGAAAACACACATATTTACCAGGGTTTTTTAAAGAAGTATGGATAATTATGTCTAGAAATGCAAAGGAACATAATTGGCTTAGTAAAAAAAAAAGAGCCAAGATTACATAGCTAAAGAGTGAAGGTGAATCAGAAAATCAGTGCTCAGGTAACAGGGCAACCGAGTAATAGATACAATTATTCTCCAGAGGCCATACAAGTTGAAAAACAGAAAAACTTTCTATATTTGATAAAAGAATACCTTCTCTGGTTTCAATACCAAAAGCATAGTGTATTATTTTATAGACTAAGTTCACAAAACCACAAATCACCCTTAGCCAATGAAAATATGAAAAGTTGCAAATATCTTCTCATTGGCAGACTGGGTACTTGACTGGGTTATTATTCTCCATTCATTCCACTCCTGAGATATAAAGGAAAAGAGTGAAAACCACGAGTCACTTTTGGTAGTGGGAACTAGAGAAAGCATTCAGGTAACACAGAGCAGGCTGAGGGCAGAATGACAGGCAGGCTGTCTTACCTCAAGCACCAGGGCATCTCCATTCTTCAACCACTGGTAGGAGGGCTTGGGCTTTCCACTTGCCCGACATTCCCAGTAAAGACTCTCCTCCACAACCATTTCCACATCTTTTATGAGCTGAACCAAATGAGGCTTTGCTGTAAAGCAAACAGCAAATAAAAAGTAAAAGCCTTATCCAGGTAAATACAAATGAATATTAGGCTCCAGGTAACAGATTAAAGTGACCAGGAAGACAGAATCATATTTAATCCACTAAGTATCTACTGAGTGGACGTATAAAATTTGAAGATGGATGCTGCAATCTCTCATTCCCTAAGCCAAATTCATTAAGCTTCTAATTCAGTTTTCCAAACTCTGCGATCTGTATGATATTCTTCAGGTGTCTATTAATAGAGAGTAATGCAGGTACACAAAGTTGATTTTTTTCAAGTGTATTTCTGAATCATGAGATCACAAGTGATGACAACTTAATAAGTGATTGACGGTAAAATGCTGGTCTTCATTAGGAACTAAATATTAATTTTCATAGGAAAGAAATTTCTATAACTGAGTAAAACAATTTCCATCAAGTTACAAATAACTCATAATTAAATACAAACCAGTGAACGTCTCAGGAACCTCTGAGTGAATTAAAATGAAACAGCAAAAGATGGATAAATTGGTTTCACTTGAATCATATGATATTTTTACCGGAAAGAGAAGAAACTGATGCAACTTTAAATTATGTATGCAAATCAGTTGGATCGAGTAGATTAATCATTTCCATTTATGTTTTACAAGGTATTTGGAAATTCTTTTTACAGATAAAAGCAATGTGCCACTTGCCATGGAAGCCACTCAATATACACAGTGTATTCCGCCAAGTCTCAGCTTGCAATCTAGATCCCAAACTGGGAGGTGAGATGTCTTACTGGTTTCACGTTGCATTATGCATGCGATGTGAACTGTGGAGTCGTATTTGCATTCCCCATATGGAGGAACAGTTTATCTATTTCTATTTAATTGCGACCATGGGAAGATTTGTCTCTCCATTTCTATCTCATAAAATTGCTTTTTTGTAAATGAAATTGAAATGAAACTCAGGCTATTTAGCTTTTACCAAAAATGTACCACCCTAAGTTTTTTCTTGTTTATTTTTTGTTGTTTTGTTTTTGTTTTTTATCTGTTTTATATAAAACTACTTGCCCAATATGAAGTATAGTTCAGTCCAAAATCACTGCTCTCCACTTTATATTACAACACGTTTTCCTTTTTCAGGAATTACCATGCTGAAATGGAATGAGATCTCAAATAAACTCATGGGTAAGATTTTGACGGAGATTTGAGTTGCCAGCAAAAATTTCCAAGCAATGTACATATTAGTATTCTTCTTCTCCAAATGGGAGGATCATTTGCTGGACCAAGCCAACCCTGGGATTATAACTGTCACATTAATCACAGTTTCCTCCTTTATCCATCACATGAGATCCAAATATTTTATCAGACCACGTTTTACATGAAATATTAGAACAGACAGAGAACTACATGGCATTTATTGAATGCACAATCTTAGTCTTCTAAAATGGAAACTTCCGTGAAACTCTATGTATTTAATTTCTGATTTATTTCTTAGGTACATATCATATTATCTATAAAACAGACTAAAGCAAGAGTCTACCTTCTTTATGAAGTACAGCAGATGATATTGGTTTTCTATTGTGAATTGTTTTCTTCTTTTTCTTATTTCTAAAATAACCTCGTGTTTTCATTCTCTCTCTGCTCACCTTTCCCATAAACCCCAAGGAAACTTCACCTTTCACTGTGTTCCAGAAGGAGGATCTTACATTGTCTAATTCAGTTTCCGTTACAGTGGTTGTTTTATGGGTAAACATGCAGCCAAAGAGATCTGAGGAGCAGGTGGCTAGACACCTCATCCCTCCTGCCCCTGGTCTGCTCCTCACTGTTTGTGGCCATTTTGGATTATAGCAGATGCCAACTTGTGGAAAAAGGAAAAGGACAAATGAGGAAAGAAAAGTAAAAATAAGAGACTGAGCCACAGTCTGATAACAAATTCCTGTTTCCCATCATCTGAGACATATAGTGCTTTATGATTGAGGCAGGGATTCTGCTACAGAGAGGTAAAGACACTGCTGAAACATGAAGACAGCTGGACTTTGCTGTGCACTCTCTCCACGGTCACTTGTTTTCCTGGGAGGGAGCAAAAAAAGACACTAGCCTACGTAGGAACAAAGGTGACTTCCTTTGTGGGGGCTTTGAGCTGTACAGCCATGTAAGTTAAGTGCTCATCTTCTCACCACTTCCACCATTTCCACATTGTCCCACCAACTGAGACCTGGACACCCAAGATGCTTCCCTCCATACCCAACTCCTTATGTCAAAGAAGAGACAATCAGAAGACAGAAGGACTTGCGCTACTAGTTCAGGTCTGTGTTTCATCTCTGACAGATCATAAAAGCTCAAGGTAACATAACAAGTATGGATCTTGTCAGAGCTTTTGCTTTCACAGACTTCAGATTTTTGATGGGGACCTGAGAAGTCCTACCATTTCAGTAACTGTCTGTGTACCCCGCTTGTCCCTGTAACATCCCCGTGTGCTAACCAGGTGGGCACTGCACACTGCTTCAGTTCTCAGTTTCCAAAACAAATAGACCATTATCCAATTTGCCTTTCACAAAATTGGTGAATGCACACTAGTTTTTACAATGTCTCTAATGATTAAATTGCAAATTTGTATTCAATGAGCTTACATTTATATGTATTTTACAGATGCAATTTGTAAAACCATGTATTTATACTTTCTAAATCATATTTTCATCAAAACCAAGGGGCTTGAATTTTTTTAAAACAAAAGGAAATTGGAAATGAATTTTGAAAAGAAAAAGACAATCTAATTTTCCTCCAAAGAGACTCTAAATAAGGGTAACATTATTATTCTTTCCTTATCCAAATTGAGCAGTACATCAAATAAATGTGATTACAAATTAAAGGCAGCAAATAGAGTACAAATACTTTATTGTACAGGACCAAATAATACTGATAAACTCAACAAGATTCTGAGTTTATTTGGATTCTTTGATACAGTAATTGTAATTCTTCCCAGTAGGCAATTTTTTCTGCTTAGAAAAAGACAAGAAAGAAAGATATAAAACCGCCTTTCATAGAGAAGAGAGCAGACAGAAAGGAGATCTCTCTCTAATGTATTAAGGGTATAAAAGGTCATTCTTAAAAAAGTATAAAATACTTCATTACCATATGATTTATTTTAAAATGCAAAGGAAATAAATATCCAACCTATTGCATATTTTTATTTCTTTTTAATTCCTTCCTGCTATGACAGATGTCCATCCTCACTGAGCAGAATAAGAAAGAATAAAATGCAGAACAAGTTAAAAAAGGAGATTCTGCTGCAATCTCCCCACAATTTGCAAATCCAATTTGCCCAAGCCAGGGATGCTCACCATAGTAGGTGAGACGCCCTCTGGCCACATTCTTTCCTCGTGAATTCTCAGCAATGCATTCATAGGAGCCTGCATCTTCCTGCTGGAAGGTAGGGATTTCAAGCACACCATTGAACTTCCTCAATTTGATTTTGCTGGGGAAAGGCATCCCATCACTTCTTCTTCACTTAATCTGGGGTACAGGGCTAAGAAGAAAACCATCAATTGGTTTGCTATTGTCTGGAAGCCTTTTGGACTTGAAAAAAGAAAGCTTTGGTTAAGATAGATCCAAAGTGGTGGGTTTCAAATGTATAACATTCCAGTTTTCACTTACACACATGAGGCCAAAAGATTTAACCCTTGAAGTTGATATTTTAACAAAAATAAACTGCAGTTTTCTTGACTAAATTCATGATTTACAGGAAAAACAAAAAAATAAAGCCTAAAATATATAATACAACAAACGGACATGAGAAAGAACACCATTTTAGTTCATGAAATTAGACAGGCATAGTAATTTTCTCCAAATCATCTTGAAAATTTCAAATTACATTATATATGTATACTATATATGCATATTTTTCTCCTGCATTATTTCCTTCCTTCTAAATGTAAGTAAATTTTAGAAGTAAAGGGTAGCCTGTCACAATCCACCCCAATCTCTTACAGCAACCCAGTGGAAGAGCACACAGAATGAACATAACAAAATTTACTTTCCAAGGGCAAAACATTCCAATTTCACAGTTGAACCTTTAGCTGCCGGGAGAGTTTCCGGAAACTGAACTTCAATTTTGAGCTCCTATTCACCCATCACACCTGTGAATGCAGAATATTAAGTTGATAGTCCTGCCTTTGAAATTGCCTTGTTTTCTTAAATAAAACTTTATTTTGCTCCATGGGGAACTAACTTTTTGCAGTGATTTAAGTTACTCACTGGTGCTAACCTGGCTCAAACATGCAACATTAATAAGCACTTAAGAACTTGGAATTCTCAGATTCATAAGTATTTACAAGTTGTCCCACTACAGGGAACACCGTACATTTTATACTGTAGAAAATGGGAGGCTTCTGTCACTCTGTATTCAATGTGGACATTTGTAGTCAAACTGAAATAAACAATGAATGCATTGAGACTTACTGAAACTTCCTTAGGAACCAAAATTATAGTGGAAAATTTACTTCATGATACCCCAGTAGCATAGACACCAACCTTAAACTTATTAAATGGCTCCCTGGAGTCAAGAAATGGTGACTTAATAAACAGGAGAGGTCAAACTCAATTTTAAGGGCCTGGAAGGTGTTTCCATACTGTGTGTTCTGGCATTGTGCCCTATTAGATGTGACTTAGTTAAAATGGGTCCCTAGCTAAGGGGCAGCAAATCTGTTCCCACTGCTGCTTCACAGACTCTTAAAACAGCAGCCATGGAGGTGTTGATGAAGCAGATTTTTAATTTTGTTTTTCAGTGATGCCTTTTAATCTCTAACAAAATACTCAGCACTTTAGGAATCTCCAGCGGGCAAGTCAGAGCAGGTGACTTCCTGGGCTTGATGGGAACAAAACCTGGGTCCCAGCTCTGGGTCCTCAGGCCTGCTTCAGTGCTCCCCTGCTGCCATCTTGAAATTCTTCATGATCTTTAAATGAGGAACCCCTGTTCCATTTGACAGTGGTCTATGAAAGCTATGGAGGAGGTCCTGAGTAAGGATTATGTAAAGGACCTAGGGTTTATGTAATTAATTCTGTCACCTACTCATCAATAATCTTTGCCCCTCTGAGTGATAATTTTTCCAGATATATTTCTCACTTTTCCTAGCTCGCTTCTGCCTGTAGTCAGGACCCTATTTGCAGTCAGAGGACACCGAAACATTTCCTACCATCAGAGTGCAGCATCAGGGGAGTGGGGGAGCCCAGCACTCTGGCATGTGTCACCATATTTGTCACTATGCAGGTGTAATTCCCCACATCAGATGGCTCCACCTTGGCAATGTAGAGGTGCCCTGTCTCTTGAGAGACAAATCTCTGACTATCTTCTTCAACAAATGATGGATATTCATTGAAGATCCAAGCATAGGATAGTTCTAACAAAAGTTGGGGAGAGAGAAATAAATTCCATGATTAAAGTCAGTTTCTCACAGGAGACCTGAAATATACAAAATTACCTTCGCTTCAAAGGCATGCTGGGTGGTTTTGCTGTGGTTCTAGAAGAGAAAGAGATGAAATGATTCTGCATTCCTTCTCTGCTATGATGGAAACAGTTGATCAGCACCCTCTGGGAGCCATGATATTGCTCTCAGCACCACCTATACTCCACAGGCCTCCTAACAGCCTCTGGCCTGGGTCTTCCTCCCTTTTAGCCTGTACTTTTGTACTGTGCATTCTATGCTATTTCAAAATTACCAACAGAATCAAGGCAATTCTGACATCAATCTTTGCACAACTTTCTATCTTCTTAGGAATAATGCATAATTGCTTAAACTCAGTAGGAGTCCCTTCAGGGCCAAGTCCCTGCTCAAAGTCTCTCAAAGCCTCTCTTTTTGTTTCCTTCACTTTCAACATTGTTATTGTTTGGATGTGCAGTGCCCTCCCAAAGCTCCTAACTTAATGCAGAAATATTCAGAGGTAAAATGACTAGATTGTCCGAGCTGCAACCTTAACCATCCATCTTACTTTTGATGGACTGACTGGGTGGTCACTAGGCAGGTAGGGGAGGGCTAGAGGAGGTGAGTCCCTGGGGGTATGTTGTAGAAGAGTATATCTTCTTGCAGTAGCTTCCCCCTGCCTTCTCTCAGCTTCCTGGCTACCATGAAAAGAGCAGTACCTCTCCACCAAGTTCTGCCAATCTCAGGATCAGAGCAGCCTCTAGAACTTTGAGTCAAAATTAACTTTCCCTCCTCTAAGTTGTTCTTGTCAGATATTTTGATCACAGTGACAGACACCTGATTAACAAACACCAAACCACATTCTGCTGACTTCCACAGAGTCTGCAAAAATTTCTCTCCAACATCAGGAATCAACTCCTCAAGGAAGATTTCCTTAAAGGTCTTTATCTCGGTTGGGCCCCTACATAGGGCAACCCAAGGCATCTTTCAGGGAATGCATTTATCACCGGAGAAGTCATGATCTATTTACTTATCTGTCTTCCTATCATGTGATAAACAAGTAATGCTAATTTTACTCCAACTGTTCCTCTTTCTCCTCAAATTAGGAGTGGAAGTCAGTCATCAGGCTTCATTTCCAAGTTCTTGAAGCATCCAAAGCCATTTAATAAGTCCTTGATCAACACTTGTTAATTAAGAATGAATTCATGCTACTGACTATGTAAGTAAAGTCTGCTATGAGTGTGTCCATGAACTTCAGGGCCTATGGAAAACAACTTTATGCAGAAGAGCTCTTGTTCTCTGCAATAACAGGGGCTAAATAATACCATGCTGCTTGGTTCTAGTTGGCTGAGATGGTTCAGATGCCAGTGGGTATTGAAGCACAGTGGCTGTGGGTGGCTCCTGGACTCCTACTTCTCTGCTCATTTTTTTTTTTTTTTACAGTTGTATTGACCTTACCGTACTGGTTAAATAATGTAATGTTTTCCTGAAAGAACTTTTGGAAAATAGGTACAAATAAAAATAACTACTAGGTGACAAGTTCAAAGGCATTTAATGTATTATTTTGATGGTTAAAGATCTTTGAATGTGGTAGGGTTAGGGACAGGAAACCATCATACAGATCAGACTGGGCCAATGTGTGTGATTGGAGGAGAACTAGAATAGGTCGAAGCAGAGTGACAGGTGACAGTCTTGCATGACTAAAGAACAAACATGGAAGGACAAGAGAACTCTCAGCAAAAAAAAGGAATAAAAGCACTTCAGGTACAGCCTAGGGCATGTGAAAGGCCAAAATGGAGAAAGCTTGCCAAGAACTTGGAAATGAAGCCTGATGACTGACTTCCACTCCCAAGGCAAACACAAATGCTCAGTGTCTCCCAAGATCAGCCAATGAACCGCGAAAGGAACGCTCAGAAATCTAGTTTTAAGGTTGAACTGATTTTTCAGTCATGTTAGTAGAGCATGTTTCATGAAGGTCTAATGAGTCAGGCGCTAGGTTGTGAAATATGAAGCTGTCTACTGAGTTGTATGAAAATAAAATGTGTTGCGAGTCTCAGCAGTTACTCTCATGCCTAAACTGATTCCTATTTAACCACCATTACAACAGTACTGAATGAACTATAAAGACAAATAATGCTGATAGAGTAGGCTGAATTTATTCTGTAACTGTTAAAACTAGCAGCTATTGTTATCTATAGCCCTCTGGGGTCTTTCTGCTGCTCTCAGTATCCAGACCTATGTAACATCCCCAATGCCCACAGACTTACCATGCTTGAAGGGAGGCAAGGGACTTTGCTCTTCTTTCCAAAGTGTTCTATATGTGAAATCAATATGGCTGCCCTCTCTCTTTCCTGAGGCAGCCAGAAACTTCTACAGCTCCCCAACATGCAACACTTTTACTGGGCATTTGAATTAAGAAGTCAACTTATTAAACTAATTTATGTTAAAATGAGAACAGATGATGGAGAGAACTCACAATCTGCAGCAAAAAACCTACAGTCTGGTAAATGCATACAAGAGAACATCAGAGAGCAACGAGAATACAGGGACAATAGCTTTGTGCAACAAATAACCCAAATGTAATTTTAGCTGAAAATATTCAACATAAAACAATATATGTAAGACTATATTTATAAGCTTTCTTTTAATTCTAAAATTAATATTGGTAACATTTAAATGTTGTTAAAGTGTTCTATTATTCTAGAGATTATGATGATTTTTGTCTATATGACATAGGAATGGTTGTTAGGAAAAATAAAATGAAGAAATCACATTAAAATCATTTTGAGTTGTTTCCTAAGTGTGCATGAATACATAAATATGGAAAAAATCCAGGAGATGACTCTGGCAGACAGAGATGTTCCACTCAGGTGTCATTTTAGTAGAACCCACCACATAGAACACAGTTGACCCCAGCCTTTGCCTGCAGTCCTTTGTGGGTTGGCTACGCCCCCCAGGGTAGCGCAGAGCTTTCTCCAACTGGCAGCTGTGGCTTGAGCACCCCCATCACCATGGCCATGGTGTTATCAGAGCTGGGCAGCACTCTTTCTTCCTGTAAGGTTTTCCTCCTCTTTTTTTGTACACAGATATGGGAACCCAGTATCTGTGAACTCAGCCTGTTTCTGTGCTGTCCCCCTCACCCTTCACAGGTACTTCTCCAGTATCTTATTTTTTTTTCTTCAAGTCTGATCCTTTAACTGCATTATGACTTCTGATTTTAGGGAACTGAGGATATAAAGGTTGCTGAAATTGAGTCACAGACTCTTCTGTATTTGGAATGTCCCTCCCTTTGAATCTGCAGAAAACGTCCATCTACAATGACTTTCTTTCCTAGGGATCACCTCCTCTCTTCACTTTCACCAAATTGATCCCCTGTGCACACCCTAGGCTCTCCAAATATGCACAGCCTGAGCTGACTGACAGATAGACCCTGCCCTCCCGACAAGGGAGGGTCATGGGCATCCCAGTCCACAGTAGCATCCACTGACCCTGTCCGGATGCTCCACCACAGGAAGAAGAAAACAATTCTCCATTTATGGGGCCCTCACCTCTATGGTGAGGCCCCAAACCTATGACATATCTTGAAAGAGATGCTGAATAATAAAATGGTCTTCCGCTGCAACAGCCTCAGAAAACCAAGGCAGTAAAGATCCTCAGCTGGGATGATGAAAAACTAACGTGATTTTCAGGAAAGATCAGGAGAAGAAACAGTAGAAACAGGAAGAGGAGAGGAGCACTGGGGCTAGAAGCAGTCATGCTGAAATTCGAATCTGAGATGGAGGCAGGAAAGCAGAAGTAAATGTCCTTGGAGTGCTGGGAACAATGAGGTAAACGTTTGAGAGAGAGTTTGGGCCTAATGCTGGTGTGGCAAACACAGTAACTGCCCCAGAAGTCCACATCCTATCCCTGAAACCGGGGAACCTGTAACCTGGCACGGCAAGAGGGACATTGCAAATCAAATTAAAATAAAGAGGTTGAGATGGGAAGATTGTCTTGGACTTCATGGGAAGGTGAAATGTGATACTAAGGGTCCTTAAAGAGAAAGGCAGGGTGTTTAAGGCCAAAGAAGAAAGGATGTACAGAAAGAAGTAGGCAAGGGAGTCAGAGAGGCATCTCAAACGTTGTGACCTGGGATTGAAGACAATGGGAAAAGCCACCAGTGAAAAACTGAAAGTGGCCTATGGAAGCCAGAAAAGACCAGGATCTGAATCTTCAAAAGGAGAGACACCTCGATGTCAGTGGCCACTCACCCCTGTTGGACCTCTGTTCTCCAAAACTGTAACACAATAAATGTGAGTTTTTATAAGTGACTAAGTTTACAGTAATTGGTTACAGTAATGACAGGAAACTAACATAAATAAGACCAGCTAATAACAATTGGAAATTTATAATGTGCAACATACCACGCTAAATGCTCTAGATAAAAGTTACAAAGGAAAACAAATGAGCAGAGACAAAAAACTGGAGGAAGCCTGTATTGGGAAAGCCAACGCAGAAGCAGGCAAGATCAATGTAATCCAGGGAGGGAGTATCAGAGTATTCAAAAAGAGGCAGAGGCAGATAGATGTCAAACTACAGCAGCTCAAACCAAATGAATTAGTGATTATTTTTTTACAGAACTTCAGACCCTTAAAGACTCATGGAAGAGAATCAAATCTGCATTTAATATGGTTTTGTGTCATGAGAGGTCTGCAGAAATTTGTAGCACCTACCTTTGTTTATAGACTTTCTCTTTGAGATGGAATGAAACATAACTTTTATGTCTTAGATCTGCAATAACTTTTCATTTATTGCCTGCATGACAATGTTAAAATATATAGGGCCTCACTCTAAAAGCAGTTGAGAACTGTGTGATATATTGCATTCTGAATAAAGTAAAAAGTATCTGTTATAATACTATCAGAGTTTACTTATCATAAAAATCTGCATTTGCAATAAATGTTAATTGTATACTGCAATGGAAAATATATATCACTTCAGCATTCTTTGGAGGTTTTTCAGAATCATTTTATGTACTATGATAAATAAAAAGCTGTAATAAAAATGGTAATTTTATATACTCAAATGAGCTAGACTTTACAGAACCTTTCACAACCTCTTGAGTAAATCGTAAACACATTATGCCAAAACAACATGGCCAGTGGGCTCTCTATTAACAATACTATGTGAATATTAGTAATCTGAAATATTTTTTATTAGCTAAGAGGATTTACCGATCAAAGTCATAAATTAGGAAAATGAAGTACTGACAATCTATTTTGTAAAAGTAATATGTGATGAATGATTTCAGTTCTCTGGCCACACTCCTACCCAGGTCACTCAAATATAAAACCAGTCAGTTTAACATGAAATATGTCACTCTAGTGTTTACCTGCAGAAATATTAATACACATGCTGCTGGCACTTAAGGGTTTATTTCTAGTTCCATTATAAAATTCCATTATGAGGGAGATTTAATCTTTTGCCCAGGCATTTTCTAGAAGAAATTCTGTCAAACAAAATTGCAGTTTGGCAAAATTGTAAAAGTCACTTGGGCCATCTTCTGTGGTGCCAACTGGGAAGTCTGACCTACTTTAAAACAAGACACATTTAAAAGTGTGTGCAAGTCTGCCTGATGTCAGTCAAGATTCTTGTCTGGGAAGAGAATTCTGCTCCAGTGCTTACAGATGACACTTCCTGGGCAGAAGGTCTGTTGCAGTACATATTCAACAAGCTAAAACACCATGATGGAAAATGGGAGATGACTGAAGGTTTGAAGGACAAATGGCCAGTGGTCAGGAAGACGTCTATACTGAAGGGTGAAATGTAGCTGGCCTGCTAACATGCCAGGGGGTCCTTTCAAAACCTGTTTCATAAATGGTTACTTTGGGGGCAAGATGACCATAGAGAATGGGTTGCTAGTTCAGACTATAAACATCTACCAAATCCATTCTGAACTGGACTGCCTCTAAGTCGGACATGTGTCCAATAAAGAGAACCATGAAAGGAACCGGATTTCCTTTCTTCCTTCTTCCTCATGGCAGGTGTGCACTGGTATGGCCAGGGGTCAAGACTAGACTCTTGCTCCTTTGTAAACAAAGCATTTTGAAGCAAACTCACATGCGTTCAATCACTCTGGTCTGCCTGTGGCTCCTTGCATGCTGTGACTGCAGAATTGAGCAGCTGCGGCACAGACGACATGGTGGGTAAAGCTTTCAATATTTATCTGACCTTTCAAGAACGTTTTCTGACCCCACTCCAGGTCAGTGTTATCTAAAGACCAAGTTAGAGCCTGGCAATGTCCTTGCTGTCCTCTGTTACCATACCAGCTCTTTTTGTTGGTGATCATGTTGTCCTGACTCCCTCAGGGAGCTCCTGCAGGTCCCCTGACATGGGAGTACTCCACAACTCCAGTCTCTGTCTCTTTTTTTAGTGACAGCCTTACTGAGCACACGTGGGCCATTTTACAAGGTCACAGACCCATCCAGTAGAGGACGCAGTATTCTGACACACTCTGTCACCACCATTTTTAGTCCCACCCTTGTCTTTTAGGATTGTAGTGTTTTCTGTGGATGCCAGCCTCATCCATCCTCCTCTGACTCTCCAAGGTACTGCCATCCCTTGTCTTTCTTTTAAATGCTTCCTGCAGGAGGCTTTTCTCTTAACAAGTGACCCATCGCTTTCCTGGTCCCATAAGGATCTAGCAGCATCTTTGGGATGATCAAGTGAAGCTCTTTCCTCCATATTTGTTAGTGTGGAATCACAGAGAGCACATCTAAAACCATTTTATGTATTTGTGTGCATATATGAATTCTTTTTCTCATAAAGGATTTATTTATTTTAAATTAACTTTCCTTTTCTAATCACCAGGGTAGGATTGAGCCTGCCCTTCCCTCTTTCTCCAAGGAGATCTCAAGATGAGGTGTTGGAAGTTTGGGCCATACTCAGTGACTCTCAAAGCATGATGTTCAACAACGGCTTGGAATAAATGAGGAAGACAAGCAAAACCACTGCAAGGCATTTAGTTCCTTCCAGAAGCTGCCAAAGAAATATAGCAATTGCCAAAGAAGAGACTTTAATTGTTCATAGGGAAAAATGAGAGCTGACCAGATCAACACAGAGTTACTGTGATGCTTTATAAAGACCTGGCAATTCCCTCAGGTCACAGACCCAACAATTACCGCAATCCCCAGGCTATACATAGATGGACTTGGTGTAGAGGGAGGGGACTTCAGAAGAGAATCCCAAATGATAATAGAGGCATTTAACATAGAATATACTTTGTATTTTTTCCTATGCTTCCTCACCTTTGTTATGAAAATGCACCTTTTCCAAAGAATTCAGATTCAGTGAAAAATGGGTTAAATCAATCTGAGAGGAGCTCCAAACCAACACAATGCAGGAGACTAGAAGTTTTGTTGCCAATAGCTGCCTGAACACTCAAATGAAGCATTCTGCGGTGGCACATGGTGCACCTGGCATGCGCCATCTGACATGCATGTTGGTATGCACATCTCACATATTCACTAGAGCGCTGTATGGCTGGCACCTATACTTTCTTCTGTACTTATAGTGAACAATGGATGACTTTTTATAACTTCAGTGACAGTAAATAACATTTTCTTTTTAAGTAGAGTCCAGGAGAAAGAAAGAATCTTAAAGCTCATGGGAGTGCTAATTGGAGCCAATTATAATTTGATTGACCTGCCTTGCTATTAAAATGATATGCAAAATTTACACTGCCCTTGCAAAATGGAAATTTTCTTCAGAACAAGCTAACGAGAGGAAGCCCACCCTTTAATGAATCCAGATGTGGTACTTTTGGGCTATAATTCCCACATCAACCCTCACAAGCTAATTCTGGAGAGGGTCTATAGAGGGCTGCAAATGATACAAAAGAACCCTGTAGATGGGGAAAATGTGAAATAAAATAACTGAAGTAATTAAGGACTAGGGAATAAAGGAACAGCATCACAATAACTGTCCATTCCTCATTAGATCTCATTTTCTTTTATGAAAATTTAAACACTTTTTAAGAAATGTCATGGGGCTCAACTGTTCTCTTGCTGTGTGGCTGATTTTTTAAAGGCAGAATAAAATGTCCATTTTCAGCAGTAAATAGAAATGAGGTCATTAGCAGAAGATGAAGTCACCTTGCCACATTGTTTTCTTACCAGGAATAATTAATGACCCCTTAGGACTTTGGAGAAATTTATGCTTTATTCCTGTCTTGCTTACACCCATGTATACACCCACATGGAGCACTGGCCCTCACTATCAGTTGCACATCAAACATTTCATCAAAGCACATTTAGCACCATTTTAAAAGGAAGCTCCATCTTTTCTGATCTAAATTTTCCAAATGACTAGATAAATAAAAGGTGATGGTTTCATTGTCAATTACACTATGGAAACGGTGTAAAAGTACCTGACTTTTAAGAAATAGTGGCTATTTAATATTTGATTAGAAAAGGGCAAGCAATTAAGCCTGAATCTGAAATAAACATGGAAATGAGGAAAAGTGATGCCCAAATAAATCAATAATCAAAAGTAATTCCTGTGTGTCCTCCTACTTAGGAGGGCTCTGTCAATGCTAATTTCTTTGGACTCAAAGGATAGGCTGGAGATTTTACACAGCATCGAGTTCAAGTCAGATACAGAAGGCACTTAACAGGCTCTGAGGAAAGTGGTAGAAAACAGAGTTGGAAAATCAGCATTTGTGCTACCTCAAGGTCTCTGCTTCTTATGCAAAGTAATAAATATGTACTCTTACACACTCGTTGGTTCGTTGCCCCAACAGTTTCTAGGCCTCCACTGTCTCTGCTATGCAGAGATATAAGGAAAGATCTATATCTATCTCACCATTGCACTGTAGAAATTCCTTGCAAAGTCTGGGAAACAATGACAGCAGCAGTTTCTGCAGTTTTAATAATTCAGCCCTAAGAAAAGGCTGCTTGTGTTAAACAGGATATGTGTGCATGTGTGTGACCACTCAATTTCAAATTTCTCAGAAATGTCTTATTTGTATTGTGTTTGAACCTTATGCGAACTTTTCAGCTCTTTAATTTTAGTTGACAATAACTATATATTTTTAAATGAGATATGACATGATTTTCCATAGAGGTATATAATATGAAATGGTTAAATCAAGCTGAATATGGTATCTATTAGATCACTATCATACTTATCATAATTTATAAGTATCATAGTTATCATTAGTAAAAGTACCATATACTAAATATTTCATTGTGAGAACACTTAAAATCTACTCTTTGGGCAACTCTGAATTATAAGATACCTTATTTTTAACAATGCAATAGATCTCAAAATCATAATCCTCTGTCTAATGAAATGAAACTTCTCTCCCTTCGACCAACCTGCCCATTCCCCTATTTCACACGTGGTAACCCACCATTCTACTCTCTGCTCCTATAATTTCTATTTTTTAGATTCTACATATTACTGAGATCATGCAGTCTTTGTCTATCTGTGCATGGCTTATTTCACTTAGCATAAGGTCCTCCAGTTCCGAACATTCAATTGCAAATGACAGAATTCACTTCTTCTTAAAGATGAAATGTCATTCCTTTGTGTATACATACCACATTTTCTGGTCCCTCTACCAGTTGAAGGGTGGATTCCACATCCTGGTCCTTGTGAAAGATGGACATGGGAAGGTGCCTCTGTCTCCAAAAATGATTTCATTCTCATCTTTGATTGCAACCATTTACTACATTGACCAACCAGCATATTGATCAAATCCTCATACTGCTATTACTTTACATTAGATGCCTTTTTATTAATCTCTCCCTCTTTATCATACACCATAATCAATGTAAAGAATAGTTTCTGGACAAGGAAAGATTCATGACTAAAGGAATGAACCTTTGTAGCATACTCACAACTTCTATTTTCTTTTGGGGAAAAAAGAAAAATGAAAGAAATTAATTCAATTAGTAAATACAAATGTTGCTATAGTTCAGGGACAACTGTAAATAGAACCATCATACTTAATTAAATATTTGGATTGGTTTAAAAGAGTATTCACCTTTCTAACCACTGAGAGCTACTTTCTAACAATTGAGAGTAACCCAGTCTCTCTTCCACTATTTGCATTGATCAGGAACAAGGAACAGTTAGATGAAACTTAGCTAGAATAATATGTTGCTTTTATTCTATCCACACCTTTTACTTATGAGCCTCTTGAAAATGACGGCTGTTTATATCACATGAGATTCTTTAATGTTTTTCTGATCTAAAATTGATTTCTACTAGTAGTTGTCTACTCTTGAAGTTAAAAGGACTTTCCTTATCTCTTATTTATCAAAATTCCCCCTTATAGTTTACTAATATGCCATTTTCAGTAACAGACCAATATGCTGTGTTAGCCAATAAAGGCATATAAGTAAGAATGGGTGGGATTTGGAGGTCTGCTGTGACCAAGCAACATTGTAACTACATGGTTCTGTATAAGGCCACATTGTGACCATGGGATTCTCTAATGCTGGGTCCCTGCATTGCACAAATCTCAGGTGACTTTTTCCGGCTAATGGATTAGTGACCTTTCTACTCAATTCTCAAGGAGAAAACTATTCTGACTCATGCTCTAATGCAAAAAAAAAAGAAGAAAGAAGAAGAAGAGAAAAAGAGAAAAAGAAAATATAATGCTTCAGCTTCAGTGTGATTTGCAAACTGTAGAGCAAGTGTCCATTGAGGTAGGTAGAGTTAAAAAAAAAAAAAAAAAGAAAGGAAGAAATAAAAAGAAAAGAATTCAACTTAAAATAGGCAGCTAAGCTCATTTTGTCCCAGGCAAAAAGGTTTCAAAATTCATGCCATAACTCTCAATTGTTAAAAAGGGAATGGCCTTTTAAAGTGACCCAAATATTTAATATAATCTAAGTATTGTGGTTCTATTTACAGTTGACCCTAAATTAAAGTAGTTTATATTTAGTAATTCAATTAATTCCTGTCATTTGCATCCCCCCCAAAAACGAAACAACTTAAAATAGAATGTAAAAACACCTGTGCTTTTCTTTAAAAAAATTTTTGTCGACTCCAAATATATTTACCTGAAACAATACGAAGAAAGAAAGAAAGAAAAAAAAATAACAAAGAAAAGAAAATCAATGTAACCACCTGCTCCTTCTTTCAGACATTTCTCTATAAGGCAATTCTAATAAAGGAAACAGGCCCATTTATGAAAAGAAAAACCATCATGCAAGTAATTTTCAACCAACAAGATGCAAAGTTTTTCTATCAAGAAAAAAAAAAGTAGACCTGCAGTTGAAGAGCAAAGGGCTCCACCTTGATCAAAGTAAAGAATCAGTTACCTAGGTATTCTGAACAGTTTGACATAAATGTTCACTGTTCCTCTTCCCCATGAGGAATAGTAAACTTCATTTCATCAACTACTAATTCAATAGTGCACCTTCAATATATTTTCCCTAATGAAACTGTATTTCTCTTTTCCATAAATTCATAAGAAATAAGTTGTTCTGCTGATTTCCCTTGTTTCCTTTCATTGTTTTCTTTAATATGATGTCAGGTGACATAAATATCTCTGTTTTTTTTGTTTGTTTGTTTGTTTTTGCCAATTACAGTCAGGCAGTCGCTGGTATACAGCATGTGACAGCATTGCCTCTATTTTAGTTGTACTGTCACACTCAAATCCTCTGCTACAGAGTTTTCCCATCTTCTACAGATCCTGTTGTTTAGGACCCTGAGAATTATAACTGCCACACTGGTTTTGTATTGTATTTTATTTCAACAACATATCTTCTGGGCAATTTATGAGCAAGTTAATTTCTTTCACCTCTTTATTTTATTAATTCAATTAGCTGACCCTCATCTGGCAGGCAATGAACTTCATAACTTCACCTTGAGTGTGTTAAATATTTAGACTACAATGTTTCTCATCTAGTGACCTCATAGCTATGTATCATTTCTAATGCTCATTGACACATGTCGTGCTTGGGCTTTGCTAACAATAATAAATGTATTGCTTCTCTTCAGAGAAAGATTTTCAAACTTAAATTAATGAAACTGTTATTGCACCAATTTGTTCTTCAGAGGAAATATGCACAAAGGTAATGGGAATAGTCTCAGCAACAAGGATTTGGTCATCAACCCGAGGTGGCCAGATGACCATGAATGGAGGCAGGGAGAAAGAACAGGAGACGTCCCTCCAAGTCTCCTTTGGGATCCTGTAAGACATAAAAGGAAGTGCTCCATAACTTAACCAGGAAAACCAGCAAAGATAATGCCAGGTAAGAGAAATCCAGAGGGTACAAATATTGTGAGAAAGAGAGAGAGGATTGGAAGAGCTAGTCCTGGGGGCCAACATGCATGGTGTGCATTCACTGGGAACTGTGGAACTGCCAAAAGACTGGAAATCCAGTGTATGGAGGATCCATATACAAGCTGTAGCTGATGGAAAGATGGAACACTCATATGTCCTGTAATATACACTGAGCACTTGCTATTTAAAATGTGTGAATTGTACTAAAAATAGCAAAACCATGCCATCAGTTAAAAGGTACTAAATCCAGCATATCTTTTGTAAACCAGATATGTTCTCTCTGAAAAAATACAAAACATCCATGACTAGGGGTTTAGCTCAGTGGGAAAACATGCTTAATATGTTGGAGTCATTCCACTGTATGAGTTACTCAGCTTGATCCCCAGTCAATCAATAGCAACAATAAAAAAAAATTAAAAAGAAAAATAACTAGCACTGAGTACCAATTGTGATCCAGATGATAAAATTTTTAATTTATACATATTAACTTCTTATTACTCACATTACTCACCAAAGTGCGTGTATTATCACCCCACTTCACAAATGAGGTAACTAATATAATGGTGGATGGCCATGCAACATAGTAGAGGATTTAAACCTAGGAAGCCTGGGTCAGACCATGAACCCTGCCCAGAGCTGATTTCTCCACATAGTCACACATTCATGTGAACAATAATAAAATTTTGACACTTCAAATGAATTCATTAATTCAGAAAGTTTGGTGACAACTGGTGTTTAAGATCTTCTATATCTACTCCTTCAAAGATTCAATCTCCTTTATTATTTTTTATTTATTGGTTCTTTTTAGTTATACATGCCAGCGGAATCCACTTTGATATAATTCTACAAGCATGGAAACTTTCTTATTCTAGTTAGAGTCCCTTTCTTATGGATGTACATGATGGTGGGATTCGCTGTGTTGTTTTCATGCATGTACATGGGAAAACTATGTCGGAGTCATTCCACTGCCTTTCCTTTGCCTATTTCCTTCCCCCTTCCTTCCCTCCATTCCCCATTGTCTGATCCATGGCACTTCTATTCTTCCCCCTGCTTATTTTGGGCTAAATGTTTAAATGTATTACTTTAAATGTATTACTTCTTATAAAATATTCTAGAGTCATGGTAAAAGTACAGCTATTGGTCATATAAAAACTAAAATTTAAAACAATCATAAAAATCATGACTAGAATCCAACTTTGGTTCTGGGACCTGCTAGGTGGGCAGGTCAGGGCAAGTGTCTCTTCCACTTTATGCTCCAGTTTCCTTGTTTGCAAAGTCAAGATAATAGTAAAAATACCTGTCAGACTGGCTTATTGTATGGATTAAATAATACATTATGATTGTCCCTCAAGATGTTCAGGGACTGTTTCCAGGATCCCTGCAGATACCAAAATGAGCAAATGCTGAAGATCCTTATATAAAAGGGTGTGGCATTTGCATATGACCTTTGCATACTCTATTCTATCCCTTAAATGAAATCATCTATATTTATGATATCTAATATAATGTAAATGTCTTCTAAATAATTGCAATAATATATGGGTACTCCATGCCTAAGATGGGGTTATGTCACTATAAAAAATCAACAACTAGAAATATCATAGGTCAAAATTCTGATAACCTCCTGGACATTAGCAACAGGGTACAGGGTCAAGTCTTGGTAGTTTACTCTCGTGATTGAGTTGCTGACTGAGAGCTGCACCTGGCTGCCACTGCCCAGCACTGAGAGAGGATTGTACTACATAGGTGCATTCACTCATCCAAGGTAATAGCAAAATTCAAAATTCGAAGGACAGTTTCTTCGGAGGGCATATGGCTCAAAAAACTGTATGTGAAACTATCCATCAGTGCATCAGAGACCGTCTGCATTGTTTAGGGGATAATAACAAAAACACCTGCAATGTTCAGTACAGACATTTTTTTAGGAATGTATCTGATCCATCGTCAGTTGACTCTTCCAGAAGTAGAACTTTGGGGTGCAGAGGGCTACCTTTCCCTGCAGTGTCCATTCAGACACACTTAAGAAAAATGGTGTTAAACAGATGTTCCAGGGTTATGGCTTTGCTTGCGTGTCTGTCCTGTTTAACTTCCTCAACCAGAATCCTAAGAGGAAGTCAAGCATTGCACCTGCAGATGTCGTGGGACAAGCAGGGAGGCAGGGCGGAATAACACACAAGGGCAGTAACCAATCCTCCCAATCCCACCAGAGCAGATCCTGCAGGCAAGAGGGCAGGCAACCACCAGGGACTTCAGGATGCTGGTATCAAGGTGGCTTTCTGTGCTCTGTTGGCAGTGAGATGCTCCACAGTGATGAGGTGTGGAAACTCCTGACTCTCAAGACCAAGCAGGGCGAGGCATGGGGTGTTGTTTTCTAACAGTATTTTGGTTTCACTCAGATAAACACTATTGGATGCATAACAACGATTATATGTAAAATAGCTGAAGGTGGCTATTGTCAGAATAGACTTTCATCAAAACAACTAACCAAACAGATGTGCACAGATAGGTCAAAATAAAAGAATTTTGCAAGGGGGGAAAAACAGAACTAAAATTTTTCTTCTCAGGAGAACAGAAGCCAAGATTTTTTTCTGGAAAAAAAAATCTTCTCTACCCTGAATAGAAAGTGAAAAGGGCTGAACTTTGATATTGAGAGATATTAAAAATGCAGGGATGACAAAACACAGCATCCTTTCTGCTAAATTAGAGTGACAGTGTGGCGTGAGTAGCACAGGCAGGGTTCACAGTACAGGTGGCAGAGCGGGAGCAGGGAGTGGGTCTGCCTCTCTGCACGGTGGTGGACCCAGCAGTGATCAGGATTCTATTTTGAACTCGCTTTTGGAAAGATTTCCAAATGGGAGCAATCATTTCTAAATGTCAGTTGACTGTCTCTAATCTTAAATCGTGGAAGCACCTCGTCACACCCCTGAGAGGACAGGGGGCACTGGCTTTGCCTCTGAAATCAGAACAGCTGCTCATTAAATGCTCATCCCTGAGCTCTTTGTTTTTTGGTAGGATTCAGATATTCAGTGAGAATGAGAAAAAGGTCCCAGTTCCACTTAACTTCTGAACCTTGAAGATGACACATGGCATGAGGAAGGATAAGAGACTTAATTTGTATTTAACATTCTGGCATCATACGTATAAAATGGGACCCTGATAATTAGAAATGTCCTTTGCTTTACTTTTGTTTGATGAACTCTCAGTCTGGGGTTAATGGGAGATGTGGAAAGGTGGGTGTTGGGTCCCTGGGAGTCCCATGGCTAACGGTAGAGGCTGGATGGTCTAATGGGGCCTCTCTGTGGAACCCCAGAGCCCATAGCAGTGCCAGGAGGACTTCTGAAAAAGTCACTCAGACAAAATCACCTGACTCCTTCTCAAAAGGTGGGTGCCTAACAGGCAGTGAAAAGAATTCAAAGTTAACCCTGATACATTTCAAAGGGACATTAATTTAAATAAGTGTCCTCATTGTAAATGCTGAGAATCTAATATGTTAGATGCTTTGGGGGTTCATAAAACATCCTCAAATATTAATTAAAAAATTCTTATGATACCAATTGAGAGGCTGTCAAATCATTTATTTTAGAATCCAACTATTTTAAAATATGAGTCTAAAACTAGCTATAAAGCAAATTACAGCATATGAATACTTAAAGACTTTTATGACTGCTCAATATGAAAAAACACCCTAAGATATAGATAAAATAGTTCTGGGAAATGAGTAATGTTTTTATTCTTATTAAAAAGAAGAAGAAGAAGAAGAAGAAAAGAAAACCCTCACTAGCAGTTAAAACATAAAATGAACTCTGGCAATTACATTTATTTTTAATAAGGTTTCTGGATAGGTGAGATTCCAAGGGTCAGCTAAGAAAGAGTCCTTGAACACACAATCTGTCCTTTCTTTGTCTGGAGAGCATCCCACAAAATTGCCATCAGGTACTCAGACAAGCGAAAATTGACTGGCCCTTTACAATCTCAGCAAAGAAAGTGCTGGTGGTCCACATGGTGGGTTGTCCTGGATACAGTCAGAGAACTCAGATTTGATAAGAGCTCAGCCAGCCAGCTCACTGGACTTTCCTTTTTTTATCTCTACATTAGTTACCACATTTTACTTTAATTATTGAAGCGAATTCCTGCTGTTTTGTGTATTAGAGATCAATATGTGTACTCTTGGCATTTGTCCGACAAGACTGATTAATTTTTCAGTTTGGATGCACACTGTCAACATGCAGCTTTAACTGACTTTGTGTGAAAAATACTGATGGGAGAAATGGAGTCTAATATTTTAAATAAAACTTTAATTTTTAGAAACGACTCACTTGTCTCTCAAATACTATAGATTTCGGTAGACATTTATAGACAGCTTTATGAAACTGCTTCTGCATTTGTCAAAAGACTAAATCAAATTAAATCTCGCTGATAGCATCAGTAAATTTAACAAGTTGGATTAATTTTGGAAGCTATTTTAACACAGGGATCAATAACCAGGAGGTTTTTCTGCTTCCATTAAAGAAATCAGGTGTTCCTGCTTTCTCCTGGCTAGGTCATGCCCGATTCGTATAAAGACCTAATAAAAATTATTTTATATAAACTAACATGATAAATAAAAATAACTTGCAAAGGGATGTGATTTTTGTGCTTTACATGCTTGCTTTTACATATACTCGGAAGACTATTCAATAGTAGTAAAAATGACAACAATAATAGTTGAAGTAGGTACAGCAACAGTTCACAGTTCATCTGCTACATTATTAAGGTTACTTCCCAGCCTCCTATGACACAGGGTACGATATCTCTACTTTGTGTCAACTCCATACTACAGACAGGAGCCTATAAAGAGTAAGTAAGACCTCACTAATTCAAGTAAGGGAAGAAAAGTCTGCACCCAGGCAGATTTCTAAGTCCTGCTCTTCACAGCTACACAGTTCTGTTCCTACTGACCCAGTCTTGCTGTTGTGTTTCCTTTTCTTGCTTAAACCCAAGATCTTTTCCATATGCCAAAGAAAAACAGTCTGAATATTCTGATACCAAACCCAATGCATTGAAAGCAAGCTTCCTTATTCTCTCTGAAATAAATAATGAGCTCCTGAAAGACATAATTAAGATTCCTGGGAACATGCACAATAATCATTTGCAGGAGTCAACACTAAACCTTTGCCTTTCTTTAGATGTCCTTTTTTTAAATTGATCCCCTACTCACATGCCTCCTTCACCTCTCATTGTAGTTAAAAGTTACAGGGAATTACATGCAATGATCTTCAAAAAGTATTGTGTGAACTATAGAGAACAAAAATGGCATTTATTAGTCAAGTAATCTCATTAAGGAGCCTGACTCCAACAGTTGATTCCCAGCTCTGATAGACCCGGATTCCCAAGACCTGCAGCACTTGACCTGGGGTGGAACTGGGGCACAAAATGTGAGCTTTTGTTAAAGGGTTTGACTATATGTACAGAAGAGGAATGTTAAACAATTCTAACCGCATGCCATTTTATACTTCATCTCTGCTGAGAGTCTGCTTTTTTTTGAAGAAAAGCCTATTTCATGACAGAATAATTCGCTGCAATTCCACAGTTCTCTATGTCAATGTTCCTCCATCTATACACCCCAGAAAGCTTTGAGCTGTACTGGGGGAAAAAAATCAAGAAATAGACATAAACCATTTGGAAGCTCCACAACACAGTCTCAAAGATAGGCATCGGAGAGCAAGCAGAAAAGCAGAAAGAATCAGGGACAGAAAGCACTCCTTCCCTGGAGAAGTGTGCCTTGTCATCTTGCTGGCAAAACAGCCACAGCCTACCAGGCAAATGGGGCTGGCCCCACATCCTCCCTAGCTGACAGCATCCACCCACCATAAGTTTGTCAAATACCTGCTTTACACTCAGCTTTCTCAACACAAACTCCACCATTGTAAGGGTGGCAATGGAACTGCAAGAAAAGTCAGATTCAGCAGTGCTCAGACGAATGGGCATATGGAACCAGGCAAGCAGGATTATGATATGAAGGTTAATTTAGGTGAAAAGGTACAATTAATAAGGCATTACGTAACTCCGAAAGTCTTTTCTTTTACATTTATTAGTTTCTCTTCCACTACTCTATTCATCAAGGTGTAAAAGGAACTCATTTCTGGCTATGAATTACCAGAGAGGTGTTTCACCAGAGGAATTACATGCCTAACAGCCCGTAATGTGAATAAAGGCGTTTTAATAGTTTTGAATTTGGCAGCACAGTAAAACATTATGATCACCTTGAGATTTATAGGGAAGTTAGCCACCTTGCTCAATGGGAATAAGCTCCACCTGAATATCTGTGCTTTGCCTATATGGTTCCTTCCTAAAATGCCAATTTTTCAGATTAAAGAAGATAAGAGATACTATGGACATACAATGGCTGACCATGTGGACACTGTAAATACTTGCTTATCATGTGAGGAGATAGCAACAAGCACTACTCAGGAGCGTGGGCTTTGCTCTGGCTCTGGTTTATCAGCTCTGTGACCTGGAGCTGGGTACTAATACTGAGCTGGTTCCCCAAATGTAAAATGGAAAGAATCATGGGGCCCCTGTGACCATTAAATATGTAATCCATGCAAAGGGTATTACTGTAGCAGGTACTAAATGCTCAATAAATGCCAAGTGTCATTATTATAATTATTCTTTCATACTTTCATATTTTTTTCTAGTTTGGGAATTGAATTTTTTTCTTTTTTCCCACATGTTCATTGGTGCATCATAGTTTTACATAAAGATGCCATTTGCCGTTAACATATTCGTACATGCACATGATGTGACAATATGCATTGGCCAATATCACTCTCTAGTACTTCCCCCCTCCCTCCCCACCTTCTACCCCTGGTCCCTTTCCTCTGTTGATCTCCCTTTGATTTTCATGAATTGAGACACTGTCGTCTCAATTCTACCAGAATTGATACGTGACTTTACTCTTGTGCAGAGAAAGGCTCTTGGATGAAAAGGAATGGGAAAAGGAAAGAAGGAAGAATCAGGAGGAAGTGGAAATGAAGGCTGCAGAGGGGGTTGGAAAACTCAAAGGAAAGATGGGAGAGCATGTAAACCAGACTCGAGGAAGGTCAAGTGCTGAATGTCAAGTGCTTCTGCGAAGACAAAGGGGCACACTTAGGCAAAGAGGGGTCCTGATAATTGGAGGTGGCAGGATGAGGGCAGGCTCAGGTCCCCTCACACTTCCTCCCATCCTCCCCCTCCTCCCCCTCCTCCCTCTCCTCCCCTCCTCTCCTTTCCCTTCTTCCTTTCATTCTACCAGCAAACATTTGTTCAGGAGCCATGAAACCATTAGATCACCTTTAAAAGAATGTCTATAAAAATCTCAATGACAAAAGTCCAAAAGATTGGACCTTAGGGAGAAAGGATATTGTATAGCAGAACAAAAACAGAGCGCGCACAGTGCGAGTTATGCATGCGCACAAAAGATGAGCAAAAATGGAGGAGCTCTCTTCCAGCATCTGGAGGTGGCGTGTTGATGGACAGTGGCACACGTAGTTATATTCGAAATGTACCAAATGACATCGGTGCTATTAAGAGTCTACAGAAACAGACTTGGGCAGGGTAGTCTGGCACAGGACTCATCTTTTAAACTTCTGAATGGAGTTTTAGCATTTCTCTGTGTTAAATGGACAGCGTGGTGGGTTTTTACATAGTAGCACCCATGAGACCATCACTGAGATCAAGAGCCTAGCAATTTGGTTCCTGTATTTTGGAATTGTATTATATATCTTATGCTCTATTGTGATTTTTAAAAACCAGGTGAAGATCTAGCCAGGCTGTACCTTTGATCTGTGGCTTCTAATCACTGGGATCTATTATGTACATCAACCACAACCAATTGACTTCTCCTCCATCCTACCAGTAGACTCCAAATTTATTTCCAAAATCCCAACAGTTCAAACACTGAAAGGAATATCTTCAAACATGAATCTTTACCCAACTATGTGAAAGCTTGCTTGTTCTAATGTAGGACCATCAGCAGAACATCTCACAAACCAATGCCAGTGTGTATTCCACAATGCACATCCCTCACATCCCTAAGTATTCCCCACCAGCAGTGCAGATCTGATTGTAGTAGTTAAAATTTGTATGCTTTGCCATTCCATAATTTAATTAAAAAGGAAAAAAAAAAACAAAAAGAAATCAACTTACATTCTTTTAAAACTTTTGATTTTCTTCTTCTTTTTTTTTTGGTACCAGGGATTGAACCCAGGAGTGCTTAACCACTAAGCAACCTCCCCAACATTTTTTTTAAACAGGGTCTTGCTAAGTTGCTTAGTGCCTCACTAAATTGCTGAGGCCAGATTTGAACTTTGATCCTTCTGCTTCAGCCTCAGGAGCCACTGGGATTATAGGCATAATCCATGTAGCCCAGCTTGATTTCCTTCTCTTAAATTTAGTGTTCCTTCCTTGACATATTTTCCAAAATGTGTGCCTCTCCCTTTCTTAATGATTTGCAAAGGGATGTTATCAGAAGTAACACTGAAACGGAGATGTGATTATCAAGAAAGAATAAATTCTCCAAAATCTGGGAGTTCTAAGCTGTGGAACAGCTAGGACAAAGGTCCTCAGGCAGGACAGAGTCTGCCCAGGGGAGGAAGAGTCAACAGAGACAGTGTGACTGGAACTTGGTACAAAATGTGGAAAGGGTTACACATGAGGTCAGAGAGCAAGAAAAAGCCAGAAAAAGCTCCATGATTCAAAATCTGCCAGACAGTGTAAGGTTTTCCTGTTTCATTTGCAGTATTTGCTACTGTTGAATCTGACCATTTACCATCCATCAATGGATCAACAATGACAAGCACAACAGCAGCTGATATACATCTGAGAACTTAACAGCAATAAAGTAGATCAATGATTGTGACTCAGAGTACTTGGAGTGTCATAAGAGTACATTCTACAAAAATCTCAATAACAAAAAAGTAGCCGATGCAGATATTAAGCAGAGGGGATATTATGCAGCAGAGCAAGACACTTGGCTGAGAGACCTCAGAAAACTGCTTATTCCTCATAGGAAAGTCTTAAAAGAATGATAATAATAAACTTATCTAATTAGAGCAGTCTGTGGAGATGCTCATCTCAATTTAATATAGAAATGAGCCAATACAAGATGAGGGATTTTGAGATTTAAATTTATGGACAAAAGTGTTCTTCTCAATTATTAAGTCAAAAACTCAAAGGGTAGTAAGTTAATAGCTATAAAATTGAAGGAGAAATAAAGACTACATTTGATTAGTGAAACTATTATATAGTAAGTCTCAGTAAAATACAAACACTTCCAAGATGTTAATTAAGCATATAGCAACAGAAAGATGTGATTTTGAAACACTATGTTATAAGGCTATTAGAAAAAACAAAAATAGAAGATTTAATTTTAAATCCAGTAGAATACTTAATTTTAAATCCCATCATGGCAGAGAATCTGTCTGTTGTTCAGATGGCATGAAGGATGCACTCTTTATTGGGACATGTGACATTCTCCATTTGTCTGTGGTTAACCGTTAAAAGTTATTATGAAGATGATAGTGGTGGCGGCCATCAGAATTTTCCATGAAAAGAAAGATACAAAGGACAAAAAAAACTAAGGAAAGTATATTTATATTTTTCTGAATATAAATGAAAATTTGTAAATATTAAAGGAAAATTAATCCCACTTTGTAAATTTGCTGGATTTTAAGAAGCCTGTGAGGAAATAACAAAGCTAAACAAAGGCTAGTTTTAAAGCCTTTGTGATAAATGTTGAAACAACCATTACAAAAAAGAAAACCACTAACTTCTTTTGACTATCAGTGGCTCTTAATTTTAAAAGAAGATGAATTTTTTTCATTGCTCTTTGTTGGGCAGCCATGAAGATAATAATTTTATGAGCATGGAATTGCTTTGAACTCATAGAAAAGAAGATTGTACAAATACAGTAAGCTTGTTTTTTTTCACATAAATAAATATACAGAAAATGTTAAATGTGCAAGGAAAATGAAATACACAACACATTAAAACAAAATCAAATAATATAAATTGATACAATGATATTTTAAAGATGTAATTAACTGGATGCCCTGAGAAGTCCTGATTAGAAATTTGCGTGTATAGGCCAGGAGTATTTATTTAGTTCCTTGCCCAGTGTTTCCATTATTTTCTATATCATCTGCCAGACCCTAAGCCTCACTGGACCAGAACAACTCTATCTCTGTGTCATCAAAGGGTGCTGGAATAGGAGCTCAGAATGCAGGATTCAGCAATCAAGCTGTCCTTACCCAGCCAGCAGCTGCCTGTTACTGCTGTGTGTGCGCGTGCACATGGACACATATGCACACCCCAAAGAGACACCAAGACCACCACAAGACAGAAAGATAGATTAGAATGTAGCTTCCAATAATTATATATTAATAAAGCATTCATTTTAGTACCTAGCACTAAGCAAGGTAATTATATTAGTGCTTTTTAAAAACTTAGAGTCCAGCCATCTGGGCCTTCCTAGCTATTAAAATGCCAACCTTTTGACAAGTTATTTTAATATTGTGAAACTGGATCTCCTTATCAACAATCTTCTTACTCCACATGATTTTTCCCCCCAGGGGTAAAATGTGAAATTGATCAAAGAAGTATTCAGCATGCAGGTTTTCAAAAAAATACAACTTTTGCCCCATTGTTTCTGTATTAATTCAATTACACTATTTAAATGAGTATCTCAAATTTTGTTCTTAGTTTACTTTTAGTATTATAAACTATCTTAAAAATGGAAGTCCCACAGTCAGAATGGCAGTGAAGACATTAGCTAAGGGTGAGAACTGTTAACACCCAGTGTCCTTTGTACACATCTGGATCCATCACTTATCACGGGGCTGAGAGGTATCTCCTGGAAGCCTCTGGCCCTCACTATACAATGAGCAACATGAAGGCAAAGCTAGGCCTAACCCATTATTGTATCCTTATGGCAACACAGAATTCATGTAAAGTCAGGCTTGCTTAATTAAATGAACTACTTATGCTAAAGGGATTAAAAAAAAAAAAGTCATGATCCATCTGCTTATGCCTGGCTGTATTCTACAAATAAAATGGTGAGCCAATTTTGGATGGAGATTTATAACCGGGTCTTAAAATCATTAAAAGTAAATTTCTGAATGATGTGTCTAATTAAAATTTGTCAGTAAACTTTATGCAAAGGAAAGATTCTCTAGATAAACAGGAGGCTCTTTCTTCTTCTTCAAAGATCCAATTACTTTTTCTTTTAACTTCCTCATTCGTTTATCTTCAAACAGGAGGTGTTCATTATAATCTCCATTTAACAGATGGGAACACTGAAGTTCAGAGCTGCTAATAAATTGCTTTCTCAGGAAACGGCAGCATCCCAGTAGGGTCACGGTAGAAGTCTCCCATCTTCCATTACTCTTTCAATTAGAATCTGCTTGCGAGTCATTAACACATTTGTTTTAGCCTGAAAAATAAGCCTCCTTTGTAGCGTTCCAGAGTGGGAAATTTCCACCTAAGAAAGACTTATTTCGGCAGATTTTGTATGAACTTGAAATCACAGGCCATGGTGAAAACACTGTGCTCCTTGGGTTTAAAGGTGTCTTTGTGATCAACAATTCCCAGCAACTATGGCAACAAGACACCTCTAGCTGTTTACTTTTAAGGTACTATAGAATTATTTATGGATTAAGGTTACTATAACATTGCATAAAGTGAATTTTACAAATGAGAAAATAAAAATTCTGAATATGTAGCTTTGTAAATTAGTGCTAGTAATTTCCTTGGGTTATGTAGTCATATATGAACATTTCTGCTCTTGGGAAACAAGAGCCTGGCAATAACTAGGATGCTTTATGGATTAATTTGCACACAAAAGGACCATTTACCATAGCATTTTTGTTTGCTTAAATGTGTGAATCAGTGTTCAACATCAGTTAAACAGAAACCAAAGGCAAGACTGTCCCTGTATTTGAGTTTCAAAATAAAGAGCATAATCATGATTTTCACTTGTTTTATTAAAGATATTAATGCCTGTGTAAGAAAAGAAGGAAGAAAAACCGAAGAGGAAGACACTGTGACCTTGGAGTAGAGAAATGCTTCTGAACAGATATGTGACATGTGCCTGGCTTCTAGGAAAAAAAAAACTTGTTATTAATTAATGAAAATGTCCAAAGAGAGGTCTAATGCTTTTGGGTTCCAGGACTTAACAAGTTCCAATTCAAATTTACCCTT
This sequence comes from Callospermophilus lateralis, assembly GCF_048772815.1. Lineage (NCBI taxonomy): Eukaryota > Metazoa > Chordata > Mammalia > Rodentia > Sciuridae > Callospermophilus > Callospermophilus lateralis. Next base: position 6,605,765 of record NW_027516477.1, read on the forward strand.
GAGACACAAATACTCACAAGATGAGTGTTTCTTTAACCAAAACATATTAATTGTTCATACTCAATGCCATTTCAAACTATTCTTACTGTAACTAAACTATTTTTCATAAAAGTAAGGGTACAATATGAAAAGAATTAGAAGACAGCCCTCCTCTGTTCAAATTTGCATACTGTATACTCATATTCTCATTGATTCATCTTTCTCCCTATACCTGGGCCCTCCACCCAGAGTTATTGAAACTAAGTAATCAAGGGTCCACATAAACATTAAAAATAGTATTACTGAGAATTGCTCTAAAATGTACAAGACTCTTTTCTTAGTAAACCGAGTCTGGGAATGTGACTAAACTCCTGTTGCATTAGCCTTAAGCATTCTGGTGTGATGGGGGAAACTGATGTCAGGAGTGCTGACAGAAGCTCTGGTGTTGGAGAGCTGTGTGGCTGCTTCCCCACCCTCTCCTGTCCCCCATTCTCTCCTGTCCCCAAACCCCTAACTCTCTGCTACTCAGCAAGCCATTTTTCCAGAGCAGACATTTTTCCAACCATTCTCATCTTTCCATAGCAATCAAATTTTTACCTCTGCAGGCATTTGAAGCTGAGTTTTAGGCAGTAACTCTGGCTGGGAAACACTAAAGCACAAAGCCCACATTCTCAGAGTCAATTCTGCAAAGGATCCAGGGTCTTTCATGTTGCTCAGACTGGAGGGTGAGCTCCCGAAGAGCAGAGCCTGGGAGACCTGAGCCCTGGGGTTCACACAGCACATCTTCCTGGGGCATCCATATCACCATGTGGAGACATTAAAGGGTAAAATGCAAAAGCTGTACGAATCTTCAAAGTAAGGGAGGAGGCTTCAAAGGAAACTCAGGTTTATGGTTGCTGTCCTGCGGGTATGTTCCACATTCCCTAAGGTCTGTTGTTCTCTTCCTCCTCTTAACGAAAGATACAGAAACACTGATCAAGGCCTTTGTATGGGACTATGTCATGAACAGGTGAGGTTTCTGATAATCTAGCTGGAGCCTTTAATAACAGGTTATTTTCCCCTATTAATGGCCCTCCAAATGAAATCTCACCTGAGCCCAGAGCAGTTTCAATCTTCAGAACTGAGCATCTTCCTTCTGTTTTATTTAGAAGCATCCCTTTTTATTTTCCTATTACATTACGAACTATACCTGAAATTTATCTTTATGACAAAAACCTACTCTAGTACATTACCTTGAACCAAGTGGGGAGCCAAAAGCATCACAAGAATCCAGTGGGATCCTGGCATCTCTTTATTGAGCACCTTCTATAAACTAAGTGTTATTCCCATACCTAAGGACACAGAGCTGAAAAACGTAGCAAAGCCCTAACTCAAGCAGAGGTAGATTCTCATTGCTGTGGTAAAGGATGGCAATTTTTAACATCTTCAAAATGAATAAGCAATGAAATGAAAGAAAATGAAAAATACTACAAAGAAAATAAACCACCCCAGGTGATGTGCTGTATCTGAGAGATTGGGAGGAGAGGGTGCTTTAGATGCAATGCTCAGGGAAGGGGCCATCTCTGTTAAGCCTGAAAGGCAAGGAGTGAGGAGGTGGATCTCTGAGGCAGAAGGAAAGCCAACACAGAGTCCTTAGCCTGATTTCTAGAAGGAACAAAAGGGCATGAGCCTGGGTAACCTATAGAAGGGGATAATGAAGAAAGGACATTGTTATGGTTTAGATATGAGGTGTTCCCAGGAAGCTCATGTGGGAGATAATGCAGGAATGTTCAGACGTGAAATAATCAGATGATGACAGCTGCAACCTAACTGGTGGATTAACCCATTGTTGGACTATTAATCTGAATGGCTTAATGGGGTTAACTACAAGCAGGCAGAGCATAACTAGAAGTATGTCACTGGCCATCTGCCCTTGGGGAATTATTACATTATCCCTGTCACCTTGTAGTCAAGCTCTCTCTGCTGCCCAGCTGTCATGAAATGAAAGCTTTCCTACCCCACACTCTTCTACTATGATATTCTGCCTCATCTCAGATCTAGAGCAATGGAGCCGGCCAACCTTGGACTGAAACTCAGAAACCATGGACCCCAAATAAACTTCTCCTCCACTAAGTTGTTCTTGTGAGGTATTTAAGTCACAGCAACTCAAAAACTTACTTATACAGTGGCTAGCAGGCACTAGATGGAGACTAGTTGTTTTAGGCTTTATGGGCAAATAAGAAATTTGTATTTGACTTTTCTCTGATAAGCAGCTGCTCAAGTGTTGTAGGCAAGAGAGCAATGAGGCAGGTTCTGATGATGTGGACAGCTGCTGCAGGAGGAGGCTACAGAGGAAACAGATAACCAGACAGGAGCCACCTCCAGTGACCAAGACTGATGGTTTCAAGGAGCCTTAGTGAGTTGTAAAGATGAGCAACATTTAATTAAGAACTGTGGGAAGAATGTGAGGAGAAACTGGAAGAGAAGAACACACCTCAGATGTGATATTACATATCAAGACACCTGGGAAAGGTCAGGAAGCACCAAGTGGTTAAACCCACAAACCATATGAAGCAAATTTATCACCTTAGGTTTCTTTTTTTGAGGAATGATTCAATCCCAACCTGACCTAGCCTGGGATTTCATTTGCAATATATGAAACCTGGGAAGCAGTCTATGCTCAATATTTAAAATTTCCAATCTGTAATTTTATAGAGTATTTACCATTATAAAATGGTTAAAGGAAAACAGAAGCCTGTTTGAAAACAGGATATTTCTGGGCCTCTGGATATACTCTGACCTCCTGTATTTTTCTTGTTAGTCATTAAACTAATTAATCCAGAGCAGCTGAATTAAAATTCCTCTTCTGATTTTCTTTTTCTCTCTTATCTCTGGGCTCCTCGATACTCCCTGTTCTGTCTCCTCAGGGTTTCCATTATCAGGAAATGGCCCCTCCTTATCACATAAAGTAAACTTTCTACTTGCTTCCTCCTCCCTGTGGCCCCCCCTCTTCTGACCTCAGGTACCCTCATGCTCTAGGCTCCTGCAGGACTCTGTTCTTTCTCTTGTCTTACATATGGCCCGGTCTACACCTGCCTCTGAAAATCGCAGAGTAATTAGAGAAATGTGAATCAAAACTAAGATTTCATTCTCACTCCAGTCAGAATGTCAGGGGCTATCAAAAATACAAACAACAATAGGTGTTGGCGAGGATGTGGGGGGGAAGGCACATTCATACATTGCTGATGGGACTGCAAATTGGTGCGACCACTATGGAAAGCAGTATGGGGATTCCTTGGAAAACTTGGAATGGAACCACCATTGGACCCAGGTGTCCCACTCCTCAGTCTATACCCAAAAGATTAAAAATCAGCACACTACAGGGGCACAGCCACATCAATGTTTATAGCAGCTCAATTCACAATAGCTAAACTGTGGAAGCAACCTAGATGCCCTTCAATAGATGAATGGATAAAGAAACTGTGGTACATATACACAATGGAATATTACTCAGCATTAAAAGAGAATGAAATCATGGCCTTTGCAGGTAAATGGTCAGAATTGGAGAATATCATGCTAAGTGAAGTAAGCCAATTCATAGGCTAAATTTTCTCTCTGATAAGAGGATGCTGATTCATAATGGGAAGGGGGGGACATGGGAAAAATAGAGGAACTTTGGGCAAAGGGAAGGGAAGATAGGGAGGGGGCATAGGAGCAGAAAAGATGGTGGAATGAGATGGACATCATTACCCAGGTACATGTATGACTGCACACATGGTGTGAAACTACATCATGTACAACCAGAGAAATTAAAAGTTGTGCTGCAATTGTGTGTAATTAATCAAAATGCATTCTGCTGTCATATATACCTAATTTAAATAAATTAATAAATAAAAAATGCAGAGTAATGCTGGATGATCTATCCCATAGAAATCCCACTCCCAGAACAGAACTTTGAATACTGGAAACACACAAAACATATGTACAAAATAAGCAATGACATGAATTGCTAGGCTAAACTGATCTCCTTAAGGAGTTCACCGTCCTGTTCAGCAAGTGCCAGGAGATCAGGGCTGTTCTTTCTTCACCAATCTGGTTGAAAGTAAATTTGCAAACATTCACTAGCTAAGCAAATACTTTCTTAGGCTTAGCAATGTGCTGGGCATTTCATCACACTGGAGAAGCAGAGGAAAGGAGGATGGCTGCCAAGTCCTTTCTGGGTCCTTGACCCTGGGATGAACTACTTACATTCCAGTCTCCCTTCCACTATGAAGCTACCTTTAGTTCCCAACAAAATGTTTGTCTCCATTTCAGAAAAATCTTCAAATAAAAATATTTTTCCATGCAAAATTCAACATGTCCTTAGTATCACCCAAGAGACAACAATATATATAGGTAGAAAGGTTAGAGACATCAAGACATCTGATTTTAAGTATGACCCTACCATATATAGTAAGATTGGATCCAAATCAATTGACCTGTGGTGGTCTCATTGTCCTCAAGAAAAGAAATAAGACTAGATTTTTCTATTGGGTGTTTCATGCTCAGCACCCTACTAAGAAGATTATAAAATAAAGTATGTAGCTTACTCCATGGTCACTGATACATATTTTTTTTTGGGGGGGGGCAGGAGTTGGGGGTGGCTATAGAAACATTTTGAAATGAAGAAAAAGAAGTAAAAGAACAGATGGATTAGACAAAAATGGTTCATATGCCAATTGTAGAAAGATCACTACCAGTCTTGGCTAATTGTGCTCTTGAAGTAAAATCACACACACACAATGTTTCAAAATAGTCCAAACTACAGACTAAACTTCATGATCAAAGATTCTCATCACAGCCCTAGAATAGCAGGATTACAACTGGATTGACCAACAATAGACAAAGGAAGAATGAGAGGCCACTCCTGTAAACATGAAGAGCATCTGTCAGGACTATGGAAGGTAGTATCCTTGGTGATAAAAGCAATGGAATTATCTTCAGAGATCATTCAAAAATGACTCTTACAATTGCATTTTCTGAGAATTGATGGAAGGCATGCAACAATTCTCTAAAAACTAAATGTCCCATAGACTTAGTAAATGAATATGGAAAAATAGTATTTTTTATAATAGTCACAATCATTTAAAAGCAATATGTAAATGGATATCTTTCACAAAAGAAATCTGTAGTTTAATGCATAAAGAAACTGTAATTGGCTGGGAAATGTTAAGACTTCATGTAAAGATATAAATCACATTCATGAATGTGAAATTTCAATATTATAAAGACATCAATATTCAAACAACATACAAATAATAGAAATTAAAAATCTTGAAATTTTAAAAATGATTCTGATTTGCATTTAGAAAGTGAATGTATTTGATATATAACATACATATACATGAGTATATGTAGACATGTGTCTATTTGCAAAACAAGCTGTATAATAATATAACTTTCCATAAAACTGCTAAAACAAAATAAAATTAAAACAGGCAGAGCATGTAAATAAAGTGAGGCTGTCAGAAAAGAATAATAAGACAGAATAAAGCAATACAAAACTGATTCTTGTATGTATTTAAGTATTTGTTAATCTAACAAATATTATCTGAATGAAGTAGCTTTTTTGGGGGGGTACTAGGGATTGAACTCAGGGGCACTCAACCACTGAGCCACATCCCCAGCCCTATTTTGTACTTTATTTAGAGACAGGGTCTCACTGAGTTGCTTAGCACCTTGCCATTGCTAAGGCTGGTCTGGAACTTGTGATCCTCCTTTCTCAGCCTTCAGAGTTGCTAGGATTACAGGTGTGCACAACCGCACCTGGCATGAAGTGGCATTTAAGAGAAATAAGAGAAACAGTTGATTGAAGAATGTTGGGGTAACTAGTCATCCGTTTGGCAAATATGACAAGTTCCTCCACTTAAATTTAAAATTTTAATTTGAAAAATTTAACAATAGTTAATATTTGTTAAGCCACTACTAGGCGACAAGTGCTCTGTTAATAAGCTCTTGTGAACACATGCATGATTATACACCATCTGTATAGCAACCCTGTTGGAAGGTGACACATCTATTTTATACACATGGAGAATGTGTATATTCCCAGAGCAGGACAGCTAGTGTGGACAGATCCAGGATTGGGACTCAGATCTGTGGAATCCTGGGATCTATCTAGGTTTTTTTCTTTTTTCCTTTTTCTTTTTGACAGATAAATACAAATACAAAAGTTTTTAAATAAATAAAATACTTTTTTATTTTAAATATAAGTGCTAAAAGAAGCACACAGATGAATGTTTTCAATGTAGGGATACATGGTTGGCTTTATCAACCATGACAGAAACCACATATCTAAGAGATATAACTATGTAGAATTTTCATACATCAAAGGCAAAACCAGAAAATAAAAATAAAACCCACTAAATATAATGTCAAAAGGTATAAAAATAAGAAAAAAAATGAACTGTACAGGGTAATCAAAATAGTGTCTTAAAAGATAAGGAATGATTGAAGGGTATTATTTTCATAGTTTAGTTATTTATTTTTACAAAAAAAAGATTGTTTACAAGGTGTTTTCACTAACATTGGCAAGTGCTTTAGTTATAATGATAAAGTGCAAATTTATTTGCACAGGGATCCTTGATTATGGGGAAAATGTACACAAGAGAAGAGGGAGAATAAATAGAGCAAAATGATGGTTGTTTTGGCACTGGGAAAATATGGATGATTTTATCTTTGTTATTTAAACTTGCTTAATTTTCCCAATCTTCTAGAGTAAGCATCAGTGCTATTATCATCTGAAGAAACCACCAGGGACTTCTCCTTTTTAACTGTCTCTGAGGGGAAGGCTGGGGCTTGCTGTGAATCCTGCCTTCTCTGTCTTCTCAGGCTACCTGCAAGCAGTGGGGGTAGAGGTGGGTAAACACTTCCTCCACCCATGTGCAATTTCCCTTCATCCAGGCAGTTTACTGTCTTAGCAAATCTATAATTCCACCAAAAAAGAAAAGAAACTACATATGTTTGTGCCTGTGCACATTTACCCAACGGACACAGTGAAACATAAATAACAGCTACATTATCTCTTATTGCTTGTAATTATTTTGTTTCTGCCAGAGGAAGAAAGCAATAATGAAAAGATAAATAGAAGGATTTCAGCAGAAACATATACTTATTAATTCTTTTAAGAACTAAAATGTCAACTCCACTTTGTTTATTATAGCAGACCTTGAAAATTATACAAAGGAATAAAGGAAAAATACAAATTCTCCTGCTCAGCACCTTATTCTCAAAACACAGGATTTATGGAAGGAAGTCACATGATGGAAGGCACCCTGAATTCTCAGTTTAGTTCTAATTTCAGTTTCAGTACTAAAACTAGACTTTGTCAACTCTTTTGTTTAATGTCATGCTTAAGATAAAGCAATGTGGGACCCTGGTCAAACAATGAAATGAAGGCTTTACATTATCTCTGAGCACTACAAGAATCACCACTAGAAAATATAAAGGTACTGGTAGAACAGAGACATGCCCAGTGTCTAGCAGAAGATCCAGAACTCCTGGGTCCCTCCAAAGCGTCTTCAAACAATGTTGAGAAAATACCAATAAATAAATGTTTGTGACAAAGCAGGACCCCTCATTGCGTGGACTCAAAGGCATCTCATTTTGAAGCAGGATAATAATGTGTCCACATTTAAGGGAACCATACTGTCCCTCCTCTGTGAACAAGCAGCTTATTTGCAGAAGCCACACACAACAGGCTCTCATGACCACTGGTGCCTGTGGGCAACGTGGTGGGTCTCCAAATAACCTTTGATCCGTTATTTTCCCTGCTTAGCCATAATGGTCCAGGTAACTGTTGGCATCCCACAGTCAGCTTACAACTCAGAATAGGTAGGACCTTGAGAGGTCATCAACAATGCTTCAATAAATTGTGCTCCGCTCCAGGAAGAAGTCAACTTCAAGCTAATGTGCTTCAAAGGAAATTAATTTCCCACTGGTCTTACAACTTTGTGTTATATAAATCCCCGGATTTAAGACTAGGAATAGGGCTGAGGTGCTTTTGGAAATGTCTTAAACTAGTGTTTAAGAAAAGGAAAAAAAAATCGTTAGAACATGGAGTTGTGAACCTTTCATAAAAGGTTTGTGTTGAATTAATCTTATCCCTGGATTGCCTCCATGATAAAGCAACAGTGGTTGGTTTTTAAAAGGAACCACAGAAATAGGAAAACAAGAAATTCTCAGCAGTTAGTTTATGTTTTCTTTCACTTAACTGCTTTTAGATCTGGAAGAGTCTTTGTCTTAGAGGGCACACGCCTGAGCCTGAAGGGCTTTTTGTGTAACTCTACTGTACATGCATTTCCAAACCAGGCCAGGCTGTGAGGGCCATTCTCAACTACAACCTATCTAGATCCCAGCCCCCAAGATATGGCAGCGATTGTGTTGAGCCTTTATACTGAGAAGTGGTGTTCTCCAGAAAACATCTCAGGCTTTCCATGTGGAACCTTGCATGCAGCTTTGTGAGGGACACCTCTTCTTTCTCTAAGGCACCTCTTCCTTCTCCAAGGCTCCCTACAGTGGGTGCTCTTGCACTCTTCCCTTCCAAAATAATTTCCATAGTCCATCTCTCCTTTCGTCTTGCACTGAGGATTTCATTGAGAACACCTGGAGACTGTTTCCTCCTTGTCATCATAGACTTTTTCTGGGACTAAGATGAGTGTCATTGTTGTTTTAGCCAACTTTTTGCTGCTATAATCAAAAAACCTGACAAAAACAATTTTAGGAGGAAAAGTTTGTTTTAGGGCCTACAGTTTTCAGAGGTCTCAGTCCATAGATAGCTGGCTCCATTCCTTGAAGATTGAGGTAAGGCAGGATATCATGGAGGAAGAGAGGGGCAGAGGGAAGCAGGTCAGGACATGGCCACCAAAATCCAGAGAGAGTGTGCCATTTCAATAAGGACAAAATATAAATCCCAAAGATATGCCCCCAAGGACCCACCTCCTCTAGACACATCCCACCTGCCTCCAGTTACCACCAAGGCAGTCCCTGTCAGGGGATTAATGCACTGATTGGGCTAAAGCTCTCATAACCCAATCATTTCACCTCTAAACCTTCCTCCATTAACTCCCATATGAGCTTTTGGAGACACCTCACATCTAACCCATAACAACTGTCCATGCAGTTCTCAGCCCTGGTAAATTTGTTCAATTTCAAGGGCAAATGTTCTCTATTCCTTTTGCTAATGATCTACATTCAGCTCAGAAGAAGTAGTTTTCCAGGATACAAATTATTCAAGGACCCTGCTTACACACACACATATGCATGTACTCCCTGTTATGGTCCTTATCAGGAGATCTTATCATAGTCCTAGTAAAGCAAATGAGGAGGTCATTAGCCTGGGGCTGTCTCTATAGCTTGAGTTCCAATCAAACTGAACTTGGAAATATTTGTTGTAACCAACTAAAAGTGCAACAAACAAAAGTCCCAGCCAATCACAAATAGCCAACCAGCTTATTGATTACACAGTTAGACACCTCTGACTAGACCACATCCAAATAGATCAAATGCTTCATCACATCATACCCAATTTAGGCAAACACCTAGCTTAGCCAACTCAATGACATTTCTACTTAAAAGCCACTAGAGTACAAGTCTCCGAACCTCTTTGGGTTTTGAGGGCTATTGTATTCATGAATCATTCCTGGCTCAAATAAAGTCTGTTAAATTCATTTTGTCTAAAGTTTTAATTTTAACAAGTCTGATAACCTAATTCCTACTCAAATTTGCTCTATAATCTGTCCTTGATTATGTGTATAAAAATGTTCACTGGGTGAGGTGGCACACTTTTGTATTCCCAGTGGCTCAGGAGGCTGAGGCAGAAGTATTGCAAGTTCAAGGTCAGCCTCTATAATTTAGCAAGGCCCTAAGCAAATTAGGTAGACCCTGACTCAAAATTAAAATAAATAAATAAATGAATAAATAGGCCTGGGGTTGTGGCTCAGTGGTAGAGTGGCCCTGAGTTTCAATCTCTAGTACCAACCAAAAAAAACCAACAAAAAACTGAAAGTTCAAAACAACATACTGAGATACTATTCCTTGAGCAACGCATTCTTTGGTATCAAATCTTCTATATACCATTTTTGAGAATTACAGGTTATATATTTAATGCTTACTTCCTTTTGCAAAAAATAAAAAATAAAAAAAGTCCATTCTTTGCTTGTTTTAAGTTCTGCCAATATGGAGCCATTCAGTTATCCACTCAGCTCTAAATTCCTCAACACTTTCAACTTCCTGGAAAATTCCATGATGGGATTACGATGCTCCAATCATGATGACTTGCCTTTGGCAAACCCTCATTTCTTTCAGTTTAGCTCCAGGTTCTTGTTGATGCTTCCTATCTTGGAGTATGTATTTTCAATATACCTCACCAGGAATCAAAAGAAGTGGTGAATTCTTTAACACCTTCTGTGGAATGCAGGATGAACACTGCCTTTACAGAGGGAATGTTGCTCCTCCTAAATGCCTAGAAAGATCCAGAGTATCTCAGCTGTCCCCTCTGGGTGTTATGCCCCTCCTTAGGCATCTCTACCTTTTTCTAATAGTCCACAATTTGACTGATTATCTATTGCTGAGAAAAAAATCCATTCGTGTGCGGCTCAGGATGCTTCATCATCTGCCTACTTCTAACTTAAGACAATAAATCTGAGACTCAAAACTCCAGCTACAGACCCAAAAATAACTTTCATAGATTTCTAGTACTGGATTAAGAAAACTCATACAAAATCTGTGTTGCTGCCTTGGGAAAAACAAAATATATCACATGAGTATCTTAAGTGGTTGGTAATATTAAGTGTGTGCCAAGAATTAACATTTCATGTTTACACCAGATGTCAGGTAGAGTTGTTCTCTCACAGAGCTGTCAAAAAACATAACACAGAGAGAAAAGAGCAAAGATTCCTGGGGGAGGTTAGCAGTGCTTAAAGGTTATAATGATTGAAAACACTGCTTAAGGTCTACATCTATCACCACTTCAGTTGTCATTTCCTATCTCAAGTGGAAACAGAATAGACCTTCTTCAGAGGTTTGTGGAAGACTATATATTTTGGCAATAGAGTTAAGAACACGCATGGCTACTGGCACCAGCCAGAATGGATCCCCCTTCCTCTGAAGATCAGTGATTATAAATGATGGATGGACTGGTTCCCCTACCAGAAAACACCAGCCTGTTGTTATGAATAGAACAGATGTCATGTCATCCACACATAATTAATTGAATTTACAAAATGCCAGAAGTATACTAACTAGTCAAAGCAAACCTTTAATTTTCTCCCCCAGATTTCATACTGATATAATGAAGAAACTACCCACTAAATATCAAGAAGTCTACAGCCAGGCTGACTCTGAACAATTCAGGCCAATACCTCATTTGCTCAAAGAAAAAGTAAGAAGAGAGACCCCTCCTTTCCTCCCTCCTGGTCTCTGATCTCCCTTCTTTCTTGGCCTCCCTTCCTCCTTCCTTCCTTCTTTCCATCCATCTTTTCTTTCTCTTTGCAATGTGTCAGTACAGGATTTCATCTTTAATGAATATTCATATGGAAGTTGATTCACATATTTGAAGAGGAAGTTGTAGCTATTAGAAGGCTGTATACAAAGCCAATCCTAAACAACATTCTTTAACAGAGCACTCAGTAGGGAGTATATGCAACTTCAAGCAAGGTCAACATTTCCTAAAGGGAGCATTTCAGGATATTTGGTCCTGTGGGATGATCGCTGAACACAGGGCTCTCTTCTCAAGTAAGTTTGGGAAATGCTGTGTGCTAATTCCTACTCTTGCGCATGTGAAGTTAGGATTAAAGGACTCTGGTAGCAAATGTTTCTTTCATTTGCTTTCCTCCACATTTATGAAAACATTTTTTAAAAATCACACTCATATTTTCTATTATGCTTAAAACAACTGCACAGGAACACACTGAAAATGCCACTTAGTGTGAGAGTGAACTCTGAAAATAACACTTCGATACAACCACAAACCTACAAGAGAAAATGCGAAGCTTGCTCTGGCAGCGGAGTCTTAATGTTCACTAATTGTATCTAATGTATCAATCCGCCCATCCGAGAGTCCTGTCAGGGAGGCAGTAAGCTTACTGGTTTATGCAATGCAATCAGTAAATGAGTGATGGTACAGAAGGCCTGCCGCATGCTGCGAAAAATTTCAAAAGGAAATTTAAAAGCAGTAAGAGGAGTGTGATGCAAAAGTGTAATATTTCCTAGTATGACGATGTCACTAAAAACACACAGTTTGTAACAAAAAGGGGTAAGAGACCCTCAAACTTTCCATATTTACATAAAAATGGGCATTTGGGAAAACCAGTAGTTTACTTGTAGCTGCAGTAGAAGGATTCAGTACTATCCTACTTATTGTGCTTTTTGGGGGGGCATCTTCACTAGAATGGGCTTTAGCTGACACCTGTCATTCATTTTTGAGGTTTACCTCTTTCCAGATAATATCAATCCCCAGCATTCCTGAGTTGGGGTGTATATTTAATGGACTCACTCATTATACACCTACAACTCTGCTGTGTTTAGCTGACTGGTTTGCCTCACACTAGGGACATAAAACATTTGCTAAAGAAAGGCAATAATGCAAACTAGATAAGAAGGGAGATGCTTAATTACCTCAGAAAAGTATGTAAAGCAAATATGGAAAACTCCAGAATGGAGATGCTACTTTGAAATGCTGCAGGCCTCCAAGAGCCCATGAGGAGATGCTTTAATTAGCCTTGTTTGGAATCATTTTATGTACTGCTGAACCTAATAAAGGTGAATTTTTAAAGACTACAAATCATACCCTGTCTCTCAGATTTGTGTCCCCTTGGATTATGGTAGGAGTGGGGCTTATTCAATTTTTTTTTTAATTTGCATTACTTGAATGTCCTTGAAAAGAACTTTGAAAATTTTTCTGACAGATTTTCATGCTTTTCTTTTGAAACTGTACAAGGTACTTTCTCTGTGGCAATCATCAGTGGGGGCCGAGCATCACCTGCACTCCTTGGGTGTGGCATGCAGGGGACCATTGTCCTTCCCAGGCTGGGGGAGGGTGCCATTTATCATTATAACATATTGAAATTATTTCAATGTTTTCTTCTTGGTAAAGGTACAATATGATAAACTAGCTATGGTTTCTAGATCTCTATCAAATGGGGAAGAACTCACAGATGAGTACAAAGTTCAGAGCAGAAAAAAATGAGAGAACATGATAAATCATGGTACTATTAAGATTTATTTTTTGTTCTTCTCTATGTATGACAGGATGGGTTTTGGCTCATTTGGTTAGCACTGGACATGATATTTGTTCTGTAAATGGAATGAGGAAGAGAATTAAGACATATAATTATACACATATATACATGTATATGCTCACATATATATGTACACACATCTTTTATATATATATATATATATATATATATGTATATATATTATATATATATATAGATTACATGTGAATTATATAATATATATAAAATATGTATTATGTGTCATACATAAATTATATATCTTATATTTGATATGGGTAAATTATATATTTGCAAATAGAATAAAACATTGAATTTTCTCTGTGTCATTAAAATAGTATGTCTTCATTAGAAACAACTTGTTTCCAAAACAAAGATGTCACATGGAAAACAGTTCCTCAAGGCTACAAGAACATGAAATAACCTTCATTATCATGAAACACTGAAGCTTTAGAGTCATTTGTTACTGCAACATAACCTAGTAAATGTTGACAGATACAGAGCAAATTTCATATAAATGGTGGAAAATGTGTCTCTGTGGTTAATGGGCAAAGTGTGTCTGTGTCTAATGAACTTAACTTAAAGGGATATTAAGAATAAAGCCATGGTAAGAATTGTGGCCTGGAAATGGGAAATATGTGTGACAAAAAACTTAATGAATTCAAATAAGAACTGCATTTTCTATTTTTTTTAATGCAAGTAAAGTAAATGATGCTGTTCAAGAGAGTCAGCTATGTTGCCAGAAAAAATAATTGCCCAAGCCTCAAACCGCCTTCCCCCTTCATTTGAATCACTCGGCTGGCCTTGCAGACTCTGAAACTAGAGAGCTGACTACCACACAAGCTCTGTGAACCAGTTCAGAGACAGTCTGGAAGTCTCCCTGAAAGCTGCAAACATGACCCCCTTTATAGTTTCTTACCTTTAAATCCTGCTATTTATTTCAATGTCCAACTTACTAATTTTAATGCAGAAAAACACACTGCAAATAAAAGATGAGTCTAACCAGAAAGGTTATTACCAATTTTGAAACTCATTTCTATAAGATTAATCTGGGGTTTACTCTAGAAAGAGACTCCTCCTGTACCCCCCTAGGATTCAACACTCAGACACAGACACACAATGACCACAACAACCACAATAAACAAATTCAAGTACTCCTGTACAAGGTGCCAAGCAGGACCTGTGAGGATCAAAATCTAGGCAAACTTAGCTAGGTGCCAAGAGGGGTAACTGTGAGCATCCACAAACACAGCAAATGCAGGGTGCCCACCCCTGCTCCACACTTGGGAAGGGGGAAGAGAGTCAGGGTGCCCTGTGATGTGCAGCTAGACACACCAGCTACGCTGCTCCTCTGCTCTGCAAGGCAGTAGGGTTCATGAAGAAAAAGTGCTGCTGAGATAGGGACTACCCAGCTTGTCGATCAGTGAGCATCACTGTTCTGGATAAACCAAGAATCTATTCCCATTTTTGAGTTTAAAATGTCCCATTTAATAAAATTCACCCACTAAAATACTTGGAATCTTACACATGCTCCAGCATATATCTCTATCCTTTCAAATATTCAAATATGTATGACTTAAAGATAAAGTGAGACTCAAAGAGCACCGGAATCAAAAATCCCCTGGATCAGGAATAGAGAAGTAGATTACCAGGAAAGCTGCCACTCTGTGGAGTTGGAATCTCTGGGAACAGGACAGTGCAATCTAAATTTTACAAAAGTGCTCCAACTCCACTTGGTAAAATGGCTGACAGAGATTGCAAAGCACTGGCCTTAAGGCACAGGACAATGTCATGTGTTTGTTTGGTTCCCAAAGGGCTTATTTATAAAAGCACAGATCTACGTCACTGTGGCAGAGATGTATTCTGCCAATAAGTTTCCACTGCCCCCTTGGCACAGGGTGGATTCCATTTCCTCACATCTTTGGCTCTCAGATGGGAACTTGTGACCAGGGACAAGGCCACAGTAGGTTTAGAAACAGATTCTTGGAATCTCACTGAAAAACACACCATGCACACAACCCCCTTTAAGTTGAGAATGTTTAAATCCTGGTATCATTTCAAGTCCATCTGGGTCCAACAAGGAAGGGGATCAATTTTGAAACTCCAGTCCTACTAGATTAAATTGGATTTAACTCTACATAGCCACACCCCCTTGGGATGCAACACCCAATAACAGTGACAACCACAATCGACAAATTCACACCATCCTTGGGAGAGATGCAAGCAGAGCCTGAGGTGCTCAGAAGCTTTGCAAATCTATCCAAGAGAGGTGTCCGGTCCTGTGTCCACAACAAGGACATTTGAGGGTACTTGGGTGATATGTGGCCACCAGGCCTACTCCATAAAGACCACAGCTCACCCTTTTCCCTCTGCCAGCTTGATAGAGTCAGAAAGATCAATCTTGGAAGTTATGTGTCCCAGTAGAAGAGCAAAGTGAAAGGAGCTATAGTCTTATGGTCAGAAACACTCAACTTGAACTGACCTGAGCGAGAAACAGCACTTGGTGTGAGTGAGCTACACACATTTTCAGGTTTCTTGGTTGCAGCCGCTGGTGTTATCTTACTTAAAACACAAAGTGCACATGCACATAGTTTGAGAACAAAGCAACCAACACTTTTACTCTTCTCTTTGTTAGTGCACAGATTAATTTTTAGTCTCCAATTAGTGGTGATACTACCATGTTTTTCTGCCTGATGATAAACAATGAATAATCATCCTCGCTTTTTTTTTTTCATTCTTTTTTTTTTTTTTTCCTGGAGGGTGTCAGAAAACAAAGCCTTTACCAGATCTGATTTGCACTAAATTCACAACCTAATTTTTACCTAGAGGAGAAAACATCCGTTAAGCTCTGCCATTTTAAAGTAAATGCTTGCTGAAGCTCTATCTCGGTTACATGAATTTAAACTCCCAAGCTTCCACATGTAATTTTCTTGATGGGCTTAAGGCTCTGTCTGACTTTTGTCTGGGGGTGGATGGAATGAGAGGAAGGAGTACTCTGCTGTCTTTCAAGTGGGAGAAAATGATTTTCTCATCATACCATGGCAGACCATTTAGGGCATCTGAGAGTGGATTGGGAAGAAAAGGCCTGAAGCATGGCTACTGGGATAAAAATATATAAGGAATGGCTGGTGGCATCTCTGATCTTCAGGACAAGTTCACCCCTGGACTTAAAGTGTAAGCAGTAGTGAATGAATCTATAGTTTCTTCAAATTGTCTTCCATGTCCCGACTCTCTCCAGGGCTATGTGTGATGTGTTCAATGCCGACTTTAATCAAAAAAAGGATGCTGGGATAGCCCATGGGGCAGCTGTCAAATGTGTAGCTTTTGTGACTTTTTTTTCCTTCCTATTCTCCATAGCTTGGTTTCATTACTAAACACACACTACATGTACACATAAATACACACACACACACACACACACACACACACACACACACAGAGTGGTGTAGCTGTAATCATAATGCCCATTGCAGAAGACATAAACCTTTGCTTGCAAGAAATAGAAGCTTAAGTAAAGGCAGGATTGCAATATCTGGTTGCAGGCAGGCAGGGCTCCATCTCTGCTCCCTGAACAACAGCTTTCCCAGCTGCCTACTGCACATGATAAGAAGGAACAGCTTAGAGTTCCCCAATTCAAGATTACAGACTCTCAGGTCAAGTACCAAGTCCCCTGGAGAAAACATCTGATTGGCCCAGCTTGTGGCAGGCATATCCCTTGGGCCAATCAGTGGAAGTCAGATGAAACAGAGTACCTGCAGGCTCTACCTGTGCCTGTGACGAGGGAGCCCCAGGGAGGGTCCATCACTGATGCTCCCACAGTTTGGACACCTCAAAGGCAGCCCTTTCCTCCATCTCTGAACATAACTGTCCTGTTACAAAGCAATCAAGTCTTCACCCTCAACCACAGATAATCCAAGAAGCAGAGAAACCCAGCCATTTTCTAGAATCATGTTTTCCAAAGGGTAAAACATTTCCAGGCAAGACAGTCCCCTGAGGTGTAGGCAGGAGGAGAATCTTTATAGATTTACTTCTATATAATTTTAATTTGTGCCCTTCCAAAGGGTAAATATTTCTAAACTTGCAGTATATTTCTATCTATGTAGATAAACCAGGTATTTCAAACAATTCACATAAATTACCTTCTTAAATTCTCTCAAAGATAGCAGAAGGCTAGGTGCTATGGCCTTCCCCCATTACAGAAAGAAACAGATACAGAGTTTAGGCTACCTACCTCAAATTCCACAGGTAATAATGCTAGGTTCAAGATTGGAATTCAAGTGTAATAGCTCTGCTGATAACATCTATGGTGTGTGTGTGTGTGTGTGTGTGTGTGTGTGTGTGTGTGGTGAATGATGCTTAAAAATGATTTAGTTATACCATCAGGAAGATTTGAAAAGCCCAGTTCTAGAGGGTGAAAAATGTGTGACTTTAAAAAAAATTGCAAAACTTAAGACTGTGAGCATAAGAAAACTGTTCATATTTTTCATCACAAAGCAATGGACCTAGACCTGAAGACTACATCTGGTGCTTTGTGAGTTTGCAGGAATCACAGCACTGCCCTGAACCTCAGCTGGTCAACACAGAATGAGAGTGCTTTTTCTCTCCTTGAATAAACCCAGTACCACTAAATAATTGCACCTATTATTATCATTTTAGAGCTACTAGGTTAGTTACCAGCAAACACCTGTCCTGCTCCCTAGAGAGGCAGAAGTCCCTACAAACAGGGAATCTCCTAATTACCTTTCAATTTACAGCAAAGTCAGCTCAGTTTTTCACCTGGGGAGTGGTTTTTGATGAAACTCAACAAACACTGATTTGAAAATATTCCTATAAAGTTTATCACAGCAATGCTCTCAGGTTTTCTATTTAACATCAAGCTTATCCAAGTGAAGGGTCATATTTATGATGGTAAGACATACAACATCTTCTACATATCAGGGGTTTGGCTGCATGAACAAATTAATGCATGAATAAAATGAATGGATAGATGGAAGGACAGAGTGATGGATGAATAGACAGATGGAGAGAAGGCAGGCAGGGAGACAGGCAAGATGAGTATTTTTAATTCACAGTTTCCACATTCCAGCAATTTGAGAAACTCAGGATTATTCATCTTCATTCTCCACTATGAAGTAGCTGAGCATCCATTAGGATTATCCATTACAATGGCCATTTCTTTCAGAGATCTAAATATATCCTGGACATCTATACAATAGTGCCTGACGTTTATGCACAATTGATTCAGAACATATGTGTCTCAATGCACTATTAATCCACTAATATTTTAGACTCTAAAAAACGTTAGCAGTTACATAAGCATTGTCATATATTCAAAATACAGTTTTGCAATTGTGATATATTGTTTATTCAGTCTATAGATGGATTCTCTAGTTCTCCTAGTTAGAAGCAATGTAATAGAAACAATGCCTTGAGATATAGATGCTAATTCTTCCATAACCTACAGTTTTAGTTTTTGCAGCTGTGACCAAAAGACCTGAGAAGAACAATTAGAACAGGACAACTGGTTCATGGTTTCCGTTGATGATCAGCCAACTCCATAGTTCTGGGTCCAAGGTAAGGTACAACATCATGGCTGAAGGGCCAGGTGGAGGAAAGCTACTCAGGCTCAGGACATGGCAATTAGGAAGTGGAGTGAACTCCATTCACCATGGACAAAATACATACTTCAAAGGCACACCCTTAGTGACCTGCCTCATCCAGCCACACCCCACCTGCCTATGGTCACCACCCAATTAATTCATATCAGTGAATTAATGAACTTATTAGGTTAAGGCTCTCATAACCCAATAATTTCACCTCTGAACTCCCTTGCATTGTCTTACACATGAGCTTCTGGGGACACTTCATGTCTAAACTATAATACTTACCAAACACCTACTTCTTCATATCTTGATTTCTTTGAAATCACTTCCATTGTTATTGTTTGGTTCATTATTGGTATGTCATTCAGAGGTGTGTCTTTTCTCACCAGAGTAACCAGTAGGCAATTTGCTGTCTGTAAAATAGAGATAAAAATATCTAATTACTTACTTAATTTAACTCAAAACATTAAATTTTAAGTTATAGGCTTGATTAACACTTAAATGATTAGAAAGTGAAAAATTATGAAAATAAATGCTTATGTTTTCTCCAATTCTTTTATATTTGCATTTAATTGACAAAATAACCAATGTCAAATGGCTGAAAAGTTCATGGTGCACATCTGTATTCTCAGCTACTCAGGAGGTTGAGGCAGGAGGATCACAAGTTCAAGTCCATCCTGGGAAACTCAGTGAGACCATATCTCAAAACCAAAAGGTCTGGGAATGTAGCTCAGTGATACAATCCTCAGCGTATTGCCAAATTTCTTTTTTTAAAAAGCAAGATTAAGATAGAGGATATAGCTCAGTGGTAGAATGCTTGCCCAGCACAAGAAAGCCCTGGGTTGGATGCCTAGTATCTCAAGAGGGGGTTAGAATTAAATTACATTCTCATTATTCTGCATCTTGTCTTCCTCCCCACCTTGTCCTTTCTTTCTTTTTCTTCTTCTTCTTCTTCTTCTTTTTTTTTTTTTGGTGGTATGGAGAATTGAACCCAGGACCTTGTGCATGTTAGGCAGGTGCTATACCACTGAGCTACAACCTATTCCTTTGAATGTTTTTCTTTCTTTCTTTCTTTCTTTCTTTCTTTCTTTCTTTCTTTCTTTCTTTCTTTCTTTCTTTCTTTCTTTCTTTCTTTCTTTCTTTAAACAGGGTCTTACGAAATTGCTAAGGCTGATCTTGAACTTGTGATCCTCCTACCTCAGCCTCCCAAGTTTCTGGAATTACAGATGTGATGCCACTGCACCTGGCTTCTTTTGCCTAATTTTAATGTTGAATCTCTAGCACATATATGCTTAATTTCTAAAGGACATTTTTTAAAAAATATTTTTAAGTTGTACATGGACGCAGTGTCTTTATTTTGTTTATTTACTTTTATGTGGTGCTGAGGATGGAACCCAGTGCCTCACACGTGAGAGGCAAGCACTTTACCACTGAGCCATACCCCAGCCACCTAAAGGACATATTTGAATTCTGTTTTTATAGGTTTATAGAATTTTAAAATTAAGAATTTTGGGGAGATGGGGGGTGCTAGGAACTGGATGATAGAAGAGACCTCTAAGCTATATCCTTTAGTCCTTTTTACTTTTTATTTTGAGACAGGTCTCACTATGTTGCTAACCCTGGCCTTGAATTTGTGATCCTTCTGCTTCATCCTTCCAGGTTGCTGGGATTATAGACAGACATGTACCACTGTGCCTGAATTTCTCCCAACCCCATGCTGTGAATTGAACCCAGGTTTTCTTACATGCTAGGCACATGCTTTTCCATGGAGCTATACCCAGAATTAATTTTTTTTCTTTTTTCTAAATTAGGGTTTTTTAAGTGACTTCACAATTATTGTTTGTAAGGTTTTTTAAATTATTAATTCAACAGTAATAAATAAGGCAATGGTCATAGTATTTTTATTTGAATGAAATAATATTTATTTAGTATCTGCTGTATTCTAGTCATTGTGGTACACTCATTTCATAGGCTCATTTTAATTTTTAAAACAACTATATTTTTTACAACAAAGGGAACTAGTTCCCTATGGTTGAATCTCCTTGGGTTGAAATTGAGGAAATTTGTGATGGGGTACAGTTTGAAGATACCCATTGTAACCCCTTTTCTATTCAGATGAGCAACCTGAGCTCCTAAAAAGCTTTTCTTGAGCAAGTAGTACTATAGCCAAATATCTTGGCCAGACTGGAATTCCTTCTACTATCCCTAGAGTAGTTTGCCTTAGCTTTGATCTTAAAGTAATTTTAAATTAACAACCATAAGTGAAAAGTATGATTGTATTTTGTTTGCAATATATTTTACTTAATAGAATGAGAAATTTAATATTTGCTTTTAATTTTTTAAAAAATGTTTTCTTCTTGAATTGTTAAGCATGATTTGACCACATATATTTAAGTAAAAGTAGACTATTAGACTATTAAGAGCTATTTTTTGAGGTTCTTTGCTTAAAAATACAGAAGTTCTTCATTTTATTCATTGTAATTTTTTTAATATTTATTTTTTGGTTTAGATGGACACAACAGAATGCATTTATTTTTATGTGGTGCTGAGGATCAAACCCAGGTCCCGCCCATGCTAGGCGAGCGCTCCACCACTGAGCCACAATCCCAGCCCCTCATTGTAATTTTTAATAATTAATTTTTATTTTTTGTGGGCTGGGGAATAAACTTAGGACCTCACCCATTGCTAGGGAAGTGCTCTACCACTGAGCTATACCCTCAGCCCAAGTTCATCATTTTAATATATGTGAGTTTATTAATATTTTCCTTTAGTCATTTTTTATAATATAAAAGATATTCTCCAATACTCTCTTCTGAAAACTTTTTTGATATTTTTAGATTCATAATTGATCTGGAGTTGATTTAGTGTATAGTGTGAAGTAAAATTCCAATTTCAGTTTCACATATTTATACCCATATTACCAGTGTGCATTGGAAAAACAACACTTTTTGTGTTCATCTGCAGAGCCAGTGTCATTAATTCTCTATATATCTGTGGGTCTCTTTCTGAAGTCTTTTTCTCTTATTAGTATTTGTCACCCTTATACAAATACTATGCTATCAATTTATACAGTTTTTAAATAAAATTTGGTTTCTGACTTAGCAAGTCTTTTACATTGTTTGACTCATTTAGGCCCTTTTCACTTTCACACCAATTTTAGAATCATGTTATCAATTTTTGCAAAGACTAGTTGGGACTTTAGTTGGGATGGGATTGCAATTTATTTATAGGTTAGTTTAGAAGAAATAGACAACTCTTGTAATGTGAGGTTTCCATTTAATTGACAAATCTCTTAATTTTTAAAGGCACTCTATAATTACTTAGTAAAAGGTTTGAATGCTTTTGTTAAATTTAGACCAGGGTACTTAACTGTGGTTTTTAATGCTTCAGGAAAACTTTTTTTTTTTTTTTAAATCTGCAGTCCTTTAAGCTAGGTGTGTTTGAGAATTGAAAACTTGCATTTTAGAAATGTTAGGCATGATTACAGTTGGGGCAGACTCTGATGTCCATGTAGTATTTCCTGTACATTAGCATTTCCTGGTAAAAAACAAAAGTAATCATGCCTTTTGAGTTACATGAAAACTATAAATACTTTTACTTCAGTTCAGGAGAGGTTTTGCTGTCAAATGAGTTAGACATAAACCTTGTCTTCACTTTGGATTTTGGAGTTGTGGACCTTTATTATGATCTTTTTTTTTTTTTTTTTTAAGAAACCCAGTTTTACCAAGCTCAATGGTACACACCTATAATCCTATCAGCTCAGGATGCTGAGGCAAGATTGCAAGTTCAAAGGCTGGGGTTATGGCTCGGTGGTTGAGTGCTTGCTTTTTTCTTTCTTTCTTTCTTTCTTTTTTAATACTGGGAATTGAACTCAGGGGTGCTTGACCACTGAACCACATCCCCAGCCCTATTTTGTATTTTATTTAGAGACAGAGTCTCACTGAATTGCTTAGGGCCTTGCTAAATTGCTGAGTTGGCTTTGAACTTGCTATCGTCTTACTCAGCCTCCCAAGCCACTGGTATTTACAAGTGTGTGCCACCATGCCTGGCTTAAATTTGATTTAGTATTCAACACTCTTGCTGGATATGTGTATGTGCATGTGCTGTGTGTGTGTGTGTTGTTGAGGATGGAACCCAGGGCCTCATGCATATTAGGCAAGCACTCTTCTATTGAGCTACATTCCTAGCCCAGAAGTATTGTTTTATATAAATCATTACAATTTACTTATTTATTCTGTCAATGAAAATGTTTTTTATAATTATGAAAAATAATTGCTTTAAACATTTGAGTAGATAAAAATTTGAGTACATCTCTCAGATAGTTATCTAGGAGAGGAATTACCAGGTCATAAGAGATGTATCTTTTTGCCTTTAGAAGATATGACCATTTTCCCTAAGTTGTTGTCCAGTTTCACACTCAGCAGTAGAATGTAAGTAGTTCCATATTTCTCCAATGCTTGGTATTTCTAATTTTTAAATTGTAGCCATTCTGTCTATCAGTTAATCTTTGTTCAGGTTATGAATGGAACATGTGTTATTTCCCCTTGTGTAGGCATTTGCCCAGCCTGGATGGTGCTTAGCCTCTTGGTTTATTTAATTCTATTAGCCAATAAGTTTCTGACCTGATTATAATATATGGTAGTTGACATCTAGAAAGATATTCACTCACTTGAATCAGATTTATTAAATTCCTACCAACTTCCTGGTGCCACTGTCAGAACCAGGACACTGAACAAAATAATAGATTGAATATAGGTTCTCAGCAATCAGAGATTAGTTTCCAAATCTTTCAAACAACCCACCCCCTACTAATAACATTGTGCATA
Organism: Callospermophilus lateralis; assembly: GCF_048772815.1. NCBI lineage: Eukaryota > Metazoa > Chordata > Mammalia > Rodentia > Sciuridae > Callospermophilus > Callospermophilus lateralis. The sequence continues at coordinate 6,629,426 of NW_027516477.1, forward strand.
TTGAAAGTATGCACAAAATAAAAAAAATATAAAATAAATAATATTTTGAAATGTTTTGCTTATTTTCACAGGAGCATATTATCATTAATATATAAAAAGTTTAACATATATTGTAGGTAAGACTCTGTGATAGCAAACAAATCTAACATCTCAGTGGTTTACAAAAACAAATATTTTCATTTTGTTCATTTTGTAAGTCTGTTATGAGTTGGTAATGGCTTAGCCCAATATTGTCATCACATTGCTTTCATCTGGACTATGTGATGGAGTGGCCTCTATTTGGAATTTTTTTAATATAATTTTTTAAATTGTTGATGGACCTTTATTTAATGTATTTATTTATATGTAGTAATGAGAATTGAACCCAGTGCCTCACACATGCTAGGGAAGTGCTCTACCACTGAGCTATATAACCCTAGCCCTGGGATGTTTTTAAGTGGAAAAGAGAGCACAGCCAACCATACCCTAATTATTACAACTTCTGCTTGGAAGAAGTATTATCTATTATTTCCATTCATATTGAGCCACAGCAAGTCATATAATTCTTCCCTAGAACAGGTAAGAATAAAAAATGTGTGAGTGTGTGTGTGTGTGTGTGTGTGTGTGTGTGTGTGTGTATCAGCTTTATTGAGAAAGAATTCAGTTGTGCAGTTCATCCTTTTTTTTAAATTGTTTTTTTTAGTTGTAGATGGACACAATATTATTCTATTTATCTATTTTTATGTGGTGCTGAGGCTTGAACCTAGTGCCTCACACATGACAGATGAGTATTCTATCACTGAGCCTCAACCCCAGCTGCAGTTCATCCTTTTAAAATGTGTAGTTAGTGTATTCAGTTGTGCCACCCATTTCTGCTATCAATTTTAGAACATTTTTATCACCCATAAAAGAAACCCATTAGCAGTCACATTCCTAATTTTCCACCAGTCTCCCCAGTTCTGGACAGCTACTGAATTACTTTCTTACCTACTCTTATTACTTAATATAAATGGAATCATTATTGTCTTTTGTGACTGGCTTCTTTTACTTAGCATACTGATTTTAAGTTCATCTGTGTTGTAGCATATATCAATGCTTCATTCCTTTTAATTGCTGAAAAATATACCATTGTATGCATATACTTATGGATATATCATTTTATTAATCTGTCCATCAGCTAAGATAATTTTTGTTGCTTAGAATTGCTGGTTCTTATGAATAGTGCTGCATGAACAATTCATGTGCAAGTTTTTAAGTGAACATGTTTTCAGTTCTCTCATGTATAAATACAGGAATGGGCATTGGTCACTCAGTTTTTAACATTTTCAAAGGAACTTCAAAACTGTTTTCTGAAGTGGATCCACATTTTGCATTTTTAGCAGCAACGTATGAGACTTCCAGTTTCTCTACATCTTTGCTAACGTGGTATTTTTTTTTAAATATTTATTTTTTAGTTTTAGGTGGACACAATACCTTTTTTTTTTTTGAGGGAGAGAGAGAGAGAATTTCAATATTTATTTTTCAGTTTTTGGCGGACACAACATCTTTTTTTGTATGTGGTGCTGAGGATCGAACCCGGGCCGCACGCATGCCAGGAGAGCGCGCTACCGCTTGAGCCATATCCCCAGCCCGCTAACGTGGTATTTACCTGTCTTAACTTTTTAGCCATCCTAGTCAGGTGGTAGAAGATATTTTTGGATAACAAATAGAATGTACAACACTCAACTTGTCTGCCCATACCTACATAATAATGTATTAAAAATGTTTTTGTTGTTGTTGTTTTTGGTGCTAGGGATTGAACCGAGGAGTGTTTTACCTCTGACCTACCTCACCAGCCTTTTATTTATTTATTTTTAATTTTATTTTGGAAGAGGGTCTCACTAAGTTGTCCTGGCTGGCTTTGAACTTGCAGTCCTCCTACCTCAGCCTCCCAAATCACTGGGATTATAGGCCTATACCACTATATCCAGCAAAAACATTTTTTAAAATCAAATATTTTTCTCTTCAGAGTGGTAGTTCTTTGATGGATGAGACCAGCTCACTCATCAGTTTCAATTTAGGGCCAAATGAATGAATGAATGAATGAATGAATGTTAAAGACATGTTAAATGATATAGAGACATAACAAAAGAACTTTGTGAGGGTTTACCATGAGAAACAGTAATTTCACATCTGGAGCTCAACCATTTTAAAAGAGTTTTGAATGGCATATTAATCTGTTTTATGAATAGTGGAGTTAACTAAATCTCACATTAGTGCCACTTTTGAGGTTAAGGAAATTATTTAAGTTGTCTATAATCTTCATAGTGTGCACACTGAGCTATATCCCCAGCTCTTTTTAATATTTATTTTTATATTTGTAGTTGAACACAATAACTGTTTATTTATATGTGGTGCTGAGGATCAAACCCAGGACCTTGCACATGCAAGGCGAGCACACTACCCCTGAGCCATAACCCCAGCCCCTCCCCAGCTCTTTTGATTTTATTTTAAAATTGGGGCTGGCCTTGAAGTTGTGATCCTCCTGTCTCAGGCTCCTGTGTACCTGGGGATATAGGTATATACCATAGTGCCAAGCACAGAACATGTGTTCTTAATTCAACATTAAAAAAAATTGTAATGTCTTGGGACTGGGATTGTGGCTTAGTGGTAGAGCACTTGTCTAGCATGTATGAGGCACTGGGTTTGATTCTCAGCACCACATATAAATAAAAAATAAGTAAATAAATAAAGGTCTACGAATAACTAAATTTTTTAAAAAAATTGTAATGTCTTATTTTAAAATAATATATTTGAAATCTGTGAAGACTATCATAATTTCTACTTCTGAGAATTTGAGAAAAATCCTCCATTAAGTTAATTTAGGGAGGAAGAACTTGGTGAAATTTAATAGCATAAGAGTTCTAGAAACTGTTGAGTTCCACATTCAGAGAAAAAATAATGTCATATGCTCTTTACCAAATAAAGCAGATAGTGTCCCTTTTTACTATGGAAGAGGGAATTGAGGGATGAGTAGGGAAAGAGAGGTTAAAAAAAATTATTGTTTTTGAATGCTGTAGAATCAGAAATCTACAGCAAAAATATTTGAAATAACTTTAATTCTAGAGAAAAATGTAAAATCAGGTGTTAGAGGAGGTAACCTAAAAACTTCCATTTGGGAACTGAGTAACCTGATGACTTTACTTAAAAACAAACCCCCAGTAATTTTGATAACTTAGGGTTAGTTAATAAATGCTATGAAACAGTGTTCCCTTGGCAGTGTTGTACTTAAAATCTGATGGATTTCTATTTTTAGCCTGTTTCATTATGCCCTTGGATAGAAAAGAAAAATGCTTTTTATATATAAAATGAGAATGCTTTGTATCCCTGCTTGGCCGGGCAGTATTTAACTCATGCTTATAAGTTAAAGTGGTCCAGCATTTATTCATTTTTGAATCTTATTGGTAAAGGAAAGTGTAGCCAATAGAGGAGACTTGGCCTGGACAGGAAGGTGGAGCTTTTCAGCCAGGAGAGTTTCTGGCGAGGATGGAAGGAGCTGTGTATGGTGTTTGAGAAATATACATCAAACATGTGTGTGTGTGTGTGTGTGTGTGTGTGTGTGTGTGTGTGTGTTTATATGTCTCACACATATTGAAGTAGTGCCCTTAATGAAAACATTCTGCCTCCAGCAATTAATGAAAATAAAAAGAAAGAAAGAAAGAAAAAAACCAACTCAACTCTGCTTGTTTTTCCACATGACTGCTGAACAATTGCAGCTTCTACTAGGAGCCCTTCTCCTGTTCCTGGGAAAATACTCAGGCTGCTGGCATTTGCATAATCGTCTTTATGGCTATTGTGGGCGGGCTTGGGCTGCTGACACAGAGCTGCAGACTGGCCACCTGTCCAAAACAAATGAACTCAGCCTTTGTGCAGTATTATCTGGTTCTCCACAGTGTCACTTCTGAGTAATGAATAATTTGATTAAAATATTATGAAACTATTATTTAGGAAATGTTTGTGTTGAATTTAAATCCTCCATTTTGAAAAGAGAGAAATTTCCTCTTTCTTGAACTGGCATAACTGTTTTCATGCTCTTCTGGCATAGTTTGTATTTGCTTTTGTGAAATTATCCTCATGAATATTAATTAGGGCTGTGAGAATTTTAAAAGAAACTTTGAAGATGATTTGTATTTATCCTAATATAAATTATAAATTAAATGTTGTCTAATGTTTTCTAGCAGAGCATTTCACTCATGTGGAATAATGAATTAAACATTTAAAGTAAACAAAGAAAGAAAAAATATCTAAGGTCCTGAAATAGTAACCAATTCATCATTCTTTTTCACTGATAATCAATCCAATAACTCATACATGAATTTAGGAAGATTTTGTCCTCACAGCATACACATTACTATGTTAACTAGTTTTATTAATCATCTGCATTTAGCTTGTTATTACACATATACATTGAGATTATTTTTAATTACATATGATAGACTTACATGTGACACACTGTTGACGTTTATTGTACATAATGATCAACTGAAGTGAATTTATATGTTAGAATTGTAATTGTTGTAGTCATATATAACAAAATTCAAATGTCAAATAAGTGCTCAGTGAGTTAGTAAACACACTTTAATAATTACTTGCTTGAGTTTGTTTTGCTTATCATAGTAATCACTTCTCCTAGTTTTCATTAAATATTTATTGAATGTGAATGAAAGATCCAGTGCCACTAAGAGATATTGTCAACAACCTGTAGTAGTAAATACATGTGATATATATTAATGTTTTTATTAATGCATAATAATTATACATAATAATGTGTTACATTCATTTTGACATAATCATACATGCGTGGAATTAATTTGTTCCATTTTAGGCTCTAGTAGTTCCTCTTTTCTTATCATCCTCTCTAACCCTGCTCCCCTTTCTCTACTGGTCTTCCCTCTATTTATTATTTTTTAATTGATATATATATATATATATATATATATATAGATAGATAGATAGATAGATAGATAGATAGATATACACATACATAATGGTAGAATTCAGTGCACTGAATTCTATAGAATATGTGCACTATAATTTGGTCATCTTCATTCCACAGTTCTTCCTTTTCCTGTCTCTCCTCAGTCTTCCTCAGTTTCCTTTCTCTACTCCACTGATCTCCCTTCTAATATCATGGGAACCCCCCTCCTTATTTTGTTCTAGCTTCCACATATGAGAGAAAACATTCATCTCTTGACTTTCTGACTGGCTTATTTCACTTAGTGTTACATTCCCCAGTTCCATCCATTTTCCATTAAATGCTATGATTTCATTCTTTTTTATTGCTGAGTAAAACTCCATTGTGTATAAATACTGCCTTTCCTTTTCCATTCCTCTGTTGATAAGGCATTGGGGCCAGATCCATAATTATTGATTTTTACAATAGCTGTTATGGTTTGCATCTGGAATGCCCCCCAAAAGTCTCATATGTTAAAGGCTTAGCCCCCAGTGCAACAGTGTTCAGAGGTGGAAAAGTGATTAGGTCATGAGGGCTCTGACCTAATTGGTGAATTAATCCATTGATAGCTGAGTGGACTACTGGGAGATGATGTAAACTATGTAAGAGGTAGGTCTAGTTGGAGGAAATAAGTCCCTGGGTCTCTGCCCTGGAAGAGTTTTATCTTGTTCCTGGGCCCTTCCTTACTTGCCTGTGTTCTCTTTCTCTCCCCCAATCTCTGCTTTCTGGCTGCCACACTTTTCTGTCATCACATTCTGCTTTGCTTTAGGCCCAAAGTGATAGAGCCAGTTGACCATGGGCTGAAGCCTGCGGAAATCAGGAGCAAAAATAAATCTTTCCTCCTTTAGGTTGTTTGTTAGGTATTTTGGTCACAGCAATGGAAAGCTAACTAATCCAACATGTTTTGAGACATATTGGAATTGTCCTTGTTGTATAATAAGACTAATTTTCAAGAGTAGTTTTAGTTTCATAAATAAATTGAGCAGAAAGTTATAGAAGTGGGCTCATATACTCTTGTTCCATTCAGGCACAGTTTTCTTCTCTGTCAACATCCCACTCCTGTGGTATATTTGTTACTGTCAATGAGCCTGACACACATTATCACCCTGAGACCATGATTAGAGTTCACTCTTAATATTGTACATTCTGTGGATTTTGAAAAATGTAAAAGGACTTCTGTCCTCCATTATAGTGATACATAATACTTACACATAGTAATTTTACTGCCCTAAGAACTATCTTCTGTGCTATTTGTTCCTCTTTTCCTTGAACCCCTCACAATCACTGATCTTTTTACTGTCTCCAGCTTTGCCTTTTCTATAATGTTATATAATTGGAATTATATAGTATGTAGCTATTTTAGATTGACTTCTTTCACTTAGTAATATGCATTTAAGGTTCTTACATGTCTTTTCAGGACTTGACGCTAATTTCTTTTTAGTGATGAATAATGCTCCGAAGTCTGGATGTACCATGGTTTATCCTTTATTTACTGAAATTCTGTCCATATTTTATGACTAATGATACTGAATCTGAGATCTAGTAAATTGCTCAGATTCACATATATAATTCATATGAAGTTGAGAATAAAATCCATCATCTAAATCTAAAAGTAGAAAGTTCACACATATTTGGTGAGTAAAAGATGATTTTATATACATGAATTGGTTTTTAGCAGCACCTGCCCTTTTGTTTGCCTTTGTGTATTGACGTATATAAAAGTGTTCATGTGACTATGTGGATTTATGATGATACTTTGAAGTTTAATTTTTTTTTGCAAACTGCGCAAATAGCTGTAGATTATTCCTGGAAAAATAATAAAGAATATATTGAAAATAATTCTGATAATGCAAGCACAAGCAAACAGAGCAGAGAAAAGAGCAGAGATGAGGCTTCTTTCCAAAAAGCTCATGAGCTTAATTTTAATGTAAAAACAAAGATGGCCCAAACAGACCTGAAATGGGTAAGGCAAAAATAAGTTGTAAGACCACTCAAAAATAGATTTATATATAGCTACTTTTGTACTGATGAACTGTATCCTATAGTCTCTTGAGAGAGTAACCATCAATATGTAATATATGAACCTTTACAATTAGAAAGACATTGGAAAAATTGTTTTATATTTATCTTATTCTTTTAAGTTATATTTTATGATCTAAAATAAATACACAAAGTATCTGGATATGTTTTATAACTAAATATACTTGTTTATTTATTTTAGGAGCATGTATCCAAAAGTTGTTTTTACTAATGAATTATATAGTCACAAGGATTTGGAGATCTATATTCTAAACTGTATTAGTACTGTTTTGAAAAGTTTCATGCCAACTTAACTGAGTTATTTCAATGTTGTATCTTTCCTTTCCCTATTACATTTATGTAGATATATGTTACCTTCCCTTCCTTTAGTGAAAGACTCATTCATCTTTCTAACTAAGAACAGGCCTTCTGCCTTTGTGATTTTGACCCTAACACTTTCCAGTTTTGTTGACTTTGTTTTTATTACTCTCACCCATTTTCTTCTGGATTTCAGTCCCTCTTTTGCCACTAGCTTCTCCTCAGCCTATAAGTTTTTCTTCCATTTTTTAAATTAACCAATAAATGCTTTCCTTAAACATATCTCTTTTAAATCTTCTGCCTTCCCTTATTTTATTTCCACTTGAAAATTTATACTCAGGGCTCAGTGGTAACGCACTTGTCTGGCATGTGTGAGGCACTGGGTTCGATTCTCAGCACCGTGTATAAATAAATAAAATAAAGGTCTATCAACAACTAAAAAAAAATTCTATACTCACTGAACTTTTTGAGGGCTGACAATACACAAGAATCACCTCTGTTCTTTCCAGAGTTCAGTAGGTTCTGTGGTATGGGGTAAATATTTTCTAAATGTTTACCTAATGATGAATATTACATTATGAGTAACTCACAGTTCTAGTCACAAAGTCTCAGACCTGGCCCTGCAGAAACTTAGGCTCCATTAGGGAGGTAAGACCTGCTTATGAGGAATCAGCAGGAGACCAAGTCCAAGTAAAGGAGTTATTTCTTCCCAGTGAGCCAGCTGCAAACTAGATTGTGAGAAATAGATAGGATTTGGAGAAGAATGGTATTACAGCTTGAAAGTGATTGTGGATAAAAATAAAGTGTTTCTGAAATTATTATGAGGACAGATAACGTTGGAAAGAAGTAAGAAGATCCATTTGGGATATGTCAAGTTGATATAACTTGATAGAGGTAATGAGGTGAGTATTATTTTTGGTACTGGGAATTGAACCCAGGACGACTTAACCACTGAGCCATATCCCCAGCCCTTTTTTGTATTTTATTAGAGATAGAGTCTCTCTGAGTTGCTTTGGGCCTTGCTAAGTTGTTGAGGCTGGCTTTGAACTCATGATCCTCCTGTCTCAGCCTCCCCAGCCACTGGGTTTACAGGTATGCACCACCATGCCCTGCAAGCCAAAAAAATTATGTGTTGGAAAAAGAACTTTGAAGTAGAAGTCATTGTCATAATGTATACGAGTGCTGTCCCTCTTCCTTAGTAGTGGTCTTGTGTAAGTAATTTGTTTCCTTAGTCCAAGAAAGTTCAACTGGATAAATTCTAAGTCCCTTTTAGAATCAGTCATCAAAATTTCTTTGTGATACATGGTATTGTATATGATGTTTCACCTGGAAAGGTGACTGTCACTATTTCTGAGGGTCTGCACTGTGCATAACAAGTTTTGTAAAGCTAGAAGGAAATTAGGACTCATATTCAGAATATAAATTCTAATTGATAAGATAGATATACATAATAGTTAAAAATTATATAATGTCATTAGAGTTAATCAGATTTATATAACTAAATGCCACATTCACGACATAATGTGTAAGGGCCCTAAATTTGTAGGAAGATATGAAATGTGGAATTAGAATAGGTAGAAAACATAGGTATATTGAATAGATATGGAGTAGGAGTACATTCTTTTTGACCAGTGAAAGGATTTTATCAAAAATGCAGAGTTAAAAATTATAGCCAAAACTATGGAATAATTACAAAGTCAGTGTTAGCCAGGGGATAGGAGAAGAAGAAACAAGTGCATAGAGCATAGAGGACTTTTTTTAGGGCATTGGTAATACTCTGTATGATAATACATCTGTTTCCAGTTGTGTTAATGTTTACCTTTAAAGCCTGCCCGTACTCAGTTCCAGGAAGCTTGGAAGACCCTTGTTTTGATCCCAGTTGTGCTCTTGGCTCACTTTCTTCCCTCTCCAAGCTGGTTCACTGTTAGCCTTTGGTTTCTTCATCTAACTCAGCAACACTGAAGTAGATAATATTGTTGCCTTTATTTTTGTGATAAAGAAATGCAAGATAAAGGCAAGCAAATTAACTTACTAAGGTCCAGGAATTAAACTCAAGTATGTGTTCTTCACCACTGTACCAGTGATTTCTCAATAGTGCTTGCCCATCAAAATCACTTGTGAAGTATGTTAAAATAATAATGTCTTAACCCTATTTCTGGAGTCTCATTCAGCAGGTGACATTTATTCTTAGCGGCCCTGTGAAGTTATTTTTAAAATTTTGCTTCAAAAGTTCTTGTAGTACTTTATACCCAAAGGATTTTCATTGGTATTTGTGTTGTCGACAGATCAGAAGTCTTGCTTGTTCTGATTTTCAGTCCTAGTGTATAGGTATTCTCTTTTGTTACTTAGAAGTTCTGTGTCAAAGTTTACCTGATCTTTGATAAATGAATTAAAATACTTAATTTTACTTGAAAATTTGCAAATAATTCATTTTTTTGCAAATCACTTTATTGAAGTTGAAAAGAAAAGAAAAACTTTGGCACTGTAAGGAATGTAGTATCAAAATAGTTGAAACTTACTTTGACCTTTTCATTGAGTGCAATTTATCCACCAATAGAGATTTTGTTTTTCTCCCCCTTTGTACTGGGATTGAACCCAGGGACTTGCATACAATAGCAGGTGTTCTACCACTGAACTACATCCACAGCCATTTTAAAATTTATATTTTAAGACAGGCTCTCACTGTGTTGTCCAGGGTGATTCTCCTAGGTGTCCTTGTGATTCTCCTGCCTCAGCCTCCTGACTGTAGGATGCTATGTTTTGTTGATGTAGTCCTAAATTGAGATTTTTTTAAAGAGTAGGGAACTGTAAGCCTGTATCTTATTAATACAAGCTTAGCCTCTGGTACCTAATTTTAAGATTGGTAGTAGTTTTTGGAGGATACTCATTTATGCTATAAGCTTAGATAGCTGGAAATTACTTTAGAAAGAGTAATATTTGAATCTTTGGTGCCATTAAAGTCACCTTAGCTACTTGACAAATTTTAGCTTTGTGTTTTGAAGTAGGTACAGGCAGTTTTAAAAGGCTTTAAAATTTTTTAGATTTAACTTATCTGTAAGTGTAGTTAAAGAAAACTTTAAAAGGAAGCAATAACTCTTTAAAAAGGCAAGATATTTGCTAATAATGATAAATTGTGGGTTTTTTTGAAAAAATGTTTATTTTTTGGTTATAAATGGACACAATACCTTAAATAGAGTATTTTATGTGGTGCTGAGGATTGAATCCAGGGCCTCAGACGTGCTAGGCAAGTGCTCTCCAACTGAGTCACAACCCCAGCCCCTGATAATTGCTTTTTTAATTTCAGTCATTTCTATTTTTTTGCAATAGTTATATGCAGGAGCATCACAAGTTTGCAACCAGCTTCAGCAAATTAATGAGACAGTGTCTCAAGATAAGAAGTAAAAAAGGGCTGGGGATATAGCACCCTGAATGGGAGAGCATCCCTCAGTTTAATTCCCAGTACTATAAAAATTAAAAAAATTAAATGACTAACAGTGCTGAATGTTCATGTCATAAGCAGTGCTCAACATTCTGTGTAAACCTGTGTACTCTTTTTTCAGTCTGATCACTAAAGACTCCTTCACCTTAATTATTGAGATATGTTAAAAAAAAAGATGTAAAATGAAAACTTCTGCCAAGAGGAAGATACTGTTTAAGTATGAAAAAAGCCCACAGACGGAGAAAATATTTGCAAATATGTATCTGATAAATTTATATCACCAAAACATAAAGAAGTCTTAAAAATCACCAGTGACAAAACAAACAACCCCATTTAAAAGTGGGTAAAGACCTGAACAAACAACAAAGATACACAGATGACAAAAAAGCCTTTGAAAGATGCTGGGTATCATCTTACGAAATTGACGGTGAGATACCAGTACATACCTGTTTGAATGGCTAGATTTCAAAATAATGATACCACCAATATAAGCTAGAATATTGAACAACAAGATGTCTTCATTGCTAGTAGAAATGCAAAATGACACAGCCATTTTTGGAAGCTAAACACATTCTTATCATATGATCAAGCAGTTGTGTTCCTGGACATTTTCCCAAATGTGTTAAAAACTTATGTTCACACAAAAATCTGCCCACAAATGTTTGTAAGCCACTTTATTCCTAATTACCAAAACATGGACACAACCAAAATGTCCTTCAGTAGGGTGAATGGCAGATAATGTATCAAGCCACTAAAAAGAAATAAAGGGACCTTAAAATGCATATTACCAAGTGAGAAAAGCCAATATGAAAAGACTATATACTGTATGATTCCAAATATGTGTGGGAAAAAGCAGAACTATAGAGATAGTGAAAATATCAGTGATTATAAGAGATTGTGGGGAGGAGGTAGAGAAGGAAAGGTTGAGTATATGGAATATTGGAGAATTTCAGTACAGTGATATGTTATAATAACTCAATGGTGAGATATGACATTGAGCATTTGTCAAAACTTATAAAACAGGGATGGGGTTGTAGCTCAGTGGTAGAGGACTTGCCTAGCATATGTGAGGCAATGGGTTCAATTCTCAGCACTGCAAATAAATAAATAAATAAATACATAAATAGATGTCCATCAATAACTAAAAAAATATATATTAGAAAAACCTTATAGAACAGTACAGAATGAATCTTAATGTGCCAATTAACAATGTGCCAATATTTTTTCATCAATTGTAACAAACATATCACACTAATTATAATAAATGTATTATACTAGTAAAAAATATTAGTATTTAGGGAAACTGGTAGGAGGGACTAGTCAATTGTATTGTGTAATTGTTACATACGATAGTGTATTGTATGATTGTTCACCGAAATGGAAAATGGGTCAGCTCAGCAATTATTTACTAAATACTGAAATGGGAAATGGGTCAGTTTAGAAATTATTTACTAAACAAAGACTGTGAACGACTAGGTTTTTATAGCCCCATTCTTTAAAGAACTTATAGACAGCTTTTTAAAAAAGTTTTTTTTTAGTTGTAGATTAACATAATACCCTTATTTTATTTTAATGTAGTGCTGAGGATTGAACCCAATGCCTTACATGTGCTAGGCAAGCACTCTACCACTGAGCCACTGGGGTTGTGGCTCAGTGGTAAAGTGCTTATACACAGCTCTTAGTCAAAACAAATAGTGATTTGAGATAGCATATAATTATATCTGAGTAAGTTGAGTGGTCTGAAATTATTTTAATCTTTGAAAGACCTGGGATTTAGATGTAGGCTTAACTAGTTAGGTGATCTTATTCCAGTTACTTAACCTTTCAAGATTTCCTGTGTATCTGCTATATAACGTGGTAGTCATAAAAAGTTCATTAAGAAATGTGAACCATCTGATACAAAGTAAGCACTCAAATATTATTTTCAATGATTAGTTATATATTTTTTTCATCTGAATGTTTACCTTGAATGTTCAATCCCATTTTGGCTATTTTTTTCCTGGATTTCCACCTCCACTTCCAGATCACTACAGTCAAGCATGTGGGATTATTATTTGCTTGCTGATTTAATGCATTCTAGTTTCTACATTGGAGAAGGAATTGCTTTTACAGCTGTCTTCAGACCAAGCAGGCAGCCCAATTATGATAATATAACACTTTTTTAAAAAATAATTTTAAAACAACAGAAACCAGCTCATGCCCATAAAAATGTACATGTCAGGGACCTGAAGAATAGGTCTCAGATAATCTTTTCCTTGAAATATAAGTTTAATGAAAAAACTTTTTTCAAAAATTACAATTTTAAGGATGTTTTCTGACTTATTAATGTTCTAAATAAACCAAAACTATGGATATTTTACTCTAAAAATCCAGAAGTTATTTTTCTGTTTTCTAATGTTGTAATAGACTCCCCTAAATTCAGTCTTTAACACCTAATAATTTGATTATTTATAGAAAGATGACTGTAACTGTGTATCTTTTTCTTTTTCCCAAAATATAGGGAGAAGGAAACAAGAAATAGTTACAAAAGTGTAACTATCACTTTTAGGTTAGACAATCTACAGAAAAATAGAAAACAAATTTAAAATTATTGAAATTATAGAATGAGCCTAAGTCAGTACATTCTATTTTGTCTCTAACGGGAAATTGCTTTAAGAATAAATGGAGGAACTCTACAGGACAAAAAAAAAAATTTTTTCCCTGGGGGAGATGGTTTAAAAACTTTAAAATAAACCAAGTATTTATTATTTAACATTGGGTAGATTTGGCCTTGCTCCTCCTTAAAAGGAGAATACCTTTTTTTAAAATATTTATTTTATAGTTGTAGTTGTCAATACCATTATTTTATTTATTTATTTATTTTTGAGGTGCTGAGGATCGAACCCAGGGCCTTGCACATGCTAAGCAAGCTCTCTACGGCTGAGCCACAACCCCAGCCCCCACCCCAGGAGGACACCTTTTATTAAATAAATTTCCAAGTTCTATACTCATATTGATAACAGCATTATGTAAACAGGACAGTTAACATGTTCTCAGACTGATGCCAATGTAACCCGTTTATGTATGTATGTATGTATGTATGTATGTGGTGCTGGGGATTGAACCCAACATTTTGTGCATGTGAGGCAAACACTCTACCAACTGAGCTATATCCCCAGCCCTAACACATACTTTCATGAAGTTGTCAGAATGATACCAGCATTCGGTAAAGCTGAGCATATGTTAGACAGATGACTTCTGTGTCTTTTCTGTATATTAAAGGCAACGCTGAGTTTTGCGTAAACAGAGTAAGTTGAGATGATACATCTAAGTTATTATTAGAACTGTAACTTTCTGAGGAAATGTCTTCTAAAATTTTTTTATGATTCTACTTTAAAAATGATAATAGTAATGTTGCTGTTAATCTGAATTCAATAAAAGAAAGACATTAGGCTTTTTAAAATTTAAAAAAAAAACAATTTTTATGGAAAACTACTTTAAGGACAGAGATTTCCTGGGCACTAAAGAAGAATTCATTATGTAAGTAAGAAAAGCTTCAAAGAACAAATTGGATGTGTACAAGTTAAAATTTGTTCCAATAACTCAATCCCACTTTCTCCTATTTTTTATATCACCATTTTTTTCAGTTATGTCAAATTATTACTCAAATAAGTAATAAAATAAAAAAAATTTTTTTAAGAAAAATCTTTTTATTTTTATAGATGGACACAATATATTTATTTTGTTTTATTTTTATGTGGTGCTGAGGATCAAACCCAGTGCCTCACATGTGCGAGATAAACACTCTGCCACTGAGCCACAACCCCAACCCATGCACTTGTTTCTGAACATCCTAATCTTGAATGTCCAGCTCCCAAAAGGAGCAAAAACTAAAGAGAGAAAAAGGGAACTGGTCCATTGAGCACCTTGGAAATGACTCCAGCCTGAGCCTGATGTGCTTGAAACAGTTGGGGGAGAGGTGCAACAATGGCTTCCTACTTTATGTCTGTGCCTTCATGATCATAATGAGTAATCAGTGATCGTAGCACAACATAGGATACTATTTGCTCACTCTGGTTCTCCCTAACTGTATGGAAACGTTACAAGAGCGTATGTATGACTACTTGCTACTGGGCTGGGGATAGAAAATGAATAGCCACTCCTAAGCTAAGACTGCAGTTGACCAAAATTGTCCACCATTTACTGTTCAGATCTTCTGTGGAAGTTGGAAACTGTGTTAGTCAGCTTTTCATTGCTGTGACCAAAGTACCTGGCAAGCACAAACTAGAGGAGGAAAAGTTTATTTTGGCTCACAGTTTCAGACCATGGTTGGCCAACGTCATTGCTCTGGACCAGAGGTGAGGCTGACTATCTTGGTGGGAGGGCATGGCAAAGGAAAACTACTCAGATCATTTGGCAGTCAGGAAAGAGTGGGGAGAAAGGGCTTTGAGAAGTTAAACCCTTCCAGGACATGCCCCCAGTGATCTGTTTCCTCAAACTAGATCCCACCTCCGAGCAAATTAATCAATGGATTAATTCACTAATGAAATCAGAATCCTCATCCTTAAAAGCCCCACCTCTGAATTTTGCTGCATTGGGGACCATGCTTTTAATACTTGACCTTTTGAGGGGACATTCATATCCAAACCCTGACAGAAGCCTTCAGTAGTCTTCAAAGTTCCAAAATAATTGCATCTGACACATTCTGCCAGTGTCTGTATTGGGAGACCTACTGTGTCTTCTATTCTGCTTGTTTCCCCAAATCCTCTCCTGTGATGTTCTAAGTGGTTTCTATAATTTTTGCTTAATCCCAATTTTTATTTCCACTTAACTATGAAAATGATGTTTCAAAAATACAAATTGAAGGGGCTAGGGATATAGATAAAGTAGATAAAAGTGCATGCCTTGCAATGCACAAGGCCCGGCACCATACACACAAACAAAAACTGATTTCTAGCCTCTTATATACATACCTGTAATCCTAATAGTTCTTGAGGCTGAGGCAGGAGGATTATGAATTCAGAGCCATCCTCAGCAACTTAAAGAGGCTCTATCTCAAAATATAAAAAGGGCTGGGATGTGGCTCAGTGATTAAGCACCCCTGTGTTCAATCCTAGCAATCAGAGAAATGCAAATCAAAACTACTCTAAGATATCATCTCACTCCAGTCAGAATGGCAGCTACTATGAAGACAAACAGCAATAAGTGTTGGCAAGGATGTGATGAGTCCCACTCATACATTGCTGATGAGGCTGCAAATTGGTACAGCCAATTTGGAAAGCTGTATAGAGATTCCTTGGAAAAGTGGGAATGGAACCACCATTTGATCCAGCTATTCCTCTCCTCAGACTATACCCAAAGGACTTAAAAGCAGCATTCTACAGGAACACAGCCACATCAATGTTCATAGCAGCACAATTCACAATAGTTATACTGCGGAGCCAACCTAGATATCCTTCAGTGGATGAATGGATAAAAAAAAAATGTGACATATATACACAATGGAATTACTCAGAATTAAAAAAGAACAAAATCATTGTATTTGCAGGTAAATGAATGGCATTGGAGAAGATAATGCTAAATGAAGTCAGCCAATCCCCCAAAAAACAAATGCTGAATGTTTTCTCTGATATAAGGAGGTTGACTCATAGTGGGGTAGGGAGGGAGAGCATGGGATAGATGAATTCTAGATAGGGAAGAGGGGTGGAAAGAAAAGGGAGGGGACAGGGGATTAGCAAGGATGGCAGAATGTGATGGACATCATTATACAAAGTACAAGTATGAAGACTTGAATTGGGTGTCAGCATACTTTATATACAAACAGAGATACAAAAATTGTGGTATATATGTGTATTAAGAATTGTAATGCAAAAAAAAACAAAACCCCAAAACAAAAACAACAAAGTACATATATAAAGGCATAAAAAATAATTAGCATGATGAGTTACTCTATAAATAATGTAATAATTTGTGCCAAAAAATTAAATAATGGTTTCTATGGAAATAAAAATAAATTATCTCTAGATTACTCAAAAACAAAAACAAACCCAAACAAACAAAAGACCTTTTAATAGCATTCTGTTGTTTTTAGTATATCCTCTTATACTTGAGGTGTCTGTTATAATTTAGACATGAGGTGTCCTCCAAAAGTTCATGTGTGAGACAATGCAAGAAAGTTTAGAGGTGAAATGATTGGGTTATGAGAGCCTTAACCTAGTAAGTGCATTAATCCACTGATATGGATTAACTGAGTACTAACTGTAGGCAGATAGTGTGTGGCTGGAGGAAGAAGGCCGCTGGGGGCTTGTCTATATTATTTTGTCTCTGGTGAGAGCAACTCTTCTCTCTTCCTGTCTCCTGTTCCCTCCCCCTTCCTTCTTGGTAGCTTTGTTATGAGCTGCTTTCCTCCATCACATTCTACCAGGAAGTTCTGCCTTCACCTTGGGCCCAGAGCACTGGAGCCAGCCATCTGTGGACTGAGACTTCTGAAACCATGAGCCCCAATAAACTTTTCCTCTTTTTCGTTGCTGTTGTTGGTTGTTTGGGTACAGTGTTCTTCCTGGTGTTCCTAGTGTATCCCTTGACTGACTCTCTACTTTTATTGCTGCATGCCCTGCTTCTCTTAGCCAGTTAACTATGATATGTCTTTTTGATCTTTAATTATGTACACATTTGTCAACTAAGTCTCTCTGGATATGCAACCCATTTCTCCTTACTCATAGGTCCTTTTTCCATTCTTTCTTAGAGCACTGCATATCTACTTTTCATATGACTCTGCACTATTATTGTATTTATCTGTTTAATTTTTTTTTCACTGAGAACACAGCTTGTAGAATGATTTTGAGACAGCTGAAGATTGTTACTCAATTGGTATATCATTTAGCAGAACACATTTAGATGTGGTCTGGGACTATTTAGCTTTTTAAAAAATTCTTAATCATAAGGATATACTGATAGAGATAAACTTTAATCACAATAAAAATTATAATTCTGTAAACTAATTCCAGATGATCTGTGTTTGATTCTTAAGTATTATTTATTGAAATTATTATCTAAACAAAACCAAATATGTTGCCAGGTGCAGTAGTGCATGCTTGTAATCCCAGAGACTCAGGAGGCTGAGGCCGGAGGATTGCCAGTTCAAAGCCAGCCTCAAGCAATGTTGAGGCCCTAATCAACTCAGACCCTGTCTCCAAATAAAATACAAAATAGTGTTGGGGATGTGGCTCAGTGGCCGAGTGTCACTGAGTTCAATCCCTGATACCCCCCAATGCTCCCCAAAACAACCAAAAACTAAATATGTTACCTTTTTAACCATTGCCTCCAGGCACTGCACATGTAAATATTTATTTTTCTTTCTTTAAATTTTTATACATTTAAATTTTTTTATTAGAAAAGGGGGCAAAAATCCTGCTTAGCCTATCAAAGTGTCTTAAAGTACATTTAAAAAATATGGTAGCTATTAAATTCAGTTTGCCTTTTTACTTAGTAGCAGTAAATCTGCACGTATCCATATGTTTTGAAGTTTTCTCATATTGTTTAAAGTCAACAAAAATTACAAAATATTTTCCTAAGTGTTAAATTAGAAAATTCTAAAATAAGATTCAAAAACTGTTTTATTTCCATTTTTAAGAATAGCTTTTAATTTACAGACAAATTGCAAAGATAATACAGGGTTTCCATATGTCCCTCTCCTGATTTCCCTTATTACTATTACTATATTAACATCATTTTAGTGCATTTCTCACAACCAAGGTATTAACATTGGTACATTTCTATTAATGAACATGTGTACTTTTCTTATTTGGATTTCACTAGTTTTCCCCTCTGTCTTACCTTTCTCCTTCCCTGGTTATCTAGTATACCACATTATATTTAGTTCTTGGTCTCCTTAGGTTCTACTAGTCTGTGATTATCTTTTTTTTTTTTTTTTTTTGGACCAGAGATTAAACCCGAGAGCACTTAACCACTGAGTGACGTCCCCAGCCCTTTTTATTTTTTTATTTTGAGATAGGGTCTTGCTAAGTTGCTGACACTGGCTTTGAACTTGTAATCCTCCTGCCTCTGTCTCCTGAGCCACTGGGATTACAGCCTGCACCACCACACCTGGCTTTCTGTGATCATCTTGTTTTTGATGATCATGATAATTTTGAGGGGGTATCAGTCAGGTTTTTTTTTTTTTTTGTACAGTGTTCCTCAACTTGCATCTTTCTTAGGTTTTTCTCATGATTACATTATAATTATAGGTTTTAGGGAAGAACACCTCAGAGGTGAAGTACCATTTTCAACATATTACTTGAAGGGTACATGCTGTTATGGAGATTACTCAGAAAACTTAGAATGAAACCACCATTTGACCCAGCTATCCCATACCTTGGTTTATACATCAAAATCAGCATACTACAGTGATGCAGCTACATTGATGTTTATGAAAGCTCAATTCACAACAACTAAACTATGGAACCAATCTAGATTCTTTCAACAGATGAATAGATAAAGAAAATGTGGCACACACACACAATAAATATTACTCAGCCTTAAAGAACAATGAAATTATGGCATTTGCAGGTAAATGGATGGAACTAGAGAATATCAGGCTAAGCAAAATAAGCCACTGCCAAAAACCAAAAGCCAAATGCTTTCTCTGATACAAGGAGCTGTGGTGATGCGAAGGATGGTAGAATGAGACAGACATTATTACCCTATATACATGTATGATTTTACTAGTGGAATGACTCTGAATCATGTACAACCAGAAGAATGAGAAGTTATGCTCCATTTGTGTACAAAGTGTCAAAGAGCATTCTACTGACATGTATAATTAATTAGAACAAATTTAAAACTTTTTTTTAGAAAGGGTACATGTTGTCAGTATGATTTATTACCGATGATTTATTATTATTTATAACTTTTATCACTTGGCCAAAGTAGTATTTGACAAGTTTCTAAGTTACTTTCTTTCCTCCTTATTAATGTACTCAGTGAAGCCATCTTCAGGGGGTGGGGATTTAAGCTCTATTTCTTTGAGTGGCAAATGTCTATTCAAGTTATTTGGAATTCTATATGGGAGATTTGTCTCTTTTCCCCTTTTATTTACTCAATCATTTTTTAATATGAGAATGAACTTGTGAGTATTCATTTCATACTTTTTAAATATTTTTTAGTTGTAGATGAACACAATATCTTTATTTTTATTTATTTGTTTTTATGTGGTGCTGAGGATCGAACACAGGTCCTTGTGCATGCAAGGCAAGCGCTCTACCACTGAGCCATAACCCCAGCCCTCATTTCATACTTTAGGTTGATCATAATCCTATACTACTTTATTTTGTGGTTTAAATTGTTCCATTCTTGGCCTTTGGGAGATCTTTTAGGTTGATTCCTCGATCCCTTTGACAGGGTCCCCATTTGCAGGGAGGGTACACTTTCTTACCTTCTGGCATATTCCCTACCCTAGCCCTTGAATCAGACTTTTCTGTAAGGAATCTTGCTTCCTTTTAGTAGAGAATGGAATTTGACACCAAGATCTGGGCACTACTTTGGGTAGTGCAGTTTTGTGGGATTTTGACAAATGCAGTCATGTATCCTCAACTGCAATACCATATAAATAAAAAATTGGAAACAACTGACAGTAATATGAAGTCTTCCAGCCCGTTAACATCATATCTCTCTGTTCATTTTTGATTTCTTAACTGTATTTTGGAGTTTTCCACATACAGATCATGTGCATATTTGTCAAATTATACCTGAAATATAATGATCATAATTTTTAAAAAATACCAATTTCTCACTGAAATTATATAGGAGAACAGTTAATTTTGGTATAATGACTTTGTTTTTTTTTATTATTATTTTTTTTATTGGTTGTTCAAAACCCTACAAAGCTCTTGACATATCATATTTCATACATTAGCATACATTAGCTTCAAGTGAGTTATGAATTCCCTTTTTTACCCCAAGTACAGATTGCAGAATCACATGGGTTACACATCCACATTTTTACATAATACCATAATAGTAACTGTTGTATTCTGCTACCTTTCCTATCCTCTACTATCCCCCCTCCCCTCCCCTCCCATCTTCTCTCTCTACCCCTTCTACTGTAATTCATTTCTCACCTTGTTTATTTTCCCATTCCACTTACAACCTCTTATATGTAATTTAGTATAACAATGAGGGTCTCCCTCCGTTTCCATGCAATTCCCCTTTTCTCTCCCTTTCCCTCCCACCTCATGTCTCTGTTTAATGTTAATCTTTTTTTCCTGCTCTTCCTCCCTGCTTTATTCTTAGTTGCTCTCATTATATCAAAGATGACATTTGGTATTTGTTTTTTAGGGATTGGCTAGCTTCACTAAGCATAATCTGCTCTAGTGCCATCCATTTCCCTGCAAATTCCAAGATTTTGTCATTTTTTAGTGCTGCGTAATACTCCATGGTGTATAGATGCCACATTTTTTTAATCCATTCATCCATTGAAGGGCACCTGGGTTGGTTCCACAATCTAGCTATTGTAAATTGTGCTGCTATGAACATCGATGTGGCAGTATCCCTGTAATACGCTCTTTTAAGGTCTTCAGGGAATAGTCCGAGAAGGGCAATAGCTGGGTCAAATGGTGGTTCCATTCCCAGCTTTCCCAGGAATCTCCATACTGCTTTCCAAATTGGCCGCACCAATTTGCAGCCCCACCAGCAATGTACAAGAGAACCCTTTTCCCCACATCCTCGCCAGCACTTGTTGTTGTTTGATTTCATAATGGCTGCCAATCTTACTGGAGAGAGATGGTATCTTAGGGTGGTTTTGATTTGCATTTCTCTGACTGCTAGAGATGATGAGCATTTTTTCATGTACTTGTTGATTGATTGTATGTCCTCCTCTGAGAAGTTTCTGTTCAGGTCCTTGGCCCATTTGTTGATTGGGTTATCTGTTATCTTATTGTCTAATTTTTTGAGTTCTTTGTATATTCTGGATATTAGGGCTCTATCTGATGTGTGAGGAGTAAATATTTGTTCCCATGATGTAGGCTCCCTATTTACTTCTCTTATTGTTTCTCTTGCTGTGAAAAAACTTTTTAGTTTGAGTAAGTCCCATTTGTTGATTCTTGCTATTAACTCTTGTGCTATGGGTGTCCTATTAAGGAATTTGGAGCCCGACCCCACTATATGTAGATCGTAGCCAACTCTTTCTTCTATCAGACGCAGAGTCTCTGATTTGATATCAAGGTCTTTGATCCATTTTGAGTTAACTTTTGTGCATGGTGAGAGGAGGGGGTTCAGTTTCATTTTGTTGCATATGGATTTCCAGTTTTCCCAACACCATTTGTTGAAGATGCTATCCTTCCTCCATTGCATGTTTTTAGCCCCTTTATCAAATATAAAATAGTTGTAACTTTGTGGATTGGTCTCTGTGTCCTCTATTCTGTACCATTGGTCCACCCGCCTGTTTTGGTACCAGTACCATGCTGTCTTTGTTACTATTGCTCTGTAATATAGTTTGAAATCTGGTATCGCTATACCACCTGATTCACACTTCCTGCTTAGAATTGCTTTTGCTATTCTGGGTCTTTTATTTTTCCATATGAATTTCATGATTGCTTTATCTATTTCTACAAGCAATGCCTTTGGGATTTTGATTGGCATTGCATTAAACCTTTATAGAACTTTTGGTAATATCGCCATTTTGATGATGTTAGTTCTGCCTATCCATGAACAGGGTATATTTTTCCATCTTCTAAGATCTTCTTCTACTTCTTTCTTTAGGGTTCTGTAGTTTTCATTGTATAAATCTTTCACCTCTTTTGTTAGGTTGATTCCCAAGTATTTTATTTTTTTTGAGGATATTGTGAATGGAGTGGTTTTCCTCATTTCCATTTCAGAAGTTTTGTTGCTGATATACAGGAATGCCTTTGATTTATGCGTGTTGATTTTATATCCTGCTACTTTGCTGAATTCATTTATTAGTTCTAGTAGTTTTTTTGTAGACCCTTTTGGGTCTTCTAGGTATAAAATCATGTCATCCGCAAATAATGATAATTTAAGTTCTTCTTTTCCAATTTTTATGCCTTTAATTTCTTTTGTCTGTCTAATTGCTCTGGCCAGTGTTTCGAGAACTATATTGAATAGAAGTGGTGATAGAGGGCATCCCTGTCTTGTTCCAGATTTTAGAGGGAATGCCTTCAATTTTTCTCCATTCAGAATGATGCTAGCCTGAGGCTTAGCATAGATAGCTTTTACAATGTCAAGGTAATTTCCTGTTATCCCTAGTTTTTCTAATGTTTTGAACATAAAGGGATGCTGTATTTTGTCGAATGCTTTTTCTGCGTCTATCAAGATGATCATATGGTTCTTATCTTTAAGTCTATTGATGTGGTGAATAACATTTATTGATTTCCGTATATTGAACCATCCTTGCATCCCAGGGATGAATCCTACTTGATCATGGTGCACAATTTTTTTGATGTGCCTTTGTATCCGATTCGCCAGAATTTTATTGAGGATTTTTGCATCTAGGTTCATCAGGGATATTGGTCTGTAATTTTCTTTCTTTGAGGTGTCTTTGTCTGGTTTCGGAATCAACGTGATGTTGGCCTCATAGAATGAATTTGGAAGAGCTCCCTCTTTTTCTATTTCCTGAAATAACTTGAAAAGTATTGGTATTAATTCTTCTTTAAAAGTTTTGTAAAACTCCGCTGTATACCCATCCGGTCCTGGGCTTTTCTTGGTGGGTAGTCTCTTGATTGCTTCTTCAATTTCCTCCATTGATATTGGTCTGTTCAAATTGTGTGTATCCTCCTGACTCAGTCTGGGCAAATCATATGTCTTAAGAAATTTATCGATGTCTTCACTATCTTCTATTTTATTGGAATATAGGTTTTCAAAATAATTTCTAATTGTCTTCTGTATTTCTGTAGCATCTGTTGTGATATTGCCTTTTTCATCCCGTATGTTAGTAATTTGAGTTCTCTCTCTTCTTCTCTTTCTTAGCATGGCTAAGGGTCTGTCAATCTTGTTTATTTTTTCGAAGAACCAACTTTTAGTTTTGTTGATTTTTTCAATAGTTTCTTTTGATTCAATTTCGTTGATTTCCGCTCTGATTTTAATTATTTCTTGCCTTCTGCTGCATTTGCTGTTGTTTTGTTCTTCCTTTTCCAGGGCTTTGAGATGAAGTGTGAGCTCATTTATTTGTTGGTTTTTCTTTTTTTTTGAGGAATGACCTCCAGGCGATGAATTTCCCTCTTAAAACTGCTTTCATTGTGTCCCATAGATTCCGATAAGTTGTGTCTGTATTTTCATTTATCTCTAAGAATTTTTTGATTTCCTCCTTTATGTCTTCTGTAACCCATTGATCATTCAGTAACATATTGTTCATTTTCCATGTGATATAGGATTTTCCCATCCTTCTTTTATCATTGATTTCCAGTTTCATTCCATTATGATCAGATAAAATGCATGGTATTATCTCCACCCCTTTATATTTACTGAGGTTTGCCCTATGGCATAATATATGGTCTATTTTTGAGAAGGATCCATGTGCTGCTGAGAAAAAAGTATATCCACTTGATGATGGTTGATATATTCTATATAAGTCAGTTAAGTCTAGGTTATTGATTGTGTTATTTAGATCTATAGTTTCTTTATTCAACTTTTGTTTGGAGGATCTGTCCAATGGTGAGAAGTGTTGAAGTCACCCATAATTATTGTATTGTGGTCTATTTGATTCTTGAACTTGAGGAGAATTTGTTTTATGAACATCGCAGCACCATTATTTGGTGCATAAATATTGATAATTGTTATGTCTTGTTGGTGAATGGTTCCTTTTAACAGTATATAATGGCCTTCCTTATCCCTTTGGATTAACTTAGTCTTGAAGTCGATTTTGTTCGATATGAGGATGGCCACACCTGCTTGTTTGCGAGGACCGTGTGCATGGTATATTTTTTCCCAACCTTTCACCTTCAGCCTGGGTATGTCTTTTCCTGTCAGATGTGTCTCCTGGAGGCAGCATATTGTTGGATTTGTTTTTTTAATCCATGTTACCAGTCTATGTCGCTTTATTGGAGAGTTTAAACCATTAATGTTTAGAGTTACTATTGCTATATGGTTTGTACTTCCATCCATGTTTGATTATTTGTCTCTCTCTCTTTTTTTTTTAATTTAGTTTATTTCTCCATGATTAGCTTTCCCCCCTCCGTCAGTCTTTACTGGGGCACTTCCCACTGTTGGCTTTGGTTATTGTTTCTCATTTCTTCCTCGTGTAGTGTTTTGCTCAAGATATTCTGCAATGCTGGTTTTCTGGCTGCAAATTCTTGGTGTGTAGCCAATATTGTGGTGAGCATCACCGGTGCACTCAGGATTAGAGACCCGCCCAGTCCAGGAGGAAGAGCTGCTGCAGAGTGACTGGCTCCCGCTTACTGAGAGGAGAAGCGTGGCCCGGGGGGCACAGCTCCACCTACTGGAAGAATAGGGAATCGAACTCTAAGACTGCATGTTTTTTTTTTTTTTTTCTTTTCTCTGGTCTCCTGTTTTATTCACACTATGGATGATCTCTCTCATACCATAATTTTAGTTAACAATCTGAATTGATGAATCTAAAAGACTGCATGTATTAATTTTTTTTTTTTTGGTTTTGTTTTGTTTTTGTTGTTGTTTTCCCCCAATTTTTTTTAATTCATTTTATCTTATTTTTTAATACTAATTTTCATTTTTATTATTGCAATTATGATTTCTTTTTAATTCTTTTTAATTTTCTGTTTCCTTTCTCTCTCTCTTCTTTTCTTCTGTCTTTGCATTTATTTTCAATTCTCATATTCCCCCTTCCTTGAATTCTGCCTGATTACTCTCATTCTCTTTGGTGACTTATTCCCTCCCACTATAATACCTTTCCTCCCAAGCAGCAAATAAACTTATAGGAGTAATCAACAACTCAGTAGTCAAACAGAACAAGAAGCAATATGAAAAAGCAAGGAAGGAAAGGAGTACAAACAATGCAGGAAGGCCTAAATATCCAGGAGAATATAGATTCATCAGAAAAATGGTCATATAAAGACCTCAAGGAATACCTTAGACAGATGGAATGGAACCTTAAAGAGGATACGAGACAGCAAATTCAAGCAGCAAAAGAACACATTGAGAACGAATTACAAAAACAGATAAAAGAAGAAGTTAAGCATCTTTATCAGGAGATAGAGATTATAAAAAAGAATCAGACAATAATCTTAGAAATGAAGGAACTTATAAACCAAATTAAAAACTCAAATGAGAGTATCACTAACAGAGTGGAGCAAGTAGAAGCCAGAACGTCAGATAATGAAGACAAAATATATCATCTTGAAAAGAGTCTAGCCAACTCTAATAGGCTGGTTAAAAATCACGAGAGATGCATCCAAGAGATATGTGATAACATTAAAAAAACCAAATTTAAGAGTGATCGGGATAGAGGAAGGCACAGAGATTCAAACCAAGGGAATGTGTAATCTACTACATGAAATAATTACAGAAAACTTTCCAGAAATAAAAAAGGAAACAGATATACAAATTGTAGATGCATACAGAACACCGAGCATACAAAATCAAAGTAGACCAACGCCAAGACACATTGTTATGAAGATATCCAATATACAGAACAAAGAGAAAATATTAAAAGCTACAAGAGAAAGGAGGCAGATTACATTCAGGGGTAAACCAATAAGGTTAACAGCGGATTTTTCATCTCAGACACTGAAAGCGAGAAGATCCTGGAACAACGTATTTCAAACACTGAAAGACAATGGATACCAACCAAGAATTCTGTATCCAGCAAAATTAAGCTTCAGGTACGACAATGAGGTATAATGACTTTGTATCTTGCAATCTTGCAAATAACTCAGTTATTAGTACCAGGAGTTTTTTTAAGATAAAAAATCATGCTATGTGAAAAATTATAGCTTTATAGCTTTATTTCTTCCTTTTAAATCTGTAAGTCTTTTATTTCTTTTTCTTGCCTTATCATACTAGGTAAATAGGACTTCCGGGAAAATGTCAAAAAGAATTAGTAAGAGAGGACATCTATACCTTATTCCGAAAGTATGTTAGCAGCAGAGTTTTGGTGGATTTTTAAATTTAGATTAAGGAGGTTTCCATCCACTTGAAGTTTTTTGAGTTTTTATTATAAATTAGAGTTAAATTTCATACATTTCTTATTCTATATTTGATCTTTAAATCAAGACAAGTTATTTAAAATGTCTATAGCTCTTATTTTTTACATAATTAAATAAAATTAATCTTTATTTTTCATGAAAGCAAAAAAACTAAAATATATATTTAGTGTTTAAGCACATAATAACATTAGATTAATATTTCATTTCATCATGAAATTAATAGAAAAGTAATTAAAGGTAATTTATTATGTTATTTAAAAGATATACTGCTTAACTTTTTTTCCCAATTATGTATTATACAAAACCATGAAAGATATTTCATAACTTAAGGAATAAAGTTCTTAATCTTTTACTGTAAATGTGATTTAAGAATATAGCAAAGACAATTATTTGATCATTCCATCAGTTTGAAAGTATTTAGCTTATGTAGTGAACCTAATTTTTAAATGATACTTTGCCTGATGTTGGGAAATTCATGATAAAAAAGTGTAGTATGGGGCTGGGGATGTGGCTCAAGCAGTAACACGCTTGCCTGGCATGCGCGGGGCACTGGGTTCGATCCTCAGCACACATAAAAAAAAATAAAATAAGATGTTGTGTCCACCAAAAACTAAAAAATAAATATTAAAAAAAATTCTCTCTCTCTCTCTCTCTCTCTCTCTCTCTCTCTCTCTCTCTCTCTCTCTCTGTTAAAAAATAAAAGTGTAGTATGTCAAGACTATGGTTCCTAATATTCCTAAACATAGTATTAAAGAATATGGTTTCCTAATATTTTAAAGAGTCATATGATGGTAAACCTTTATTTTAAGTTTTATTTAAAACATTAAGTTTCAGTATATGCTGGGTCAAGAACAGTATACAAAATAACCTGTGCCAGAGCCATGGAGGATCCTCCTGCTTAGCTTGCTGTGGTGAATGGGCCAAAGGTTAAACCATCAGTCCATTTCCCAGTATCTACTCAACAGTGGCTTTCTTTGTATTTCTTCATTTGTTAAAGCAATAAAGCAAGAGTTATTGAGAGGTAAAAAAAAGCAAGTCTCACATCAGACACTGATGGCTTTTTAAAAAGTTGGAATGGGATGTCACTGAATGTTCTAAAGGGCATATTGATAGAACTACATCTTTATGGAAGTCACTGCTCCAGAATGAACTATAGTAGAAATCAACATTATGCATCAGTGATACTCCTGTCAATATAAATAAACGTACGTCACGTCTAGTGGACAAATTTCAGAGAGTAATGCTATAGGCTGGGAGAGTGAATTTTATTTTTTATTCTAAGCCATAGTTTATTTTCCTTAGCAAATTAATTAGGGTAGATAATTTTCTATATAAATAAACCTTTCATTCATCACATGTAACTTTAAGCATGATGTAAGAGAAAAACTAGTTAATTTAAGTGTAGAATGATACTAGAGGCATGAAATATTGTTTAGGGCCTTTCCTGTAGTGGCCCCAGTGTATTTCTTAGCTTCCATGCAGATTAGGTTTTGAACAGCTGCGCAGAGCACACAGAAATTGTGATTCCTGCCTCTGTGAACTAACTTGAATAAAGTCTTTCATCTAGAGATCGCACTGTTTTTGTCTGATTCATGAATCCCTCATCTTATCTTTGAAGGGCCCATTCAGTTTAATACAGTTCAACTTTGTGGTTTAGAGTTCTAGAAACTGATGTTGTAATTTATAATGCACAAAAAATTTTAACATAATTTCATGCTTTTTTGAAAATTAGATAAAATCCACTTTAAAATTATGTCTTTTGTAAAGACTTTTTGATAACTTGCAATTCTAGCTTAAACTTAACTAGGCGCCATCTTTATGACTTTAAGAATCTTAGCAAATGTCCTATTTTTCTGTATTTATAACAAGGTAAAAGAAATGTATGTGTGAAAGGACTTGGTAATTTAGTTCATTTGTTCTGTATGGAGAGTACTGTCACTCTGCACAGTGTTCTGGTCCTGCTCATGAGTGAGAAGAGGTCCATGTCACATCTATGTTCTGTGTGAAGTGTTCTGCAAATACCTAAAGAGCCATTTGATAGTTGTTCAAGACCTAATCTGCTAAACAATTTGTTAGCAGCAATCAAACAGAAAATGTAACTTATATGTAATTTGTAAAGAAAATGCCACCTGATCTTTTCCTTATTTGGGTACTTTACCACATTGTACCACTTATGTGGTAGTAACCAAGCCTAACATTTTATTTTGTATACTTATTCCTCTCTAACAGATGAGTTCTTGTAATGAATTCTTGTTATTCAGGGAGCTTGACTTATTTCAACTTTCATAAAAATTAACATGTGATACCTTCTCGGCATACATGTGGAACATACTGTGGATATTCCATTTCAATAGTGATAATGGTCAAATTTGATTATAATTTTATTGATCAATTTATTTATTATATTAAGGCACCTACTCATAATTTCAAAAATCTAGTGCAGCATGTTTTTTCCTTTGAGAATACAGAAATTAGGAATCAGAGAAGTTTTTTGTTTTTTGTTTTGGCAGTACAGGGGATTTCACCCAGGGGTACACAACCACTGAGCTACATCCTCTGTCATTTTTATTTTTTGTTTTGAGACAGGGTCTCATTAAGTTGCTACAGCTGGTCTTGAACTTGCAATCCTCTGGCCTTAGTCTCCCGAGTCCCTGGAATTACAGACAGGCACCACTGTATCCAGCAGGAACCAGAAAAGTTTTAATCAAGTATTTCTAACTCAGAATGTCAAAAATGCAAAAGGAGATTACTGTTATATATTAGAAACAGTAATGTAGGAGGCATTAATTTATACAATCAGTGAATGTTATTAGTAATTAAATGCTAGTCTCTGTACCATAACCTACGGCTATAGTGATTTAAATAAATAAGAGAAAATCTTTACCCGATGGAACTTGTAATCAACCAGACAACTATAATTTAATCAGATACTAACCATCTATAAGAATTATGAATGAGTAGTGTTGTATGAGAGAAAATAACTGGATAGAGGGTGAACTATTTTATGTAGAGTGGTTAGAAAAGTCATTTTAGAGAAAGATACAAAAACCTGAAGTATGAAAGTGTGCCTGGATTGTGTGCTCTAAATATGGTTTCTTACTGAAAGGAGTCAGGTATTACAGAGAGAAGCAGGTCTGTGAAAGGATCTGTTAGAGAAAACAAAGAAGCAAACAAATTCTTGGGGTACAATATAGAAGCCAACTTGAAAGGCACAATTTGAGGACAATTTGAGCATCTAAAGAAAAATAACTGCAATTAATTGGAACATATCATTGTTTAAAATACATGAGTTTACATGAGTTTAAAATGTTACTTTTAAAATTCATTACTCATCTGTGGAACAAAATGGAACAATCAAATATTTATCCCATCTTTTCTCGCATCTTTTCTCTTAAGAACTGCACCTCAAAGCAATAAAATAGTTCAGGGATGGATATTATTTGTAGAATTATAGCTAATAAATGCAGGAAGAATGATAAATTGTTATGCTGGATTGAAATGAAATTAAATACCTATGCAATGAAACTTTTTACATTTTACTGTATGTACTTTTGAGTGTTTTGTGTTAGGAAATATATGTATCAGTTTAAAAAGCAGTGAGACAGAGTTCAGCAAGTAGGAATGGGAGTGATGAGAAGATATTTCATGCCATGGGAATTGTAGGAATAAGGTACAGAAGTGACAAAATACTGCATATATTCAGGGAAACCTTAGTAATTGGGTTTCCCAAAGTATGAGATAGGTTAAGTGAAAGTATTATATATTGTAGAATACAATTCCTGGAAATAGTGGAACCAAACTATTGCCAAGTTCAGGAGGAACTTGAGATTCTAAGATGCATCAGTTCCTGCTACACTTTGGAATAAAATGATGCTATTTCAACAAAGGCTCTCAATAATGAATTTAATTAAGCCAAATTGACTTGCCAGCAGATCTTATTAGAAAGTTACCTTGTATAGAGTGAAACATTGATTTTTTAGTCGAACAACGTTTGCTTAAAGTAGATGGTCTATGAATTTCTGTGATTGTTCTTCATTTCAGCATAGTATTCTTCTTCTTATTTTTTTTTACACCTACAGGGTAGAAGTCAATATCCCCAAATTAATGATTTCTTTAAAAATCCAATTATGTTGGCCCTGCTATAATATTAGAGGACCATGGCTGTTATTATCTAAAAGTAATATGTTACATAATTGGAATGAGTATTTTAACTTCATTTCCCAACAAAAAAATCTTCAAGAGTCCCATAGCTCCTCCATATTATAGATATTGTTTTGTCCAGATTTATATTACATAGATAATAGTAAGTGGGTTTATTTTTTGGTAGAACTAATTTATTTGATTTGAAATGATTTCTGTTATTATTTTTTGTTTTGTTTTTTGTTTTTTAAAGGAAAAAAAAAATCTCGAATCTGTCTGGAGAATTACTAGTATGATACACCACCAAAGTCTGCTCATTAATCCTTAAGCCATTGTTTGTCTGTTTGCTCCAAATTAAATGCAGTCTTCCTTCTCTTGAATGTGAGAATTTGTTGCTAGCACTTAGAAATGTGCCCACACCTCAGCTAAGGAATGGTGGGAAACTGAGATCTCAAACTGTGTGATCCAAGCTCTGGAGTTGGACAACTGTGTTCCCTGTTTCATACCAGAGATAGTTTGTTCTATGGTTAGTCAAATGGTCTGGTGAAGTGAAATGCATATCACTTAAGTTTCAGTGTCTTCATCCTCAGGCTCATCTTTTTCCTAAAAATGGAGACGAGAGGACTGGACAATAATGAGAGAAGTTTGTGATGTTATGTCATTGGCTCTTTACTTCTGAATTAAATTTTCATTTGGAACAATGGGATTTTCTAACTAATATGTTTTAATGGAAAGAGCTTCCTTTATGACACAATACTTATTTTAGAAAAAAAAAATATTTTTTTTAACAGCGTATCCAGAAGTTGGCTAGTAAGTACCTGAAGAGAGATTGGCCTGGAATAAAAGCTGATGATCAGAATGATTACAGGTAACTTAACTAAGTGGTTTTTTCTTATTTTCTTTAAAAATGGTTTTACTCAGAGCCTTATTACATACAGCTAACATAACAGCCTAATTTTTGAAAGAATTGTTTCTTTGCTATGTTTTTAGACACAATTTCAGAATTATAAATTTTTTTATTTTCATTTTTTACATTTTTAACATATGTAGATACTCTGTATAAATTAGGTCATTTTCCTATGTCTTACACTGAGGTTGCATATAATTTCTTTAATATTCACATATGAGATATAAAGAATCTAGATGGCAGTGGAACACAAATTTGTTTTCTTGCTGACCTATGATAAAACATATTATTGCAACAATAATGAGGCAGATTGTACTATATTGTGATGATCATGGATTGTTTATTTTTGAAGTAAATTCTGAATTTGGAAAGATGAGATTTTGTGGTACTAGGGGGAAAAATTTTCTAATATGTTTTAAGGGAAAGAGCTTCCTTTGTATAACACAATACTTATTTTAGAAATGTGTGTATGTGTATATAAACAGGGTATCCAGAACCTGGCTTGGTAATATCCTATATAATTAATAATAATATTAATTAATAATTTTAAAGAAGATATGTTGTGATGGGATATAAATTGTCCTTAGTAACCTATCAATATTGAATGTGTAATTTTGTTTAGAATTCGATGTCTTTTGGGGGGTTAATTTGGTAGTATGTGTTGCTTTTTGTGCTCAAGGCTGTTCTTAATATTGGAGGACCCAGAAGTCAAAGATCTTAGAACTGGCTATATGGTTGGAATTAAGAAACAATAATAGAGAACCCGTGGTAATGAAGAACTCAGTATTGAAGTGTATGGTTTAGAGTCTGAATGTGAAATCAAGCTTTTGAATTGTCAGTAAAGACTGGCAACTATCAGAATTTCTGAAGTATGTGATAATGGGGCTAGAAAGCTCAAGCATATACAAGAAACCCTAATAGTTCCTCCCAGTGACTAACTTAAAAGGTAGCATGATAGCTTTAAATAATAGAATGGTATAATTCCAACTTAGAGTATTAAAACAGAAAATAAAGTTCTAGGCAAAAAAGACAATTAGAACAAAATCTTGATGTGAGGCTGAGCATGCTTAGAATTACTGATATGAAGAATTCATCCTGACCCAGAAAAGGATTGCTTGTTAGGGAATAAAGGAGTCCAACTTACAGATAAGCTATATCCCAACTTAGTTTGAAATTCAGTATTAAAGTTACCAAAGAAATAGGGAATTAAGGTGGTAACTCAGTGGTAGAGCACTTTTCCTAGTATGTGTGAGGCCCTTGATTTGATCTCCAAACCACACAAACACACACACACACACACACACACACACACACACACACACACACCAAGAGAGAGAGAGAGAGAGAGAGAGAGAGAGAGAGAGAGAGAGAGAGAGAGAGAAGCTGTACTTAAGGCAAGCTTAAGCAAACATTTATTAAATATTCAGTATACATCAGACACTGCTAGGACCTTTCACTTGTGTCCCATGATTATTAAAATAACCTTGAGGCAGATTTAATTATCCTTGTTTTATACACTAGGACCCTGGGTCTTGGGTTATATACCTTACTCAAGGTCTATTAAAACGGACTCTTTATACACTCATGCATTCATTCTTTTTTTTTCTTTAATTCAAGATGTACATATGTAATACCTACTAATGTCAGCTACTAAAGGAGATTTCAGGATTAGAGACACTAAAAGATATGATGTTTGTCCTTTAAGAGCTTACAGGAGTTAGCCACTATAAATGGTTGTCCTATCAGGTCGCAGTAGTAGAGGTGTATTGAGACCATCAAGGAAAACTTAAGCTTGGATAGTTTAGTCTTGAGCTCTGGCAAGACTTTACCAGTTTGGTAAATGAAATTCTAAGTAGAAGTAACATCTTTAAGGCATAGAATATGGGAAAATATGAATATTAGCTAGCAGTGAGCAGTTCAGTATGTGAAGTATACAGCTTGGGGGATAGACAGAGTGGTGGATATGGAGAACATCTAAGGTGGCATCATAAAGGACTTTGTGTATTATATTATGGAGTGTCTCTTTTTATTCAAAAGATAATGATGACATTGAAAAATTTCTACAACAGGAATGATTTGATCAACTTCCGTTAATCACAGTATGAAGGTGGATTAGAGGGGTGTGTAAGGAATTCAGGGAGCATAGACTCAAATGAATTTAATCCCTTCTCATCTCTTATTTAAACTATGGAAATAATAGTAAAAATTAGAATGTGGGGGGGATTTCAGAGTTATGTTAGGAGACTAACGCTAGAGGACTTGCAGTTGATTTGGCAGTTTTGTTTTTTTTAAGTTTGTTAAATTTGTTCTGGGACAAACTATAAACAGTTGTCTTTGTATCTAAAATAACTCTTGGCATATAAAATGCACTTGATAAATATTTGCTGACTGGCTGACTGAAAAGAAGTAAGTGGAGGGGAGGAAGGGATTGTACAATGACTCCCAGGTTTTTTAATTTAGGCATCTGGGTTCTGAAAAAAAGAAAATAGAAAGATCAGTACTGAGTGTGAGCATGGGAAGTGTGGTGTTCTTCATAGTTTTTTGGGGGATGTGGTGCTCTTCATAGTTTACATGGTTTTAGTCATTTTAAATTGTTGAATTTTTAAGTTTATATTTGTGTTGGTAGTTTAAAAATTCTTATCCAAGTTATTCATGCTTTTCATTAAGGAGGTAAATAGTACAAAACAGTTGTGTGGCATCTCCTTTCCCAAGCCTCTCTATTCTCATTCCTACTCCATGGAGTTATTGCTATAAAAAGCCTATGGTATTTTCTTTCCCTTAATTATTTTCTGTGTGATTTATTCATGAACATACACAGTTTTGCCCTTCTTGACAGAACTGGAATTATTGTGTGCATATGTTTCTGTAAACAGTGTTTCAGAGAAACACCCTTTCATAGCAGTACGTTTTGGTGTCACGATATGGATGAGTTATAGTTTCGTATCCATTTCCCTATTTGGTAGTTACTTAGTTTATGACTATTACAAATAATGCTGCAGTGAATAATTTCCTTTTGCACATATCTTCATACACTGTGGAAGTATATTCTTAGGGTAAATTCTTAGAGAGGACACTTTAGGTGAAGGGTTTATATGTTCAAAATCTTGATTGTAGAAATTGTCCTGAATTTTAATATATTTTACATTTCTTCTAATACTATTTAAAAATCATCCAATTTATTTACTTACCAACAGTACATGTGATCAGTCTTTTATATTGTTTGCCAATCTGTTGATACATGTATTATTTAATGCCATGAAATCCCATTTTCCTGGAAACTAGACTTTAATGACACTAGTTTCTCTCCCCCTTGCTTTTTCCTTAAATGTTTGAGAAAATATTTTCAGACTTTTCTCTGTAAATGTTTCTAAAAGTTCCCTTAGCTCTCTAGTGACTCTTCTCAGTAATCTTATCTATATTCCTGGCTTTAACTATTGTCTATAAACTGACAATGATCATATACTTTTATTGACTTTCAGCTTAGAGAATAAAAAATCAAGTGCCTGCAACTTGACCTTCTTTCTAGATCTCATCTTCTCCTATCTGGAATGCTAAGTAGCTGTTGCTCTGTCTGGGATCTTTCCTTTTCACATTTTTGTTGTTGTTATTGTTTGTTTGTTTGCTACAAGATAATAAACTGTCTTTGCCTTTTATCATAATTGTCTGTATGTGTTTGTAAAATTGGCCTCCTCCCACTCCCCTGGTTGAAAATCTTGTTTCTTCTTGTCCATCGGGTGAAGTTTAAATTTCTTTTTGTGATTTTCAAATCCATGAAAAATCTGTCTCTCCTTATCTCTGGGCATTTCTTCTCCTTGATCCTCAGTCCTCCTGCCTTTGGCAATAGTTTACAGGTATAAGTGGGTGAATGTATTTATATTTTACTAGTTATAACTTAATTATGGCAAGTATTGTTTTTCAGTTGTAAAAAGTGATATAAAAGTGTAACGTATATATTTTAGTTTAAAAGGTAAAGTCAGTTACAAAAAAGATGAGTAATTATGCAGAAGGTATGCACCCAAAATAGTGTAGGACATATGCAAAAGATTTCAGACACATAGATCTCAGTATAGCTTCATTGGAATGAAAAGGTCCTCTTTAATATTAGCCTTGTTACTAAGATTAAAGAGTCTTATGTCAGCAGAATAGTGAGGTTTGGGAGTCAGACAAATGTGGGTTTTAATCTAGGACCCTTCATTCCCTCCTCTCCTCCTCCAGTGACTGCAACACCATACCCATTTTAGGTGCTGAGAATATAAAGGTGACTTAAACAACCCTTCTGCCAGCTGGAGCCCATGTTCTAGTGAGGGAAGACAGTAAAACAAGTGTATAATTAAATACATATGTCAGTTGGTGATAAGGACGTACGTTTAGTGAGGTGGATAGAGTGCCAGGGAGCTGTGGCTCTGCAGTCACTGCACTGTGTAGAACACTGGTGGTTAGGGGAGGGGGCAGAGGCAGAAACTGCTGCAGTAATCCATGCACAAAATGATGGTGACTTGAGGATGGTCACAGTGGAAGAGATAAACTGTAATTAATTTCTATTATGTTTTGTGAGTCTAAGCAAACAAAATTTCTTGATGGAAGCAGATGTGCAATGCGAGAGAAAAGTGAAGAATCATTGACAATTCTGTGGATTGAGTTTGAGCAACTAAGTCTGAGTAGCTGTCAATGAGATGAAGTATTTTGCTACAGTAGAGTCTAGGGACATTAATAATTTGGTTTTGGACATGTTAGTTTTAAGATATAATAAATGTGGGTATGTTAAATAGGCAATTAAAGGTTAGGGAAGATGTGTGGGCAGGAATTAAAAGTTCAGGACAGGTCAGCATGGTGATAGTATGTAAAGCCATGAGCTAGATGAGCTCATCCAAGAGTCTGTGAGAAGACGAGAAGCTGGAGACTGACTCTGGAGCACTCCAGCATTATAGGGCCAGGAGATGAAGAAGAACCCCCAGAACATACCAATAACCAGTGAGTTAAAAGTAGACTGAGAGAGAAAAATGTCCTGGAACTCAAGCATTTTTTTTCCTCATTTGCATTTTAAGGAAATGAAAGTATAGTGAGGTGAGCTACATATGATTGTATTGGTTAAACTAAAACTTGATTTCAGGTCTTATGCCTGGTAACTGAATTCCATGCTTTTCATGGTACTGCATTGTTACAGATATGTTTACTTGCTAGTAATCTGCTAATCTCTAGAGGTCTTTTTTTAAACTCCCTTTATGATGAAAGGATTTCTCTTATTATTGTATAATCTTCATGATTCAGACATTCATCTCTTCATTCCTTTATTCATTCAACACATTATTGTAATCATTCCATATTTACTGGGCCCTAGAAATACCATAGTCAGCAAAACATACACTTGGCCTTCATGGAGTTTTCACTTTAGTGAGAGGGAAGGACATTAACTGAACTTTTACATAACAAATTTTTATAATTATAGGAAAAGTGCTTCTACGTATGAGCACTTTGCTTTGAGTCTGGGGGTTGGCCTGGTGGTGATTATGAAAGACTTCTCAGAGGAAGGTATAATTAAACTAAGATTTGAAGAGTGAACAGCAGTTTCCCAAGTGAAAGGGTGAAGGGAAGAAGGTGCTACACTGAGGGAAGAATTCCTTCCCTTTGCCAAGACCTCCCTTCCTCTGTTAGAATTCATAATGTTAGCTTTTCATTTTTATTTTGATTTTAAAATGCATTACACACACACACACAAACACACACACACACACACACACACACACACACACACTAGTTGTAGAAGGACACATACCTTTTGTTTATTTATTTTTGTGTGGTTCTGAGGCTCGAACCCAGTGCCTCACTCATGCTAGGCAAGCACTCTACCACTGAGCTATAGTCCCAGCCCGAAAAATGTATTTTTAAGTATAGATTAATAGTTGATGAACTTTTCATAGTATTGAACTTTTCTTTCACTTCACTCTCTGGGAAAAATCAATTATTTGGACTGTTTAGGAGTTCACCTCAAAAGTCATTTGCTGTGAAAGGCCAAGGAGGACACCAGTTTTGCTGTTGTGAATTCATTAATGCTTTTATACTGATGTTTTGTTTTGTTTTGCTAATGCAACATATTGAGTTTTTCCAAAGGGATGGTGACATATCTGCCAAAATAAACAAATATTTTATTCTCAATTGATTTGGTGTATTACATGCACAGATCCCTAAGACTCCTTGGTTAAAAAACTATAGTTTATCAAGTTTTTTTTTAAGTTCTAACTAGTATAGGGACCAGGCAACTTTTCTTTTTCTTTTTTTACACTGTCTTCTATTGACCCATAGCTAGCATATTTTGTAGTATATGGTCCCACACATTGCTATAGTAGAAAATCCATTTGAACACTAGGAGGGAAATCTCAGGAGATGAATATTAAAATTACTAAAATTTTACTACACATAGGTGTCACATTTTAAAATACAAAGTATCATCCATTGTTATGGTGAGTTATAAGATACATTATGGCTAATGGAGGAAAATAAGAGGATTGGCTAGGCATTTAACAAATTAGGAGAGAAGGTTTGAAAAGGAAATTGATAGAAAAAAGCAAAAGATGAATTAATTTTTTGACTTTACCAAGAGATTGCTGAGCACATTTATCAAGCAAGGTGGTGGGACTTGCTTGGAATGACTACAAAGCACAGTGTGATGCTGAGCACATTACATCGGAGACTGATGTAGAGCAACAATATCAGAGATTCCTTTTGTTTGACAAAATGGACTTTCTCAAGCATATAAGCAGTTAGTTGTTTATGACATTCATTTTTTCTAGCCAAATGGGTTTATGTAAGACAGTATAGTTGAAAGAGAATGTAATATAGAGGTAACCAATCTTCATCTTTATTTCTATACTGCCATGTTGTATGACCAAGAGTTACTCTCTAAATCTTAGTCTATAAAATAGAATACCATGATGAAGTAATAAAATCTGATATTCATAATGATGACCCTGTGACAGTGAAAGTCCTGAAAAGTCTAAATTATTCACTATTTTTATAGTGTTAGCTTTGTCTCAAATTGTAATCTTTTTATTCCTTTACTCCCCATTGCTGAATAATAGTGGGGTAGAGTATATGCCATGCTTTCCTGTATGCTGAAATATTGCCTTGAAGCCAATATAAATAAACATTTATGGTTCTGAAGAAGATATTTATTCTGTCAGTGTTTGACAGTGAGCAAAATATTAGATTTTCTTGCATTTTCCTGCCTAATACTTCTCTGTCCCTCTTTGAATTTAGGAGCATGTATCCTGTTTGGAAATCCTTTCTCGAGGGAACAATGCAGGTAGCCCAGTCTCGGATCAATATATGTGAAAATTATAAAAACTTCATTTCTGAGCCTGCCAGGACTGTGAGAAGCTTAAAAGAACAGCAACTAAAAAGGGTATGTTCCCACTTTTTTTGTGTCTTTTATATATTTTAATACCTCACTGCTACATTTGCAGTCTGTAAAATTATGCTAAATTGCTTTTAAAAATTTGAATGTTTTAAAAATATGGTCACAGATGTTTTTGGGTGACATTTTACTAGAATTTCTCAACCATGTTTTATTAACTGATAAAGCTGAGTGTAATTTGAATTCATGGAAATTGGGAAAGTTCAGTAAATACTCCTTAGAAATATAACTCAAGTAAATCCACCTGTATAGTTTCACAGTATGGTACAGTTGGATGTATATTAAAATAATTGTAATTAAGTCCACTATATCTAGAGAACAGTTTGTATTAATTAGCCTCAGTTTCAACTTGTGCCATTTTGCATAATTAATCTTATTTTTAAAAGTCTAGTGTACTCTAAAGTTGAATTGTGTAGGATATACATAAGTAAAGTTTTTTTTCAAAAGGACCCATTTATTTGATTATCCAGAAATTTAAAATTCATAGGAAAAATATCATTATCTTATGTGATTGCTATAGTATGCTGTTGAAAGTATATGTTTGAATTGTGTCCTTTTTGGAAAGAGACTAATAAAAATGAAGATTATCATGATACTTAATAAGAAATAAAAGTTTTTTTTAAGAAGGTCTTAAATCAATAACTTTTTTTTTTAAGTTATAGGTGGACAAAACATCTTTATTTTTATTTTTATGTGGTGCTGAGGATCGAACCCAATGCCTCATACATGGTAGGCAAGTGCTGCAACTCTGAGCCACAACCCCAGTCCCAGTTATTGAAGTTTTTTAATAGAGATATTAATACTTCAGAATAGTAAAGCAATTATTTAAGGAAATAATATTTCAGAATCCATCCATTGTTCCAATTCTGATTGTCATTTTTAAAAATACTAATTTTCTTGTTTGCCAAAGATGATTTCAGTTGCATAAAATAAGTGTGTTAAATGCATATATGTGTATATATAAAATTTTAACCTCTTAAAAAAGAGCACTTTTTTCATAGTTCTTTTTTTTAATTGATTTTAAAAAATAAATAAATGACAGCGGAATGCATTACAATTCTTACTACACATATATACCACAATTTTTCATATCTCTGTTTGAATATAAAGTATTTGACACCCAATTCGTGTCTTCATACGTGTACTTTGGACAATGATGTCTATCACATTCCATCATCTTTCTAATCCCCTGCCCACTTCTTTTCCCTCCCACCCCTCTTCCCCATCTAGAATTCATCTATTCCTCCCATGTAGAGTACTTTTAACACATTTGTATAAAAATGTTTATGCTTATCTTTGCCCAAAATTATCTTGTTCATTGTAGACTATGTGATTAAACTATGTGACCACTCATCAATGATCTTAAGTTGGAAGAAAATGTACATTCATGTATGTGTATGTATCTGATTATGCAGAAAAAGGAATAGAAGGGAAGAACAGAGAAATAATACAATTTAACTTGCTAATCAGGCAGAAATATTGTGGTTCAAGTTGCCATTGTATTTATCAAATCTAACTGAATTACTGAAAAGTTCTACTTTTTTCAAAATCTGAATCTTTTTTTTTTCCCTGAGGGGTGTATATTCTATTGGAAACCTTAAATATTCTTCAAACAGAACCATAATCTTCAATCAGGCTCTTGTGTGCCCTACACAGAAAA
This sequence comes from Callospermophilus lateralis, assembly GCF_048772815.1. Taxonomy (NCBI): domain Eukaryota; kingdom Metazoa; phylum Chordata; class Mammalia; order Rodentia; family Sciuridae; genus Callospermophilus; species Callospermophilus lateralis. The sequence goes on from NW_027516477.1 coordinate 6,670,404, forward strand.
CTGTGGTTTTTAGGATTAAAGGCAAGGAGAGGGGAAAATACACTGGATGAGTGCTTAAATTTGGCAAGAGGATCTCTCAGGATGAATGCTCTTCAGCCAGTTTATCAGCTTTTGCCACAACTTCTTCAATGGGTCCCAATTTTTATGTGGTGCTGAGCATCCAACCCAGGGCCTCGCACGTGCTAGGAGAGCGCTCTGCCGCTGAGCCACAAACCCAGCCCCCAAAATCTGAATATCTTGAAAAACATTTAGCTACTTCTTTGCTTTTCCACTGGTGGATAGATTCAGACCTGAATTATACAACATTCCTGGGGGGGAAAATATTTGAGATTTGATAGGAATTAACTTGTATCATGATATAGATGATAATAATGGCATTTGTGTTTACAAAGCAGTTGTTGAATGTTATACAATGGGCATAACTATCATGAACCTGGGATTGCACATAACAAAACCTATTTCAAACTGGTGTAAGCCAAAATGAGATTGTATTATTTTTTATATCTGAATACTGCAAGACTTATTCAGGCATTGGCAAATCCAAGGCGGGCTCAGATGATGGTAGTAGAACTCACTCTTTCTTTCCATTAGCTCTGCATTCTCCAATGGTTTCATCTTTTAGTAACTCCTTCCACTTGTTGGTCCCCAGAATGCCACATTTAGAAATCTTCTGGATAGCAATCCCAGATTTTCAATTTTTCCAAAAGTTGTAGTAAAACTGGTAGAATGATTCTTCATATTGGCTACATCATTTTGCATTCCTACTAACAATGTATGACGAAGCTTCCAGTTTCTCCACAACCCTGCCGATACTTGTCTTGTTTTTTTTTTAGTTGTAGTTGGTCACAATACCTTTATTTTATTTACATTTTATTTTTTTAATGTGGTGCTGAGGATTGAACCCAGGACCTCACATGTGCTAGGGGAGCGCTCTACTGCTGAGCCACAAATCCAGCCCCCCACTTTTTTTTTAATCACCATCACAGTTGTGAGGTACTATTTCATTGATTATAATTTTGATAATGGTTAATGATGTTGAGTGTTCTTATATTTTTATCATAAATTTTTCCTCCACTGTTAGCTTCCTAATTTTATAATACTATAATTCTTTTAGTAATTACCTTAGAGATTTCAATATGCTAATTTATTAGATTACCTTGATTTAGTAATTTTACTGTTCCCCAAACTTAGTCCCAAATTAACTTTCATAATCTACCTTGAATTAATATTTTACTACCTCATGAACAATACAAAAATCCTCTAGCCCAGTGCAGTGGCACACACCTACAATCTCAGAGGCTTGGGAGTCTGAGGCAGGAGGATTGCAAGTTCAAAACCAGTCTCAGCAACTTAGCGAGGTGCTAAACAACTCAGCGAGACACTGTCTTTAAAAAAAATACAAAAAGGGCTGGGGATGTGGCTTAGAGTTCAATCCTCGGTACCAAAAAAAAAAAAAAAAAAAAAAAATCTTTCAGCGTGTTGTTCTTTTTATCTTCCTATTATGACTTTTGTTTTTTTAGACCTTTTGACTCTGTCCATATTTCTTTTATACTTTTTCTACTTTGTATTTCTACCCTTTTTTCTATATATACTTCTATTGGTCTATTTGGCTATTTATTAATTCTCGGTTCTTCTATTCCTAATATTTTAAAAACTTATCTTTTGGAATCTTAATGTATTTTTTCAGTTACAGAGTTTTAATGTGACTTTTTGGAGGTTAGATTCCATTTTTCAGTTGTAATTCTCCCTGTTTTCCATGTGCTCCTAATCTGTTTCATAATTCCACTAAATGAATCACTATGTGTTTTTTTTTTTATTGTATGCTGATCTTCTTGGTTTTCATTATTTGGTCTATGGCTTTAGTGTGCCTCACCATGCTGAACATTGTGGATCAAACATGTGAAGGTTCTTGAAGATGTTATTTCCAAATATGGTGATATTTAGCAGGCAGATAGAATGCTAGACCTTTGTCCTGTTAAGGTCTGGTTTTGGGGGTCTTCTAGGGGTGATCTATTTTACTTCTTTGGTCTTAACTGAAAGTACGGGATGCTTACTCCAAGACCTTTCTACTCTGACAAAACTTGAACTCTAGCTTTTCTTCTCAGCATCATACAGCAACTCTGATCTTCTGATCTCTGACCAGTCATTACCTACTTTTATCTGCTGGATTTCTTGGCGTTTCATTCTCCATATACCTATTAGAAATCAACAGATGACTCAAGGGAAAATCACATGTAGTGTTTTGAACTTGCTCCTCTCTGTAATATCCTTCTTTCTAGATCTTTGCCTTACAAATTCCTGATGTTTTCATCATCCCCTGAACTACAGACTATCTCCCCAGAATAGAGTAAGAATACTATTTTCTGTTTATATCCTATTTCTGTGCCATGATTCAACAGATGTCCTAAACGGAGGGAAAGTCAGGTTGAGTGGAGAGTTATGTAGGTGTGGTCCTCTTCTAGGTCTCAATTCTGTAAGACCGGGGTATGCTTTGTCCAATTTTCACACTTTCCAGACTATAGGAAGATAGGCTAATTCAAATTCTGTCACCATGAGAACCAGTTTCAACTTAATATTCTCCCTCTATAACATTAAAGTTAATGTTCTTTTTATAATGTTCTTTATTTTGGCAGTTTTCTTTTGTATACTTGGGAATAAACAGACAAATTATAATTATGAAGGACTTAAGATTATAATGAAAATTACAATGAGAATAATACCATAATCTTTTCTGGATCATTTTTTAAAAATATTTATTTTTAGGTGTAGTTGGACACAATTGCTTTTATTTTATTTATTTTTATATGGTACTGAGGATCGAAACCAGGGCCTTGCATGTGCTAGGTGAGTGCTCTACCACTGACTTACAACCCCAGCCCCTTCTGGATCATTTTTTATATGTGAATATTTGCTTTTAAATCAGAACAAGATCCACAGTAACATAAGGCTTTTTGCCATTCTTCTGTTTACTTAGTAGTGCCTTTGTCCATATTTTTCTCATTTATACTAGAGTTTATCTACCCTCCTTGAAATAACTGTGATTTGGGGGTTTGGGTTTTAGCTCAGTGGTACAGCACATCATTAGCATCTACAAATCTCTGCTTGGCCCCCAGTGCCACAAAAATAAAAGAAAGAATTGTGGCTCATATTTGTCTAATAATTTAGAATTTGTAAACTGCCACCATATCCATTATAGTGTTATTAGATTTAAAGAGATTTAGATTTGAACCTAGAATTTCAAAAATAAATAAGTAAAAATAACAAAAAACTGTTGAAATTCAATATTTAAACAGTTTTACAGAAAAATACATATAATTCATTTACCTTAGTAGACTACTTAAGCTCTTAATCATTTTATCTTCTTAGAACTTAGAAAAAACAGACTATTGATTATGAAGAAATAACAGAATTGGTTTATTCTTTTTTTTTCTTTATTGCCATGATATCTGCAACAGCAAGCCTTTTATGGTTGCTCTTCTTATGCCTTACCTTAATGTCAGTCATGATTGTTAGGCAAACTGTGACACTATTTGACACAGTACTTGAGATGGAAGTACCAGCTGTGCGTGGAATTCTAATTTGCAATTTTAAAGTCATTAAAAGTGCTGATTTTTCTCCTGGGTTTCCATCCTGAAGGAATAATGCATGGTCCTTCAGACAAACTCATTTCTTTCAGCCTGAAAACTAAAAATTGTATTAATTGCACTTTTGTATTTTACAGTGTATGGACCAGTTGACAAAGATCCAAACTAAATTACAAGAGACAGTGAAAGATTTGGCTAAAGGCAAAAAGAAGTACTTTGAGACTGAGCAGATGGCTCATGCAGTGCGAGAGAAAGCTGACATTGAGGCAAAGTATGTATTTTAATATTTCTGAGAAAATTATTATGCAGTTAAATGTTATTTTTGCTAATTAATACTTTGTTTTTTGTTTATATAGCATATAGATTTGTTCTTAGGTTGTGTTGGTTTCATTTGTTCTACATATGTTATGTACTTTAGGTCCCATTTTCATTTTATATTGACTGGTTTTTATCTGTTAAAGTGGCAAAGTAGGAATCTCTGACCTTTAAATTGAATATTTAGACAAGATAAATGAACATTGTACGAACAGACTTGAAAACTTATGGAGAGTCTAGTAAAAGTCATGATGATATCAGAAAGTAGGGTTTAAGAGCCTCATTTTATCATGCTAGACTCTAAAATTCAGTTATAGTTGAAATCTCTATGATATCTCAAGATGTCATTGAAGGAACAATGGCACATCAAGTGAACAAGAGCACTGACCTCCTTTTAAAACCCTATCCCAAGCACTGTTTTTTATTGTACATGTAATTCTCATATTTCTACTTTTTAAAGTATGCTTTAACAATTTTGTCAATATTAATTTCAATATATGTGAATTATAGTCCTTTATTTTGAGACTTTTTTTTAAATTTTATTTTTATGTGGTGCTGAGGATTGAACCCAGTGCCTCATGCACACTAGGCAATTGGTCTACCTTAGAGCCACCACCCTAGCCTGAGCCTATTAAGGAAAGGAAGGAACTGGCAATTGGTAATAGGAGATACCAATCAAGCGATAGAGATTTTTGCAATGACACTTTGAGGAAGTGTGTTAAATATTGGTGGGGGGGTGGGAAACCTGTGTTATAGAACTGAACTTAGGAGGCTTGTGATCAGGAGAGCTAAGACTTCTGTTCACAGTGCTGATTGTTGCAAAATCTAGGAGTCCAAACTCGTAGGCATGAAATCAGAAAGGTTTGGACAATTGTACAAATAGTCCAGCAAGGAGGGGGTTACCTCTAACATGTTGTTTTGTTGTCATTGTTGAGACAGGGTCTCTCTATGTTGCCCAGGCTGGGATCAAACTATTTATCCTCCTGACTCAGCTTCCTGAGTAGCTATTATTTATAGGTGTGTGCTAACACATCTAGCTTCCTAAAATGGCTTTTATCTGCAAGAAATTTAAGCAACTTTGTCAGCAATTTAGGAAAATTCAGGGGTTCCTGGGAAGTTTATTTAGTATGATGGGTTGATGAATGAATACTCACTGAATACTTGATATTACAGTGTAACATTTAATATTTTTCGAATTTAAGTTTATTGTTTTTATTTTATTTTTTGAGCATTCAAATATTTCCCATGCATTCATGGAGTCACTAAATCCATCTTTCCAATAAGATCTGGAGGTTAGCAGATCTCAGTTGGGATTATTGTACCATTCTGGCTTTTAGGAACTTGTCTTTTAAACTCTCTGGGATTCTAGAACAGAGAATTGACAGATTTGTAGAGCATCTACAAATGCCTAATTTAGCCATGGGTGGACTGTTCCTGAGAAGTGTGTATTTGACTAGGTCTATTTCACGGAACTGATCACGAGGAACTGCCTTCTCATGAGGCCAAATTCAAAGTGAGACATTTTACTTCAGTGTATAACTTCTCTGGAAAATTAATTCAACTACAGAGTAAAAAATTGGCTCTATGTCTTAATTCAGTTAATATTTATTTAGTCATTATATTGGGCACTATGTGTCACAGATAAGATAGGTGCGCTTTTGTGCCTTCAAGGAATTTAGAGCATATGATTTAAAAAAGTAACTTCATCATTTGTCTATTCATAGTAAACTCAAAGAAATTATCTACCTAAAGACACTCACCTAGTCACTAATTGCTTAGAGTAGTAATCTGAAAACACTGTTTTGAAAGCATAGAAAATGGAGAGATTACTATTGCCTGTTGATAAAGGAACCTTTATAGAAGAAGTGATGCTTGGGCAGATTCTTGGAAGAAGAATGAGTATGTTTTTTTTTCTAAGCAGAGATAGGAAAATCAGGAAGGGGACTAAGCACTGAAGTAAATATAGTTTTGATGGATGCTATGATAGGCCCATTAGGAGAGACTACAGGAGGAAGAGGGTTAGTCTGAAGGAGATGGTAAGTTCCATTTTGGATATGTAAATTCTGAAGAGCCTGGGAGACACTGACATGGATATATTTGGGAGGTGATCAAATATCTGTTCTTATGTGAGAATTTGGCACTGAGAATTGAATTCTGAAGGTTATAGGATGTCCATCAGTTATAGGGATGCAGTCATATATACAGTGAGATATGAATTTGAATTTGGAGACCCAAGGAACATTAACATTTGAAGGATAGATGGTGAAGACTAGTACACAGTATAGTTTTTTATTTGTATAGTGTGTGATTTTTAAAAATCCTTATTTTTTTTAGATTGTCATCTTCAAGGACATTTTATGCTATTGTTAATGCCTACCTAAATACCATACAAGAAGTGTATGCAGATTAGCAAATGAAGCAGACGCCATAAATTTAAATCTATAATTTTATGTTGGACTATCCATGTGCAAGTCAGCCTATTTGGATAATGACTATTTAAAAAGGAGAAATGACAGTGCTTCAAGCACAGTCTTTCTTACCCTGACAGGTACTTTCAAATCTTAATATAGGTAATCTTAGCTTTCCTACATCAAAATGAATAGAAATATGATTAATAAAAACAAAAAATTCTCATAAAATAGGAATACAACTAGGCAGGAAATAACAGAAATATCTTAGACCCAATTTTTTTAAAGCAGTGGGGAGGAGTTAGGAAACTGTATATTCATCCCTGAATGTATTCTCTCTTGTTAGAAATGCAAGAGGCAACTTTTGGTGTCCTCTTCACAGTGTCTGTACACAGACTGGCTGCTTCAACTTCTAGTCCCAAATGGTCTGCAACTCTGCTTCATACTAAGAGGCATAGCTGCCAGTGCATGCATTGAACTCTCCCATGGCAATCACCATGACACTGCAGTTAAGACAAACATTTCAGCTTCAAAAAAATCATGGCTGTGGGACTGTTGCTTGTTCCTTAGCATCTGTCTGTTGATTTTGTCTATGTACTTATCTCTAGCCTTTAAGTAAAAGCAGCATACTACTGCTGACTGACAGGTTATAGTCCCCCCCCAAAACTTAGGCATCAAGGGAGATAGGTAAGAACACCAGAGTGGGAGAAGATTAAGTAGAACAAAAGTTTACAGGACAGAGAGTCTTAAGGGCCTTCTTAGTAAGTTCAGATTACCTTTAGGAGGGAGGGGGCACACAGGCAGGCAAGAACCCAAACACAAATCATTTTTAATGAGGGGATTAACAAAAGCAAGGACTTTCTAGAGCCTATAGATTGCATTCTGGTGTTGTACCACCTGACACACATAGCTCTGAGAACCTTGGTCTCCCCAGGTTGGTTGCCCTGGGGTTTCTCTGACCTTTTGTAAAAGAACTGAAGTGTGTGGAATTATATGATACTAGGAATAACATATAGTTTGATGACTCTTTTTTATTAGAATATACTAATATATTTTTATTTTTTTCTTGGTCAAATTGTATTTTTAAGGGTATTTTAAATATGTTAATCCCAGTATTTTTATTTTCCTATAATATTAAATATATATAATATATAAATAAAGGCAAATAAGCATCACTTTTGACCTTTGTAAATTCACTTTAGAACAGTGTCTTGGAAAAGGGTTATTAATTTTTTTAGTAATTATAACATTTGGTAATCTTATTATGATATAATTTTATTAAACATTCTTTTCTATTTTTATATAGGTCTAAACATAGTCTTTTTCAATCAAGAATCAGTTTACAGAAAGCAAGTGTAAAGGTGAGTTTTTGAAAGGTATATTTCACAATTGAGAAACCTTACCTTATATTTTAAAAGTTTGAGGTCTTTTGAGAATGGAAGTGGGGTTTTTCTACTTTAGAGAAGCATTTCAAAGTCAATAACCCAGTGAGGAACTTTCCTTCCCAGTGATGGGATTTTTCACCCAGGTGTGGACACTGGACATAGCTTACTTCCCAAGACTGCTTGAGGGGTAGGTTTGGATGTGTTACAACTCATGTAGTCTGTGTATTTAACTCTTAGTCCAAGAGACAAAGTGCAGGGGCTTTCAGAAGCGCTGTAGAATCATTTCACTCAGACTTAATACCTTAAGACCAGGTCTTCTGGGCTGGTGCAAGTGAGTTTTTCTGAGGGGCCCTCAAACTGGAGTACCTGTCAAGTAAGCTTAGAGACCAGAGTTTGTTGCCAGACTCCCCACCAACAGGAAGTTTTTCTGACACATTTGGATTGTTGATTTTTAAAATACTAGTATCTAAAACCTCCAGATTTACCCATGTCTTCAAAAATAAGGAACCTTTATTTAGAACCTTTATTTTCCCATCTCAATAAACTCAAAAAAATATTTTTCAGTTCTGTAGCAAAATTTGGAATTATGTTAAGTATAAATAACAAAGGTTTAAAATGTTCTCCCCATGTTTTCAGGTACTATTTCATTTCTTAATAGTGAAGTATAATTTTTACATACATGTAAATGTTTTCTCCACATTCTTATTTTTACTCTTGGTGGGGAGCCATTAATTGCTGTGTTTCCATACAGTATCAGTTTGCACTGATTTTTTTCCTTTTATTATTATGTTTTAGTTAAAAGCCCGGCGATCTGAGTGTAATTCCAAAGCTACCCACGCAAGGAATGATTATCTTCTTACACTAGCAGCAGCAAATGCACATCAGGATCGCTACTATCAAACAGATTTAGTTAACATTATGAAGGTAATACAGTTTTAATATCTGTGATAATTTTGTTTCATTAAAAACAAACAACCCATGAGCTGGGTGTTGTGTACATAGGATTAAGTATAGAATACTAACAAGGCTACTTTCTATTTCATTAGAATGTGCTCAATATTGGTGACCGACCTTTGTTTTCAAGTAATTTGGAATTAATTTTTAATGTTTAAAGCCAATTCACAGTAAAGGATTGCATTATTCCTTAGACATAGAAGATATTTGCTAAATAGTGATTATTGATATATAAAAGATAAGATTGATATATAAAGTGTGACATAATTCTTAAGCTGGGAAACTGCTTCTGAGCTATTTCCTGAGATATTGAAGCTAGATAGAATCTTCAAGTACCTTCTGAATTATCAGAGAAAGGCTGGTATTTCAGCATAGTTTTATTTTTTGTTAGGTTGTACTGTTATTTGTTATTTTCTGCAAAATATTTTTTTAAAACAGGTTTTACAAAAAAAGTATATAGTATGAAAATATTTTTATAAAAAGGTGTGTTTTTTATATTTTTATAGTGTATTGCTTAAGAAAGTCTGAATTACTTATTAACTAGAATTTTGGCTATTTTTTGTTTTTAAAAAAACTTGGATTTTTTCCAAGTGCCATGATTTTATCTTTAGTAGGTGAAATTATGCATTAATATTTGATGATTTTTGAGTTGAACAAACAAAAATGCTGGTGGTTATATGAAGATGTCTTCTACTCTGGGTTTTACTCTGAAATACTGAAGATTGCATTACAATTTGTATATCCTGGTCTTTCCTCATCTATACTACCTGTATTTATTTTGAACTTTCACAGAAGTAAAGGAAAGGGGGAAGGGGAGAAGAAGAAAACCATTTTAACCCACTGCCAGGCTGCCTCTACTTGCAGGCAGACAGACTCCACTTTGAATTGCATCTCCTTCTTTCCTGTTTTCTTAAGAACCCAAACATTGGATTATTCTATCTTTCTCTTATATTTTCAACACAGCACTCTCAAATGGGTAGTTCTTAATGACTCTTCAACACATATATTGCTATAGTTAAATTGCTTGTTTTAGGAAATCAGCAATTAAAAATGGGGTTACAACTGGCGCAGGCAGTCTTTTTACTACAGAGGCTCTGGGAAAAGAGATCAGCTTTATCCAGAAATTACAAGTTCCTTGATTGAAAGTAAAGATGGAACATTTCCTGAGACCTCTAGCAAAAGGCAGGAATGTTGGAGGATGTCAAACTGGACTAAGAAGTAATTTATTGCAAAATTTCTTCTTTCCGGGCCTGAGGTTGTAGTTCAGTGGTAGAGTGCTTGCCAAATACTTGTGAGGCACTGGGTTTGATAAAAATAAATAAACAAAATAAAGGTATTGTATCCATCTCAAACAAAAAATATATATATATTTTTTTTAAATTTCTTCTTTCCTTTTTGTTTATTGCCTGAAATCCCCTTTTCTGCCATTTGTCCTGTTGCAACTTCTGCTGGTTAGAACATAGGTTAGAATAATGAGACAGGAAATTATTTTATATCCAGATGAGAACTCCATGTACATTTCCCCAAAGAGTATTTGACATAGAGGTTAAATGTTTTAGCATCTTATTATAGTGATTCAGACTTACCTGAGAATTGGCCTTTCATTCATTCTAGCATGACTGCTTTAGGAAAATGTATTGTTTCAAACAATACATTTACTGAAGATGATTTTTTGCACAGCATTTGATTCCTTATATCCTGTATATGTCTACCATTAGATCAAAGCTGATAATCTACAAATTAAGTATCCCTTATCTGAAATGCTTGGTACCCGAAGTGTTTCAGATTTTAGATTTTTGGATTAGAGATGCTCAGTCCGTATAATGATTTTTTTGTCCCTGTGAATATTTACTTTTAGAGCAGCAAGGGCTATATTCAAAGCACAAAATGGGCCCCTGTAACATTTTTCTTCTGTCAATTTCTACTTTCCATTTCTGTGGAAAAAAATGGACAAGATATCTCCAACTGCTTCTTTCTGAGAGAGAAAGAAGTTGGTGGGGAGTGACCTGAAATCTTTATTCTCTATCAGGTGGGGCATGGACAGTTAAGGGTATTCAGCATCAGGGTAGTCCAGAGGTCCGTGGTTGCCATTGGTGGGTAACTGGACAAAGTACACATAGGGTAGGATCATGCTAGGATAATAGTAAACAAGATAGCAAAGCATTACTTTTTTGTAAACAATTAGCACAAAAGCAGTTAGTATTTCTGCCAATCTCTGAAAACCATGAAGACAGTAACTCATTAAACCTTAAGGTGTATTGAGGTGTCTTACACCCAGACAAAGCAGGTTCCTGCTCAGGAGATGTGAGCCACCTGGGAAAATAAAATGTCTGAAATAATCAGTAAGAAATACAGAGCTAAAGGTTAGAGTTTAAAAAGTGGATCGTCTGATGGGTCTTCCAGTCTTGATAGGAGCTGGAACTGGACAACTGAAAAAGGGGGAATATATCAAGGACAGGGATAAGGTTTTAATGGGAGGAGTCTTATTTGGTGCTTCTTTCTTGGTGTGGTAGGTCTTGCAGTAAACAGGTTGATTGGTATTTGACAATCTGCACCTATCTTCCAGAGGCTGTCTGGTTCCAGCAAGTCACTCCCCTCTCCAGAGCTGAGTTAGAACTTGAGCAGTAGGTTAGGCAGGGGGCCATGTAATCAAGCATTCTCAAAACAGTGTATTCCTACTGGGAGTTCCTGATACCAGGCTTCCCTGCCTAATGGCTCCACCACTGCTCAGTTTACCCATGGCTCATAGATGGCTCTTGGCAAAGATGGGATCTAATGTTCCATTGATTTGTAAGTGGAGGCCGTTTAAGGCTTTAGAAACATTAGCAAAGTTGTTAGAAACATAGACAGCATTTAGTTGCTAAACTCTGTCACATTTAATATGCTTAATGCCAGTTTTTATTTTTCATCCAGCAAGAAGCCATGACTTCTTAAATGATAAAACAGTACAAATTTCAAACCAAGATGTAGTTACCCTTTTGAAACACCAGAAAAATGTTCTGGCTTTCAGATATATACATTGTTAATTTATTGTAGCATTTCCTTACTTATAATATTCTTAACTGTTATTCTCCAGGGCTCAGACCGCATTTTCTCTTAACACATTTGCTTGTGACATGACCAATTCTGTATCCTTAGCTTCCTTACTTGTTTCATTAACTTCTTCCTCTTCACTCTTTTCTTGTACCAGTTGGAGTCTGTGTGTTTTCTTCAGTGTTTGAGAAAGCTTCACCTTGAACTATGAATTTCTCAGCAGCTGCTAAATGTGCTTGCCGAGGTAAAACTTCAATCTTGGCTTTCCCAAAAACTATATAGGTATCTGGATCTGAACTCTTACAGACATCTGGTTTTGTGATGACAAAGAGGATATTCTTAGATATTTTTGGATATTCATTCTAATAACCGAGCCTATCAAAGACCCAGTTTGGACATAGATTTCTGTGCCTTCTTTTCACTTTCTGTTTTACTTTACTGACTGATTCTTCATCGATAGCATTTAGTTTTTATAATGGCACAGGTGTCCCCTACCATGCATATTTTAAAATGAGCTAATATTAGCTTAAACAGCAGCAAAACTAAAATGTTAGTCTGAGGGTAGCTTCAGTGATAAGAGTGTGCACCAAGAATGTAGAAAGCCCTGGATTGAATCCTAGCACCACTTAAGCAAACAGACAACCCATTTTGTTTTGTGGTATAGGGAATCAAACCCATGGTCCCATGCATGCTAGGTAAGTGCTTTACTACCGAGCTATATCTCTAACCCAAATCCTATGTTTTCAAAATTGAATCTACACCAAAAGAAGATGTCCTTCAATAAACCAGGAAAAAATACCTTATTGGTGGAACCTGTGCTCTGCCAAAAACAAAGAGAAAATTAATGAACCTGACCAACTGTCAGATTGTTAGGTGTTCTTGAACTTCCTTTGAAGTCCCCATGCTTGTTTTTAATCAGCATTAGGTAGATTATGCTTCTAATTTTTCGTTTCATGAAACATTTTAGAATATTGATTTAATATAGAGGCAGAAGATCCTTAAAAATGTAGTGTGACTAACTTATTTCTTCCTCAGGCTAATTCTGTGGATCTGCAGTATTGGACAACTCCCATCCATCACTCTATTGGCTTCCCTCACTGAATTGACCACAGTTTTGGGGTACCTTATTTAGAAATGCTTATTGTTCTGAGTAGATGTTAAAGTGATAATGCCCTAGTTAGAATCTTTTTTTTTAATTATATGGACAGTTTAGAAGCAGAGGATTTTGTATTGAAGACTTAAGTACCAGAGTTTTTTTTCTATTGCAAAGCTGATCTTTGGTCTTGGCTTTGGAACATATTTCATCTCCTTCTGCCTTCTTCGGCACCAAAACAATTGATTATTCTATTTTCTCCATATAGTTCTTAAATTCTGCTGCTATATTGACAATTGTTGGGATCTTGGTGATGATACCTCATCATGTCTGTCTTGGAGTTACACGCCACTAGTTGCCCTCTGTCTGATGCTAGCAAGTTGTCCTGAGATCTCCTTTTGCCGTCTCCTCTCTGGATCTTCAGCTTTTTGTATCATATGTCTTCTTTTTTCTTAGTACCTTCTTGAGAAAGGTATAGAAAGTAAGCTTTTTTGAGGTGCTGTATCTATGAAAATGTCATTATTCTGTGCTTATAGTTGGGTATACAGTTAAAGGTTGAAAACTGTTTTTGCAAATGTCAGAATCCATAATCCATTGTTTTCCTGTTTCCTATATGGCTTGAGAACTCAGAGCCATCCTGGTTCTTGGATTCTTGTGTCTGATTTCATTTTTTGCTTTTCGTTTTTAGAAATTATGGACTATTCTTAGTATACCCTTGGATTTCTTGGATTACTTCTTCCCTTTGTTTTTCTCTTTCTGGAACTCCTTCTATTAATGTGTTGAGTCTCCTGGTCTGGTTTTTAAAATTTATTTTCTCTCTTATTTTCCATTTTTGTTATTATGCTCTATTCCTGAGAGAATTCTTCAACTATTTATTGAACGTTTAACTTTTTAAAAATAGTTTTATTGTCTAATTATTCCTTTTGTTCCCTAAATCTTCCTTTTTTATACAAGGTTTCTAAGGAATATGACTATATATTGACTTTTTTTAACTCCAGTGCTATCAGTAATACAGTTAACTTTCAAGTTACTTCTGCTTGTATATGCTTATATGGTATCTGTCTTAGTTTGAGGTAGGATTTGTCAAATTAGAGCTTCACTGTAGGTAATCTGGTAGACCATTTATGGGGGAAGCCCCAGTATTGATATTCTTAGCTGGTTCCTCTTGAACTTGTCAAACCCCACCCCACCCCCTCACCCCCCCTTCACCCCCCTCATCCCCCTCACCCCCTTCATTCCCCTCATCCCCCCTCCCCTTACCCCACCCCATTCCATCCCACCCCGCCCCACTCCCACTTCACCCTACCCCCCCTGCCCAATATACACACCCTCCCTTTGCTGTCTTCTGAAGTCACTTCTTCAGATCTCTTTCCTTTGGTTGTTTTCTGAAGAACACTTCCCTGACCTGGTTACTCCTCCCAACCATGAAAATGGTTTATCTCATCTTTGTAGCACATAGTATAGTTGCAGTTTACTTAGATCTATGACTACGTGATGAGTACCTTGTCTCCCATTTACCTATACTTTCCATAAAAATAGTGGTTGGTTGTTTTATTAGAGATTTTATCCTTTCTACCTAGTTCAGTATATTTTTAATGCATGAGAAATGTTTGTGAACATTTGAACATACTGAACAAATGAATGAATAACCAATCTTGTTTTAATCCTCACGTGATAAATCATTTACTTCGTAAATGAAGAAATTAGATAAAGCTTGAATTCAAATCTGGCACGTCTAATAGAAGGGCTGGTGTCACTAATTCTTTACATGATGCTGTTTCTTTGGACTTCTTTTTTCTTTTTTTGTTAAATGGAGCATTGTCTTTTTCTTTTGGCTTCCATAAGGAGCCATGAGATGATGAAAGTGTTTTTGTTCATTTTGAAGCATGGTATACAAGTTACATTATTTTTTTAAATAACAGAAGTTCTAGCTGGGCCTTGTGGCACATGCCTGAATCTCAGTGACTTAGGAGGCTGAGGCAGAACGGTTGCCAAGTTTGAGGCCAGTCTTGGCAATTTAGACCCTGCATCGAAATAAAAGGGCTGGGGATATGGTTTAGTGGTAGAGTACCATGGGTTTGATCCCCAGTATGCAAAATAAATAAAAGAAATTCTAGTATATTTTAGATAACTCTTGTTTTGTTTATGGGAAGGAGAGTGTAAAAGAGACTTCAGTGCTTGGGAGTGAGAATGGAGCAACTATTTAGGTGCCTTGCACTATAAGATACTACAAGTGCTTTAAAAACCATTATTTATTTAGTTTTTATAATAATTTCCTAATAAATTTATTTATTAAACTTATTTAACAGATCAACCTCAGAGACTCAGTGACATCCAGTTATTATATTATAGCCAGGACTTAAGGTCTCGGTGTTCTTTCCTGGACACTCTGGTGTTTTCTTACCACCATACCATTCCTTGTTAGTAAAAAATAATATAATAAGCAGTAGTATATAGTGAATATAGTAGTATATAGTGAATATCATGAATTCTGAGAGAATTATAGTATAAAATTATTTGTTAAACATTGCACATTCTCTCCTGTTCTAATAATTCTTAAAATGATGATCATGTCTCTATCGAAATATATTTGGACAGCTTCCCCAAGGCATACTTTTTATTCCTCAAGCAAGTATTGATTAGAACAAATACTAAATATATATTGCTCTGTGTCTGTATATTGTCAGGCTAGTGGTTTTTTTTTTTTTTAATCTTCAAACTAAAAATCTATTGCTAAACCGTGGACCTGAGATAACCAGTTTAATCAGATCTATAGAGAGCAACTTAACTGGCTGCTGGAAAATGAGATAGTTGTTCCTTAAATGTTCTTTTGAATAACATGATCTTGTAAAATATTTTTCTTTTTAAGAGTTCATACAATATTTTCTTTGTGGTTTGGATGAAGAAAAATAAGGCACAGTACATCAGAGTAGAAAAGATAGCATTAGTCAATCTAATGAAAGACTTTAAAAGCTTAATAATATTGGGAGCTTATTTCTAGACAAATGTTTTTTGTTCTCATTGAAAGTTAAACATGTCTGGACTAGTTGATAATTGGGCAAAGTAATTAAAAACTTTATCTGACATATAATATCTAGAAAATATGATAATTTGGTGTATATTTTGCAGACTCTTTTTGGGGGGAGTAGTCAATAAAGAGAAAAATATTATTGGTGTTCAAGTCCCATTTCTGGCTTTTCTAGCTAAGCATTAATTATTCCAAAAAGTCTTCCTCATTCATATTTAGATTGTATAGCTCTCATCTTTTTTATTTTGAGTTCTGGCTTTTCTGGTATCTCTGCCATCTCTAGCTGGTATACTTCTCTTTCATGTAGTAATACTTTTTCACTTAATGAATAAGCATGGAAGTCCCCAGATTTCAAACTTGACTTTCTGCTTCTCTTGTTTTACATCCTTTTTGAAAGTCCCTTTTCTTAGGGAGAATAATCATTTGCCCAGTTTCTGCTAATATTATACAGTTCTTAAATATGCCTGAAATCTTGTCCTTAACATTATCCATATTTATTATGCTTTATCCATCTGTGGCAGAAACTTTTCTAAATTAGAAGCAGTTCATTTCCTCCCCCCTTCTCCCCATGGTTTCCACCAGTAATCACCCCATCCTAGGGATCAGGTGATGATCAGGGCTTAGAAACTGTAATGTCCAATATGGCAGTCCTTAGGTACATTGTGACTATGTAAATTAGTTAAAAATGAATAAATTTTGGGCCCAAGGAGGGTGAAGCCATGGGATTAGGTTGAGGGGGCAGGCCCAAGTGAGGACGAGCCAGGTGGCTGTTTTGAGGCCCTACTGTCTCTTGGCATTTGCCTCTTCAGTCCTGCCATCTCTACAGCTATCACTACCAGAGGATCGTCTGCCCTTTGCTGCAGACAGACATACAGACACACACACACACACACACACACACACACACACACACACACTCACACACACACACACACACAGCAAGTAGTAGTTGAATAGGAGAAGAATGGCGTTGAAACAGATTTTCAGCAACAAGTGCTTTGGGGTATTGCAGAACATTTTGAACATGACAGTATTGATCTGAACTGAAAAATGAAATTTTCTGTCTACTTACCACCAAAGGCAGAAAGTGGAAAGTGCCCTGTACTACATTGGTTGCCTTGTTTAATTTGCACAGAACAATTTTAAATCAAAATCTAGTTATTATCAGGCTGCCTCAGAACACAGCTTTATCATTTGCTCCCAGATACCAGCCCTCATAGCTGTAATACTAAAGGAGAAGGTGGAGAGCTGGGGTGTCCGCACTGTTTCCTGGGTTTTATGTGAATATCACTGAAGATTCTTGGAAAAGTAACTTCAGAATGTACTCTTAGGTAACGAAGAAGCTTCCCAACTCATAAATACCAGTTTTTCAGTGGACCCCCAGTGGATGTCTATTTCTGGCCACTTTATGGGAGGTCAAGGAGCTCTAATTTGTCCTTTGAAAAATCCCAGAAAATACAAAACTGTGTCAGCATTTGCTCCAGTTTGCAACCCAGTGCTGTGTCCATGGAGCACAAAACCTTTAGTTAATATTTGGGAACAGATCAAAATAAAGGAAAGGAATATGATGCAACCCATCTTGTGAAGTTCTGTCCAGGTTCTCAGTTGGACAAGGGAAAATGACCAGTTTCTTCTAGATGGACATTTACTCCCTGATAATTTCATAGCTGCCTATATAGAAAAGAAAATTTCTATTGTTTGTAGATGATAGGAGGGCTATGATCATAGCTACTACTTCATTGCAACCTTTATAATCAATCATTATGCAAAATACCTGAATGCATGAAAAACTTCTGATAAGAAAATCTCTTCAGGATTATAAAAGTTATAATAAACAGAATCGCTGAGGAAAAAATTTTGAAACATTGGATTTCATGGTGCCGAAAGAACTTCATTCTACACTTGAGTCTCCTGAATAAATATATAAAATCTGAAAAAAAGAATAAATTTTAAAATTCTTTTTATTGCCACAGTAGCCATAGTTTAAGTGTTCAGAAACCCATGGGCTAGTGACTACCATATTGGACTGTGCAGTTGTATTTTCATTGTCTCAGAGCGCTACTGGACAACAGTACTCTGGAGCTTAGTTTTTACTTGTTTTTCTTCCATTGTGACTTCTTCTGTCCACTATCAACCCTACTGACCATTTTTCTTGATAACAACAGCTATAATTACATTCTGTTATTTCAGGAGTAATTCCATTTTCACTTGTACTCTAGACCTTTATTTATACCTTATAATAGAACAGAAGTTGGAAAACATTTTCTATAGAGGGCCAGATAATATATATTTTAGGTTTCTGTGTAGTAACCACTCAACTCTGCATTTGAGTTTTTACTTGGTGATAGGCGCTTGATGATACAAAAATGAATTGGATAGGATCCATGCCATCAGTGAGCCACAAATAAGAAGGTTATGATTCTCTGGAGCAGCTCTCCAGGGGCTTATGGAATATGACATATTAGATCCTTTTCCTGCTATATTGATCATATTATGCTTGGCTCCCTGTGACACAAAGAGAGTCTTTTGCCAGTCTTATCAAACCTCAAAAACAGTTGTTTTAAAATATTTTTAGGAGTCAAATATTTTCAGACTCCTATATGGAATCTTTATACATAAAGCAGATGAAGGGGAAAGCTATTTGGTTGTAAAACTTGAGAGCGTGTTCCTCTTGGTGTGTGTTTCCCACTCCTCTCACCTGCCTGTGCCACTTCCCTTAGTTCTTTCTGTGGTTCCTGAGGTGTTGTGCTGAATACTACAGTTCCTTGAAATATAGTTTGGAAACAAATGTTCTAAAAAGGATATTCCAACTAACAAATTTCTTGTAAATTTTAAGTTTTATCTAGATGATCTTCATTCTAGAATTTACCAATTAATCTTTCAAAAATGTAAATTAGAACCTAGTAATCTATACCCTGCAGTGGCCAGTTCATCACAACGGGCTTAGACATTGTAGCTTGACTCTGAGTTGAGTATCTTTGCTGGAGAATCAACAGTGAGTGAGGGATGCTGAAGCTGAGCATTCATAGAACTATTTAAGAGAAGCATATAGAGCTGGAGTTGTAGTTCAGTGTCAGAGCACTTGCCTAGCACATGTGAGGCACTGGGTTCAATGCTTAGCATGGCATAAAAATAATTAAAGGTATTGTATCCATCAAAAAGAGTAATATATAGGGTGACAAGAGTAAGAACTTTGAAGAAATTAACTTGTTTTTAAAAAATCTGTTTTGGAGAGGTATAGTTAACATACAATAAAATGCAATTGTATGCCAAATCCATTTCATGCATTCCCACTTTGAATCTCTTACTTCCTGTATTACTGCCAGCTAGAGAAAATGCTCTGCTCTTAAAGGGCTAGTGTGATTATGTTAAACCTACCCAGATAATCTCTTTTTTCTTGCCATTTATGATAACACAATCCCAAGAATGATATCTCATCATATTCACTGTTTTTTTGTGTGAATCTGACTACTCTAAGTATCTCATATACGTAGAATTATGATTTATCCTTTTGTGTCTGGCTTATTTTACTTAGCGTAATGTTTTCAAGGTTCATCCATGTTGTAGTATATGTCAGAATTTCATTATTTTATAAGGCCAAATAATATTCCATTGTATTTACATACTATATGTTGTTTATTTATCCACTGATAAATGTGCGTTCCTTCTGCATTTTAGCTATTGTGAAAAATGCTGTATGAACATGGAAAACATATTTTGAGTTCCAATTTTCAGTTCTTTATACACACACACACACACACACACACACACACACACACGTATTTTTTGGTAATGGGAATTGAACCCAAGAGTTCATATTGTAGCATGTATTACTATTTATTCCTTTTTATGATTGAATAATGATATATCACGTTTTATTTACCCATTCATTAGTTGGTTAACATTTGGATTATTTTCACTTATTAACTGTTACCTGTCTGACTCTTTATTCTCATCTCAGATCTCTCCCTTTACTCTTTACCCTTCAATGAGTGATTCTCTTTAGTTTCTCAACCATACCAATCTCCTTCCTATACCAGTGCCTCCTCACTATCACATTCACTTTTTTTAATTAACTTTTATTTGTTCTAATTAGTCATACATAACATTATAATGCATTTTGATGCATCATACATAAATGGAGTATAACTTCTCATTCGTCTGTTGTGCAGGATGTAGAGTCACACATCTATATCAGGTCATGTAATTACATTAGGTCATGTAATCATATGTGCACATAGGGTAATAATGTCCAATTCATTCTACTTTCATTCACATTCACTTTCTTAACTCCTGCATTTTCCTGTAGTGCTGGGAATCTAACCCAGGGCCTTACATACACTAGGCACACTTTCTTAAGTCTTAGGGTTCACACATAGTTCTAACCTATTTCTGTAGGAAAGCCTTCCTCAAACTATATTACATTCCTTTATTTTATATTCTCCCTGCATCGTTTTTTAATACTCTTCTTAACTTTAATTGTATACTTGATTATATTTTTTTTTGTTTTACCTCCTGCCCTTAGTATGCTACAAAAAAACAAAATTATGTGTTTTCTGCTCACAGCTGTATTGCTTGAGCTTAGCATAGTACCAACATATGTATCTGTTAAGTATATTAATGCATGAAATCTATTTGTGGTGAAACCTATCAACAGTACAGAGTTTTCATCTAATCCAATTTCTGTTAAATCTTGTTCACAATCAAATATAACATACTGCCTAAAGAAGAAAAGTTTTAAAGCAAGGCAAGTTTTGTTTGATTCCTGATTTTATCACTTAAATAGTTTTGTGAACATAGGCAAATTATTTCCCTTCTGAAAGCCTCAGATAACTAGTATATAATATGAAGCTGCTAGTAAGTATCCTAGTTGCTTTGGGAGTATTCAGGGAGGTAAAGTATAGTAAGCATTTCTACCTCGACCCGGTATACAGTAAGCACACAATAAATGTAAAAGTTATTATTATCATATTATTATTATAAGGTGCTTAGACATTTATGAATTCAGAAAATTCGTTGAGAGTCTACTAGTACCTGGTACTCTTTTGAATATTTAAGATATACCAGTTAAACCAAGACAGACTTAATAAAAAGTACACATGGATCACTCTGTATATGTCAGGTGCTCATCTAAACTATTTACTTTCATTAACCTACCAATTTTCTGTGAATAGATACTATTATCATTATCCCTATTTTTATCAAAGAAGTAATTGAAACAAAAAAAGATAAGTATCTTGCCCAGGTTACACAGGCAGGCAGGCAGTGACACAGCTGAACCATGGATTACACCAGCCTACCTCCCATGTACTTTCTTCTAACCACTTTGCAGTACTACATTTTGTCCAGGGTCATTTCCACTAATGCCTGATGAACGAGGATATTTCATTTCTTTGGCAGATCTACAGTCTAGTAACTTTAAATATTTAAAAAATAAATGAAGCCAGGCATAGTGCACACGCTTGTCATATTAGAGACACTGGAGGCTGAGGCTGAAGGATTGCAAGTTCAAGGCCAGCCTCAGCAACTCCATGAGACCCCCAGCAACTTAGCAAGACCCTGTCTCAAAATAAAAGTTAAAAATAATTGTGGAATTATGGATGTGGCTCAGTGGTTAAGTGCCCCTGAGTTTAGGCCCCAGCACAAAGATAGATAGATAGATAGATAGATAGATAGATAGATAGATAGGTAGATAGGGTCCATTATGGTCTCATTTTTTTTGACTTTTATTTAATCTATGATGACTCCTGATGATTACCTCTACCTTTTTACATTGTGAAGGTATTTGTTCAATCATCTTTTCCAGAAGTTGATAGGAAGTCATGTTATCTCTGTCATTTTTATGTAAGGCACATTTTTACTAAAAAAAGTAAGGGGAAAACCTTAAAGTTTATGTCCTTATTTGACAATGATTGAAGGAAGAAAATCTCAAAGTATAAATAGAGTCATCACTTAACTTATATAAAATATATTCTGTACATTTTCCCAATTTTTCATTGACTGTCAACAGCCTATACCAGTGATTATTAAGTTTTTTTTTTGTCTCAGACCTCTTTATACTCCTAAAAATCATTGAGAACCCAAGGAACTTTTATAGATGTGGGTTTGCTTAATGATACTTACTGTGTTTGACATTTAAATTGAGAAATCTTTTAGACACAAGAATGCCTAGGTACAGATTTCACTAGCTGTCAGAGTGTCTGTGTCCTCATCTATTTTCTAACCTCTGTAAAACTCCACTATGTGCTTGTGAGAGAATGAAAGTGGAAAATGCAGATGATGTCTTAGTATTATTATGAAAATAATTCTGATCTTGCAAATTCTCCCAGCTGCCCCTTGTTCTCACCTTGGGTAACTTCTGCCATATACTAAATAATGTTATTACTGTCTTCAGCTGGAAGAAACTACTAACACTAAAATTGAAGATCTGATTGAATGTTTCAATAATAGTACTTGTTAAGGACTACCTAAATGCTTTAGATGCTTTTAGAGATGGAACAGAATCAGCCTCTTATTGCAGAGAGTTTAGTATTTACACATTGAATTTAAATGCAGAGGACAAAGTGTTAAGTGACATGCTCTTACCTTAGTACCACTTGCAATTTATAAACTGAGTCGCATAATACCATAAGATATATTTGACTGCTTATAATTCTCTTAACATATGATTAAACAAAAACAACAGCATATTTAGAGATATCAACTTTGCATTTTGTTTAGGGTAGCTTACTTAGTAACTTGCTGGAAAGATTTGGGTAAATAGAGAGCAGAGAATATTGCTATCCTCAAGTCACTTAATATTCAGTTCTCAAAAGTGTTTATTTCTCAACTACACATACTTCCTGTACTTAAAACAGGACTAAATGCACAGTTCAAAATGACTGGAAACACCTAGATATGATATACCCATAGAGCAGCTAAGAATTGGAAAGGCAGAAGCTTTGTATTTAAACTGGACATTAAAGAAGAAAAAAAGGGTCCAAAGTTATTGTATTGAAGATGAGAAGCACCAAGTGAGCAATTCTAAGATACCTTCTTTATGTGTGTAGTACCTCCCCATTCCTAGGTCATCTTGTATCCACTGTGCGACCAGCCAAAAGTGCTTTAGATCAAATGCAGGAAAAAATGATGACAGAAGTGCTTGCATCTCCCTCCCTAAGCACACTTTACTCTGCTTTGACCCCTATGTTTCTGATTGGCCTTCATATAACTTGGGAATTCTTATTATCAGAGTATATTTCAAAAGCAGGGATTCTTTATTATCCTCTTCTTTATATTATGCTCTTCTCCCACACCTACCCCAATATTATCAGGACAGAACTCTTTTGGTGGTTACAGAATGGGGGATAATATTTTTATTGGAAATCTTTGCAGCTTTAAAGGAATAGGGATGGCAAATTGATTTTAGTTTATGTGCCTGTTGTAATATGTGCTTGTTAGTATACTGGGCCAAGAATTATTCTGAGATTCCCAGGCCAGCCCCGTTAGCAATCGTGGTCTTAGCTTCTGTTGATCATCATGCGATTTACATAATCTGTAGATCTCAGTTGAAACAGGGACTGACTTGGATTGCTCCTTTCAGGAAACACAGAAAGTTACTGGGAGCAGTTTCTTTGAAATGGCTATGTGCAGTTTATTGCAAGCAAGCCCATGTTTAGTGTGCCCCTGACTGTGACCGTGGGAGCAAATCTAAATTAACAGTCTTGATTGTTAATCTCAGAATGTGCTGCATCTCTCTGATGTATAAAGACTGTAGAATATATGAAATGGAAGAATAACAATTAAAATAAGATTAAGATTTCAAAAATAAGTGAAGAGTAGTGATAGAATTTTACAGACTACAAGTGGCTGGAGCCTCCCATCTTCTAATAGTAGAAAGATTCACAACTCATGTACATACATGCAAAGGGTTACTATGAGCCTGCATCATATCCTGTAGAAGTGCTGAAGCAGAAAAATAACTGGACTAATCAAGTCCAGTACTCTTACTTTCATAGATGGCATCCAGGCTAGTTGTTTCAATAGGCTAGAATGTTCTTTTATAAAAATAAGATTCTGAATTGCTTTTTTAAAATCAACTAAAAAATTTATTCCTTAGGGAGATTTGGTTGAAGATAGTTTTACTTAAATTTTATCACTTTTAAGTGATTATACATAAAACATGGAAGATTTAAGAGACCATTCTCTGAATGGTGGGAGTTTTGTTTTATATTGATTTTTTTTTGGTGGGGGGGCATTACTGGGGATTGAATGCCAGGCCCCTATACCACTGAAATACATCCCCAGCCCTTTTTATTTTGTATTTTGAGACAAGACAGGGTCTTGTTAAATTTCTGAAGTTGACCTTGAACTTGTGATCCTCCTGCCTCTGCCTCTCAAGTCACTGGGATTACAGGCATGTGCTGTCTGAGAGCAAATTGCAGACTTGATGCCTCATCATCTCTAAATACTCTAGATGTTATCACCTCCAAACAAGGCTATTCTACCTAACCATCCACATTAGGAAATCAGCATCATTATATAAATATCATCCAGTTTACATATCAAATCCAAATTCTACCAAATGTTCAAAAATATCTCTTTCTGGTTAATTCAATTGCATATCTCTTTAGATTCCTTCGATTTGGAAGAGTTTTTTTTTTTTTTTAAGTTTTTTAGTTTTTATCCTGTCTTTCATAACTTTGACAGTTTTAAAATATACAGCCTCCAATTCTGTTGGGTGCCTCTCAGGCCATGCATTCTTGGCAAAAATATCTCAGAAAAAATGCTGTGTCTTCTCAGTATACCATATCTAGAGGTGTATGAATGATGTAATCACCTGTCTCATTCCTGGTGATGTTACTCTTGATCACCTAGTCAATTTGGTATCTGCTGTGTTTTCTTCCACTGTAAAATCATCTTTTTTCCTATGTAATCATGTTATTTCTGAATGTGTTTCCCAAAAATACATATGTAATGGTATTCGAAGGTAGTCTTGGGGAGGTGAGTAAGTCATGAGGGCACAGCCTTCATGGTGGCTTTCATGCCTTTGTAAGGCCTGAGAGAGAGACCCCTTGCTCTTTCTACCATGTGAGGACACAATGAAAAGGTGTTGTCTGTGAACCTGGGAGTGGACCCTCACTAGACACTGAGTCTGCTTAATGCCTCCATCTTGGACTTCCCAGCATCCAGTAAGGTGAGAAGTAAATTTCTGTTGTCTATAAATCTTCTAGTTAATAATATTGGTTACACAATCCAAACAGGCCAAGAAATAATATTTTGTGAGGAAACTATGCCAATTGTATTCCTCATCAGACCTCCACCTACCAGCCCTGGCATGCTTAAGTGAACCCTCCTGAACTCAACCACTTTTATGATGGTTACCAAATAGTAATTTTCTATTTTTCATCATTCCTTCTACAATTTTTAGTTGAAACTCTACTATAAGGGAGAAGTTTCTTATTTTCCCCCTCTCATCCCTTCATGCATTCATTCATTTCTTAATCATTGTGTTCATGGATTTCTATTTTCTTTCATGGATTGAAATTTGTTGGTCTTATTATTTATATTTATGTTCATAGTGTCCCATACACAACCAACAGGAATCTCTTTAAGCTGACTCCTGTCCTTTACTGTGTTCCCTTCATTCTTTCTTTCTGGTCTAAATGTTCCAGACTTATTGTGTACTTTTCTTGTACCATTTCTGGGAAATTATTTATGTACACACTGTGATGTTATGATATAAAATATATATTTGATCTCTGCACACATGCCACCTAGGTGTTTAAAACCCTTGAGACAAGGGCACTAGCACAATCTTTTATTCTTGTATTTGGTCTTTTCCCCAGTTCCTGACACAGAACTTCTAAATCTTTTTCTTAGGTAATGGGAGCATCATTTGTTCCAATGAGACCATTCTTGGTGGGCTCCTGGATGGCCTCAGGATAGGAGATGGTTGCCCAGGGAACTGACCATAATTAGAAAGTTGGAACTTCTAGCCCAACTTCCCTGGAGGAGAGAGGAGCTAAAGATGATTTGATCACCAGTGGCTAATGATGTAATCAATCTTGCCTATATAATGAAGCCTCTATAAAAATCCAAAGGAGGAGTGGGGGTGTAGCTCAGTTGGTAGAGTGCTTGCCTCACATGCATGAGGCCCTGGGTTCAGTCCCCACCCAGCAACACACGCACACACACACACACAAGAAAGAAAAAAAAGGAGAGAGTTCAGGGAGCTTCTGTATAGGTGAACACATGGATGTTCCTGGCAGGTGGTGTGCCTATAAAGGACATGGAAGTTCCACCCCTTCTCCCACACTTCATCATATACATCTCTTTCATCTAGCTATTCATCTGTATCTTTTGTAATAACTTTTCTAATAAATGCATAAATGTATGTAAAAGTATTTCCCCAAGTTTCGTGAGCCACTATAGCAAACTAATCAAACCCAAGGAGGGTTCCACGAAACTGTTACAAATTTTTGTGTGTTTGATCAAAAATACAAGTCACAACCTGGGATTTGCGATTGGCATTTGAAAGTGGCCAGTACTCTTGTAGGACTGAGGTCTTAACATGTGACATCGATGCTGTCCAGAAGGGCAGTGTCAGAATGGAATTGAATTAGAGTATCCTCAGCAGGTGTCTGTTGGAGGATTGTCACATACATATCTAATGTCAGAAGTGTTAATAATACTGACTGGTAAGGGAGACTAGGAAAAGCACTTTGTTTTTTCCTGTCTTTTGCACACACATACAGCTGTATCTGTTTTTATATCTGTCCGTGTATGTGTATGTTTTTGTGTGCTCAATTTACATTGAGCTGTCCAGTTCAAATCCTGTACTTTTAAGATCCTTTCCTGCCTCCCTCCTTCCCTTTCTTCCCAGGGTCTTGTGCATGCTCAGCAAGTGTTCTGCCACTGAGCTACATTCCCAGCCCTTTCTTATTTTTGTTTTGAAACATGGTCTCCCTAAATTGCCCAAGTTGGCCTTGAACTTGTGATCCTCCTGCCTCAGTCTCCCAAGTAACTGGAATTTCAGGAATGTGCCTTCACACCTGTTTTACCTCCCTGCCTTTCTATTTGTATGTAGATGCTATGTTGAACAGTGAGAAACTTGACTTCCACAACCTAAATACATTGACTTATTTGCTGTTTCTGTGTCAGTCCTCTCCTGACCACTGGTCACCTATTCAACCTTTGATTTTCTCTTCACAAACTTGCTTGTCTTATTCTTTTCTTAATAGAGGCAGCTATATCTTCGCTGTTGCTTAGGCTAGAAATCATCCTGCTGCCCCCCTCCAAACTCCACATTATACCATTGGTAATTCTTTTAAGTAGAACCATTTTTCCCTCACCTCCACTACCACTATTTTAATTCAAGCCACCATTATTACATCTGCAAATACTTAAAGTCTTCTCTTTGATTCTCTGCTTCCACCCCTTCCTTCAATATGAATTCCTTCCACATTAGCCAAAGTGATCATTTTAAAACCTAAACTAGATTTTGTCACTCCTTTGCTCAAAACCTGCTAATAGCTTCTCTTCTCTTCAGTTTAAAATTAAAAATTTTATGGGGTCCTATGTTGTCAACCACTCTTTGTTTCAGTGTAATTCAATATTGGCTTTCTGACTATTTCACACCAAGTGCCTCTCACTTCAGGACCTTTGAACTTGCTGTTTTCTTAAGCAAGCTCTTCTTTTAGATACCACTTCTCCCTTACTCCACTCAGCTCCATTTCTCAGATGTGACTTTATTAGTAAGATCTCCCCTGACTAATCAGTATAAGATAGCATCTTATCTTCATGCTTTATCCCTTCACTGTGTTTATTACATTATGGCAACCTCTGACGTAATATGCAGAGGAGGACTTTTTGTCTTTTTCTCTATGCACAGTATTTCTAGCACCTAGGATAATGTGACAAATAGTAGGCTCTTGACAGTCAAGTACCATATGATCTCACTGATGTGGAATCTAAGAGTTGATTTCATAGAAGTTGATAGTACAGTGGAGGTTATCAGAGGCTGGAGAAGGGAACAGGGTTGGGGAAAGTTGTTGCCTGGGCACAAAACTGTAGTTAGATAAGAGTTAAGAATTTCTGGTGCTGTTGCACGGGAGGATGACTATAGATAACAAGACTGTACTGTACATTTCAAAAAAATTAGAAGAAAGGAATGGGCTTCCAGTGCTTTATTATGCTTCTTAATCTGTGAAACCATGTATTCATCCGTGGAAATGCGGCTAATGACATCCTTCTCATGAGTTGTAAATATGTGTAAGTGCCTCCTGCATAGTAGGGATTCTTTATTCATTTCTCTTTCTACCTTCCCTCATCTTCCACCATCTTCTTAGTCAACATAACTTCATGTCTTATCTATATCAAAAAGCTCTTATGTATATTAACCAAATTTTCTTACCAAAATAGTGTAAGGTGAACAGAATTAAACAAAAAAATATAGAATTATTTTTGCCCTAAAAGTGCTAAAGGCTAATATTAGATTAGTATTTTTCCTCAGTGAGTTTATATATATATATATATATATATATATATATATATATATATATATATATATGTAAATATTTATTTCTGGCATTAAAATAGAGAAGAGAGAGTTGCCTCATTTAAGTGACCAAGTAAAACCAGTACAAGTTGACAGTTCATGGGGAGTTTCCAGCAATAGACTCATGGTTGCTCTTCCTTCCTATCTTTGTCTTCATATAGACATAATGGAAAGCTTTGGGGATTTTTTTTTGTTCTTGCCTGAAATAAAAATGCTCTAAAGTGTACATATTGAGAATATCAACAACATGTGGACCCTGAAAACTTATTGTTTAAGTGAAAGAAACCTGTGGCTTTTAGTATTCTTATCAGCTAGTGTTTTCCCTCAGCTTTATGAAAATAAGACCTTTATCTGCTGTTCTGAACTCTCACCTCATTTCCACAGCAAACATGATCAACTGCTGTAAGATATAGAATTTATATGAATCCCAATATTGTAACTATAATGCAATAATAAAAAATTTAAAACCTTTTTAAAAAGAATTTATTAGAGACTGTGAAAAGGTAGATTTCAAATCACTGGAATAATAACAGATTATGAAAGAAATGATGTCAAGACTCTATAGAAAAAGAAAAATGTTCCTCTTTTTATCATACCAGGCTAAAGTAAGTGATAAGATTGTTGAAGATAAATTTAATAGAGAAAAACATGCATGAATGTTTACTTGGTCTTGGTGTGGAGATGAGATTTTTAAGAATTCTAGCAAAGGGTAGATTATATGGGAAAATGGTAATAGATTTGACATCCTGAATCATAAAAATGTGTCACAATAGTAACAACAACATCTAACATATACTGAAGTAAGGGCTAAGCATTGCAATAAGTACATCCAAGTTAAAGTTCCAAGGTTGAGAAACCTGGCCTATCGTGCCACTCTATATTCCTTTTTATTTTTCCCTGTTATCATAGACAACACTGTGACAGATGTTTTGCCATGGTATAACAAGTATTACTAGTTTCTCAATCTTTTTTGCACCTGTGTACCACTTGCTATTCTGCCACTTAGCAGATGTCTTCTATGTTAGTTTTTTGTTACAGCAACATCCTACTGCAAGATACTACTTCTCTTTTAATTAGGATTAGCTAAAACATGGAGATGCAAACTGCAGTGGCTCACACACCATAGATATTCATTAGTTTTCATGCAGTAGCTTAGGTGATTAGCAGTTCATATGATTAAGTTCTTCCTCCTGAAGCTATTCAAGAACCCAGATAGCAGAGTGGCTCTTCCACTTTCCCTCATCACTACCCTGACTAAATCTTGGTCACTGACTTATTTGGGTTCTAGCCAGTTGACTTAGGAAAAGATAAACAAATATCTATTCTCTGAAGATCTAGTCTGGAAAGTGGCATATATTACTCTGCTCACATTGTATTGGAGAACTTAGATAGAATGCTGTACCTGACAGCAAGGGAGGCTAGGAAATGCAGTCCCACCATGTACCAGGAAGAAAGAAAGAACAGATTTTGGTGGACAACAACAAAGAGATTCTGTACATCCACTATGTATGTTCTCAATCTGATAAACCACATGATAATATGGGAATTAAAATATTCCTATAAATCAATAAGAAAAATTAAAATATTCCAAAACAAAGAAAAGCTACAAATTCAGGTTTAAAAAAAATTCAAAAGACTAATGATTATATATCAATGGTGGGTTGATTTTTAACAGAGGCATTTAATGAGGGAAAGGATATTCTTTCAACAGAAATTAGACCTTTATCTCATACCATACATAAAAATTAATTCAAGATGAAAGACCTAAATATAATGTTAAAACTATAAAATTCAATAAAGTGTAAGTCCATGTGATCTTAGAATGTACTTTCTCAGATATCACCAAAAGCTCAATCAAACAATGAAGAAATAAACAGTTTATAGAATTAAAAACTTTGGTGCATCAAAGCTCTGTAAAGAAAGGGACAAGAAAATCCACAGAACAGAAAAAAACTATTAGAAAATTACTCTTATCTGATAAGAGTCTAATGTCAGAATATATAACAGAGCTTTACAACTAAACAATGAAAGGATGACCCAGTTGTTAAAATGGACAAAGAATTTCAATAGATTTTTTTCCCAAAAAAGATATGAAAAGATGTTTAACAACATTAGCCATTAGGAAAAGGCAAACCCAACTATAATGAAATACCACTTCACACTCACTAGAATGGATAGAATTAAAATAGAACAACAATGTTGATAACAAGATGAAGATGGCACACACCTGTAATCTCAGGAGGTTGAGATAGGAGAATTGCAAGTTTGAGGCCAGCCTCAGCAACTAAGCAAGACCCTGTCTCAAAAATAAAAAGGGCCAGGGATGAAGTTCAGTGGTAAAGTGCCCTTGGGTTCAATCCCTAATACCACACCTCCAAAAAAGTAGAAACAACCAAAATATTCATTAACTGATAAATGTGTTATATAACTGATAAACAAAATGTGTTACATCCATATAATTTGATATTACTTAGCCATAAAATGGAATGCAGTACTGATTTATGCTGAAAGATAGATGACATTAAAATCACAAGGTTAAATAAAAGCAACCGGGTACAAAAGGTCACATGTTGCCTCATTTTATGTATATGAAATGTTCAGAGTGGGCTAATTTATAAAGTGAGAAAGTAGATTAGTGATTGCCAGGAGCTTCGGGGAAGGGGAAATAACAGTCACTACCTAATGGGTGTGAGTTTTCTTTTG
Organism: Callospermophilus lateralis; assembly: GCF_048772815.1. Taxonomy (NCBI): domain Eukaryota; kingdom Metazoa; phylum Chordata; class Mammalia; order Rodentia; family Sciuridae; genus Callospermophilus; species Callospermophilus lateralis. Next base: position 6,701,445 of record NW_027516477.1, read on the forward strand.
GGGATGATAGAACGTTCTGAAATTAGATACTGGCAGTAGTTGTACAACTTAAGATACTAAAATGAAGAAGTGATAAATGGGACATCTCAATAAAAAACAATTTTTAAAAACTAATGACTGAAAATCTTCTATCCCAAGAATCAAAGAAATGGAAATTATGATAATGTTAGTATCAATTCTATTAAAAAGCTAAGTTAAAAATTTGTTAATACCATCTCACTCCAGTAAGATTGGCAGCCATTATGAAGTCAAACAACAACAAGTGCTGGCGAGTATGTGGGAAAAAGGGTACTCTTTTTTTTTTTTTACTTGTTGTGCACAATTTATTTTTTTTTAATTTTTTTTAATATATCATATTTCACACTTTGATTCAAGTGGGATATGAACTCCCATTTTTACCCCATATACAGATTGCAGAATCACATAAGTTGCACAACCATTGATTTACATATTGCCATTCTGGTGTCTGTTGTATTCTGCTGCCTTTCCTATCCTCTACTATCCCCCCTCCCCCCTCCCCTCCCCTCTTCTCTCTCTACCCCCTCTACTGTAATTCAATTCTCCCCCTTAAATTTTTCCTCCTTTCCCCTCACTTCCTCTTGTATGTAATTTTGTATACCCCTGAGGGTCTCCTTCCATTTACATGCAATTTCTCTTCTCTCTCTCTTTCCCTCCCACCTCTCATCCCTGTTTAATGTTAATCTTCTTCTCATGCTCTTCGTCCCTACTCTGTTCTTAGTTACTCTCCTTATTATCAAAGAAGACATTTGGCATTTGTTTTTAAGGGATTGGCTAGCTTCACTTAGCATAATCTGCTCTAATGCCATCCATTTAAAAGGGTACTCTTGTACATTGCTGGTGGGACTGCAAATTGGTGCGGCCAATATGGAAAGCAGTATGGAGATTCCTGGGAAAGCTGGGAATGGAATTTGACCCAGCTATTGCCCTTCTCGGACTATTCCCTGAAGACCTTAAAAGAGCGTACTACAGGGATACTTCCACGTCGATGTTCATAGCAGCACAGTCACAATAGCTAGACTGTGGAACCAATCCTGATGCCCCTCAATAGATGAATGGATAAAATAATGTGGCATTTATACACAATGGAGTACTACGCAGCACTAAGAAATGACAAAATCATGGAATTTGCAGGGAAATGGATGGCATTAGAGCAGATTAAGCTAAGTGAAGCTAGCCAATCCCTAAAAAAAATGCCAAATGTCTTCTTTGATATAATGAGAGCAACTAAGAACAGAGCAGGGAGGAAGAACAGGAGGAAAAGATTAACATTAAACAGAGTCATGAGGTCGGAGGGAAAGGGAGAGAAAAAGGAAATTGCATGGAAATGGAAGGAGACCCTCATTGTTATACAAAATTACATATAAGAGGTTGTGAGGGGAATGGGAAAAAAATAAGGAGAGTAATGAATTACAGCAGATGGGGTAGAGAGAGAAGTTGGGAGGGGAGGGGAGGGGGGGTAGTAGAGGATAGGAAAGGTAGCAGAATACAACAGTTACTATTATGGTATTATGTAAAAATGTGGATGTGTAACCGATGTGATTCTGCAATCTTTGTAATGTTTTGAATAACCAATAAAAAAAATAAAAGCTGGATTAAATATTTTAAAAAAATTTGTTAATATGGGGCTGGGGATGTGGCTCAAGTGGTAGCGCGCTCGCCTGGCATGCGTGCGACCTGGGTTCAATTCTCAGCACCACATACAAACAAAGATGTTGTATCCGCCGATAACTAAAAAATAAATATCTAAAAAAAATCTCTCTCTCTCTCTCTCTCTCTCTCTCTCTCTCTCTCTCTCTCTCTCTCTCCCTTTCTCCCTCTCCCTCTCCCTCTCTCTCTCTCCCTCCCTCCCTCCCCCCCTCACTCTCTCTTTAAAAAAAATTTGTTAAAACATTCATATTCTGTTGTTGAGAGTATAAATTGATACAGCATTTCGGGGGCGCTGTTGGTACTGTATGTCACATGCCTTAAAATGGATCCTATTTTTCTGAGGGGAACAGAGGGAATGGAACGGGGAGTGGTTTGGTCAACAGATATTGTGTTATCATTAGATAGGAAGAAGTTTTGGTGTGCTTTTGCATAGTAGGATGACCATTTCAAAAAGCTAGAAGAAAGGATTTTGAAAGTTTTCACCATGAAGAAGTGATAAATGTTTTAGGAGATAGATATTTTTACCTTGATTTTAAAAATTACATGATGTATACATTTAGTAAAACATCACAGGGTATCCCATAAATATGTACAATTTTTGTTTTTACATATCAGTTAAAACATTAAATAAAAATAAACCATATTCTTTGCTTCAGTAATTATATCTCAGGAATTTATTTGAAGGATATAAATAAATGTATGTGAAACTATTTGTCTACATGTATAATCAAGATGGGATCACTGAAAGCAACTGAAATGTTAAGAAATAAAACATTCAAAGGCCTGGGAGTGGCTCAGTCGTAGAGCACTTGCCTAGCATGTGTAAGGCACTGAGTTTCATTCTCGGCACCACATAAAAATAAATAAATAAAGGTCCATTGACAACTAAAAAAACATATATTAAAAAAAGAAAACATTCAATAATTAGAAGTAATTGAAATACTTTATAAGAAGCAGTAGTTAATTTACGATATTATCCATAATGATACCATAAAATTGTATTGAGCAAAATTAATTTAATTTAATTTAGCTTTAGGTCTAGTCATACCACTTAAGTACAGATCAAAGTTTGGGTGGCATGAAATGGGAACCTGTAAAGAAATTTCTACAGCTCAATCATAGCTCTGGAAAACCTCTTAAATCTGCTTTTCTTGGCTGAAGTGGTGCCTGTGTATATGTCTGGAAGAGAAGAGTTCAAGTCTCTCTTATGATACATCAAATTTCTTACCTAGGAAAAGTTTAAATAAATTTAAACATAGAATTTAGGTCCTCTACTAAGTTTAAAGCTCTTGATTGAGGCATAAGATACATTGGAAAATGTTCAGGCTTTATAATCATGAAAACCTGAATGTAAGTTTCTTACTAGTTGTGTAGTGTTGACCAAGTAATATGAGTAAAGGTTTAAAAAAACCTTTTCCCTTCTGCCTGGTAATTTGGCTATTTGTTAATGTTTTAAATCTGTTATCCAAGCATATTATTGCTCCCTAAAGAGCTTAAGAACTTTTCCCCTAATTATCATCACCCCATTTGAAATGTTGGTACCACAGATAGATCATGTATCTGCTTATGAACCATGACCCTTTGGAGGACCACAGATCTTTGTTACATATAAGGTTCTTTTGCCCCTCCAATTTTTGACCCATTGCCCCTGTTGAAAATGTTTGCTGAAAAGGCTTTGTATATGTTCTATGTCAAAAATGTTACTAGGCAACATTGCTTGATAAAAATCATGCCTGTTGAGTAAACTGTATCTAATGGGAAAACTGTAAATATTTAAAAGACCATATCATTGAGTTTGCCTGAGGACATTGACTCTGGTAACAGTGTGTCCCTTGCAGAGACCTGCAATCTATACCTATAGCATTGTTATAAGAGATTTTGGGCCCTGTGGGAGAAGAGGCTATTAAACTAGAATGACTTCCAAACCCACTAATGTGAGTCTCATTTTCTTGGACCTGAACCTCACCTGGGGCAGGGGAAATGGGGCTGGGGTGCAAAAAATAACTCTAGGTAGCTGTGTGAGCTACTGCGTAGACTGCTGCAGAGACTGTTCCTACAAAAAATGAATACCTGGAGCTACCTTCTGGCAGGCTATAATTTTTGTCCTATATCTTTCTATGTAGATTAGTCTTCTGAGTGTGAATGTTTAGTTGAGCCTGAGAAATTCTTCTGGCTATTATGCCTAACTTCTCAAGATTCAGTTTCCTGCTCTGTAAAATGAAAATGTTACCAACCTTACAGGATTTTGTGAAAACTAGAGATACTATACAAAGCTCCTGCCACAGAAGAGCTATTCTGTGAATGGTAGCTACTACTGGGTTCATCCATCATATTTTTTACGTAAGTATGCTATTTTCATAATACCCATTTCCAGTGACTTGAATTAGAGGGTATTGTCAGATGTTGACATTTTGAGCATAATAAGTTTTGATTATATAATTGTTTATGTTTAACTCTTTGTCATGCAATTAGAAGTTAGAGTTGTCAGCATCACAGTGAATAATGACTAAAGCCTGAATATTTATCTTCATATGTACTTAATGTGGCAGTTTACAATATTTTATGTGCCTTAGAACAAATATATCAATTACAGATATCAATTTTTATTAACTTCTTTATTCCCTGAGTATGGATAACAGTTTACTGTTTCTTGGCATAGCTCTTATTTAAAAAAGGGGGGTATTTGAGATAATTTTATTTTAATTTTTTGATACTGGGGATTTAACCCTGGGGTGCTTAACCACTGAGCCACTGAATATCTATATTTCCCACCCCTTCCTGAGGTTGTTTTTGTTTAGTTGGTTACTATTAGCCTTTTCAGTTTTTTCTTTGAGACTAAGTTGTTTAGGGTTTTGCTTGTTGTTGAGGCTGGCCTCAAACTTTTGATCTTCTTGCCTCAGCCTCCCAGGTCACTAGTATTACAGGCATGCATCACCATGCCAGGCTGAGATAACATGTTTTAGAATATCTGTATTTCCCACCCCTTCCTGAGGTTGTTTTTGTTTAGTTGGTTACTTTATTGCTTATCCAGGCTAATTTTTCAGAGTCTCTTTATCCTGCAGTGTGCAGCCACTAGTATCTTTGCTCTTTTTTATTGTTTTTATTTTGGAGCTTTGTATTCATTCCCATGGTTTCCCCTATGCTTCATTGCTTGGCAGTCAGCCAGAGACTGGTCCCAAACTGTACTTTTAACACTCACAAACAGTGCACTAGGCCTTTGCCCTCTTTCACTCATGGGTCCATTTATTAGTTGAGGACTGCATTCCAAGTTTAGGTAGTTTTATTTTTACTGCCTTTACTTTGTGCTGTGTTCCCTCATTTCTCCCTTGCAGGTACAAGTGGCCTTCCTGTTCGTTAGGGTCTTGTGGAAAACATGGCTTTTATTTCCCTGGATTTGTGTTAAATCCAGCTGTTGGTCAGATGTTCACCCCAACTGGGACCACAGCCCTAGTCCAGTAGAGCCACTGCCTTTTCTGGTGTACTCCTCATTATTTCACTTGAAATGAGTTTTCACCCTCTGCTTCAAATCAAGTCAGTCCCTCTTGGCAATGAACCTGCTAGTTCTTTGCCAGCTTTATTCTGGTAGGACTGTTTCCATATAAAAAAGACAGGAGAACTGCCCTAGGCAGGAATACCACAGATTGTCTCTGTTCTTACACAAAGTTCAGCAGTTTTCAGTTTTGGGTTGATTTCCAGAGCCTGTAATGGCAGATTTTGATAATTTTATCCAGTTTTATAGGGTTTCATTTTGGGGGGCAGGGTATGCCAACCTACTCACTCTGCCAAGCCAGAAATCCCACCTCAGTAGATTTATTTTAAAATGCAATCTTTGTTGAATTTATCTAGTTCTAATGGATATTTAGATTCTGTTTAATTTTTCTATGTATATAGTTATCAGTTGATTATAATGTATTGTTGTTTTTGAGTTTGGGAGCCTTGGGTGAGAGTCGTTTGTTTTTTGCATTTTTAAGGAAGAGCATGTGATTTTTATTTTTCATAATATATCAGAATATTTCATTCTAGAATAAATCTTACTAAACAATGATGTACTTGTAAAATTCATTCTTCAGCCAGGCATAGTGGCATACACCTGTAATCCCAGCAACTTGGGAGGCTGAGACAGGAAGATCACAAGTTCAAGGCCAGCCTTAGCAACTTAGTGAGACCCTTTCTCTAAACAAACAAACAAATAAATAAAAAGGATTGGGGCAGTGGGGTTGTGTGCTTTCTAATGTGTGAGGCACTGGGTTCGACCCTCAGCACCACATATAAATAAATAAAATAAAGGTCCAACAACAACTAAAAAGAAAAAGAAAAAAATGGAATGGGGATGTGGCATAGTAGTAAAGTGCCTCTAAATTAGGTATCAGTACTGAAAAATAAATAAGTAAAATAAAATTCACTTTTCAGGGACTGGGGTTATAGTTCAGTGGTAGAGCACTTACCTGGCACAAGTGAGGCTCTGAGTTCAATCCCCAGCACCACAAAAATTAATTAATTAATTAATTTGAGCCACTTTTTTATTTTTATATCTACCTTCATAAGTAGAATTCATCTTTAATTTTCCTTGCCTACTTTATATTGTTCCAAAATCATGCAAATCCCCCAAATGAGTGGAGTCACTTTCTGTTTTCTGGAATCATTTTTTATAAGCTTAGGATGATCTGCTTGGTTCATGAACTTTTGGTTGAACATCTCCAAAAGTATCTTGAGCTCAGTGTCTTGGGAAGTGTGACTACAACGATGTGTGTTATTTAAGATTCTGTCTTCTGATTCACTTTCTTCTCAGCTAAGCTTTTTTTTTTTAATATATTTTTTTAGTTGTGTATGGACTCAATGCCTTTATTTGTTTTTTTTTAATGTTTTTAGTTGTAAATGGACATAATACCCACCTTCCTTCCTTTCTTCCTTTTGTGTTGAGAATCGAACCCAGGTCCTCACATGTGCTAAGCAAGTGCTCTACCACAAGCTACAACCCTAGCCCACCTTTATTTGTTTTTATGTGGTGCTGGGATCAAACCCAGTGCCTCACTCTTGCAAGGCAAGTGCTCTACCACTGAGCCAGCCCCTTAGCTAGGCTTTATGAAGTTGGTTGTGATTGCTTTAATAATCTGGCTTCCACTCCCAGTGTACCAATAAAACTGTTCTCACGGTGTCAGAAATAATGGCATTATTACCTTTTACAGTTATTATTCTTCACAGCAGCATTTGGTAATTAGCCACTCTCTTTTTCTCAAACCTTACCTTTTCTTGGGTTTGATAAAACTTAACTGGCTGCTTCCATTTTAACTATTCTTTCTCACTTACTAGGATAACTACAATAAAAATAAAGCAAATAGCATATCATATAGCATACTATTGTATAGCAAAAAATAATAATAAAGTATCATTTGATTTTCTTTAATTTTTTAAAAAGGTGTATTTTTCATTTGATATATTTTTCACTTGGTTACTAACGTAACAAAAGAAAATTTGCAGAGTACAGGAAATAACCCCACTGCACAGTAGTAAATGATTCTCTCACCTTGGCATGTTCTTTCTTGTCTTTTGTTCAGTCCCTAGGATTTAAAAAAAAAAAAAACAAGTGTGTGTGTGACAATTTGTGAATGAACATGGGCTATTATTAACATTTTAAAGATTTAATTTTTGCTTATTTATAAGTTAAACATTTTTATTTAGTAATGATACTAAGCAAACTGACATTTAAAGTCATTTTTAAGTTGTTGGGTTTTTTTGTGTGTGTGTGTGTATGTGTGTGTTTGTGTGTGTGTGTGGTGCTGGGGATTGAACCCAGGGTGTTGTGCACACAAGGAACGCACTCTACCAACTGAGCTATATCCGCAGCCCTCTAAAGTCATTTTTAAATACTTATATTCTCTTAGATACTATTTTAGACATGGATGATACAGTGACTATTAGCAAATAAAATGATATTTTGTATAACTGCATTTTATAAACAACATGTTTCTGATCAAAGTGGTTTATCAACAGGAATATCAATATGCTTTATGAAAGATCTTTTTAGTATTAACAGTGTGGTGCATTTTCTGATAAGCATAAACAAACACAAAGGACCATTTAAATATTATTGGAGTGGTTGGAGATGTGGCTTAGTATTAAAGTGCTTGCCTAGCATGTATGAGGCCCTGGGTTCGATCCCCTGTACCATGAATAAATAAATATTGTTCCAAGATTTCAGTCTTTGAAATCTTAAATAGTAATGAGTTAAAAAGGCTAATACTTGGGCTGGGGATATAGCTCAAGCCGTAGGGTGCTCGCCTGGCCTGCACGGGGCGCTGGGTTTGATCCTCAGCACCACATAAAAATAAAATAAAGATATTGTGTCCACGGAAAAACTAAAAAAATATATATTAAAAAATTCTCTCTCATTCTCTCTCTCTCTCTCTCTCTCTCTCTCTCTCTCTCTCTCTCTCTCTTGAAAAACAAAAGGCTAATACTAATGGCAAAGCAGTTTCCTACTTAGTTAGGGCTGAAACTTATTTCCCTTGCTTTTGTGAAATTCGAGCCCAAGAATCATCTACGTGAGGCCATAAATGCCTTTTCACTTTCTACATGAGGCTGTTATGTTGTCACACTAGGAGCTCCTGCCAGAGGGGCTGTGTAAGCAGGGCACAGATGTGCTCAGAGAAGCCCCCTGGAACTTTACTACTTGCTTATAGAAAGAACCACCAGCCTGCTTCATAGATTTCCTAAAGGTCAGGGAAATTTCTCTAAGAGATCAAAATCTAACAGAGAAACTGAAAAGATTTTTACCAATTAGGCAATTTTTAACATCTAAATAAACTTCCATAATTCTTTTAGCAAAATTAAGTTAGAATTGTAGATACCTTAAACTTTGGAATAAGGAATTGAACTTTTTTTGTTTTAGAATTTTAAGCCCATTCCTTAGAAAGTATTGAGACACACAGTCTATGGAAGCATCAGTCTTACTAATTGGAAAAATAAAATGTTTAGTTGTGATTTTCTTTTTTTTTTTTTTTTTTAGGGAGGAATTACTGTCATTGGTGCTGAGAAATGGATCCTGTGTTTCTTGACCTTCTTTCATAAATGTCCTTAGCTAATGATTTTTTCTGTGATCCAAATACTGTTTCGCAAGCAGAGTTTTTTTACTGGAATTGACTTTAGTATAGACATGTTAACGTTTATAATAAAGAAAACCAAATTCTTTTTTTTAATAGATTCTGAACTTGAAAGATTTGGTATTCTAAATAACTAAATATCAAAAAAGTAAAATTTAAATTTTAAAATACCCTACATTACATATTTAGTAACTCAGACACCACTCCTCCCCTCCCTACCCCGCATAACCAAGGATTGAATCCAGGCTCACTTAACCATTGAGCCACATCCCCAGCCTTTTTTTTATATTTTAGAGATAGGGTCTCACTGAGCTGCTTAGGGCCTTGCTAAGTTGCTGAGGATGGCTTTGAACTAACTATCCTGCCTCAGCTTCCTGAGCCATGGGGATTACAGGCATGTGCCATTGCGCATAGCCTATATTATTCTTTAATTGTTTCACATGTTTTATGTTTTGTATTTCCCATAGTGCCTTGCAAGACACAAATTGAGAAGCCCTATCTGAAATGCTTGGGACTATTTTAGATTTTGCAGTTTTTCAGATTTGGGGAATATTTGCATAGATTTTCCCAATTGAGCATCCCTAATCTGGAAATCTGAATTGTTCCCCCAAATCCACAATTTTTTAGTATCGTGGCATTAAAAACATTTCAGATTTCATAGTATTTTGGATTTGGGAGTTTTAGATTAGGGATGCTCAACCTGTATTGAGTGCACTCAGGGATCATTTTCTCCAGAAAATCTTCCTTAAATATTAATATTTGTCCAGATGCCTCTCTTCTGTCACCGCTGGTAGTTAAAATTATCCTATTACATGCTTGTTTTTAATACTTGGAGCATTTCTCATGGTTATTTATTTAAAAACAAATACAAATTCAGTTTCAACATAGTTCTTGACACACAGTTAAGATCTCAAGAAATATTTTATTGAATTGAATTGCTGGGTATAATTACTTAAATATTGTGTTTATCACAGGTTCTTTTATATCATAGTATCCCAAAATTGCACAGATTTGGCAGATGCAAAGAAATTTAGCTGTCACGTGTACAGCATCTGCCTAATATTGTTTCTGTTAGATGGAGGCTGTTGTGGGTCTAAAAAGAATCAGACCACCAACCAGCAATTGTTGTTTCATAAGAGAACAGTTGAAGCATATAAGAGGATAGGTTTGTTTCCTTTAATGGTTCCACATGTCCAAGAAACGTATATTAACTCTTCTCTAGAATTTCAATGTAAAGAACATTTAGAGGGCTGGGGATGTGGCACAGTGGTAGAGCACTCGCCTAGCACTTACGAAGCCCTGGGTTCAATCCTCAGCACCACATAAAAATAAATAAAGGTATTGTGTCCAACTATAATTAAATAATAAATTTTTTTAAAGGAACATTTAGATCAGCATCAGTGATATTGCCTCATGAACGAGACTTGATATTCTTCATGCTAAGTACTTTCTGGAGTTTCAGTACTTCATCATCAAAAATACACAGAAAGGATGCCATGTAAATAATACAGTCAAAAGATAGATATGAGAAAATTCTATGACTAAATTGGAATGTCAAGAATAGTTCTGTTTGCATCAGTTCTACCTATTGTCTTATCTTTACATTTCTCTGGTTCAGACACCTGAAGACCTGAACTTATGTCAGTTTCTCTGTATGAGGTCTTTTTGCCCTCCAGGTCTGTTTGCTCCAGCTCCACATATGTGCACATATCCTCACTACCTATGGGTCATCAGGACCACTGCTAAAGAAGTGAATTTCTTTGCTGCTGGGGTGGTGCAGTTGATGAGCTGCCATTTTAATGTTTCATTTTTAACAACAACAACAAAAAAGATATATGAGACATGTAGAGAAACAGGATGTATGGCCCATATGGAGGATAAAAAAGGAGTCAACAGAAACTGTCCCTGCAGAAGTTACGGGGGACTTATTAGTTTAAAGATTTAAAAGCACCTATTTTTATTATAGCCAAATAGCTAATGGAAACCATGTCTAAAGAAGTAAAGGAAATTATAAAAATGAATCTCACCAAACATAAAATGTCAACAGAGATACAAATTTTAAAAGGGAACCAAATAGAAATTCTGAAGTTAAAAAGTACAATCACTGAGATGGGGGTGTAGCTTATTGGTAGTGCTTGCCTAGCATTTGTAAGGCCCTGAGTTTGACTCCCAGCATCACACACTCACATACAAAAGTATAATAACTGAAATAAAATATTCTGAATGTTTTTGACAACAAAATTGAGCTGGCAGAAGAAAGAATCTGCGAACTTAAAGGCAAGAATAATGAGGTTATCTAGACCAAGAAAGAGTGGATAATGTAATGTCTGCTTTAAAAGAAAATGCGTGAGTTAGGCGCAGTGGCACACGCCTGTTATCCCAGTGTCTCAGAAGTCTGAGGCAAGAGGATTTTGAGTTCAAAGCCAGCCTCAGCAACTTGGCAAGGCCCTAAGCAACTCAGCGAGACCCTGTTTCTACATAAAATATAAAAAGGGCTGGGGATGTGGTTCAGTGGTTGAGTGCCCCTAGGCTCAGTCCCCAGGACAATGCATGAAACAATAATTATTAAACATTTTTGATGGACTTATAATGTATAAAGATATATTTCTATGACAATAAATAGCACCAAGAAGGGAGGGAATAGAGTCGTATGGGAGCAGAGTTGTTGTATGGGATTTAAATTAAGTGTGTATTAATCCAAACCAGATTGTTTTAAGTGAAGATGTTAATTATAATCCCTGTCAACCACTACAAATACAGCTCCACAATTATAGTAAAAGAAATAAGAGAATTAAAATACAGCATAGAAAATACCTATTTAAAAGACTTAATTAGAAGATACTGTTATTATCTCTTTATTTTATAGATAAGGAAATAAACTTAGAAGTTATACTATTCAAGTACACAGTAGACTCAAACCAAACCTGTCACCAAAATTCCTCACAGTCTTTTTTTTTTCTTTTAGTCGTCAATAGACCTTTACTTTATTTATTTTTATGTGGTACTGAGAATTGAACCCAATGTCTCATACATGCTAGGCAAGCACTCTACCACTGAGCCACAACCCCAGCCCCCAATCTTACATAGTTTTATAGGAAAATTGGTAAAATTCTCTGGTAGAAATGGTTAAGTTTTATTATTCCATCGGTTCAGGTGTGTAAAGCTCAAGGTTAAAAGTCTTTGTAGAGGGGCTGGAGTTGTGGCTCAGGGGTAGAGTGCTCGCCTAGCACGTGCGAGGCCCTGGGTTTGGTCCTCAGCACCACATAAAAATAAAATAAAGGTCCTTGGCCCATTTTTTTTAAAGAGTCTTTGTAGAGTGATACTGCTAGTAGGAGCTGGACTGGGATTTGAATGCAGGTGTGCGTGGTTCAGGTTTCCTCTTGGATGTGCCGCACTGGGGTTGCTGCCTCAGCATCATGTGGTTGTAGCACATTCAGACTGCCTGGCCATGAGCAGTACAGCAGATCTTTTGGCATCTGACTTCACTTGTGTGCCAGTAGACAACACAGACTTTAGAAAAGCAGTTTTGAATTTTTTCTTTGTTGACTTTGTAAGTCACAGACAGAGACTTTCCTATTTCCTTCCTCTTTCACAGAACTCTTATGTAGCTCAGAGATCTAAAACAAAACAACCAAGTATAAAATTAGGTGATGTGTTTTTAATTTTACTTTATATCAATTGACAAATTCAGCCACATGTTCAGATATTTACAGTAATGCAAAGCAGCCGTACTTGCTTTGATTTCTTTTGTTGTTATTATTATTGTTGTTTTAATCTGTAAGAAGCTACTTTCTCTGCAGGTACAGCTTGGGATCTTCTGAGAAAGATAAACAAAAGCATACAGACAATCAGTGTTTGCTTCCAACATCAGCAAAGGAGAACTGTAGAATTTCAAGACAGCTCACATTTATCATTTTGATATTTATTTCCTTGACTTTTACCAAAGACTATTTTAGAAATACTCATGGCTCTCAGAAAAGAAGTTTGTTTTTCTAGGCTGCATTAAGGAAATTCAGGAGATTTTAGCATAATGCTGACTAAAGACTTTATGACCTTTCTGAATTGAAAATAAGGAGGCCACTGTTCTCACATTAGGGGAAATTGCATCAAATGCTTAGAAAAAAAATTTCTCCAAATTTCTAACTCGTCATATTTTTTCTCTTCAAATAAGTTCCAGGGAATTTATACTTTCCTGTAAATTAAATGTTCAGTGAAACATCTTAGAATTCTAAGTTTTTCATTTGTCTTTAGACTATTTCCAATTTTTCTTACTATTTTGCATATTTACCATTATGGGTTTTGGTTCTAAACTCAACTGATTTTAGAAATAAAGCAGATAGAATGAGTAGAGGGTAGAGTTAAGGTGAATGGATAACAGGTGATGTGCAGCTAGCTAACTGAAAAGAGCATGGCTACTGAAGGCATTCAAATTCAGGTGTTTTGTTTTTCAAAAACACCATTGGACCATTAAAATATATTGCTGTTTACGGGTCCCATTGTTTCTCAGCCTAAATATTACAGAATTCTCCTTTTTTAAGAATTTGTATTAGGTAGTCAGTCACATGTTTGGCATTTTTTGTTTGTTTGTTTTGTACTAGGGATTGAACCCAGGGATGCTTAACCACTGTGCCACATCTCTGGTCCTTTTTTTAAAAAAAAATATTTATTTATTTTTTGAAACAAGGTCTTACTAAGTTACTGAGTAGCTTACTAAGTTGCTGAGGCTGGCTTTGAAGTTGTGGTCCTCTAGCCTTAGCCTCTTGAGCCAATGGAATTACAGATGTGCACCACTGTACCCAGTTTGACTGTTTTTTAAAATGTACATTTGGTTAAGTTACCTACCAAATTTTTCATATGGAAAACAACCAAGGAACTGATATTGTCAGGTTAGTTCAGTATTTGTATAAACCTTGAAAGAATGCTTTCAATTTCTGAGCATTTTTAAAAAGTTTTATGACTCTTTACACAGGTCTCTTTGAACTAAAATTTGTGCACATCTGCTCAATTTGAAATTGAACAAGTGTACTTTGAGAACATTCTTATGTCTTAGTTAAATGTTTAAATGCTAGACAAGACACAGATGCATCTTTACTATGCATGTCCTTATCAAACTTTTATAGTTGTGATACTTTTACATTTAGCATAAGCTTTAAATAGTTATTCCTTCAAATTTATAAGAATAGATGCAGCTTTTGGATTACATTTTATTCATCTCTGACATAAAAAGTTGTTGCCTTAAGGTATTAGATCCACTTAGATAAAGGAATATTGAAAAGCAAACTATTAATTTTATTTGCAATTATCTATGTGAATCAAGGGTTGTTGATTTTTTTTCCTTTTAATACAACCAAAACATACAATTTAGATATGGTTGATATAAGCTACAGTTGTCATTCATTCATCTTTAGTGAGGATTCTTTTGATTGCAGGTAACAAAGACTCAACTCAAAGTAGCTTTAAAAATGGGAATGTGTTGGCTACTGTAAACAAATCACAGAAGAGCTTGCTTTAGGAACTACCCTATTCCAGGACACTGCCCAGATCTCTCTCTCTAGTCCCCCTTGCCATCTTTACTCTCAGATTTCTCATCACAGCTTTTCTTTATGAGTTGTTTTAATTCTCTCCTACACAAATATGAATAAATATCTACAAGGTGAGAATAGTCATGTGGTGTGAAAGATAGGCCATTTTGGACTTGTTGCGGCTTCTATCCCAGGATGCTCTAATTTAGATCAAGTGCCTGCCTGTGCCCAGTAACTGCAGGCAGAGAGCAGGGATATTAAGTTCTGCCTTGCATTACCAGCTTGGTCTTAGGAGCTTGCCCCTATGCTCAGGGAAGCAGAATCTGTTCTGGGAAGAAGGAAGCATGCAAAGTCATGTATCATGCCATGGGATTCTACATCAGATGCTATACTATAAAGTTTTGAAAACACTACATTAGACAGAATTTTGTGAGGTCAGTTACTTATGTGTCTTTTCCAAAATTTTGCTAATTATAACATCATTAGGCTTAAATTTTTAGTTATGAGGTTCTGTGTGGGTGCATTCTTCTTCAATCCTGTGAATTTTGATCCATGTGTTATTTGTAAAACAAATATTTATTGAGCACTACTAATATGTCAATCTCCATAATTAGCACAGAAGATGTAGTGATGAACAGACAGGCATGATCTCTCTTCCATGTAGATCCCAAGGAAAGACAGACAAATATTATAAGCATGAGGTAACATGTTATGAAGCAGAAAGAGAAATACCTTCAGGAAAAAAAAAAAAAGCTAAGAAAGAGAAGAGAGATATCCAGAGTAGATAATGATCAAGTGAAGTTCTTCAAGATGAATAAGAGTGAGCCAGAAAGGGAGGGCTGAGGGTAATCAAGGCAGAGGAAAGCTTGTGTGAAAGCTCAGGGAGTATTGGTGGAGCTGAAAGATGTGTGTTGTACAGAAAGTGTAATGAGGAAAAGAATAAGAGAGTAATTAAGTGAGGAAGCAAAAGACATAAACCAAGTCAAATCATGTAGTCCATGATAAAGAATTTTTTAAAAGCATCCTAAATGTGATAGGTGGCGAGTGGACAGTGTTGAGCAGTCAAGTAAAATAAGTAGTTTCAAAACATCCTCCTGATTTTAGTGTGCAAGTGGGTTAGTGAGAAGGAACAGCTGTGTGCAGGGCCACAGGAGATTGTTACAGTGGTATAAATGAGAAGTAAGAAAAGGACTTTGAGGACTGCGGGGTTAGCTCAGTAGTAGAGTACAGGCTTTGGAAAGTATGAAATCCTATGTTTGATTTCTAGGCACTGCAGAAACAAACAAAAAACTTTTTTTTTTTAATTTCCAGTTTCTTATCACTTGGACCCATAGAGCTAGCACAAGACCTAGGCATAGTTGGTACTCAGTATTAAGGTCACAAGAACTATGTGTGTGTGTGTGTGTGTGCGTGTGTGTGTGTGTTTCACCTTAAAATGCATGTCACTCTTTTAAAAACTCATAATGCTTGTTTTATCATTTGCTGTATGTTAAAAAAAAAAAAAAGACTTCAGTGGTTCCTGCAAACACTTTATCGCTACCCACTACCAGCATTTCTAAGCCAAAACCTTTATGTCAGAAGTTAAATGTTTCCATTTTTTTTAAAAAAAGTTTATAAAAAGCATGTCTTAAGGTAGGGATTTTATTCCAATTTAACACCAGCAGTTTCTGGTCATATTACATAACAACATGGATATTGTATTAAAGATATCTGTGCTGCTTGTATTTCAAGTGCTTGATGGTGCCATCTAGTGGTCTGATCACTTCAAAAGGTGAATATTTGCTATTTGGGGACAGAATTTTTTTTAAAAAATCAATTTTATAAAAAAAAGGTTAATGCAATAGACAAACATAAGATACCAATGGAATTTAATATAAAACCTTTGTTGAGTATTCTTATATGTATCACCAAAATACCTTCAGGAAAAAAAATAGCTAAGCAAGAATGTATCAAAATTTAAAGCCTTCATTTATCAAAAGTCACCAATCAAGAAAGTGAAAAGACAGCTTACAGAATGGGAGAAAATATTTGAAAATTACATATCTTGCAAGAGTCTAGTATCCAAAATATGTAAAGAATGCTTAAAATTCAACATCAAAAAGACAACCCAATTAAAAAATGAGTCAAGGACTTGAATAGACATTTCTCCAAAAGACATATATATGGCCAATAAGCACATCATTGCATTAGAGAAATACAAACCAAAGCCATAGTGAGATACCATTTCCCAACCACTAGAATGGTTTTCATAATTTTAAAAAACAAAATACCAAAACCAAAAAATAACAACTGTTGGCAAGAATTTGGAGAAATGGGAATCCTCATGGACTGGTGGACAGGTGTAGCCACTGTGAAAAATTGTTTTAACAGTTTCTCAAACAGAAAAATAGAGGATTACCCTGTAACCCAGCAATTCCATTCCTAGGTATATTCCTGGGAGAAATGGTGTCAGAGTTAAATGGAGAGACGAATCTCCAAAAGAAAAAAATAAGGTTTTATTTAGGAGTAATAAAAAAATAAGATTGCAGTCCAGGATACCTGTACACAGGCCAGGATGGCCTTTGATATGTCCGGAAAACAAAGGAAAGGTTAGTGGTTTCATTGGACAGAGGAAATCTATGAAAATGCAGATTTAATGGAGGCGATTTCGCTGGATTAGCCTGCCAGGGAAGTTCCTGGAACAGTCATTAGAAACCTAAGTGTTTCCCATGACCTCTGGACTCTGTTTTAGATATGAATGACAAGAACATTTTCATTTGTGTGCTCAATCTTCATATAGGTGTTCAAACAAATGTTCATAGAAGCATTATTCATAATAGTGGAAAGGGAATGAATTTTTATCAACTGAAGAAATGGCTAAACAAAAGAGTACATCCATATGGTGGAGTATTATTTAGCTGTAAAAAGAAATGAAATATTATTACATTGATGGACCTTGAAACATTATGCCAAGTAACAGGATCCAGGCCAAATATTATATGATTTCATTTATGTGAACTGTCCAAAATAGTCATAGAGATAGAAAACAAAACAGAATCTGAGTCATTTTTTAAAAATACTTTTATTGTTTTTTCTCTGACCTTCCTTTGGTAAGTATATGCTAACTAAAATGGAGGAGATTTTTTATTGAGTAACTGTTCCAAGAGTTGTGCCTGGATTCTTTGCTTTTATTATTGTATTAAATGTCTGTGCCTCCTCTGACATAAAGTATCTAGAGAAATTGTAACAAGCAGATGAGTAAAGATCAGAAACCAGAAGTTTTTGTCTCCATGTCATGTTCTGTTTCACTTTCAGCTTTACCAGTGTTGAAATTTACCTTTTTAAAAATATCTTTTTTTAGTTGCAGATGGACACAATACATTTATTTATTTATTGAATGTGGTGCTGTGGAGCCACAAAACTAGCCCCTGGATTTTACCTTTTGTAGTTGCTTTTTTATTAGAGAGATTCAGCATTTCTCAAGTGATTGTTAACTGTTTATATTATTCTTACTCAACAGTCTATATCCTGTGCATTTATTATTAATAGATTTCAAACTGAACTTTCATACTTTTCTTGTGGACATAGAGGTATTATGTGTCAACTTTATCACAACTTTTTTTTTTGCTTTTATTTGCACCTCTATTCTAGGCTCTCGATGGCAATGTGTATGATCACCTCAAGGATTATTTAATAGCCTTCAGCCGGACTGAGTTAGAAACATGCCAAACTGTGCAGAACACATTCCAGTTTTTGTTAGAGAACTCCAGCAAGGTAAAGTACCTTCACTGCAGTGGGTGGTGTTAACCATTTCAGAATTCAACGTGTTTTTGCTACAAACAAAACAAAGAAACTAATGTAATACTAGAAGAATGCTTAAAGGACAACTGTCTGGAGACAGCATCCTTCTAACTCATCCACAGGGGAACAGAAACATCCTCCTACTTCAGATTGAATACTACAGTATCATGGTTTTTGACATATGCTGTCATTCTTCAACACTAGTCTTTTCATTTAAAATTACTGATCTGTCAACTTTGCTCACATGTCCCAATGTGTGTAGAAAAAATATATGTAATTTCTTTTCTTTAGGTTCTAATAGAGTAAATTTTTTTGTAGTGGAACTATTCTTTTGAAAGATTAATTATTCTTGTGATTAGTAAATGTTATATTCTTCCTAATAAATGAAATACATAGTAAATGTTTCCTGACTGAGTGCATACATTTATAAAAATGTATGTGTTTTGTAGCTGCTGCTCTAAAAGATCCTGTTCAATTCTCTTTTTTTGGCAGGGGAAGTGGGAACTGACTATATCTTTTAGAAACCATTTGTAAAGGGATCAGAGTATCCATCTTTGCATGACAGTATCCAAAGACGGGAAAGAAAAGGGGCACAAACTTTTTATCCTCCTTATGTATATATTCTTTTCAATATACCAGAATTTTAATGATCTATTAGAAAAACATTAGAAATGCAAAGGTGATGGGGAAATATAAACATTACTACCCTGGTACTTTAAGTCTTGTCATATGTCTATTTTGTATATTCTTAACCCCCAGAATCCCCCCCCAAAAAAAAACAGAAGGATTCATATGTAAAAAGAAGGATGGATGGATAGATAGATAAAAGTGTGTGAAAGAAAATGAAGTAAAATATTAATTGCAGAATTACAATGGGTATCTAGGTGTTCATTATCTAATTCTTTTTATTTTACTATGTGCATATTTTAAATTTTTCACAAGAAAATGTTGAAAAAAGGTCTGTAAAAGCATCTTGGCCAGGCTGGGGATATAGCTTAGTGGGAGAATGCTTGCCTAGCATGTGTAAAGCTATAGAGGCCAGGAAAAAATACTTTTTGGTCTTTTTAGTTGTACATGACAGTAAACTGTATTTTGACATATTATATATACATGGAGTATAACTTTCCATTCTTGTGATGTGGAGTTAACACTGGTCGCATATTCATTTATAGACATAGGGAAATTATTTCTAATTCATTCTACTGTCTTTCCTATTCTCATGCCCCCCTCCCTTCCCTTCATTCCCCTTTATCTAATCCAATGAACAGCTATTCTCCCACCCACCCCATTGTGTGTTGCATCCACATATTAGAACATTCAGCCTTTGTTTTTTTGTGGTTGGCTTATTTCACTTAGTATGATAGTCTCCAGTTCCACCCATTTACTGGCAAATGCCATAATTTTATTCTTCTTTATGACTGAATAATATTCATTGTGTGTGTGTGTGTGTGTGTGTGTGTGTGTATAATCACATTATCTTTATCCATTCATCTGTTGAAGGCACCTAAGTTGGTTCCATATCTTAGCTAATGTGAATTGAGCTGCTATAACCATTGATGGGGCCACATCACTATAGTATGCTGATTTTAAGTCCTTTAGGGATATGCAGAGGAGTGGGATAGGTGAGTCAAATGGTTGTTGCACTCCCAAGTTTTCTGAGCAATCTCCATACTGCTTTCCAGAGTGGTTGCACCAATTTGTAGTCTATGAGTATACCGTTTGCCCCACATCCTTGCCAACATTTATTGTTACTTATATTCTTGGTAATTGCCATTCTGACTGTAATGAGATGAAGTCTCAATGTAGTTTTAATTTGCATTTTCTCAATTGCTAGAGATGTCGAACATTTTTTGTTCGACATCTCTAGCAATTATATTTGTTGATTGATTGTGTTTCTTCTGTGAAGTGTCTGTTCAGTTTCTTAGCCCATTTATTGATTTGTTTGTTTTTGTTTTTTTTTCTTTTCTTTTCTTTTCTTTTTTCTTTCTTTCTTTTTTTTTTTTTTTTTTTTTTGTTAAGTTTTTTGAGTCCTTTATATATCCTGGAGATTAATGCTCTATCTGAGGTGCAGATGGTAAAGATTTTCTCCAATTCTGTAGGCTCTCTCTTCACATTCTTTATTGTTTCCTTTGCTGTGAAGAAGCTTTTTGGTTTGACAGCATTCCATTTAGTATTGATTTTATTTTTTGGGCTTTAGGAATCTTGTTGAGGAATTCGGTTCCTAACCCAGCATGATGGAGATTTGTGCCTGTTTTTCCTTCCAGTAGGCACAGGGTCTTGCCAAGGTCTTTGATCCATTTTGAGTTGAGTTTTATGCAGGGTGAGAGGTAGGTGTTTAATTTAATTTTGCTACATATGTATTTCTAGTTTTCCCAGCACCATTTGTTTTTGTTACTATAGGTCTGAGTATAATTTAGGTTCTGGTATTGTGATGCCTCCTGCTTCACTATCTTACCAAACTAAGGATTGCTTTGGCTATTCTGGGCCTCTTATTTTTCCAAATGAATTTCATGTCTGCTTTTTCTATTTCTATGAAGAATGTCATTGGAATTGTAATAGGAATTGCATTAAAATGTGATTCTGCATCTGTATACGGGGTAAAAATGGGAGTTCATAACCCACTTGAATCAAATGTATGAAATATGGTATGTCAAGAGCTTTGTAATGTTTTGAACAACCAATAATAAAAAAAAGGAATTGCATTAAATCTTATAACACTTTTGGTATGGCTATTTTGACAGTATTTATTCTGCCTATCCAAGAACATGGGCGATCTTTCCATTTTCTAAGTCTTAAAGGAAGCATCATAACTTAATTCCTTCTATGTAGTGCTTAGTTTCTGACCATTTACCAAATCCTTTTTATTCATTGGTCCATTCAGGTTTTCTGCTTCTTTTTCAATACATTTTGGTAACCTGCATTTTCTAAACAGTTGTCTATTTCAGTTGTTACCAGACTTGATGGCATAAGTTTCTCATATGCTTTTTTGCCTCTGGTTATTTCTCTTTTTATTTCAAATATTGCCTTGCTTTCTTATTTTGATCTAACATACCAGTCCTTTATTCATCTTTGCCAGAACCAGCTTTTGTTCTGCTTCCCAATGCTATGTCCCTAAGTTTTACCTTTATCTACATTATTTCTTTTTTTAAAGTTTATGTTCTTGTCTTTCTCAAGCTTATTTTCCTATTTAGGACCTTTATTTTCAGTCTTTCTGTTTTCAAGTAAACCCATTTAAGGCTAAAAAATTTCTCCCTCTGTGATATGTAGGGCTTTTATTGTTATTTCTATATTAACCCATGAATTATTTAGAAGTGAATTTTACAGTTTGCATTCAGTGCAACTATATGGTAAGGTGACATTTTTCATTTCTAATTTTATTGGAAAACAATTTTTATTCATATTTTTATTCTATCCTTTTAAACTTTTTTGAAATTTCTTTTTCCAAGAAAAAGTTAGCTTGGGTACAGTACTGGTAGTTTAGAAAACATGGTTATAACAAGTCGCTAATATTGTACACACACCTAATTTCCTAGGATTTTCTTTAGCACATCTACATCTCATACTGTGAAACCCATGTCATTGGTATTAACATGCTCATCTGATGGAGAGGAACACAGACTCAGGTAGTTTATATGACTTACCCAGGGTCACATGCACATAGTGCTCTATGTATTTTTCTACTGTGTTATACTATGTTATATTATTCCTGTAGTTTGTTACTTTAATTTAAAATATATTAAGAATTTATGAATTAGTTTGGATACATAAAGAGATAAGCTTTCATTTTGTGCCTTCCCTAATGTGAGTGTTTTGTTTCCCAGGGATGAGCAATTAATGAGATGCTCTTATGTTTATGGTGAAAGTGGTGGGAATAAAATTTTAACAAGAATGATATATCCGGGAGAGGCTCCCTTTTGTTCCAAGTGAGAAAAGCTTACACCTACAAGTTTTATGCCTTGTGCTTTTCTGTTATAAAGAGCTTGTTACATGACTCTTGTCAAACTGCTGAAGGCAACTAGGTGATTTGATAACCTACTGGGAAGTTTGAAAGTCTTTAGATTTTTTTACTGTACATCATTATTACTCTGTCTTCTGAGGTAAAAATCTATTTTTCTAACATGTCTAAAATGTAACATATTCCCAAAGATATTTGGGGGGTAATTCATACTGACATAACACACTATAATTGTTAAGGTGCTGTCTATATCTTTCATCCTCTAAATAAAAACAGCTGGGTCTAGGAGCTTTTATTAAATTTTAATTATTTATGAAGCTTGCTTTTCTCCTTAATATTTTATGAAAAGGTTTGTATGTAACTGAAGCAGATGTTATCATAGATTATTTTCTCTGGGATCATAACTCTAAAACTAGCTCTACTGGCCCTAATAGTTTATGTGTGATTGTTTTCTGTCTATATAAAGAACTCCTACTGATGAATAACATAGCTCTTTGAACAAGTCATAAAATAACAATGTTATTCTGTATTTCTTTTGAAAGTTAAATTCTCTAATATTACCAATCTTAATACCTTAAAGATTAACCAAAAAAGTAAATTTAATAAAATAAGGTGAAAAATCACTTGATCACTTTAGTAGACACAGAAAAAACATTTAAGAAAATTCAACCCCCTTTAATGGGTTGAAAAACTCAGCAAATTAGAAATAGAAGGGAACTTCCACACCTTGATAGTTTTTGTGGAAAACCAGATTTAGTATCATACTCAATGATAAAAGACTGAAAGGGTTTCCACACTAAAATCAGGAACAAAATGAGGATGCCTGCTTTCACTCCTGCTATCCACCTTTGTACTAGAAGTCCTAGCTAGAGCAATTAGGTAAGGAAAAGGAAAAGAAGAATTAAAATGACCTCTGCTTTCAGATGACATGATTATATGTAGAAAACTATAGAATTCGTGTAATTACTACTATAGCTAATAAAATAATTGAGCAAAGTTTTATCTTGTGGGTACAGAATCAAACACAATAACCCATTGTGTTTCTACACTCTATTAATGATAATTCTTTTCCAAAAAGAAAATTAAGAAAACAATTGCAGTTATAATAGTATCCAAAGAATAAAATACACAGGAAACAAAATTTTTTTAAAAGAGAGAGAGAGGATTTTTTTAAAAAAAATTTTAGTTTTTCGCAGACACAACATCTTTGTTTGTATGTGGTACTGAGGATCAAACCCAGGCCGCACGCATGCCAGGTGAGCGAGCTACTGCTTGAGCCACATCCCAAGCCCAGGAAAAAATTTTTTGACCAAAGACATTGAAGAGTAAAAACTATAAAACACTGCAGAAAAAAAGAACTGAATAATTGGATTATAATAAATGTTTGTGGATTTGAGGCTTTCATATCGATAATTTTTAATATCTTCCAAAATGATCTACAGATTTAATGCAATCCTGTCAAAATTCCAGTGACCTGTTTTGCAGAAATGGAAAAGGCACTCTTCAAAGAGAGAGAAGATGGGAGGGGAGGGGAGGGGGGATAGTAGAGGATAGGAAAGGTAGCAGAATACAACAGTTACTATTATGGTATTATGTAAAAATGTGGATGTGTAACCGATGTGATTCTGAATCTTTGTAATGTTTTGAATAAAAAAAATTAAAAAAAAAATTTACATGGAACTGTAAGGAACTTTAAATAACCAAAGCAACATTGAAAAGGATAAACAGTTGGAGGACTCACACTTCCAAATTTCAAAACATACTACAAGTAGAGTGTGGTAGAAGCATAAAGATGGGCATATAAATTAATGAAATAAAATTGATACTCTAGAAATAAACACATGTATCTGTAGACAATTGATTTTTCCACAAGGGTATTATGACCATTCAAAGACAAAAGAATAATATCTTCAACAAAAGTTCTGGGACAAGTGCAAAAGAACAGAGTTTAAATAAGTCGAACCTCTGCTGCACAAAAATTAGCTCAAAGTGTATCAGTGATCTAACTATAGGAGAAAATATAAAAGTAAGTCTTTATTACTTTGGATTTAATAGTGTATTCTTAGATTTGACATCAAAAGCATAATAAGACTAAAAATAGGGCTAGGAATACAGCTCAGTGATGGAGCACTTGCCTAGCATGTGCAAGGCCCTGAGTTTGATCCCCCAACATGGAAGGAAGGAAGGGAGGGAGGGAGGGAGGGAGGGAGGAAGGGGAAAGAAAGGAAAAGGAAAGAAAGGAAAAGGAAAGAAAGAAAGACGGGCGGGGTGGAGTTATAGCTCAGTGGTAGAGCACTTGTCTAGCATGCGTGAGGCTAGACACTGGGTTTAATTATCAACCGCATATAAATAAAGAAAGGTCCATCAACAGCTAAAAACATTTTAGAAGAACAAAAAAAGAGAAATTAAAAAGAAGAAAAAAAGCAGATAATTGTACTTATCAAATTAAAAACTCTTAACACATCAAAGGACACTATTCAGGAATGTTTTTTTTAAAAAAGACCCAAAGATGGAAGAAATGTTTGCACATCTGATATTTAAATTTATCTATTAAGGATTTTATAAACAGATTTATATAAAGGACTCTTACAACTCAACAACAAAATAACAATTCTTAAAATGGGCAAAAGACCTGGGGCTGGAGTTGTGGCTCGGTGGTAGAGCATTGCCTAGCATGTGTGAGGCCCTGGGTTCGATTCTCAGCACCGAATTTAAATAAATGAATAAAATAAAGATCCATCAACATCTAAAAAAATATTTTTAAAAAAATGGGCAAAAGACTTGAGTAGACATTTCCTCTGAGAAGATGTACAGGCAATAAGCACATGAAAAAACGTTCAGCAATTGTTGGTCATTATGAACACACAAATTAAAACCACAGTGAGATATCATTTTCTGCCCACTAGGATGGCTTTAATAATTTTTTTAAAAAGTTAAACACATAGTTACCATATGACTCAACTTCTGCTCCTAGGAATACACTTAAGAATATTGAAAACTTAAAGTATTAAAACAAAAAAATGTACATGAGTGTTCACAGTAGCATTATTTATAATAGTCAAACAGTGGAAACAACTCAAATGTTTATCAACTAGTAGTTGAGAAAGTAAAATATGGCATGGTATATACATGCAGTGAAATATTCTTTGCCCATAAAAAGGAATGAACTACTAATAAAACAAACAGCATGCATGTTACAGGAAAAAAAATACCATAAAAAATATAAGATGATATTGTTATTGGCTGAATTGTGGCCCTCGGAAATTTCATGTTGAAATCCTAACCCCTAGTACCTCATAGTATGACCATATTTGAAGATAGACTTTTAAAGATATAATTAAAATAAGGTCATTTGGGTGGGTCTAATCCAGTATGACTAATGTACTTATAAGAAGTTGAGAATTATAGACATTAAACAGGCACAGAGAGACCATATGAAGATACCAAAAAAAGGTGGCAGCTCTAAGCCATAGAGAATGGCCCACAGTAAAAACCAACCCTGCCAGTATCTTGATCTTGAACTTCTTTCCTCTTGACCTCTAAAGAAATCTGTTTCTGATATTTAAGCTCCCCAGTCTGTTGTACTTTGTTGTGGCAGCCCTAACTACTTAATGCAGATGCTTTCCTTGTTAATAATCAAGGAAAGACTGGGATTGTGGCTCAGCGGTAGTGCACTTGCCTAGCACATTCGAGGCCCTGGGTTCAATCCTCAGCATCACATAAAAATAAAGAAAATAAAAGTATTGTGTACAACTATTTTTTAAAAATAATAATAATCAAGGAAATGAAAATTAAAATCATCATGAGATTCCATTTAACCTGTCAAAAATAAATGTAGACAAGAATGAATCTTAGCAAGACTATGTATTAACAGAAACATGCTGCAATTTGGAAGACCCAATTTGAAGATATTTGGGCACAAGGGAGTCTTGTGGTGATGGTTCAGTTTAGCATCTGGACTATGGTTTGTGGTTATATGAAGCTACACATGTGCATAGAGCCATATAAATGAACATACCCAAAGGAGTAAGTGTATAATTGGTGGAATCTATTAACCTTTATGGTGTATACCAATGTCAATTTTCTAGCTTTTTATTGTGTGATAGCTATGCAGGATGCTGACATTAAGAAGTACACAGGAGGGCTGGGGATGTGGCTCAAGTGGTAATTCGCTCGCCTGGCATGCTCGGGGCGCTGGGTTCGATCCTCAGCACCACATAAAATAAAATAAAGATGTTGTGTCCACTGAAAACTGAAAAATAAATAAAAAGAGAGAGAAAGAGAAAGATCTTAAGAAGTGCACAGGACTCCTTTGCAACTTTTTTCCATTTCCTTGACTAGAAATCTGAAATCTTAAGTGTCAGCAAGCTGTACTTCCTCCAAAAGCTTTAAGGGAAAAACAATTCCTTACCTCATTGGGTGTCTGTGGCCACCTCACTCCACTCTCTGCCTCAGTGGTCACATTGCCCTCTCCTTTTGTCTGTGTAATTTTCTTAATATCTTTTGTTTTTTGAGAGAGAGAGAATTTTTTAATATTTATTTTTTAGTTTTCAATGGACACAGCATCTTTATTTTATTTTTATATGGTGCTGAGGATCAAACCCAGCACCCCGCGCATGCCAGGCGAGCGTGCTACCGCTTGAGCCACATCCCCAGCCCTCTTAATGTCTTATCATTGGATTTAGGGCCCACCTAGGTAATCCAGCATGTTTTTATCTCAGAATCCTTAATTACATCTGCCAAAACACTTTTTCAAAAGGAGGTAACATCCACAGATTTCAGGGATTAAGACATGGGCATATCTTTTGGGAAGTTACCTTCAGCCCACTATAAATGTTAATATCATAAAAAGAGGCAAGTCAGGGCAAACCTTCTCATGAAAGTAAAGCCTACCATGCCAAAACAAACAGAAACAAAGCAGATCCAAACAAACACAAACCTGAATCTAATTAAGCCTCTAGATTCAAAAGCCAATTTAAGGAAAAACAGGAAGTAAAACATTCCCAGGATGCAGTCAACAAAATTCAGACTCAGAAACTCAACAAAAAAAACCTGGGCTTCTTCAACAATTGAATTGATTGCAAGAGAGGAAAAAGGAGGAAGAAAGAAATTTACAGTGTATGTAAAGAATATCATCTTAAGCAACATCAGCTTTCCCTCACCAGATTCTCCCCACCACTCCTCACCCCATCTCACCTCTTCATTCAGGATTCAGTATCATCTTCTTTGCTCTCCCTGTATCCTCTATGTGCTTCCATAGTGTGCTTTAGCTGTGTAACCTATTTAGTTCTCCCAGCTTCCACATTATAAGCAACATCCAGTTGCGCTCTGGGGACTGACTTTATTTGGATCCTAATTCGAAAAACTTTTAAAGAATAGGGAAATTTGAACACTAATTGATATGTTAGTCTTGTAAATTTTAAACTGAATGTGTTTTCTTAAGACCCCTATTCTTTTAGATAGGATATTGAAATGTTTATAGATGAGATTGAAGTAAGTCTGGGACTTACTTCAATATAATTAGTGACAGAAGAAGTAGATGAATTTATAGATGAAACAAGATTGTCCATGAGGGGATGTTTTTGAAAACTGGGCCATGAGCACATGGAGATACATATTACTATTATCTCTACTTTTATGTGTGTTTTGAAATTATCTATAACAAAAAGTTTAAAGTCTGTAAGAATTGACCTGTCCAGTCTGCCCTTGCCCCACCCATCATAGTGCTTGAGGATTTGTTTGGCTAGTGATCCTCCCAGCTTTTCTTCATGGTAATGAGTGAGGCTTTGAGGGCTGGATCATTAGCTTTCAGTTATTCTAGCTTAAAATTAGAACCCAAGAAAAGAACAAAATACATTTCCCTTTGAGAATACGTTTTTTCAGTGAGTATTCCTTGACCAGAACCTCCCCATAATCCTCACCCCGTCTCACCTCTTCCATCTGAATTCAGTATCACCCCTTTTGCTCTCCCTGTACCTTCTGCGTACTTCCACAGTGTATTTGAACTGTGTAATCTATTTGGTTCTTCCAGTTTTCACATTCTAAATTACTGGAAGATACTAACACTATTTGCTGTTTTGTTCATCTGTGGATTCCCTTGTCACTCCTATACTTAACGTTGGACCTGGTAAGCTCTATAAATGGATGATTGAATGGGGGGGAGGCAAGCAGTGGAAAACTGGGATTGCACTTGTAAATAAAATATAAAACACTACATTATCCTCTCAAGTAGTCCATCCTTTTCCCAGATTTCCAAGGTAAAACTACAGAACTTTTTTGAACTTTTTTTCTTCTGCCCATCCTCAGGCAGAGCTGCTAATGAGGTGTAATGCATTGCACATGAAAGATGAGTAACCAGTGCAGAAAAATGCAATTTGGGTTTCTGCATAATCAAATGTTGCTTATTTCCATTTTTTCCCAGAGCATATAATTCATTTTCAGAGACCATCTTTCTATGCTGTTTATTTTGCTGTTCTATGTATATTCCTTTTCAGTCTGTCTTCTGAATTATTTGTTTTAATTAGTTATACATGACAGTAGAATACATTTTGATATACATAAATGGAGTATAACTTTTCATTCATCTGGTTGTACATGATGTTATGATTACAGATGATGTAATCATATATGCACATAGGGTAATAATGTCCAATTCATTCTAATGTTATTCCTATACCCATGCCCCCTGCCCTCCTTTCACTCCCCTCTTTCTAGTTCAAAATACCTCTATTCTTCCCCCTCCCCCATTGTGAATTATTATCCATATATCAGAGAAAACATTTGGCCTTTGGTTCTTTGGGATTGGCTTATTTCACTTAGCATGATGTTCTCCAGTTTCATCCATTTACTGGCAAATACCACAATTTTTTTATTCTTTAAGGCTTGGTAATATTCCATTAGGTATATATACCAGTTTCTTTATCCATTCATCTGTTGAAGGGCATCTAGGTTGATTCCATAATTTAGCTGTTTTGAATTGAGCTTCTATAAACATTGATGTGGCTGTATCACTGTAATATGCTGATTTTAAGTCATTTGGGTATAAACCTAGGAGTCGGATAACTGGGTCAAATGGTTGTTCCACTCTCCACACTGCTTTCCATAGTGGTTGCACCAATTTACAGCCCCACCAACAATGTATGAAGTATACCTTTTTTCCCACATCCTCACCAACATTTATTGTTGCTTATATTCTTGATGATTGCCATTCTGATTACTCCAGTAAGATGGAATCTCAGTGTAGTTTTGCATTTCTCTTGATTACTAGAGATGTTGAACATTTTTTCATATATTTGTTGATTGACTGTGTTTCTTTTTCTGTGAATTGTCTGCCCATTTATTGATTGTGGTGTGTGTGTGTGTGTGTGTGTGTGTGTGTGTGTGTGTGTTAAGTTTTTTGAGTTCTTTATATATCCTGGAGATTAATGTTCTATCTGAGGAGGTGTGTTTGATAAATCTTTTTTCCATTCTGTAAGCTCTCTCTTCACATGCTTGAATGCGAAGAAACTTTTTAGTTTGATTCCATCCCATTTATTGATTCTTGATTTTACTTCTTGTTCTTTAGGAGTCTTGTTAAGGAAGTCAGGTCCTAAGCAGATGTAGCAGATATTTGGGCCTACTTTTTCTTCTATTAGGCACAGGGTTTCTGAGTGTATTTTAAGATCATGATTAGAATGCAACCTACTGGGAAAAAGTACAAGAAATTTTCTGGCAATATCATTTTGTTCTATAGATAGGATTATCTTGCAGTTTCCTAGTGAATGGCAGTTTGTAAAACAGACTTCTAAGAGCCCATCAAACTTCAGAGTTTGGAGAAACTAAGAAACCAATGCTCCCTTCCCTGTTCACACACATACACACCCATTACACAGGATAGCTTTTCATGACATTTTGCTCTCTTAAAATAGTGCATATTGTTTAGTCTTTAAATCTGGACTAGTTGCTAAACTAGTACTTTCAAATTTAAACTCTTGAGAAAATAGGACATAGAAGTAATAACTCTTATCTTAAAAAAAGGCATAACATTATCATTTCCTTTTGATCACATAGTGTTGGATGATTTCTCATTTGTATAGAAACCAGCTGAGTAAATCTTAGACTTTAGAATGTAATTACTGGACATTTTAACCTTATTCAAGACTTAAAGATATCTTATTTTCTCTGTAGGTGGTACGGGACTATAATCTTCAGCTGTTTTTACAAGAGAATGCTGTATTTCACAAACCTCAACCCTTCCAGTTCCAGCCCTGTGACAGTGATACTGTAAGGGGAATTCAGATTCTCTTATCATTTTTTTAAATTATATTTGTGCTTACATAGTTATCATCCTTGGAATAGACAGGGAGAGCTGAGTGTATCTCATTAATTTTGTAACAACACTATGAAGATGTAGAGAAACCATGACATTTCTTCTGTCTACCATGTAAGGAACACACCCAGTGTCTTTATACTAACAACTTCCTACTGAATAAGATGAAGTTATGAAACAAAAGTAATGAAAATCTGAAAACTGAGGGAAGAAGAAAAATTATTCAACAGATTTATTAATATGTACATTATGCTTTCTGTACATGAAATTCTTTTATGTTATACCTCTCAAAGAACCCAGTGGTTAAATTTTAACCAGAGTAGAATGAATAATGTAATAATATATATGGGCATAGAGATATTTTAATTGGCTTTAGAAAGCAATTATAGGCCTTTGATAATTCATTTAAGATTTTAGAATGTTAACATAAACCTCAAATTGGCAACTTTTAGAGAACTTACATTAATTATACATTTTTCTTAAGTTTAAGGGAAATGTTTGCCATTATTTGAATTTTTAAAATGATGAACAAAAATATGAATTTTTTGACACAAAATAATGAAATTTAGCTTCTACAAAATGAGAAGTAATATTGGCATTCTAATACATTCTCTAAAAGTAGGCAAACCAAGAGGGAAGTCAAATTATATTCAAAAACTCTTTTAGTAAATTTAGAATCTGAAAGGAGTATATGATATATTTTCAGAGTTTAATGATATCACTTTAATAGAAATGTATTTGTTGGTGACATCCTCATTATTTTTCTTATATTTTGAATAGCCCTGTTAATAGCTATATAAGGAAATACAGGACTGGGGATTGTAGCTCAGTGGTAGAGCACTTGCCTGGCATGTATAAGAGCCTGGATTCAGTCCCTAGTACTGCAAAAAGGATAGAATAAAATAAGAGAAATATTTAGGAAAAAAAGAAATATAGGAAATTAGTATTTGCTTCTTAGATAGTGGCTTTTGCCATTTATATTAGTGACCTTTTGAACAAATCAGATTTTTCTTAACGACTCAATGATATTGTCCTATAATGTGACTTCTTTGAAGCTTGGGATGAATGAAGTAGAGCCTTAGAAGAAACAGAGCACGGACAAGTTTATCAAACTTGACTTAAAATTGTGACTAACTAGAGAATATTTTATTTTTGCCTATTTGTCACATAAAAATCAATCATCTCACTTTCAAAGGCCAATTGTAGCCCTAAGTCCTTCTATCTTTGTTTCTAAACACTGCTAAATGTTCTTAGCTGTTGTGTTCCTGATTGCCTTATAATTCTAACTCTGTGCTGTGTTTTCTATCCTTGTGCAATCTTTACTGGGTAGAGTTTAAGAGCTGCCCAACTGGTGGATATTGAGCTCTCCCCTGTCAGTGCTTTGAGAATGACCATAGCTGAGGTATATCGGTGTATGGGTCAAGGGTGGGAGGGATGGAATGTCTGGGGTTGCATGTTAATGAAGGGTGGGACCTGGTGTGTGACTGAGTCATAATTGTCTATATACAGGGCCCCTGAATGCATGAGCAGTAGCTTTCTGATTTTCCCTTATAACCTAGGAATTTCCTTTACTTTGTATAGTAAATTGATTGAGCTTCTCATTTTTCCTTTTGTCTGAAACACCTTAGTTTTCCCAACAGGAGTGTGGGAAGAACCCAAGAGCTAATCTTGGCTGTAATAAAGAAGGAACTGTATCCTAAGAAGGAAAAGAGATTTGCCCAGAGTCATGTGGGGAATGAATGACACATAGCTGTTTTGATTGCAGTTCTAATGCTCTTTCTGTTATGCTGTTGTTTCCTGAAAAAAATGTTGGAAACTTAGAAGCCATTAATTTTTTTTCATAATAGAAAACAATAAATACCTGTGGTTTTATAAAAATCCTTATAATGATTTTGAAAACGTTAACTATAAAATATTTTATGTATAATTTTTGTTGTTATAAATTAAGCATTCTTATTGCTTACAAAAAACAAATTTACAAGGTTGGGGATATAGCTAAGTGGTAAAGTGCTTGCCTTGCATGTCAATTCCCAGTGCCAATAAATAAGTAAACAAACAAACAAATTCCCAAGCAAGTATTTTTACTCAGTATGGACCAGTATTTTTTCTTATGGGAATGGAGCCATTGTTTACTTGCTTCTCAGGTTTTACTTCTTGGAGCTGGTAGCACAAAGCTTGGCATGAAGTAAAGAGAATACAAGTCAGTGTCCATTAACTCATTTTTTCTGCCAGCTGAATCTTGGACATGTAGGAAGTACCACTCACCTCTATCTTCAGTGTGTTTCTGAAATTGCTCTTGTTGGTTCTGTTTTGAAACATATCTCAGTTCAACAAACACTGAACCCCTACTGTATGTTCCAGTCACTCAACTAAATGCTAAGGATAGCTATGACATGCTGAACTATAGACCTCAGGCTAGATGAGCTTTCTGTCTTTTCATAAGTTTATTGAGGCATATTTACATATCATATAATTCACCCATTTCAAGTGTGTTCAATGATTTTTAATGAATTTACCAAATTATGTTTCATCATCATAAATAAGTTCTAGAATATTTTCATGATCCTGATATGATCCTGCATGTCTATTTATTGTTAATCCACATCACCCCTCCCAGATACAGGCAACCACTCTTTCTAGTTTTATTCTTTTTAGATTTGCTTTTTCTAAATTAAATCATACAATATGTGTAGTCTCTTATGCTTTGCTGCTGTCATTTAACATAATGTTTTCGAGATTCATCCATGTTGTAGAATGCAGCAGTATGTTTTGTTCCTTTTTATTGCTGAATAGTATTCCATCATATGAGTATACCACATTTTGTTTATCTGTTTATCTATTCATCAGTTTGAACATTTAGGTTGTTTCTCACTTTTGCTCTTATGAATAATGCTACTATGTTAATTGCTATGCCAGTCTTTGTATGAATGTGTTTTCATTTCTCTTGGGTTACTGGGTCATAGTAAATTCCTGATTAAGTGTTTAGCAAACTGCCAAACCATTTGCAAGAGTAACTGCAGAATTTCATATTTCCATCAGTATTGGGTAAGGGTTCTCATTTCTCCACATCTCCACCAATATTGATTGTTATTTGTAGTTTGTTTTTTTTTCCCATTTAACACTCCACTATTGAGCTTCTTCCCCCCACCAGCCCTGTCTCTTTGGTTATAGCCTTGCTCGTGGTTGTGAAATATCTCATGGTAGTTTTTATTTGCATTTGCCTATGACTAATATTGTTGAATGTTTCATGAGCTGATTAGCCATTTATATATCTACTTTGGGAAATGTCTATTCAAAACTTTTTTGTTCATTTTTTTTATTGGATTGTTTGGATTAGATTTTTGAAGATGAATTGAGATTTATCTTATAGAAATTGAGGAATAATATGTCAGGAAGTTAAGACAGCAATTGAAAACAAACAAACAAAAAAAATAGGTGGCATTCATTGAACATTTATTTTATGCTAGACATTTTTCTAATTACATGACCTATATTAAATAATATAATCCTCATGACAGCCCTATGTCTTAGGTGCTGTTTTTCATCTCCCCTAATCAGGGTCCCTCAACTAGAAATTTTATAGCTAAAACATTTGTAAGTATACGACCTATTCCTGAGATGGCAAATAGTCTTGGGATGAAAGAGAAACTGAAAATCCCATAGGCATATGTTGCAACCAGATTTTATGTTTGGTAATTCTATATACATTGTTAGATGGAGAACTATGGAATATTTTCAAGTAGGACAAAATATGATGAGATCCATTGCAGAAGTAGGACAGTATTGTTCTTTATCAAAATTTGAATTAAGACTATGTAGTTGCTAATATTTTCTCTAAATTTTGGTAAGATACATGTAGGAAAGTCATAGGATGTTTAACGTTACTACTGTAATAAAATATAACTTATTATCATATACTGTGTTAAAACTTAAAGAGAAAAAGTTTTCAGATAATCCACTTCAAATTGCAGTGTTCTACAAAAGTTCAAAACATCCAACTAAAAACATATAGTCACAGTATTAGCATAGGAATTTATTTAAGGCTTGGAATTATTATGCCTTTTATTTCCGACTGATAGAATTCCCTTTCATGTTATCTTAATATATGATTAATCATAAGATGATTACAAGTAACAGTGACCAAAGGAAAGTGTTGTTTGATGTGACCTAGTAGCTATCTTGTGGTTAATATTGAAAGGAGCTAGCCAGGCATGGTGGCACATACCTATAATCCCAGTGGTTTAGGAGGCTGAGGCAGGAGCCTAAGCAACTCAGGTAGACCTGTCTCTAAATAAAATACAAAAAAACCCCACCAAAACCTGGAGATATGGTTCAGTGGTTAAGCACCGCTGGGTTCAATCCTTGGTCCCCTCAGTCAACCCCCCCCCCCAAAAAAATAATAATATTGAAAGGAGGTTTTCTTGTCTATTGTCTATATTTCCATATTGTGTTATTGATTTCTAAAGTATCCTTTCTTTATACCTCATTACCATTTATCAGATGATAGTAACAAGTCAAAAATTCTTTAAAAAAAATGAGCAGAGTACATCTTTCTTTGCAGAAATGAGTTTTTAATGCAAAATTATTCTGAGGAGGATATGGAATGTATCCTAAAACACCTCCCTAAATAACAGGTATTCTGTTTAGAATTGACAAGTACATTGATTAGAATATCAGTGTTGAAGAGTCATTCAGCTGTCACACAGGTCATACTGGTGTTAGATATTCATACAGGTATTATACAAGAACAAGTCCTAGGTCTTAGTATCTAAAACTAGCTGTTTATATTATATATTTTTAAATTTTTTGATGTATTCTCCTTGTATATAAAATGACTATTTTATTGGGTATGAAATTAAACTTTTGACTCAATGCCTGGCACATAGTGGTCGGTAAAGAGCTAGATGGATCTTTATGTTTTTCCTTTTTGTTTTAGGTTTTGCCCCTCATTGCTTCAGGAAATATCAAAATATCAAATATAGAAGATACTACAAAGATTACAAAATCTTGCAGTACTTAACTTCCTTTTTAAACAGAAGTCCCGTGGGACTTCTGTTCTCTTATTGTATTACCCAAAGTAAATCTTATTAACCTCTTTCTTAGCATTTTATAAGCCTGAAAGGCAATAGCTGACAGTTACCTCCCTATGACCTGCACTTTTCAGCATCTCTGTCCTGCATACGTGCCCACCTTCTGTTTGCAAAACCAGTAACATAAGTCCTTCAAAGTGTTTCTCACATCCTATGAAAAAGCACAAGGTCAACCAGGGATAGGAAAAAATATGGGAAACACACGTCTATAAAACTTGGATAAGTATGATCTATAGAGGCAGCAAAACAAGGAAATATTCTCTCAAGCTTCCTGGTGGGAATGAGAAAACCCTTTCCTCTTTTCTTTCCTTGAATTGTAATTAACAAGATCTTCAGAGATAATGGTAGCAAAAGGGCTGACATAAAATTTCTGATACATGGTATTTTCCTGTTATTCTGGCCACCATTTCAGATATTTAACTCTGCCTTCTCTAGATTAACAGTTACATTAAGTAAAAAGTCCACTTGCTTGAGGACATCTGCATATTTAAGGTTTGCTTAAGTGGAGTTTTTTTGTTTTGTTTTGTTTTGTTTTGTTTAGTGATGCTGAAGATTGAACCCAGGGCTTTTAAATGTAAGGCAAGCACTCTACCAACTGAGCTATATCCCTAAACCTTAAGTGGAGCTTTTTATGCATTTATTAAAATTAAATATTTAACAAGAATTTCCCTTGTCTATAAAGGACCATATTGGGCTAATGTATCCTGTAGCAAATTTACCTGGAAATTCTGTTACGTAAGCCAGGTGTACTGGTGAACACCTATGATCCTTGCCAGGCTAAGGAGGCAGGAGGTTCGCAAGTTGAAGGCCAGCCTGGGCAACTTAAAGAGACCCTGTCTCAAAATAAAATTTTAAAAAAGGGTTTTAGGTATAGCTCAGAAATAGAATGCTCCTGGGTTCAATTCCCAGTACCAAAAGGGGAAAAAAAAATCTCAAGTTATGGGTAGCTCTTTCCACTGGTGGTAATTTTGTATTTATATAGCAATGTCTCATAAACAGGAAAGATGATGATAGAGATTCTGTGGAAAATCTTCCCATTCAGGAATTAGGTGCCAGGTATATGTGGCAGGTGGCATCCAAAACTGAAAAGCTGCAGCTAAAGACATGAGCGCTACTTTGTAGAATCAGCAGTGTTGACAGGTAGGCATTCAGTAGGGGTTGTTCTCATTTCTTCAGCCTTCCAGAAAGGGTTTATTTGATTCTCATAGAAAGCCTACCATCTATGTGATAGGCCCTCTGCTGGATTAGTCACCTTCACCTTTCTCCTGAATTAGTTCCTTCTCTAAGCATCCAGAGAGCTTTCAATAGATGCCTTGGTGATGTATTGACGTACAGGGTTTGGGGATTTTGTGTGTGCGTCTCTGTGTGTGTATTGGTTTATATTGAGTATTGAACCCTAAGGCACTTCGCCATTGAACTATACCCTCAGCTCTCCTTTTTTATTTTTAATTTTGAGATAGGGTCTCACTAAGTTGCTTGAACTTATAATCCTCCTGCCTCAGCCTCTTGAGTCACTGAGATTTCAGGGATATAATTTTTGCTTAGATTTGCCCTTGCTATTCTAGCTGTTCTGACCTAAGAGAATGGTACTCCTTTATCAGAGTTCTCATCAGCCTTAATGGAATTGTACTGTACATCCTTTTAACCAGTTGTCCAGTCTTCCAGAATTGCCTCAAGACTCAGACCACAACATTAATTCTCTAGTTTATTCACCTGAAAGACTAGGCACACAATCCAATTATGCAGTTGAACTGCCACTTTTCTCTGCAGTGAAGGTGCTACTGTCCCAGCTTGATCAGAATAAGCTTAAGACATGTCTTTGACAGTACACTGCTCCACCTCCTCTCCAAGGTGTGTGTAAGGTTTAAAATATGTGACTTTAGGTTTTACAGACTCTTACCAAAAAAGGCTTGGGGCCAAATCTGTTTCAAAATTCAGAAATTTTCAGAAGCAATCCCTGTACCATCATTACACACTGAATAGGACATGAGGAAGCACCTGATGATCAAACAACACAGTATTTTTTGCAGTAAAACATTTCAATATTCATACCAAGTTAAATGAATAAAAGCCTATAAATAACATCTCCTTAGTTCAAGACTAACTCACTTTGCTTCAAATGAGTTCTAAACTTAAAAAAAAAAGATCTTTGTGATTTTCAGAGCATTTTGAATTCCAGAATTATAGATTCTGAACCTATTATTGCATTCCAAGCACAAACCTACAGAGATCCAGGTCTTTTTACTTTTTTTTCCCCTTTTTCTTGAGATGGGCATTTCACTCTGTTCCCTATGTTGCCCTGGCTGGTCCAGGACTCATAGAGTCATGCTGTCCTCCTGCCTCAACTTCCTGAGTAGCAGGGACTACAGGAGTGTACCAGCATTCCTGACAAAAGGGACCTCTTGAGAATAAATAAAAATTAACTTAAATAAAAATTAACTTAATTGAATATATTAGAAAACATCAAAAAGAATTAGTGGATTGGGCTGTAATGCCAGCAATTCAGGAAGCTGAAACAGGAAGATTGAAAGTTCAAGTTCAGCTTCAACAACATAATAAGACTGTCTCAAAATAAAAATAAAAAGGACTGGGGATGTATCTCAGTGGTAGCATCCCTGGGTTCAATCCCTAGTACTAAAAACAAAAACAAAAAAAATTTAAAATAAGAATAAGACGGATTGATATTAACTTGATAATATCCACCAATGAACTGAAAAATACAATTAGTACACACACTTTGAGTGAAGGTTAATGAGGGCTGGGGATGTAACTCAGTGGTAAAGTACTTGCCTTAAATGAGGATTAATGAGATTGTTCCTGGTACAACAACCCTAATTTTATCTTTTTTCGAAATTTGGTTGGAAAAATAGTATTTTACTGTGCTAGTGGTTTTCATTCGTCACTTTTTCTCTTTCAAATGAACACATTTTGGGTACAGATTTGAAAAGTAAGGACTCTGTTTCCTCTGTGAAATCAGCATTCTCTCCCAGCTCACATTGTCATCCTATACAGGTACTCAGATATCTGTCTGAACCTTCTGTGCCCTTATAGTAACTTTAAAATGAATTTAAATTAAGCTGGTACAATGGCAAATGCCTATAATCCCACCTACTCAGGAGATTGAGGCAGGAGAACCACAAGTTCAAGGCCAATTTAGCAAGACCTTGTCTCAAAAAATAAAAAGAAATAAGGATATAGCTCAATGGTAGAACAACCCTGGGTTCAGTCCCAAATAAAAGGAATGGAGGGAGAGGATGGGAATGAATCTTGAGAGGTGTCTGAGGACAAAATAGTTGAGATGTGTTAAAATTGATTTATCATAAGTACTAGAATGTTAATTTCCTTTATTTAGTTCTTTAAAATTATTTAATTTATAATTTTTAAAGATCTTAATATTTTATTCTAAATGGACTGGAAATTTTTAAAAACTTAACATTGCTAGTTTTTAAAGCCTTCTCAAACTTATTTGAACCAGTTCGGGTTTTTTTGTTTTGTTTTGTTTTCCTCAAGGAAAATTAAATCAGTTAAATGTCTTATCTCTAATTAAAAACCTTTCCAAAGTTTCATTCAAAAGAAACTTATATTTTAGCAGCGTCTTTTTAATATTATTGTCTCTGTGTTATTAATATTAGTACTAACCAAATAGTACAATTAGTGACAAAGTATAAGCATATATGGACAGCATGGAATCTGAGCCAGCAGGGTCTCAATACAGGCTCTAGACCCACTGCTTAGTGGTTGAGTGGCTTTAGGGAAAAAACAACCCTTTCTTCTCTTCCTTCTTTCCCCTCTCCTCTTCCCCCCTCCCCACTCACTGTTTTGAGACAGGGTCTTACTAAATTGCCCACACTGGCCTCTAACTTGTGATCCTCCTACCTTAGCTTCCCAAGTAGCTGGGATTACAGACATGTACCATCATGCCCAACTGATACATAACCTTTTCTGAGCTTAGATTTCTATACTGATAAGTTGAAAATAATAATTTCTGTGTATTAGGATTGTTTTGAGAACTAAATGAAATTATGTAGGGGCTGGGGATGTGGCTCAAGTGGTAGCACGCTCGTCTGGCATGCGTGCGGCCCGGGTTTGATCCTCAGCACCACATACCAACAAAGATGTTGTGTCGCCGATAACTAAAAAATAAATAAATAAATATTTTTTTTAAAAAAGAAATATGTAAAGTGTCACAGAGATTAAAGAATCAGTAAATGGTAACCTTGTTTTCAAAGTTATCATAACTTTATAGTGTTCTGATTATAAAACATGAAAAGAAAGTTTTTACCCAAAGTATACAAGAGTCAAAACATCATATTGTTTCCCTCATTGCTAGATTTTAAGGTTTTCTTTCTACTGCAATATGAACTTCCACTTTAACTTAAAGTAGGAATAAACATGCATACATTCTCTTTTTAAAATATCATATCATATGCCATAAAGTTTAAAATGAAAAAACAATGTTTCCACCCAAATTCTCAACATTCAAAGTAATCATTGGTAAAATTATATAGATATGGATACACAAGTTCATATAAATAGATTTATACTAACCAAACTTGAATTTAATCTCTAGCACTCATTAAATTCCAAATAAATTTATATTTTAGGAATATTATTAAATTTTTATTGGGACCCTTTTGCTCTTTGATTAGGCTAAACTCCCAGATAATGCTAGGAAGATATCTGGAGCTCAGAGCAATAGCATTATTTTTTTTTATTTTTTTATTTTTTGGTACTAGGAATTGAACTCAGGGGCACTTAACCACTGAGCCATATCCCCAGATTTTTTTTTTGTATTTTATTTAGAGACAGTGTCTCACTGAGTTGTTTAGGGCCTTGCTAAATTGCTGAGGCTGGCTTTGAACTCGCTATCCTACTGTCTCAGCCTCCCAAGCTGCTGGGATTATAGGCTGCACCACTGCACCCTCCTACAGTAGCATTATGAACATAATTTTTTTATTACATGCTTTTTGAGACTGTTATCCAGAGAACATTATTCTCTCTGGCCAAAAATGATCCTACTTATTCTAAAATTTATTGCTGGGTTGCTGACAACCTGAGATTCCATCTCCGGACATGTTGATTTATAAGTAAGGAAACTAAGGCCTGGAGAGGCGGGGTTAAGTTAGCCAGGGTGACACATAAATGTATTTTAGATTTCAATGACTGCTTCTTAAAATATCTAATAAGTTCCATAAAGTAAGAGTTTGCAGAAGTCACTAAATTTGGAGATTCAGATTTATTCCTTCTTTATTCATGTTTGAATGGATTTTAGAATGCAAATTTAAACATACAGCAGATTATATTAGATGACCTTTAATTGGATGAGTGGAGAAAAGATGTCAATTCTAAAGTCAGCTCTGAGAACCTGTGCTAAAATTTGTGGCACTCAATAAATTAGTTCTCTTTCTCCCCTCTTCATTCTGTTCTTACCCACATAGAATAATTTTGTCTCTCATCAGTCAGAAACTCATTCTAATAAAGTAAGTTTGTTCTTTTGTCTCTAAAGGCACAGTCCTAATAATCTAGTACCCTGGCCCTCACTTTGGAATCAGGGCATTCAGTTATATTTGCATAACTAGCATTTACTAAGGACATTCCTGTGTTTGTGTTAGGTCCCAAACTAGGTGAAACACTGCTCAGGCCCTCAGATTGCCTAAGAGCAAACTGAAGCCAGTGCAGCACTGGCATGGCTTGATGTTGGCCTGATAGTGGAGACTCAGTGACTTCTAACAAACTAAAATCAATTAATATAATGGGTATAGTCAAAGTAAAAGAGCCCCTTAGTCATCTGGAGAAGTCAGGGAAGATTTCCTGAAAAGGTAGCACTTGAAATGAGACTAGGAGTTTGTTTATGAACAACACAATAAATAAATAAATAGGAAAACTATTCCAGCCAAAGGAAATAGAACTCAAAAGCACAGGCTTGTATTTAGATTGACATTTATTTTGCAGCAAAAGAACAACGTGCTTCTGAAACGTTTTTACTAATATCTCATGATTTCTAAAATTATTCTATTTCTGAACATCTCAAGAATCAAATTTAGTTGACCCTCCTTTACGTTAATAGAATTTGTAAACTGACACCTAACCTTTTATAGCATCCCTCTTCAAGTTCTAATTTGTTTGTGTGTGTC
The DNA here is from genome assembly GCF_048772815.1 of Callospermophilus lateralis. NCBI lineage: Eukaryota > Metazoa > Chordata > Mammalia > Rodentia > Sciuridae > Callospermophilus > Callospermophilus lateralis. The sequence goes on from NW_027516477.1 coordinate 6,743,002, forward strand.
TGTGCATGTGCTACTGTTATTCTGAGATTATATGTATGCTTCTTTACAAATAAGCAAATTGAGTAAGTGAGCTTTTCCAAAGCTAGGCTATAGTGCTATCTGTTATTTAATTATTTAATTCTCATATTCTGCTTCAAAAAGATACCAATGTTCTTTAAATTAGGTGATTCATGTCTCTTATATGTTACCATTCTTTTATATATTTCAAATACATTTTTAAAAGAATAAAGGGAAAATATTTAAAAAATGAACTAAAAATTAAATTAGTCATCATTTAAAAAGAAGCAGTCACCTGCAGCTCCTTCACTATAATCAACCACTGTAAATATGACCACTCTAAAAGATAGTGATAGGGCTGAGGTTATAGCTCAGTGGTAGAGTGCTTGCTTCTCACTTGTGAGGCACTGGGTTTGATCCTCAGCACCACATAAAAATAAATAAAGATATTATGTCCATCTTTAAAAAAAATAGTGATCTACATTATAGCCTGACTGATAGGATTTGGGGGATGATTGGGGGAGTTCCGGGGATTGAACTCAGGAGCACTTGACCACTGAGCCACATCCCCAGCCCTATATCGTATTTTATTTAGAGACAGCATCTCTCTGAATTGGTTCGTACCTCACTGTTGCTGAGGTTGGCTTTGAACTTGGAATCCTCCTTTCAAAGCCGTCTGATTCTCTGGGATTACCATGTGCCTGGATGGTAGGATTTTTGATAGTGACGATGGCTGAGAATATTGCTCTGTGTGTTGTTTAGCACCCTGGACTGTGTTTGCTTTGTATAATATTTTTATTTTATTAAGATATACGTTATAAAGAGCTTTCACATGTCTTCTGTGACCTGACTTCAGAATTTATGAAAAGATTAAATTGCAAGTGAGTCTCTAAAATTCTTTCCATTTCATTATATCTCTTTTTATTCTAAAAATCCTCTTTGGACAATTCATATTTAGGAACTTATTTTCTTAGCTAGACACAGTGAAACATGCCTGTAATCCCAGTGGCTCGGGAGGCTTGGGGCAGGAGGACTGTGAATTGAAAGCCAGCCTCAGTAATTTAGCAAGGCCCTAAGCAACTAAGTGAGACCCTGTCTCAAAATAAAAAGGACTGGGGATGTGGCTTAGTGGTTAAATACCCCTGTGTTCAATACTCAGTATCAAAAAATAATTTTTTTTTTCTTGCCAAAAACAGTAACACACACCTTTAATCCCAGCTACTCAGAAGGCTGAGGCTGACCTCAAACTTGGGATCCTCCTGCCTCAGCTTCCACAGTTGCTGGGATTATAGGTGTGTGCCACTATACTCAGTATGTCTTGTTTTTTAAGTGCTAAATGAAGGCCCTTTGGTCTAACTACTGAGTATAATAGTTGCAATCAGAATAACAATATTTTTCTCTCTGTTCTCTCTTGTGTTGTAGAGTCGACAATTAGAATCAGAAACTGGGACCACAGAGGAGCACAGTCTAAATAAAGAGGCTAGGAAATGGGCCACACGTGTGGCACGTGAGCACAAAAATATTGTTCATCAACAATGGGTAAGTGTAGTAGAATCCTGGCCACATTCAGCTTAAGCCAAGTGTCAGACCCATTTAAGGAGCTAAATTTTATTAATGTGAAAAGCACCCATATATGTTTTTTTTTGTTCTTTCTCAAACTCAACAATATAGTCTTATCTATTTATCTTAAAAATTCTGTAAACCTTGTAGCAGCAACACATTAATTCACCTGTTTGCCATAAAATTGCCTAAGAAAGACTAGTGATGGTGTATTACAGTTTGTTGGCCGGGGGAAGAGGCATACATATGATAAATTAAAGTAGACTTTCATCTCTCAAGACAAGTTTTTTTGAAGACACAGTTGTAAATTCCATGAAAATATATTTTCAAGACTAAACTCCAAGTGCAAAGAAATTATTTTAAATATGGTATTTTTTTTAGTTTGATTTTTAGTATCTAGATCCTCTTTCTTTGACTTCACGTCCAACTTCTTAAAAGAATTGTCCACACTTACACATCCTGACCTCCCTCCTACTTTTCAGCTCATTGTGTTTAAGCTTTGCCTTGCTTTCCTTCTGATCATTCCTTTCCTTCTAAATTTATCATAATCACCAGTGATGTCTGTTGCAAGATCCAAAGTGGACACTTGATCTCTCGTTTTTCTTAACCAATCAAGTTTCATCATAACTAACAACACCCTTCTTCTTAAAACACTCTTCAGCCCTCTGTAACTCAGCATTGTTCCAGTTTTTCCTCTTCCTCTTCAGCCTGTCTAGATTCTTTCATGGGTTGCTCTTTCTCTATCCAATGGTTAAATATTTAAATTCCTTAGATTCCTGAACTAGGCTGTCTTTTTTTTTTTTTAACTCTTTACTCTCCCTATGGTCCATCTCATACACTGCTATTTTTTCACTTTCAACCTAATCATAAACTAATATTTTCAACATTGGGCCTTGCTTGCTGCTGTATCCCATGTATTTTTTTTGCCTACTTTGACATCTTATTTCACTTGTCTCACAGGAGACAATGTTTTGGGTTTTGGGGGTTTGTTGTTGTTGTTTGCTTTTTGTGGGTTTTTCTTGTTGTTGTTGTTTTGGTTTTGGTTTTTTGATTATTAAACTGGGAATTGGACCCAAGAGTGCTTTACCACTGAATTGCATTCCCAAACCTTATTTTATTTTATTTATTTATTTGGTACCTGGGATTGAACCCAGGAGCACTTAATCACTGAGCCACATCCCCAACCCTCTTTTTTATATTTTATTTAGAGACAGGGTTTTGCTCAGTTGCTGAGGCCAATGTTGAACTCACCATCCTCCTTATTTTAGCCTCCTGAGCCACTGGGATTACAGGTGTGTGCCACCACACCCAGCTTTGTGTCTTATTTTAAAATAGGTTCTCACTGTGTTGCTGACAGTCTTGTTAAGTTGCCGAGACTGGCCTCAAACTTGGATCTTCCTGCCTTAGCCTCCTGAGTCACAGGATTACAGTCATCCGCCACCATACCCAGCTTAAAAAAATTTAAAAAGCATTTTTTTAATAATGTCTTTCAGGGGCTGGGGATGTGGCCCAAGCGGTAGCGCGCTCGCCTAGCATGCGTGCGTCCCGGGTTTGGTCCTCAGCACCACATACAAAGATGTTGTGTATGCCAAAAACTGAAAAATAAATATTGAAATTCTTTCTCCCTCCCTCTCTCTCTCTAAAAAAAATAAAAAAGATTTATTAAAAAAAAATAATGTCTTTCAGTGTTCTGGGTATTGGTAGTCTCAACTTGGCAGTTATCACTTTATAATAATCAGATAATGGCCAGTGCTGGTGTCATCTCATGTGAAATAACTGGTTCTTTTTTTTTTTAAAGAGAAAGAGAGAGAGAATTTTTAATATTTATTTTCTTTTTAGTTTTCGGCGGACACAACGTCTTAATTTGTACGTGGTGCTGAGGATCGAACTCAGTGTCTCGCGTATGCCAGGCGAGCGTGGTACTGCTTGAGCCCCATCCCCAGCCCCCAAAATAACTGGTTCTTAGGCTGGGAAGATCTAAACAGTTGGGAACCAGAATGCTAGGGCTTCTTACACACTTCTGTCTCTGTGTGGTCTCTCCACATGATCTCTCCAACATGGTGGCTTCAGGTTGGCTATACTGCTTACATGGTAGTACAAAGCCCCAAAGATATAAGTTCCAAGAGTGAGAAAATAAAACCTGTGTATTCTTTTGACCTAGCCTCAGAAACATCATTGGGATTGTTGAATCATATTTTATTGAGACAATCACAAAGGCCTGTCCATAGTTCAAGGAGGTAGGACATACACTCTACTTCTTGGTGGAGAAGTAACGAAGTTGGAAAAACATGCAGAATGAGAAATGTAGTAACAACTTTTGGAAAAACATAGTCTTCCACAGTATACCTTATGGTTAAAAGTTATAATTAAAACTTCACATACCTCTGACATGCAAAATACACTCACTTCTTATCCCCCAAAGCCTGGGATTTTGGGTTTTTTTTTTTTTTTTTTTTTTGCTAAAATCTGTCCACAATTAATAAAAATTGTAAACCAAGAGCTAAAGCTCAGTAAGCCTGAGGCAGGTAAAACACAAAGAAAATCACACCACAGTGCATCATAGTCAGCTTTAAAATACAAAAAATGTTTAACAGTTGTCAGGCGTGGATATATACACCTATAATCCCAACTACTCAGGAGGCTGGGGAGCAGGCAATCACAAGTTCAAGACCTGCCTGGACAACTTATTGAGACTATTTAACAAAAAAAAGGTTGGGGATGTAGCTCTGTAGTAGTAGTCCCCAGGTTCCATCCTAGTATGAGATATTGGGATGGGGGGGTGGTAATTGATTGTCCATAATGAAAAATCAAAAATGTTTCCTTCAAGATCAAGAACAAGCTAAGAATGTTCACTTTCACCATGTTTACTCAACATAGGAGTTCTAGAGCAGTTATAGCAAAGTTGCCATAGCAGTTATAGCAAAGTTGCAGGATGCAAAATAAAAGCAAAAAAATCAGTTGCATTTCTAAATAACAATGAGCACTGCAAAAAGGAAATTAATACATCTCCAGTACCACAGCAACAATAAAAAAAGGAAATTAAGAAAGCAATTTTATTTCTAGTAACACCAAAAAGAAAATATCAAGAAGGTAAAAGACTTGTACACTGGGAACTACAAAAACATTGATGATAGATTAAAGAGGGCATAAGTAAATGGAAAGACAGTTTATGTTCATTAAGTGAAGGTATTGATAAGATGACAGTTACTCCCAGAATGATGTCCAGATTCCATGTAATTCCTATCAAAATCCCATTGGGAATATATCCAGTATTCATGGAACTGAAGGCAGATATTGTTTGGGGTTTGTTTTATGGGGGCTTCTTTTCATGTGTTTGTTTTGTTTTGTTTTGTTTGTTACTGGAGATTGAACCCAAAGGCATTTTGCCTCTGAGACACATCCACAGCCCTTTTTCTTTATTTCGAGACAGGGTCTCATTAAGTTGCTGAGGCTGGCTTTGAACTTGTAATACTCATGCCTCAACCTCCCAGATAGCTGCAGATATTGTTAAATGGCACTTAATACCAAAATGTTCTTCAAATTCAATGTAGTTCCCTTCAAAATCTGAACAGTGTTATTTACAATAAAAGACAAAGCCATTCTAAAATTCATATGAGATCTCAAGAGACCCCAAATAGCCAAAATAGTCATGAAAAATAATAAGGTTAGAGAACTCCTACTTCCTGATTTCAAAGCTTATAAAACTGCAGAGATTGAGGTAGTGCAGTACTGGCATAAGGACACATATATAGACTTTAACTACATATGAAATCTATTTTTATTTATTTTGGAGGGATGGGTACTAGGGATTGAACTCAGGGGCATTCTGCCACTGAGCCACATCTTCAGCCCTGTTTTGCATTTTATTTAGAGTTGGGGTCTCAACTGAGTTGCTTAGCACCTCACTTCTGCAGAGGCTGACTTTGAACTTGAGATCCTCCTGCCTCAGCCTCCCAAGCTGCTAGGATTATAGGCTTGCGCCACTATGCCCAGTATATGAAGACTATTTTTAAAATACCAGTTTTCCCCATATATTCAATGTAATACAGGTTAAATACCCAGCATTTTTTTTTAATTAACAAGCTAATTCTCAAAGATATGTGAAAATGCAAATCATCTAAGATAGCCAAAACAATTTTGAAAAAGAAGGATTAGATTTGAGGGCTTTCTCCACCTGGTTTCAAGACATAAAACTATACTAATCAAGATGTTTTAGCATTGGTATGAGGATATACTTACAGATGAATGGAACAAAATGAAGAGTCTAGAAGTAGGCCCACGCATATATGGTCTGTTGATTTTAGACAAAGGTATAACAAACTTGTAAAAATGATAAATATATATATAATAACATGCCTTGCACATGTGAGATACTGGGTTTGATCCTTAGCACCACATAAAAATAAATAAAATAAAGGTACTGTGTCCATCTACAACTAAAGAGAAGAAAACAAGATTGAGTTCCCTGTCTCCTTCCCAGCTATTAGCTAGAGGCTGTCTTTAGCCCCTAGAAGCTACTCTTCCTGGTCCTTGCACTTGTGCTTCCGGTCTCAGAATCAGCAATGGCACACTGAATTCTTCTTCTTAGAATCTCTAATTTCCTTTCTACCCATCTCTTATCTTACTCTAGCCAGAGAAAATTCTTTGCTTGAAAGATATCACATGATTATATTGAACTCACTTAGGTAATCAAGGATGATCTCATTATTTTAAGGTTCCTAACTCTAATACTTCTGCAAATTACATCATACATACCCACAGTTTCAAACACCAGGGTATTTACATCTTCAAAGCCATTCTGCTTATTACAATGATAAAACAAGAAAACAACATCTATCATCACCACTACTTTTCAGTGTCATATAGGATTAGTCAATGTATTAATTAAAGAAAACCAGTTAAGAGATTTAAATATTAGAAAAAGGCACATCCATCATTATTTATTAATAATATATGTACCCAAAATACCAAGACCCAATTGTCAATGATGGTTTAGTAAAGTGAACAAATACAAGAATATATTTTTAGAAATCATTAATTTTCCAAGGTTAGGAATCTGGCTCAGTGGCAGAGCATTTGCCTAGCATGAGTGAGGCCTGGGTTCAGTCTTCAAAACTGAAGGGAAAAAGGAAAACTTTAGTTTTCTCATTAATCAGAAATAATAAATTGCAAATACAGTGGAAAAAAGTTATTCATCACAGCAGTAAAATACTGATAAGGTAAAGGAATATAAAATTTTAATGAAACTTAGAAAATATATTTGGAGAAGCTTGACATTCTGGCTCTAAAATTTACCTGGAATTCTTTTTATAAACACACAAGAATGAGACTTACCACATACTAAATCATAAAATAATGGCCACAGAAATTAACTGTAATCTAATACAAAAAAATAGCAAATCTATTAAAGAACATATGATAATTTAGAATAATGATCTTATCAAGATACCATTTTTGGCATACACAATTGCTAAATCCATTTACTAAAGGATTTACTAATTCTTTTCCCCAAAGATTTGAAATGTCAATCAAGATGCCATATTTCAGGTAGGAGGGAAATATAATGATGAACAGTGTATTAAAAGCTGCCAAGAAATTATTGTTAGGTTTGATAATGGTATTATGGTTGTATAAAACAATTCACATTTAGAGATATTTATTATAACACGTAGGAATAAAATGACTTAATATCGATTTTTTTTTCTTCAAATGCTGTAGCAAAGAACAAAAAGGATAGGTAAAGCAAATTTTAACATTTTTTTGAATCTCAGTTATTAATATATGGGATTTATTGTAATAGATGCTCTAAAACCTTCAAGTATATTTGAATTTTTTTATAATAGAAAACATGTTAGCCTGGGGGTATGGCTGAGTGATAGAACATGTATATGCTTAGCATGCATGAAGCCCTAGGTTCAATTCCAAGCACTACCAAAAAAAAAAAAAGTTAATGGTGTTGGGGTTCGAGTGTGCAGAGTTTAGCTCCCTCAGGCCTGACAGTGTGCAAGAGCTGTGGCTGTGATTTAGGTCAGCTGAGGCAAACCTCAGTTAGGAGGAGGAAACGTTCTCTTCCCCTTATCGCAAGTCACAAGTTCTGCATGGTTTGGCCAAGAGGAAGAAGCTTCCTGCATACTTGTCCTAGGAACAGTACATTCTAAAGAAACAAATGCCTGCTCAGGGGAGTAGACAATGTCTACAAAGAACTTTAGGAGGGTACTTATCAAATAAGCAGGAACGATCTGAAGTTAGCTCTGTGTATCCGCTGAGGCATGTTATCTGGGCAATGTGGGCAAAGTGTTATTGAAGAATTGCTTGCTTTGTTAGAAGAAGAATATAAAAGGAACTTGCAAATAAACCTCAGCATGCAGTTGCAATTGCTGCCTTCGCTCTGCATCCCCTGTGTCCCGGTTATTTCGTGACCCTTACCCAGGGACCCGAACGCACTAGACGTTCACATAATGGCATTTCAAATCTTTGGGGAAAAAAGTTAGTAAAAATCCTTTAGTAAATGGATTTAGCAATTTTGTATGTTTAGGGAAAAATACACCATTAGGTTTCTTTCTTCCACTATATACAAAATAAATTTTAGAAAACTAAAGAGCTAAGTGCTAAGCGCTAAACATATGACTATTAAAAAACTAGAAGAACCTAGAATATTATATATATATATATATATATATATATATATATATATATATATATATATATTTAGTTATCAGTGGGCCTTTATTTTATTCATTTATATGTGGTAATGAGAATTGAATTCAGTCCCTCACACATGCTAAGCAAACCCTCTACCACTGAGCCACAACCTCAGCCCCATATTTTTGGTATATTACAGATACCCTTTTTTTTGGACGGGGGGTGGGGATACCAGGGGTTGAACTCAGGGGTACTCAACTACTGAGCCACATCCCTAGCCCCATGCCTTTTTTTTAATTTTACTTAGAGACAGGGTCTCACTGAGTTGCTTAGCTCCTTTCCATTGCTGAGGCTGGCTTTGAACTTGCCATCTGCCTGCCTCAGCCTCCAGAGCTGCTGGGACTACAGGCATTTGTCACTGCGCCCAGCCATATACCTTTTTAAACAAAACAAAACTCAGGAGCTATAAAGGAAAAGACTGATAAAATGTGACCACATAAAAATTAAAAATTTCTGCAAAACAAAAGAGCATTAAAAAAGGAAAGGGGATAGAGTAGAAGGAAATGTTTATAACAAATAATAGGGAAAAAAAGGAGTAAATATCTTGAAAGAAATATATCTTAATAATAATTAAAAGATTAAAAAAGTGAATTGAAATAGAAGTACAAATTGCTAGCAACATATAAAATGATTCTCCATTAATTAGAGACCTGAAAATATGGTGAATTACATTTATGGATTTCTGGATGTTGAGTCAGTGTTCCTGGGATGAAACCCACTTGATCATGGTGCACTGTCTTTTTAATATGTTTCTATGTGATTTGCCAGCATTTTACTAAGAATTTTTGCATTTATGTTCATCAGGGATATTGGCCTGAAGTTTTCTTTCCTTGGTGTATCTTTGTCTGGTCATAGGTTGAGTTTAGAAGGGTTCCCTCCTTTTCTATTTCATAGAATAGTTTGAAGTGGATTGGTGTTCTTCTTTGAAGGAAGGTCTGGTAGAACTCAGCTGAGAATCCTTCAAGTCCTGGGCTTTTCTTTGTTGATAGGCTTTTCATGGCATCTGCAGTTTCATCGCTTGAAATTTACCTGTTTAAATTTTGTATATCTTCCTGATTCAATTTGGGTAGGTCATATTTCTCTAGAAATTTGTTGATGTCTTCAAGATTTTCTGTTTAATTGGAGTATAAATTTTTAAAATAGTTTCTGATCATCCTCTGTATTTCAGTGGTGTCTGTGGTGATATATCCTTTGAGTTTTTTCCCTTTTTCTCTTGGTTAGCATGGCTAAAGTTTTCTCGATTTTATTGATTTTTTTTTTGAAAAACCAACTCAACAGTGAGATTATTTTTTAAAAAATACATTGGCATAATTCTAAAGACTGGCAAAATTCAGTGTGGGTAAGATACAAGGAAGAGTAGGTACAACTTTGTGTAGATAATCTGGTAATGTCTATTAAAATTAAAATGTGCAATTTCTGCTTTTATATTTTTTATCTTAAATATTCCTATATGTGTTCAAAAAGTCATTGACTTTTGTACAAAACGTCATTGTACAAAGGGTTCTTTGTACAGAGTCACGTATAATGTTGAGAAACTTGAAAATTCAAAAGGCAAATAGAGTAAGAATAAATGAAACATGGTACAGTTAAATTCTTGGATCTATAGATTAATTAAAGAGAATGAGGTCAGTCTATTTATACAGACATGAAAAGCTTTCTTAGAAAGATTGAGAAGATAGTATATCTAATTTTATTTTTTTAAACAAAATTTTCTGTTTGTTTTTATATAGAGAGAAATGCTCAAAAGTGGTTTAGAAAAAATAAAAATTAATTGATGGTATGACAGTTTTACCCCATAATGGATTATACAATGTAATAAAAAACTTTTGTCATTTTGCATTAATTGTTTTGTAACAGTATTTTATATTCATGTAAATTTTAAAAACTAAAGGTATGCATGTCAAAACTTGTACAATCCAAGTAGGATCTGTAGATTGAGCCAATGTCAATTTTTGTACTCTATTGCAGTAGCCCCTACTTATCTGCAGTTCACTATCCATGGTTTCAGTTACCTGAAGTCAACCACAGCCCAGAAATGTTAAATGTAAAAGTTCAGAAATAAACATTTTAGATGTTTTAAATTGCACACCATTCTGAATAACATGGAAGTCTCATTCTTTCCCACCCAAGATCCAAAACACTTTAACCATAATTTTTACGCTACGTACCCTATCCACCTGTTACTTACTGAGTAGCCAGTTAGATTATCAAATCTGCTGTTATAATATCAGAGTGTTTTGCTTAACCTTTTATTTTACTTAATAACGACAAAATACAAGACTAGTAATGCAAAGAAGGCACCATGACATAAAACAGATTAATTCTTCCACTGAGAAGCATTGTTGCAGGGCTTATAGAAAAATACATAGTAATTTTAGAATTCAGTATTACCAGCATTTTTAGCATCCATTGAGGGTCTAGGAAAGAATCTCCTAAGGATAAAGGGAAACTACTAATGTAAAGTTATATAAATTTTTACCACTGGGGGAAGTTGGGTGAAGGGAGTGTGTACTAGTTTTGCAACTTACAGAGTCTATAATCCAAATTTTTAGAATTAAATAAATAAATGAAACAAAATTACAAGTTAAGGAAAGGATAATAATTTGTTAAAAAAGGAATCATGGTTTTAGTTACTAAAATCTTTCAAATAATCATTCAAGGAACAAAGATGAGAAGGAGGATTATTCTCTGTACCTGTTTTCTCTTTAGGTTCTAAACAAACTTGAATGCCATGGAGTTGCTGTATCAGAACAAAGCCGAGCAGAACTGGAACAGAAAATAGATGAAGCTAGAGAAAATATTCGTAAAGCAGAGGTAAGGGGGCAGCTAACTATGGCATTTTGCCCAACTCCAGTCAATGTCACAGCTGTGATGTACACCTTTGAAGCTGAGTTCCTACACTTATTAAGTTGAAGGGGAATCACCATTTAATTTATGTCCACAGTAGTATTATTGAGTGCCTGCTTTGTAGAAAGTATACATATAGCAGACTTTGAACCTGCTGTGAAGAGTTCATAATCATGAAAATTACATAACAAAAGAATTAAATCACAATAAAGATATTAAAGTTTAACAAAGTAAAATTATAATCAAGTTAATGGTAGAGATATTTATGTTTATATATAAAATGATAACTTATATATTATAGAATATATAATAACATTTATATATAATTTATATATTATATAATAATACATAGTAATATATTTACATAAGATTATATATGTTTATATTTAGAACCTAAAAAATCTCCCTTATATGGGTGGTTTCTGAATCCAGGGGCATGAACTGGGTCTTCAGCAATAGAGATTTGGTTGAGAAGCGATAGGGCATTATAAAAGTAATTTTTTTTTTGACTCATGAGATCTTTTGAAAGTTGTATAAAAACTATGAAACCTCTCCCACAAAAAAAGAAATGTACATGTTGTGTACAGCATCAGAGTTCATCAACCCCAGGCTAATACTCCTTGCCCTAGAGGGGGAGAGGTCAAAATGAGAGAACAAGAAAGTATTAGCAAAAGGGGGCAGGCACAGGGTAGAGTTTGGCAATTGAAAGTGATTAGAATAACAGATTTTTGTAAGGAAATGTGATAGAAAGTAAGTAAACTATGTCCAGTTCACAGAGGACACACATGTGTATTCATCTACTCTGCTACAGCATGATGAAGGGATATGGAGGTAGACATTTAAAAAAAAAAGACCAAGACTTTACAACTCTCAAGAGATATGTTCTTATTAGAAAAGCCTAAAGAATGCCAAAGATAACCAAGACTGTGAAGCACAAGTGCCAAAGAGTGGCCATACAAGTATGCTTCAGGAAGTGGAGGACACGAGGAGCATTGGGGAAGGGGTTTTCAGAGCAGAGGTAGGACTTAGGATGGTGTTGGCCAGTGAATAGTATTTAATTAGTCAGGGAAAAGGGAATAACATAGATCTGTGGCTTGCAACCTCAAGAAACAGAACTTGAACCAAAATATGAAGGTAGGAAGGAGGCAGGTTTTAGTTTGATGTTGAGAAATATTTTCTAAGAGTCAGATCTTCTGAGTGGCAGAATAAGTACATAATGCAACACTGTAAGGGCTCAGGATTCTGGGCAAGCATCTGTCAGGGACTCTGTACAAGGAATTCTGGCATTGGTTGAAGGTAATCTAAACTAGTGATTTTCATACACCCCTTTATTGCTCTAGAGGTTTTGAAAAAGTGCTTCCGTGGTTGTGGGGTAAGGGTGAGGTGACAGAGGCAAACACAGGGTATATGAGCGTGTTTTTGACATAGCCCCATGGAAGTGATTTGAACCAGAATGGGTTTGCCATCTTCATAGTCTAAAGAAGCTCTGGTAACCTCTCCTCTGCTTCTTTCCTGGCATAGTCTGACCCACAGCCTCCATAGTGAGAAGGGCAGGGTGTGCAGTGAGCAGACATTTTCCTCTCTGAATTCAGAGTCACAGCTAAACCACTACCCTCTGGTGCTGGCCAAGTACTGCTGGCGGGCCCTTGCCAGTTTGGAAAACACTGGCTTGTGGTAGAAGAGATTATTATTCTATTGTTTTGTTTCTCTTCACTCTGGATGAAGCCAGTATTACCGCCTTAGTGGAACAGAAGTGATTACCTTAGAACAAGTCTCAGAAGTTTTCTGAAGGGGTTGTACTTATATTTTCCATTTACAGACTCCATCCATGGTATCACTATCTAGTACCTTAACTCCACTAGTGCCTTTACTACCACATCTTTTATAGTAGTAGTACTAACAGCTGTCAGTCTAAATAAAGGCCTAAATAAAGGCCAGTTGACCTTTTATTTCCCTGAGTATGAGTATGCTAAACTACACTGTTAGCTTAAAACTAAAAATATAAAGTGAGATTCCCACAACAGAATATTTCACCTCTCCTAATACATTTAAGTCTGCATTCTCAAAGATCATTTTCGTTCCAAAATATGGAATATGCTAAAATTATAATGTCAGATTATCTCAGTTTTCAATGTCTGTAAAATGTAATTAATTCTATTTTCTTAAAATGATCTCTCAGTTTCCTCATATTAGAGAATTTTTTAAAAATTCCCAGCTAAAATTAACTGGCAAATAGGAGGGCATGTGTATTTGGGCAGTACTTACAAGATTATCATAATGAAATTTTTTGATAGACTAGAAAACAAGAGAGATTGACATTAATTGTTTTGTACATACACTTTTTCTTTTCTCTGCCTGTATATCTTTTGCATTGGTTTTTCTGAATTGCATAGTTACTCAATAGCTTTTTACCTAATTATAAATACCTGTTACAAGAGAGAGAAAGGTGGTTAAAATTGCATTATAGCTTTCAAGATTGGTTTTTAATTCCTGCTAACAAGAGCCTTATTAAGAATCTGCTTTATCCAGTCTTTCCTATATTATGTCTCCATTCAGTGTTGCTAATTAGAATAAAAGTCATTTGTGGTCTTTTGTAATAGATTAAAGAATCTTCCAACTAGAAGAAATTCAAAATATAAAAAATGCTTTTCCAAAGACTAGAGATCTTTAATTCTTGTCTGGTTAATTTGGGGCAGATTTACTAACTGATTAATTCAACCACTGCATCAGCTATGTTCCAGATACTGATGAAAATACTATACTCACTGGGCATGGTGGCACACACCAGTAATCCCAGTGACTCAGGAAGCTGAAGCAAGAGGATCACAAGTTCAAAGCCAGCCTCAGCAACTTAGTGAAGTCCTAAGCAACTTAGCAAAATCCTGTCTCAAAATTAAAAAAAAATAAAATAAAAAGGGCTTAGGATGTGACTCAGTTAAGTTCTCTGGGTTCAGTCCCAGATACAACAACAACAAAAAAATAATACCAATAGTGATGGACAAACTCTTGTTTTACTGTCATGATCTTTGGATTGTCTCAGGAGTATTTGTAGGAGCTATATCATGTCTTCAGCCTCTAATTCAGGAATTTGAAATAAGACAACTGTTTAAATGAAATGTTAATTTTTTAAATTTTATTTTTATTTTTTGATACCAGAGATTGAACCTAGTGGCACTTAACCACTAAGCCACATCCCCAGCCCTTTTTAATTTTTTATTTTGAAACAGATGGTTAGGGCCTCACTGAGTTGGTGAGTCTGACCTTAAACTTGCTTCGATCTTCCCGCCTCGGCCTCCCAAGCCACTGGTATTATAGGCATGCACCACTATGCCCAGCTAATAATAATGTTCTTAGTATGGTATTTAGGAATTCAAATTTTTTGAAATGCCTTTTGTCATATACACACACATTCATCATTTATGTTATTTTTTACATAACTATTTAAAAAGTAATAGCTTAGAGTGTTACAACATAATGATGTTAAATGTAATTCCCATGTTACTACAATGAAAATGGCTATACAATATACAAAAAGAAATGAGAAGGGAACTAAAACATGACACTGAAAAATCAACTAAACACAAAATACAATAATACAGGAGGAAGTAGGGACTAAAAAGCTATAAAGCATATATAAAACAAACAGGAAGACAGAAGTCCTTCCTTATCAGTAATTACTTTAATTGTAAATGTATTAAATTGTCCAGTCAAAACTTAGAAATTGGCAGAAATTTGCTTTCTATAGGAGACTCAACTTTAGATCCAAAGACACAGACAGATTGAAATAAATGGGTGGAAGAAGATATTCCATGCAAATAAGAACCAGAAGAGATCAGGGTTGCAGAAAGACAAATACTGTGTGATTTCACCTGGATGAGGCACCTAAAGTAATCAGATTCATAGACAAAAAGTAGAATGGAGGTTACCAAGGGCTGGGAGAGGGAGAATGGCAAATTGTTGTTTTTTGTTTTAGTACTGGGGATTGAACCCAGGAGTGCTCAGCCACTGAGCCATATCCCAAGCTCTCATTATATATATATATATATATATATATATATATATATATATATATATATATATATATATATATATATATATATATATATTAGAGACAGCATCTTACTGAGTTGCTTTAGGGCCTCTCTATGTTGCTGAGGCTGGCTTTGAACTCACAGTCCTCCTACCTCAGACTCCCGAAAAATTATTGTTTAATGTATAGGGTTTCCGTTTTGCAAAATGAAAGAGAGCTGGAAGATAGTGGTAATGGCTGCACATCAGTATGAATGTACTTAATGCCACTGAACAATACACTTCAAATGGTTAGTTAGCATGGAAAATTTATGTTACATACACTTTACTACAATAAAAAAGAAGGTGAGCCAGGCGCAGTGGCACATACCTGTAATCCCAGCCACTCAGGAGGCTGAGACGGAGGATCGCGAGTTCAAAGCCAACCTCAGCAATGGTGAGGCGCTAAGAAACTTAGTGAGACCCTGTGTCTAAATAAAATACAAAATAGGACTGGGGATGTGGCTCAGTGGTTGAGTGCTTCTGAGTTCAATCCCTAGTACCCCCACAAAAAATAAATAAATAAATAAAAAGAAGATGAGGGCTGGGGTTGTGGCTCAATGGTAGAGCACTTCCCTAGCACATGTGAGGCACTGGGTTTGATTCTCACCACCACACAAATAAATAAATAAAGCTATTCTGTCCATCTACAACTAAAAATATTTTAAAAAATAAAGAAGAAATAAATAGATAGATGGATAAATTTAAATAAAAATAAAGGTATTGTGTCCATCTGCAACTAAAAAAAATATTTTTAAAAAAGGTGTGTGTGTGTTCTTTAAAGTAGCTTGTAAAGAAGTCAAAAGTTTTAAGTAGTAGTCTAGTCTGTTCATGACTTATGTTGTTTCAGAATGTTTTTTAGTTTACATTATACCTTTTTTCTGGGTTGGTCGAGTTCTGTTTTTTTGAACAATGAAATGATTAACACAATAAGGAAAAAATAATGTGAGAAATCAAATATAGGACATTTTTAGTAACCTCCTTTGGTGTAAGATCTGTAAGAGGAACTATAGACTACATTATCCTTTGTCCAAGATGTTCACTAGATTCTATGATCTGAATTAAATGTGTATTTGAAAACCAAAGTCCAGCCAGGCACAGTGATGCACACCTGTAATCCCAACAACTTTTGACGTGAAGGCAGGAGGATCATGAGTTCAAAGCCAACCTCAGCAAAAGCTAGGCACTAAGCAACTCAGTAAGATCCTGTCTCTAGATAAAAATACAAAATAGGGCTGGGGATGTGGCTCAATGGTTAAGTGCCTTTGAGTTCAATCCCCAGTACCAAAAACAAACAAACAAAAAAATCCAGAGTTCCGTTATATAGTATCAGTGAATTAACAAAAGAAAAATATCAAATTATTCTTTATATAAGCACACTTTTATAGATACAAGTTTCCCCCACACCTGGTACTAGGGGTAGAGTGATTGAACCCAGGGGTACACTACCACTGAGCCATGCTCCCAGCCTTTTTATATTTATGTTGAGATAGGGTCTTGCTAAGTTGCTGAAATTGGCCTCAAACTCACAATCCTCTTCCCTCAGTCTCCTGGGTTGCTGGGATTACAGGTGTGTGTCACTATGCCGAGCCCTGTTTTATCTTAAATTGTCACCTCATAAAGTGCTATCATACATGAGTAATTTAAAATTACTGTGCTACTCTTGTCCCTCAGTGACTCAAAAATAATTAAGACCCTTGTTGTAATGTTATAAAAAAAATCCAGTTATGTAAAAAGGTAAGGCCTCATTATTACAAGGATAATGAAATGACAAGTTTGAACCTACTATAAAAACAATTTTCAATCATATTGTGTCCAAACTTACATTATGTTAGAGCCTGTTATTGTGCAGTTTTACTGTACTCTTAATGTTAGCAGACCTCTTGACTAATCACTTTTTTTTTTTTTTTGGTATGGGGAATTGAACTCGGGGCATTCGACTACTAATACCTACTAAAATAGGCCACATCCCCAGCCCTATTTTGTATTTTATTTAGAGATCAGCCTCCCAAGATGCTGGGGATAATTATAGGCGTGTGCCACCACACCAGGCAACTAATCATTTTTTAAATTATTTGTTGCAAAAATTTTCAAGCATACAGAAAAGAGAAGAATAAACATGGACTTACTGACATCTATATTTAACATCTATATTATGTTTTGCAATATTGGCTTTATACGTTTATTAGACTGACACATTATTTCTGTTCTATAAGGTGCAAGTTAGGTCTACCAGCCTAGTTAGAGGCAGGTTAGATTTTAGGCTGGAATGCTTCAGTGGTGATGCCATGTTTTCCATAACATCAGGAATCATATAGAATAAAGTTGTCTGCAGTTAATGATATGAGTGGTCATTTTTTTTAAGCTAAGGGCAATAATTTAATGCAGTAAGCTAAATTCACACAAAACCTGTATACTGTGAACTACAAAAGTGGTTTTTGTAGTTACAGTTTTAGTCAACTACACATTTCCACAAGTACTTACAAATATGTTAAAAAAAAACTTCCCCAAATGCTTATCCTACCATTAGCTCATTAAATATTGCCATTCCTGCTCCTGAAAGTAGATGATTGGGAAAATGATAAAACTTAAAAAGTAACCTAGGTCCAAAAGGTTTTAAATCAAAAAAGTCTTTCAACATAGAAGCATCAACATGAAACTTTTAAGTTTCTAAAAAAATAAAAATTAAAAAATCACTCTTTAGAAAATATTAAAACAAATTATCATTTAAAACACATAAACATTCTTACAAAAACTTGTAGTTTCAAATATCATCTCCTTAAAAGAAAACCAGTTCACTATGTTTAATAACATCTCAGACCACTGTTGTCTAAAAACTTCAGAATATGTAAGGCATATGTCTCAGCTGTCATAGTCAAAATGACACTTAGATTTCACATATTAAACAGCTATAGTATAGCTTATAATGGCACAAATATACCTAACACATAAATACTACTTCATCCTTTAGATAGTCAAAAGTCAGAAGGAACTGCATAATTTGTAAGGTACTTTAACTTACGTGTAGTCATTAAACTCAGTAAGTAATTCAAGTATAGTCATGTAAAGGCAGGTAATTAAAGGCTCAAGGACCACTCTAAGATCAAAGACATGAAAATAAAGGCTGAAAACTTTGTTTCTCCATCTTTCATTTACATGCCTAGATATTAGGACATTACTGAACAAAATACACAATTATTATATATGATTTCCACAGAATATAATGAAATTTCATGAAGTACAAAAATTATCAATATCCGTAGTTTGCTTCATCAAATGCTTTTCTAGCTCGTTTCAATTCTTCATTCATGGTAAGCAAGTCTTTAACCCTAGCAAACTTCCTTGGGTCCTTTCGAATCAAGAAGACCATATCTTCAACTTGTACTCGACCTTGTCTTCCAATTGACATTGCCTTGTGAGTCATTTCAGTGATGAACTCAATGACAAGATCTTCAAGAATATCCACTGACTCAGTGTAAGGATTCTGGTCATCCCCAAACCCATACATCATACATCGTAATTCTTTAGAAAAAAGTCTCTTTCTTTTACCCTGTCCACCTTCTGCACCTCCTCCAATTTCTTCATTTTCCTCCTCAAAGGTCGGGTCTTCTTCCTCATCTGCCATCATGAGTGGTCACTTAATTAAGGTAGTGCTACTGGGTCTTTCTCCTGTAAAGGTTCTTTTTTACCGCATTGTGTTTGTCGAAGTATTCATTATTTCTGGTGGGGTGAATAGGAATTTTCTATCTTGAGTATTGTTCTGACCTGATAGGTTTTTTAAAATCAACTTTATCAAAATATACTATATATACAGTAAAATATAACCATATTAAATGTATAATTCAATGAACTTTGACAAATATATAGCCTAAATCACCACCACAATCAAAATATAAAATATTTCTGTCATCTCAGAAAGTTCTCTTGTGACCAGGTAACAACGGAAGTGTTTTCTATCTTATGGATTAACTTTACTTATTCTGTATTTTCTTTAAATGAAAGAGAGTATGTACTCTTGTATCCAGTCTCTCCCTTTCGATACATATATTTGTTTACCCATTTACCTGTTCATATATATTTGGGTTATTTCAAGATTTTTACTCTTTATTTATAAGAATATACAAGTAATATACAAGATTGGACATGTTTTGATTTCTCTAAAAGTGGAATTGCTAAATCATATTGTAAATGTGTGTTTATAAGAAACTGCCAACGTGTATTCCAAAGTGACTGTACCATATTATACTCCCAAGATATGGGAGTTCCAGGGGCTGGGATTGTAGCTCAGAGGTAGAGCGCTCGCCTAGCATGGGCGGGACCTGGGTTCAGTCCTCAGCACCACATAAAAATAAAGGCATTGTGTTGTGTCCATCCATCTACACCTAAAAAATAAATGAATAAATGTTAAAAAAAAAAAAAAAGGATATGGGAGTTCCAGTTCCTTCACCAGCAATTAGTATCATTGGTTTTTATATATTTGGCCATTTGAGTGGATATACGATACATTTCATTGTGGTTCTGATTTGCATTTGATTGCTAAAATGCTGAGTCTTATAATTTTTTGGCCAAACATATATCCTTTTTAGTATTTTACCCATTTTTAAATTTTGGGTCAGTCTTAATTCTATGTATTAATCATTTTTCAAATATATGTATTGTGAATGTTTTCGTCAGATTTTGGCTTGCTTTTCATTTCTATATTGTAAATTTTTAATTTTGGTGAGATCTGATTTATCAATATTATCTTATGGTTAAATCTTAAGACATTTTTGGCCCACACTAAAGTTGTGATATATTCTCTTATGTTTTCTAAAAAGTGTTGTAATTTTAGTGTTCTGTTTGGGCTATGATCCTAAGAATTATTTCAGTTGTTGAGGTCCAGTTTGAGTTAACAGTCATGGTTTTTCTTTTCAACATAGAGATACAGTTTTCCCAGCAGTTTTCCTCATTACCTTTGCAACTCTACTGAATACAACTGACTATGTATGTGTGAATCTTCCTTTGATTGTGTTCAGTTCCATTGATCTATATGTCTATCCTTATGCCAGTGTCCAGTCTTAATGACTTTAGAATAATAAGTCCTGGGATCAGTTACTGTAAGTCCTCAAATTGTTTGGACTATTCTCATTTTCATCAGCTTATCAGTTTCTACAAAAAAAAAAAAAAAAAAAAAAAAAAGATGGCTGGTATTTTGATTGGAATTATACTGAATGTATAAATCAATTTGATGAAAATTGACCCCTCAATAATATTGAGGAGTCTTACCCTATGTATTTTCAGCTTATGAATTTTTGTTCATTTTTTGTTAGATTAATTCAGTTGTCATTTTCTAAATCCCATATTATCTAAATTTGGCCCCATATTATCTAAAGTTGGAGTCCATTCAGAGTGTCTTCTGTATCCCTTTGATGTCACCCCCAATAGTTTGAATACTTTCTTTTAAGCACAACAAGCTTTCATAGGCTCACCTTATATTTTCCCTGCCCAGACTTAGAATTAGCTCCAAGGAGATCAGATTTATTTATTTGTTTGTTTGTTTGTTTCCTTTCTTTCTTTCTTTCTTTTATTTTTCATTTTCTTTTCTTTAGTTGTTATTGGACACAACACCTCCATCTCATTCATTCATTTCTGTGTGGTGCTGAGGATCAAACCCAGCACCTCGAATGTGCTAGGCAAGCACTCCACTATTAAGCCATAATCCCAGCCCTCAGATTTCTTTTAATAGAGAATGAAATTTAGGCACTAATGTCTGAGCTATGAAGGTCTGGGCTTATTACTGTGAGCGTCATTTATTTTTTATTCTTTCTTAGATTTATTTTTTTTAATATTTATTTTTTAGATGTAGATGTACACAACACAATGCCTTTATTTTTATGTGGTGCTGAGGATTGAACCCGGGTCCTGCCCATGCTAAGCAAGCGCTCTACCGCTGAGCCACAATCCCAGCCCCTCTTTCTTAGATTTAGTGCTATGCATTTATTATTGTTTTATGATCATGAGTTAATTTTGGTATATCCAATTAAATTTAAAGTTAGAGGGATTTTATTAAATTTCTTTGATTTTTTCCCACTTTTACATTGAAAATCTCAGTACTTTTTTCCTCTCCTTTTTTAAAAATATCTTTATTTATTTTTGTGTGGTGCTTCACACATGTGAAGCAGGTGTCTTCCACTGAGCTACAGCCCCAGCCCCTTTCTTTCTTTTTATGGAACTTCTTTATCCTTTTATACATATTAAGCAGTATCAGAACTACAAAATTTTTAGATTTCTTTGCAACTCTTTTTGAATGTAGAATATATCTCAATAGCAGTTCCTGCCTTTTTAAAAGTATTTTTTAGTTGTAAATGGACACAATACCTTTATTTATTTATCTTTTAATATTTATTTTTAGTTGTAGTTGGACACAATACCTTTGCTTTACTTATTTATATGTGGTGCTGAGGATCTAACCCAGTGCCTCACCCCTATGCTAGGTGAGTGCTCTACCATTAAGCCACAGCCACAGCCCCCAGTTTTTGCTTTTTGTAATGGGAGTATATTAGACAGTTTTCTGTTACTGTAACAAATACCAGAGATAATCTCCTTATAAAGAGAAAAGTTTGGGGGCTGGCATTGTAATTCAATGACAGATCACTCACTTAGCATTTTTGAGGCCCAGGGTTTGATTCCCAGCACTGGTGGGGTGGGGTGGGGGCCCAGATAAAGTTAAAGAGAAAAGCTTTATTTCTGCTCCTAGTTTTGAGGTTTTAGTTCATTTGTCCCATCCCACTGCCTTTGGGCCTGTGGTGAGGAAACACTTCATGATGGGGAACACATGATGGAGCAAAGCTGCTTACCTCATAACCAAGCCACAAACAAGACAGCAAGAAAAAGGGGTAGGGTCCCATTATCCCCTTCAAAGTCATACCTCCTGTGACTGGAAGACCTCCCACTGGGTCCTACAAGTTTCCACCACCTCCCAATCATACCAGGCTGGGAACTAAACCTATAACACATGGGCCTTTAGGGAGCATTTTAGATTTAAACTATAGTAGAGGGATTAGCTTATAAAAGGCTCACTGTTTTGTATAACAGTTATTAATCTGGGATAAAAACATTAAAACAAAAATCATTTGACAGAGATGCTACTATACGACTTTACCTAATTGGCATTCACAGACTATTCTGCTGCACAAGAGTAGAATGTATGTCTTTTAAAATACACATGTACCATTCAGCTGCATTATATACTGGATTGTTAATCAGTCTCACTAAGTTTATAAAGATTCACATACAGGGCTGTGTGTGAGGCACTGGGTTCAATCCTTAGCACCACATAAAAATAACCATAAATATTTTTTATTTAATTCATAGAACAATTCTGGGGGTGGACACATTTAACTCCATCTCACAGATGAGAAATATGATTTAACTGAGATCATACTGATTTTGGTATGATTTTGGTATGATTTTGGTAAATTGTTTTACCAATGGTTCCTAATAAAACTTGTCGCCTTATCTAAGCAGTCCCCTCCCACACTGACTCTGGGCATTCTGTCCTTCTACAACTACAAAAAAAAAAAAAAAAAAGATTCAAAGTAAGTTCTGTGACCCATCAGAACTAAATTAAAAATCAGTAACAGAATGATACCTGGAAAATGCCCAAACATACCAAAATTAAATTATTCAAACAATAATTTGTTGTTGCCTTTAAAAACTATCCCTAACTTTATAGCAAACGCAGCAGTGTTTTATTGATTTTTACTATGCTGGATGTTAACTGCATTTCTTTTACTGGTTTTTCCTGATATTACTTAAGCACTACATTCAGCCATAGAGTTGCCTGGAGGGCTGGGTCTTTCCTGTGTCTTCTTTCATCCTCACATAGGTAAAATTGGCCTCCCTAACAAAGTTGAATGGCCCTTATCAGTGAGCTTCGGCTTCTAGCAAATGGATTTGGCCAAACCAAATCACAAGGACAAGCCCAGAATCAGTATGGGAGGGGACAACTTGGACAAGAAGGCATGATTCATTAGGAACCATTGGTAAAAAAAATTTACCAAAATCAGTATGATCGCAGTTAAATCATTTTTCTCATCTGTTAAATGGAGTTTAATGTACCCACCTCAGAATTTTTGGTTAAGTAAATTTTTATGAAATTTACAGAAAGGTATATTCCAAAGCTTTTAATCAGTTTGCATATCATCAAAATTGATTTGAAAACACTGGAAAATTCTGTTTATAAGCAATTGTTAAAATATAAGCAATTGGAGCTGGGTGTGGTGGCACACGCCTGTTATCCCAATGGCTGGGGAGACTGAGCAAAAGCAAGGTGCTAATCAACTCAGTGAGACCCTGTCTTTAAATAAAATGCAAAATAGGACTAGGGATGTGGCTCAGTGGTTGAGTGCCCCTACTCTCAATCCCTGGTATCAAATATATAAATAAATAAACTATTGAAATCTCTTGAGGATTTTGAGGAAACAAACCAAACTAATTCCCCCTGCTCTATGCTCACAACACAGATCACTTTCATGATCCCAAAATAAACAAGAATTTTTTTTTTCCCACCAGCCAGCAAGCATTCAGTTCTTCAATAGACACCTGGCAGTGATTTAGTTCGGCTCTGACATTATCAACCTGGAAATGGCATCAGATCCCACAGATTGGCCCCAGATTGCCCCCACTTTAGATACAAGTCACAAGCCCAGGTTTCCAGAACTTCTGCCAACTGCCTAAAAATTGGGATTCCCACAATCCCCTTGCTTTTAGGCCAAATTAACTGGCTAGAGCCATTCACAGAACTCAGAGAAACACATTTACCAATTATAATGGGTATTTTAAAGGATATGAATAAACAGCTAGATGAAGACATATATAGGGCAAGATCTAGAAGAATCCTGAGTCCAGAAACTTCCATTCCCATGGAGTTGTATACCACCATCCTAACATGAAAATGAGCTTTTGTTCACCTTCCTGCAAGCCTCCATGCATGCAACTGTCCATAAGCTCTCCAAACCTTCTCATTTTATGGAGACTTCATTGCATAGACATGATTGAAGTATGGACAACCACGTAGAAATTTATTGGACAAAGGAGTATGTTCTAGTGCTAATAGACTGAGTGGGGAAACCAAGCAAGGCCTGTCCAGATTCTTCTTGGCCTCTCTATGCATCATTCATTCTTACTGGCATGTGATAGGACCCCTCCTGAAATGATGTCTTATGATCTTCTCTCATATAGGTACACTGATGATTTGGGGGATGGGATACTGAGGGTTTAACTCAGGGACACTCAACCACTGAGCCATATCCCTAGCCCTTTTTTGTATTTTTATTTAGAGAAAGGGTCTCACTGAGTTACTTAGAGCCTCGATGTTGAGGTTAGCTTTGAACAGTGATCCTCCTGTCTTGCCTCCCGAGCCACTGGGTTTAAGCATGTGCTAGGAGGATTTGTAGGATGAACCAGAAAGCAAAAAAAAGAAAATATTTGATTGGTTAATGTGGAGCAGTAGCCTTATTTAGATCCTTTCCTGTTAGAAGGTAGTTGGCAGTTTTTGACTGATGAAGCTTTTTTCATTTTACCCTTTACACTGAGTTGGGTTCCTATTTATTTACATAGGAATCCAGGATACTGGAGCCACCTTAGTCTCATGGCCTACCAATTAATTATTTTAAAAATTAACATCAGATCAAAAATTAATTCCAAAGTAATCTAAATGTAACAGGTAAAATTATGAAACTCTGAAAAGAAACCATGAAGTAAGTCTTTATGACCTTGGATTAGTTTCTTATATTTGACACCAAAAGCCCAAGCAAAAAATGTGGGGGGAAAACTACATAAATTGAACTTCATCAGAATTAAAAACTTTCATACTTTAAAGGATGCGATCAAGCCAAGTGTAGTAGCAACACGCCTGTAATCCCAGCATCTCATGGAGGCCCTCAGCAACTTAGTGAGACCCTGTCTAAAAAAAAAAAAAACAGAGAGCTATGGATGTGGCTCAGTGGTTAAGTACTCCTGGGTTCAATCCAGAAAAATATAAATAAAGGATGCAGTCAAAAAGGTGAACAACATCTCAGAATGGGAAAAAATGTTGCAAATCATGTACTTGATAAGGGACTTGTTTCGAGAATACATGAAAACTCATCTTAAAAAGACAAAAATAACAAGACAATCAGCCCAATTTTAAAATGGGCAAAGACTCTGAATAGATAATTCTCCAATGATGTACAGATGGCTAATAAGCACTTGAAAAGATGCTTAACACCATTAGTCATCAAGGAAATGCAAACAAAGCCATGAGTTTCACACCTACTAGAATGACTGGAATCAAAAAGGCAGACTTTAATAGTTGTTTGCCATGATATGGTGAAACCATATGCTGCTGGTGGGATCAACAGTGATTCTGCAAGTGAGTTGTTGCTTTATGACCCAACAATGTACTCCTATCTATACACCCTAGAGAAATGAAAACATGCACACAGAAAAAGTTGTATATGAATGTTATAACTACATTATAATAGTCAAAAAATAGAAACAACCCAAGTGTCCATTAGTTGACAAATACAGAATATTATTTGGCCATTAAAAAGATGGAAGTACTGATACATGTTACAACAGAGATTAATCTTAAAAACATGCTAAGTGAGGGGCTGGGTTGTGGCTCAGCGGTAGAGCACTCGCCTCACACATGTGAGACCCTGGGTTTGATCCTCAGCACCACATAAAAATAAACAAAATAAAGATACTGTGTCCATGTATAACTAAAAAAAAATTTTTTTAAAAACATGCTAAGTGAAAGAAGCTAATCACAAAAAATCCACATATTTTATGATTTAATTTATATTAAATATCCAGAAGAGGCAAATCTACAGACAGAAAGCAGACTAGTGGCTGCTCAGAGCAGCAGGGAATGAGCAATAGCTCAATCATACTGAGCTGTTTCAGGGATGATTAAATGTTCTAAAATTGACAGAAATGATTGCGTGCACTGTGAATGTACTATAAACCATTGAATTGTAGTCTTTAAATGAGTGAATTTATGGTATATGAATTATATGTCCATAAAACTATTACCAAAAAAGGGAGGGAGGGAAGACAAAAGAAAGATAAAGATTCTTTTTTTTTCTGTCTTTTAATTACATATTAAATTTATTTTTTCATGAGCGATCAAAAAAGCTAATTTTTCAAGAATATTTACCAAATGATGTCCCTTTAAGCCAAAACTCTAATTACTTTACATAACAATCTATATGATACCCCAAACCATTCAATTTTGAACTTTAAAATGGTTAGGATGGTGAATTTTGCCTCCATTTAAAAAAAATTATATGCTTTAAAATCTCTTAAGATAACAACATTAATTCAGCCATAAAACCCCACTTGAACAAATCAGAGATCAGGTTGTTTTTGACACCAACTTCCCAAGAAGAGGTCGACTAAAATTGTATTATGAGTGGAATCTGTGAGAGTCGAACAGAAAGCCACCAAGAGAGGGTCATCAGAATTCTCTCATTGGGGGTGCTGGGATTGTGGCTCAGTGGTAGAGCACTTGCTTAGCATGTATGAGTTACTGGGTTTGTTCCTCACTACCACATACATATATACATACATACATACATACATAAAATTAAAAAAAAAAGAATTCTCTCATTGGAAATTTCAAAGTTAAAAGAAAGAGACCACCATTCTAATATGTGAAACAATTAAGCTGAATTTATTACTTGCTAAATAACAGAATGATCTTTTTTGTTTTTTAATTTATTCTAATTTGTTATATATGACAGCAGAATGCATTTCAATTCATATTACATATATATAGCACAATTTTTCATATCTCTGGTTGTACACAATGTAGAGTCATGCCATTCATGTCTTCATATATGTAGTTAGAGTAATGATGTCCATTTCATTCCATTTCCTTTCTTATCCCCATGCCCCCTCCCTTCCCATACCTTCCCTTTGCCTTATCTAGAGTTTGTCTATTCCTCCCATGTTCCCCTCCTCATCCCCATTATGAATCAGCATTCTTATATGAGAAAACATTTGGCATTTGGTTTTTTGGGATTGGCTTACTTTACTTAGCATTATATTTTCCAACTCCATCCATTTACCTGCAAATACCATGATTTTATTCTCTTTTAATGCTGAGTAATATTCCATTGTGTGTGTATGTGTGGTGTGTGTATGTATATGTATGTATACACACACACACACACACACACACACACACACACACACACACACACACATATACAGTTTAAATATCCAATCATCTACTAAAGGACATCTAGGTTGGTTCCACAGTTAGGTATTATGAATTGTGCTGCTATAAACATTGATGTGGCTGTGTTCCTGTAGTATGCTGTTTGTAAGTCCTTTGGGTATAGACTGAGGAGTAGGATAGCTGGGTCAAATGGTGATTCCATTCTCAGTTTTCTAAGGAATCTCCATACTGCTTTCCAGATGGCTGCACCAATTTGCAGTCCCACCAGCAATGTATGGGTGTGCCTTTTTCCCCACATCCTCTCCAACACTTATTGAAGAGAGAGAGAGAAAGAGATTTTTAATGTTTATTTTTTAGTTTTCGGCGGACACAACATCTTTGTTTTTGGTGCTGAGGATCGAACCCGGGCCGCATGCATGCCAGGCGAGCGCACTACCGCTTGAGCCACATCCCCAGCCCTGTTTATATTCTTAATAGCTGCCATTCTGACTAGAGTGAGATAAAATCTTAAGAGTTAGTTTTGATTTTCATTTCTCTAATTGCTAGAGATGTTGAACATTTTTACATATATTTGTTCATTGATTGTATATCATCTGTTCAGTTCCTTGGCCCATTTACTGATTGGGTTATTTGGTTTTTTTGGTGTCAGGGTTTTTGAGTTCTTTATATAACCTAGAGATTAGTGCTCTGATGAGCATGTGGTAAAAATTTGCTCTCATTCTTTAGGCTCTCTATTCCCCTCACTGATGTTTCTTTTGCTGAAAAGAAGATTTTTAGTTTGAATCAATAACATTTGTTGATTCTTTTAATTCTTGCACTATCGAGACTTACAGGACCTAATCCAACATGATGGAGATTAGGGCCTACTTTTTCTTCTTTTAGGTGCAGGGTCTCTGGTTTAATTCCTGGTCCTTGATCAACTTTGAGTTGAATTTTGTGCATGGTGAAAGATAGGGATTTAATTTCATTTTGTTGCATCTGGATTTCCAGTTTTTCCAGCACCATTTGTTAAAGAGGCTATCTTTTCTCCAATATATGTTTTTGGCACCTTTGTCTAATATAATTGTAATTATATGGGTTAGTTTCTGTGTCCTCTATGCTGTACCATTGATCTACCAGTCTATTTTGGTAACAATATCATACTGTTTTTGTTACTATTGCTCTGTAGTATAGTTTAAAGTCTGGTATAGTGATGTCACCTGCTTCACTCTTCTTGGCTAAGGATTGCTTTAGCTATTCTGGGTCTCTTATTTTTCTAGATGAATTTCGTGACTGCTTTTTCTATTTCTATGAGGAATGTCATTGGGATTTTGATTGGAATTGCATTAAATCTGTATAGTACTTTTGGTAGTATGGTCATTTTGACAATTTTAATTCTGCCTATCCAAGAACAAGGGAGATCTTTCCATCTTCTAAGGTCTTCTTTAATTTCTTTCATTAGTGTTCTGTAGTTTTCATTATAGAGGTCTTTCACCTCTTTAGTTGATTCCCAAGGTTTTTTTTTTTTTTTTTCTTCAGGCTATTGTAAATGGGGTAGTTTTTCTTTCAGAGGATTTGTCACTGATATACAGAAATGCCTTTGATTTATGAGTGTTGATTTTATATTCTCATACTTTGCTGAATTCAAACATTAGTTCTAGATGTTTTCTGGTGGAAATTTTTGGGTCTTCTCGGTATAGCATCATATAGTTGGCAAATAGTGCTAATTTGAGTTCTTCTTTTCCTATCCATATCCCTTTAATTTGTTTCTTCTGTCTAATTGCTCTAGCCAGTGTTTCAAGAACTATTTTAAATAGAAGTGGTGAAAGAGGGCATCCCTGTCTTGTTCCTATTTTTAGAGGGAATGTTTTCAATTTGTCTTCATTTAGAATGATGTTGGCCTGGGGCTTAGCATAGATAGCTTTTAGAATGTTGAGATATGTTCCTGTTATACCTAGTTTTTCTAGTGTGTTGAACATGAAAGGGTGCTGTATTTTGTTGAATGCTTTTTCTGCATCTATTGAGATGATCATATGATTCTTATCTTTAAGTCTATTGATGTGTGATGAATTACATTTATTGAACAGAATGATCTTTACAAAACATTCTCTCTAAACAAAGCAAGAGCTGATATGTAGGATTTAGGAAAGCATGAATTTTAGGGATTGGCAGACTGGGAATGTTTTAGGGATTGACTCACTCCTAGCATGGGTGGAGGTTTTGTTTGGGGTTTGTTTGTTTGTTTGGTCAGTTATTTGGTTGGGTTGGAGGGAGCAGTATTTTCGCTGCTGGAGATGGAACCCAGAACTTGATTATAAGCAAGTGTTCTACACTGAGCTGCACACCTCACCCCCTGCTCCCAGCCATGGTTTTTGGAGATGGCAGACTACCCAAAGCAGAAGTAAAGGCATGAATACTGGATGAGGCTGGAGAAGATTGTCAATCAGACAAGCATGGAGCTGTCACTGGAGGATGACTTTCAGAGGCATGCCTGTTGTAGCAGAGCAGTCACTGTTTCAGACAGATTTAAAATTGGTTTTATAGTCACTTGTTTAGTAAGTTTTTTTGTAATAAGGACTAAAGATGAGGCAGTCATTCCCTTTCTTGAATTTGTAGAAGAGGAACTTTTTTCCAGTCCCCACTATTTCTGACAGCTGCATCATAACTTAAAAGCAAGAAGACTATTAATCAACAAACAATCACCAAAGGCAGCCAAATCAAAAGGGAAGTTATTGGGGCTGGGGATGTGGCTCAAGCGGTAGCGCTCTCACCTGGCATGCACGGGACGCTGGGTTCGATCCTCAGCACCACATAAAAATAAAACAAAGATGTTGTGTCCACCAAAAAATTAAAAATAAATATTAAAAAAAGAAGTTATTTAAGCTTGTGCTGAAAATATTAGAATTATTAAAAAGAGATCATTTATTATTAAAAAGTGGTTATTGAAAGGAAACAGTAGTTTTTAACTCAGTGGCACTGAATGCATCTTAAGATTAATATCAACTGAAGTAGTATACCTCTTCAAAGTAAAATCTTTTCTTAGAAGAGCAAATAGAAGTTACTTTATATAGGATACTCATTCAAAACAATTATCAAACACTTATCAGAAGAATAGCACCGAATGTCAGTGCTCCAGTCATTAAGGAGCCTAGTTATATTTAAAAGGTCAGCAGTTGCACAGATGAGTATAAAGTAATGTGTATGCTACCACATTTTGAGTGGGTCTGTATAACCTGCCTTGGGAGCAGAGAAAGGGGTATGGAGTAAGGAGGCGGGGTGGTCATGAAGATCTTCAGAGAAAGGATAATATTTGAACTGACTCTTGAAAGGTAGGAACTCACCAGACATCAAAAGGCAATAAAAAGATATTATGCACAGAGGGACCCTCATAAACAGAGGCATGAGAGCACATGATATATTAGAGGAACAGCACATAGTAGTGTGGGAGCGCAGGGTGTGTGGAAAGTAGTGGAGGAAATAAGTTGAATTTGAAAGATGGCTTGTTCCATGTTAAAATTTAGTTAATTCTATATTCAGTAGGCACTCCAGAGTTTTTGTAGAAGATTTTAGCAGGGAAGTGACATGATGAGACCATGCACAGCCTGTAAAAGATGGATTATAGAGGAAAAGAAAAAGACCAAGAGTTGGATTATAAGGCTGAAAATACTGGATTTTAGGATGTTCTGAGGGGTAGCCTTGTTAACGGGGGGGGGGGGAGTAGGCTTTATGGCATACTTCCTTTTCCTATTCATAAGTTATGTATTTTTAAATTTTTATACCTTTATTATATTTATTTATTTTTATGTGGTGTTGAGGATCAAACCCAGGGCCTTGCATGTGCTAGGCGAGCGCTCTACAGCTGACCACAACCCCAGCCCCTCATAAGTTATATTTGATGTGTCATCAGTACTATGCTCTTGTGAATATACAGTCAGTCAAGGGCTGGAGGTGTAGCTCAGTAGTAGAGCACATGCTTATCTAGCACAAGACCTTGGTTTCAATCTCCAGCACATACCCCCACCCCCAATAGATAGATAGAAGGAAGAAGTATGCTATTGCCATGTTTAGGGGGACTGCTCTTGTGTTTATGTTCTTTTCCTTTCTCCTCCTCTCTGCAAATGATAAATTACCTTTTATACCCAAGAAGAATTGCTTGTGAATATCAAGATTGTCCTAAATAAATAAATGGGAAATAATTTAATAATGAAAGGGGGGAAATGCCTTGATTTCTGATCATTTTCTTGGTTTCCTTAGATAATTAAGTTGAAAGCTGAAGCCCGGCTAGACCTGCTAAAGCAGATTGGCGTTTCTGTGGACACATGGCTAAAGAGTGCCATGAACCAAGTAATAGAAGAACTGGAAAATGAGCGATGGGCCCACACTCCTGCAGCCACCAGCAATGGCACACTACACTCGGTATGGTTTCTTTTCTTGGATATGATGGGCTTTCACTAAAGGATGAAAAAGAAGTACAGGAAAAAGAAGAGAGAAGATAAAAGCAGTTTGTTAATGTTTTTTTTAATGTGCAGAAAAAGAATACATTGTCATTAATGGGGTTATCAATGATTATCTACCAATCTCATTATTTATTCTATTCATGAAGTAAATGTACTTCTTAGCTAGAAGTAGTAGAATAGAAAACTTAACCTAGCCTTTCTGAAGTTTTCAGAAGTCATCTTTAGTGAAAATGAAAAACATTCAGAGTTGTAAAATCTTAAAGAAGTGTGAGTGAGGCGTGGTGGCACACAGCTGTAGTCTCAGTGACACAGGAGGCTGAGACAAGAGAATCGCTCAAGTCCAGGAGTTCGCACCTTGCTTGCACAGCATAACCATACCTGTCTCAAAATTAAAATAAACAAATTTTCAGCAGTGTGGAGGCTCAGTGTAAAGGTAACTCCAGCTCCCACAGGCTCTCATACTTGATTGTCAAACCTGGGGCACAAGCTTAAGTTTTCTTACTTCACATCCAAAGGTCTTTCCACTTGGATGTCATCCAGTTCAACTTTGGTTTGTCATGTTAAAGATCTAAGAATCAGAAAAGTTCATTGATTTCCCTGATACTACATAGGTGGATATGTGATGCATTCTAGTCAGACCTAATTCCTACTGCCACCTTGTTACCCATTACTCTCTCTCATCTTGTTTATTTCCTTAATGGTGTTATCACAGTTTGTACTTCTCTTCTTTGTTTTCTTTTGTTTATTGTCCGTCTTCCTCTCTGAAATATAATTGCCATATCTGCCTAGTTCATTGCTCTGCACAGCTAAATGTCTGGCACATAATAGGTTCTTCATATTTGTTGAAGGAAGAAATGGAGAAAAATATGGATACATAGGTGGGTGGGTGGAACAGTAGCAAACTAAAAGCTAAAATCTCCCAAGTTCCACTGTATTTGTAATGTTGTGTCCTTCAGAAATAAAGCGTCCTTGATAGAGAAATTAGCCAAAGTTTTAAAACATTCTTAGAAGTTTTTTCAGTTTTTTCACATAACATTCTGATTTTTTAATGGGCATACACTTGCACATTTAAAAAGGATTGTGTGTGGGTATACATTTAAGAAGACAAGATCTATTGAAGGTTTATTTTTATTTCACTATTAATGGTAATTCAGTCCAGGGGAAAAAACCACACATCACCCAAATGACTTTGGGGTTAGAAGAGCTTGCCATGTTTTCATTAGAACAGAGTTGCTTCATGTCATGGAATATTTCTTCCTATTGCATCTTTTAAAAGATGTTAATTCCAATCTGCTTTAGGTTACTTTGTTGTATAGTTTATAATGTCAGCAAATTCTGGGCACAAACTTGCTTTTGGCTTCTACAGCAGCAGCACTGTTTCCAACCAATCAAACCCATTACTATCCTTGGACTAGCACCTCTTCTGACTAAACCACCTGAGAAGGTCCGTATCACTTCACATTGTGCTTACTTCCAGGCAAATTGGAGGTAAATAAAACTTGTTTCTCTCCTCAAAGAGCTTACAAGCTGGGAGAGAAGACAAGACTTTCATAGACCTTAGTGATACGTAGCAGTGTGTGACTGGGCCACTGTGTGGCCGCATGAAATTGCTTACCTCTATCATCAGCACACCTTGGGAAAAGTCACTTTTTTCTGGATTTCTGAGAGAATGTTAAGTTAATTGATTCCAAGATCTCCAGCTCTAAAATCTCATAGTTCTGTGACATGCAGCCAGAAAAGCTCAATACTAGTTAGAAGAAGTTTGCCTCATGCAGGAAATGTCATTTGAAGGTAGTCCTTGAACAATTTTAGCAAAAAATAAAGAGGAAGGGCTCCTGGGTATAAAGGAGGGGAATGAAGGAAATGTGTATCTAGTGGTATGTAGACATCAGCTCATCTAGAGACATGTCTCTGGTAAAGAAAGTATTTTGCAATCTCATCCCACATTTTCCTTCTATCTAGTCAGTCTTGGTAATCCTATGTCTTCCCTCCTCATTGAGGGATTATATTTTGTAGAAGATCTACTGACAATATAAATTAAAGAGAGATTCAGTCACAAAATTATTTAATGAGGTCCCAATATTTATTTAACCTGCTTTTGAATAACATCTCTAAAATAACTTAGAGAGGATTGTATCTCTTCACACTGACAGCTAGCTGGCTGACAAATGTAAAGCAGAAGCACACATTCTAGTAACCAAATATTTTCTTCCATTATAGATGCCAACAAAAGCATTAGTCATCTAGAAAATATGATTGATACTACTGGTAGACATTAACAGTATAACTGAAAATTACCTTATAAAATATAAATGTTTTTTCAATATACAGTCTATTTACCTTATAGAATAAGGAAGGAACTATACTTGAGCATTGACTCTTTGTCTTCTGCTTCATACGTGGTACAGAATATAAAACTGGGAAGAAAAAAAAAGAATCTCAGAATATGGCAACATTGTTTAAAAGGAGAACAGTCTGCTGGTGTAAATGTTCAGTTGGTGGGTAACTGAAGAGCTTCCTGTGTTTGAATTGCTGCCAGTGACTTAGTCTGTCTTCATGTCATTCATCCCTCCTTTTTTTTCTTTGTTTTCCCTTACTCAAAATCCACAACCAATTTACAACCTAACTTTTGAAATTATATTAACTCTATGATAGGAAAAGTTACATAACTATATTACAAAAAAAAATTAGAAAACAGAATGGGGAGGCAAATGACCAAAAGTTCCATAACACTACAGATAGCAATGTGGTATAATTCGTTCCTCTTTTCTTTTTTCATTTTCATGTAATTGGCAAGCACAAATTATATATATTTATGGTATACAACATGTTTTGAAATATATTCATTACTGATATATATATTTTAAATATATTTATCATAATTAAATTAATTTTGTATTTTTCCTGCCTAACATGCCTTGTCACTAGATGATCTTCATAATTATTCTTCCAGTGCCTGTACAGTATTCCATTAGGAAGGCATAATAAAATTCACTTAAATGTTCTCTTATATGCTCATTATTTAGACTGCCTCCAAATTTTTGCTATTTTAAATAATATAAAAAATTTTTACACATATAATTGGCTTTCCATATCCCTGGATTCTGCATCCATGGATTCAACCAACCACTGATCAAAAAAATTGGGAGAAAAATCACTTCAATTGTGAACATATACAGACTTTTTTTCTCTTATCAATATTCCCTGGACAAAATAGTATAGCAACTTTTTTAAAAAATATTTTTTTAGTTGTCACTGGACCTTTATTTCATTTATTTACATGTGGTTCTTAAGACTCGAACCCAGTGCCTCACACATGCTGGGCAAGCACTCCCATTGAGCTATAACCTCAGCCCCAGTAACAACTTTTTACATAGCATTTACATTGTATTAGGCAATGTAAGCAATGATTTAAAATACATGGGAGAATGTGTGTTGTTTAATATGCAAATACTATGCCATTTTATATTAGAGATTTGGACATTGATAGATTTTGGTATCCATGAGAGGTCCTGGAGCCAACCTGCCTTGGATACCAACAGGTGACTGTATTTTTCCATATTGAGAATTTTTCCTGTAGTACAGATTTTCAGAGTGGGATTAGTTGGTCAGAGATTTGCAGTCCTTGTTTAATATTGGTTTATTTTTTTTCTTAAACTTTCTAATTATAGCTAATACTATGTACTTGTCTTCCCTATCTTTAGCCACTTCCCCCAAATATTGAACAAAAGCAAACAGTCAACTTTGTCTAAGAGTATGATGATTGAATATGAGAGTTACACAGAAATTCTGACTCCAGTCATTATGAAGACCATGTTGAATAGTATGATTGAAATGCAAGGAAATTAATCTTTTTTTGTAATGGAAAACCTCTCAAATTTATTAGTAGATTAAATATTTTTAACCGTTGAGATGTAGTTTAGTTCCATCAGCCCAGGTATTGCCTAATAGTTCTTGCAGTATAGAGGTCTTTGTTTTTGAATATGAAAATCTGTTTTTGGTTTAAGCTAATCCCAGTGAAAAGAAACAGCGGATTTTTATAAATGCAAACTGTTGAAAACAGTTTGTAGAATGTGCCTACAAAAATCTTCAGTTGCTTTTGCATTTACAGTATTTCCAAATGAGCAATCGTGGTTTTTATTTAACTAAACTCCATATTCAAAAGAGCCTACTCTTTTAGTGAAACTAACAAATCCTCAGTAGGAACAGCTTACTTCAGTAAGTATGCCTTGAGCCAGTCCTTCTTATGAGACCCTTCACTAGGTACTGAGAATTACTAAATTGAATATGTCTATTAAGTTAGTGCCCACAGATCAAGAGAACCAGTCTCACTTAATGACAGCTACGGCCAAAAGGTAGGTGAAAAGATGTACAGAATTTCACTCTGAGGGGATGTATACTATGTTCCTTGACTTTCTGCATAGCCATAATAACAAGTGCCAATCTAGCAATCCCATTAATGGGTACATATTCAAAAGAAATGAAATCAGTATGTTGAAGGAGGTTATCTACTTTCCCATGTTTATCACAGTGCTATTCACAATGACTAAGATATGGAATCAACCTAAACATCCATCATCAGATTTCTGGGTTTTAAATTGTGGCATTTAGTTGGGCTCAATTGTGCATATCTGTCCAGCAACTTGGGAGGCTGAGGCAAAAGGATCACAAGTTCAAAGCCAGCCTCAGCTACTTAGTGAGACTCTAAGTAACTTAGCAAGATCCTGTTGTAAATTTAAAAATAAAAAGGTCTGGGAATATGGTTCAGTGGTTAAGTGCCCCAGTACCAAATAATTAATTAATTTAAAATATGGCATATATATATATGAATGTTGTTGAGCCATAAAAACAGTGCAGTCCTGTCATTCATGACAGCATGGATAAATCTAAAGGACATTATGTCAAGTAAAATAATCCAGGCACAAAAAGATAAATATCTTATATTCTCTCTTATATGTGAAATCTTAAAAAAAATTATCTCAGAAGTAGAGTTGAATGGTGGTTCCTAGAGATTGGGATGATTGGGTGAAGGTATATGGTTAAAGGAAATATGATCATAGTTAGAAAAGAATAAATGAGGAGATCTATTGTACAGCAAAGTAGCTATAGTTAATTATGGTATGTTATTTATGAAAAATGTAACAAAAGTAGATGTTATGCTCTTAGTACAAAAATGTGAGGATAAATAAATTTTAAAAAATGTATGTACATATATGTTATTACTAGAAGAAAAGCCATCAGAAAAGATAATGAGCTGAATGCAGTGGCAAACTCCTGTAATCCCAGTTACTCCTGAGACAGAAAAGGCAAATTTGAAAGCAGCAGAGGCAACATAGTTTAAAAAAAAAAGTAATGCTATTTATCTCTACCTAGTGGAATACTGTGTTGTTATTATCAACTTTATTTTGTTTATGATGACTTTTTTAGGAAATTAAGTTATTAATTCAAAGTTCTTAAAACTATCTCATCAATTATGATTTCTATGAAATAAAGGAATTAACTTAATTTTATACAAGAAAAAAATAAAGTGCCTGACACAGTTTCTTATACATAGTACATGTTAAAAATATTTATCTGAACCTCAGAAAAGCCATTTACTCTAGTTCTGACAGGTGCATTACTACTCAATGGAGGGAGTTCACATTGATAGAGTGTATTATGACCCAGGTATTCTGCCAAATACAATCATACGTTATATATATGTGCACAATTAATTAATGAGCACAAAAATCCTGAGTGTATTTACGTTGAGGACACACACTTGGGAGAATTAAATACCTCCTGAAGGCACACAGCATATAAATGAAGAGAAGTGACATTTGAACCAAAATATATCTCCCTCTGAAGTCCTGCTCTTTATCAATTATTTCACCATCTCTGAGTTCCCTTTCTTCCTCTAACTTCTATGATGTTTTAATAGCTGTGCATTCTTTTATTATTTTTCATTTCTGAAGCATTTGTTGAATCATCATTGAAGGTCCCATTTCCAATGTAGTTAATGGTTTTATAGCATCAAGTACTGTATGAAAGATGACATTAAAATTCCCAAGTTTTTTTAATATTTTTAACAGCTTTACTGTGATAGAATTGACATACGATAATCTGCACATATCTAAATGTGCACAGTCTAATACATACAGACACATGTATACACCATGAAACCACCACCATTATAATGATGAACGTATCTATTACCACCAGAGGTTTCCTCATTTCCTTTGTAATCTGCCTTTCCCATCTCTCATTAGTCAACCAGTAATCCACTAGTGTTTATTGCTCAACATTTGTTTGGTTTCATTGGTGGATCTATTTGTCTAGTTTGATGCCAGTACTCCATTGTCTTAAGTCCTATAAAATTATAAAATGTTTTTTTGGGATTGGTTAACTTCTCTTAGCATTATCTTCTCCAACTGCATCCATTTACCTGCAAATGCCATAATTTTATTCTCTTTTAGTGCTGAGTAATATTCCATTGTGTATATATACCACATTTTTTAATCCATTCATCCACTGAAGGGCATCTAGGTTGGCTCCACAGTTTAGCTATTGTGAATTGTGCTGCTATAAACATTGATGTGGCTGTGTCCCTGTAGTATGCTGTTTTTAAGTCCTTTGGGTATAGTCTGAGGAGAGGGATAGCTGGGTCAAATGGTGGTTCCATTCCCAGATTTCCAAGGAATCTCCATAGTGCTTTCCAAATTGACTGCCCCAATTTGCAGTCCCACCAGCAATGTATGGGTGTGCCTTTTTCCCCACATCCTCACCAACACTTATTATTGTTTGTCTTCATAATATCTGCCATTCTGACTGGAGTCAGATGGTATCTTAGAGTAGTTTTGATTTGCATTTCTCTAATTGCTAGAGATGATGAATATTTTTTTCATATATTTGTTGATTGATTGAATATCCTGTTCTGAGAAGTGTCTATTCATGTCCTTGGCCCATTTATTGATTGGGTTGTGGGTTTTTGTTTGTTTGTTTGTTTGTTTTGTTTTGTGTTTTTTTTTTTTTTGGTGTTTAGCTTTTTGAGTTCTTTATATACCTTAGAAATTAGTGTGTGATCTGATATATGAGGGGTAAAAACTTGCTCCCAAGATGTAACAATGGGTGCCCATCTAATGATGGTCCCGTAAGAATTATGTCATCTAAAATATAGAAAGAAAAAAATTGTCATGTAGTAACATAGGCCTCTTAATTTGGTAAGCATTCTCTGCGATGTTCACACCATGATAAAAACCCCTAACAATCTAACAATGCATTCTCAGAAGTAGTCCCCATCTCTAAGCAATGCATGACTGTGATTGGAATCAACCTATACTATCTGTGAAGATAGGATTTGAAGAGGGAGACTGTTTAGGAGTCTTAAGGTGTTCCAAGTAACAGGTTGGATTTTGTTGAGTAGAAATAAACACCATCGCCCCCAAAATTATAAAATGTTGAAGTCAGGGAGGATAAGTCCTCCAACTTTTTTTTTGTACCAAGGATTGAACCCAGAGGCACTTAACCACTGAGCCACATCCCAGCCCTTTTTATTTTTTATTTTGAGACAGGGTTTCACTAAGTTGCTGAGACCGACTTCGAATTCACAATCTTTCTGTCTCGGCCTCCTGAATGCTGCATTTATAGGCGTGTGCCGTCACACCTGGCTCCCCCAACTTCTTAAAGATGTTCTCAAAGTTGTTCTGGGTTTTCTAAATCATTTTTACATAATTTTTTGTCAGTACTGGAGATTGAACACAGGGGCACACTACCAGCTCTTTTTATTTTATATATTAAGACGTAGTCTTACTAAGTTGCCTGAGCTAACCTTGGACTTGATCCTCCTGCCTCAGCTGCTGGAATCACTGAAATTACAGGTGTGGTGTGCCACCATGCCCAGCTCCAGATATTTTTTGTTACTGGTCTCTTTTTTTTCCCCCTTTTGTGTGTGTGTGCGCACGCGCGTGTGTGTGTGTGTGTGTGTGTGTGTTGTTTTACTATGTATTGAACCCAGGACCTTGTGCATGCTAGGCAAATGCTCTACCTAGCCTTTTTTTTTTTTTAACAGGGACCACTAAGTTTTGCAGCCTGGCCTCAAATTTGTGATCCTTTTTCCTCAGCTTCCCAAGTAGTTGGGATTACAGTCTACTTGCATCATCACACATAGCTGTTAGTGATTTCTAATTTGTTTCTGTTGTAGTCCGACATACTTGACATACTTGAATCCTACTAAATTGTTTTGTGACCTAGTATATGGTATATCTTGGTAAATGTTTCTCATGTACTTGCTGCTGTTAGATATTATGTTCTATAAATGTCAGTTAAGTCAAGTTGGTTCTTCTGTATCCTTACTGGTTTTCTGAGAACTCCACCTGATGCCCTGAGCCTTCTGAGGTTTTCTATTCTATTAGGAGAGAACAGGAATTATTGTCAAATCTGTGCAATATCTGTGGATCATTTTCTCTAATCCATTTGGGTGGTTCTATTCTTAACCACACATACTTTCTTCATATAACATGTACTGATCAGTACTCAGCTGAATACTTGTCCTCTGCAGATTTCCCATGATATCTGTCTATCTCTGTCTCTCTCTCCCACCCTCCTCTTCATCACTCTGCAGTCTCAACTCCAGCCACTTTGGCCTTCCTGAATTCCTAGTTCTACTTCATCAGTTCTGGGAGACCATCATCCTCTCTGCCTGGATTTCCTCTCCTTATGTCTCTGCCTAGGAACTTTTTCTGGCAGTAGGTCATTACTTAATGTCCAGTGTCTTAAAAACTATATGTATACACACACACACACACACACACACACACACACACACACACACACACACATATTTATAAATACATAT
The DNA here is from genome assembly GCF_048772815.1 of Callospermophilus lateralis. Classification (NCBI taxonomy): domain Eukaryota; kingdom Metazoa; phylum Chordata; class Mammalia; order Rodentia; family Sciuridae; genus Callospermophilus; species Callospermophilus lateralis. Next base: position 6,783,653 of record NW_027516477.1, read on the forward strand.
TTATTAAACATTTTTAGTTGTAAATGGACACAATACCTTTATTTATTTATTTATTTATTTATTTATTTATTTATATGTGGTCCTAAGGATTGAATCCAGTGCCTCACACATGCTAAGGAAGCGCTTTACCACTGAGCTATAACCCCAGCCCTCTTCCATATATTTTGAACAGTTTTTAGTTAGTTTAGACCCTGATAGTCCATCTTGCTTGGAAGCAGGAATCCATTTTCCTGATACTTTTTCACATATTTCATAACTTTTTGTGTCATATTTGGAATAATGTTCACTGTGATCACTTCTCTGTCCACATGGAGTTCAGAGGTTCTGTTGTTTATTTTCTATAAGCAGCTGCCTTCCCCTGTATTGAGTATTAACAGATTCTTTATCTAGATTCTCCCTACCTCATAGAAACAATAAAAGCTAATGGTTTATTAAGTGCCTTCTGTGCAGCAAGCATGCATTAATTGTTTTAAATGTATTACCTCATTTAATCCTTATGGTACCCTGTGAAGCAGTCATTAACTTCATTAGAGAGATGAGATAATTGAGTTGGAGAAGTTAAGTAGTTTGCCCAAGGTCACACAGGAGGTGACATGGTCAGCTCTCACACTCAAGTCCAACAGACTCAGAGCCCACTGCTTCCTAGAGAGTACCACAAAGCCCATGGTGCCTATCTGAGGTTATTTTGCTGAGTACAAGAAGACCACTACTAAAACCAACTCAAAAAGATTCTTCTTATCTGTCCTGGCAATAACAGTAAGCATTTTACAACATCTAAGGAAGGAAAAATACTAGTACAGCTAGAAAAAAAATCATTTTGATTGAAGTTCTGTCAAGTGACCGGAAGAAAAAGAATTGAGTGCAGTTCTTTAGATAATAGAAGAAGAATGTAATTTTAGAAATGCTGAGTCAAGAGGGTAGAGGAGGGGGCTGGTGTGTAGCTCAGAAGTAGCATGTAGGAGACCCTGACTTCCATCTCCTCCACCACGGGGCGGGGGTGGGAAGGTGAGGGGTTGGAGCCAGGGCTGTGGCTCAGTGGTAGAATACTTATCTAGCATGTGTGAGGCACTGGGATTGATCCCTGGCACCACATACAATAAACAAATGAAATAAAGGTATTGTGTCCATCTACAACCATAAAAATATTTAGAAAAAAATTTTTCTAAATAGTTTTGTGAGGGTAGAAGAGGGGAAAAGGAAGAAATTATTCTGAGATGATATGATTCCGGAAGGTGCTGGAGCAGTGCAGAAGCATGTGTTGCTGTCACTGAAGCCTTTCATTCCCTTCCATAAGAACCAAAAAATGAACTCAAAAATAGAGCAGGGAAAGGAATGTTTAGTGTCAACCATTGTTGCCAAGTTAAAATGTCTTGAATTGATTCCAAGTGCCATAGCACAGTACAATATTAACATTTTATATATTTTTTAGAAATTTGTTCTACCTTCATTTTTATAAATGTATGAGCATTTTTAAATTTTTTTGTAATACCCACATTTTTTAAATGTTTATAACCTTTCTTAGAGTGTGAAGGGAATGTCTTATAGTAGTTGAAATATTTTTTTTAAGTTAGTGTTATGGAAATTTCTAGAACATCATCCTTATTTTTTGTATAACACCATTCCCTGTAGGAAAAAACAATAGAATCTGAAGTCTGAGATTTGAGAAGTCAAGATCTAAACTTATTTTGCCACTGGCCTGAGGGATTACAAATGAATAACTGTAAGATCAGGCACAAGATTACCTCACTGACATGTGGAGAATTTTCAGTAATAATTATAAATGAAACTATGTCAGGACGTTTGAAGTGGTGGCAGTAAATGTGGCAGGAAAAATGTAGTTTATTCTTCTAGAATTCCCTGCGGGTCTCTAGAATTTCTTAGATATTCTTAAAATTTAGGAATTCTTAGAATTTTATAAGAGGAGTCAATTTAAAAGTATTAGTGATCCTCCTCCCCCTCCCCCTCCCCCTCCCTCTCTCCCCTTCCTCCGTTTTTCAGTTGTAGGTGGACACAATACCTTTATTTTATTTATTTATTTTATGTGGTGCTGAGGATTGAACCCAGTGCCTTGTACGTGCCACTGAGCCACAACCCCAGTCCATCCCTCAGTTTTCTTTGTCCTGCACTCCCTTGACAGACAACTATGCTTGTGTAAATATTATTTATATTTAATATAGCACAAATGGTGCTATAGATAAATACATATACATTTTGAACATCCAATACTACTTTAATTAATATGCCTTTTAGCTATGGTGGGTAATATACCTTGAGACTCAGATTAGAAAATTATATATTTTCCTGTGTAACACTGCACAGGGGACTTTTCCTTTTGTGTCAATATACCTGTTTATCATCTAGTTATACCTGTTTATTATTTAGCATATAGTTCTATGACATTAAGTAAACTTCACAATGTTGTGGCACTGTCCTCAGTATCCATCTCATCTTGCAGAAATGACTTCCCATTACTCACCGCAGTTCCTGACAATCACCTTTCTACTTTTTGTCTCTATGATTTTGACTCCTCTAGATATCTCATATAAGTGGAATTATGGGGTTTATTTTTTTGTGACTGGCTTATTTCACTTAGCATACTGTCCTCAAAGTTCATCCTTGTGGTAACATTGTCGGAATTTCCTTCCTTTTTAAGACTGAGTAATATTCCATTGTATGTATGTACCAATTTTGTTTGTCTTTTCATCTGTTACTGGACACTTGGGTTGCTTCCACCTTTTGGCTGTTGTAAACACTACTATTGTGAACATGGGTTTACAATTTTCTATTCTAGTCCATGCTTTTAATTCTTTGGGGTTTCTACCCAGAAATGGAATTGTTGGATTATATGTAACTCTATGTTTAATTTATTAAGTAAACACCATACTACTGTTTTTCCACACCAGCTGTACTATATACAGTAACATTAACAGTGTACAATGGTCCAATTTTCCACATCCTCATCAACATTTATGAAAATAGCTTTTTGAAAATAGCCATAATGAGTATAAAATGGTATATCATGGTTTTAATTTGCACTTTCCCAATGATTAAACATGTTGGGATCTTTTCATGTGCTTCTTGTCCATTTATATATCTTCTTTAGAAAAATATCCATTCAGGTTCTTTGCCTTTTGTTGTTGTGTTGTTGCTGCAGGGTTGGGAGGATCCTGGGGATTTAACTTAGGGGCACTTGACCACTGAGCCACATCCCCAGCCTTGTATTTTATTTAGAGACAGGGTCTCACTGAGTTGCTTACCACCTTGCTATTGATGAGGCTGGCTTTGAACCCACAATCCTTCTGCCTCAGCCTCCCAAACCACTGGGATTTCAGGTGTGCACCCTGAACCTGGCTGCCTATTTTTTAATTGGGTTGTTTTTTATTGTTGAGTTTTAAGCATTCTTTATATATTCTGGATGTTAATCCCACATCAGGTATATGATTTGCAAATACTTTCTCTCATTCTGTGGGATCCTGTCATTTTATTGTCCATTGATGCAAAACAATTTTTAATTTCGATGGTCCAATTTATTTTATTTTAGCTTTTTAAAAAATTTTTTTGGTACCAGTGATTGAACCCAGGGGTGCTTATCCACTGAGCCATATCCCCATCCTTTTTTATTTTTTTATTTTGAGACAGAGTCTCGCTAGAACCTCAGTAAGTTGCTGAGGCTGGCTTTGAATTCAGGATCCTCCTTCCTCAGCCTCCCAAACCACTGGGATTACAGGCATGCACCACCATGCAAAGCTATTTTATTCTTTTGTTGCCTATTGTCAGTCAGTATTTAAGAATAAAAAGTGAAAGATACTAATAAATATTTCTTCTCTATTTGAAACATATTTTACTTTTGATTGTAAAAATGATCTCTATCCTCTATTAACATGCATGCATGAACAGACAGTCCTATCTATGTATAATCGAATAAGTAAATTAACATTTTGGAACAGTTCAATTTTAGGTGATTTTCCTGTTTCCAGACATTTTCTTGAAGCAAGCAAACTAGCTAATGGTTTTTAATTTTTTCTAGCTAAATGCAGATAATGAAAGAGAAGAAGGAGAAGAGTTTGAAGACAATATGGATGTTTTTGATGACAGCAGTTCCAGTCCTTCTGGTACCTTAAGAAATTATCCACTCACCTGCAAAGTTGTTTATTCCTACAAGGTTTGTATTAAGATATTGCTGATATTAAATTGTGACAAACCTAAAGATACATGTGACTGTGTCTACCCAGCTTCTCACAGGACACCTAGCATAATGTTAGTATTCAGTTAATATCTAAAGGAACGAAACATAATGATGAAGAGTTTAAGCTCTGATATTAGATTTCTTGAGTTAAATCCTGTCTCACTGCTTATGAACTACATGAGGTTACTCTAGTCAGCCTCTTAATTTCTATGAGCCTCAGTTTCCTTATCTACATGATGGGGATAATATTGTAAAATAAATGTGAAGATTAAATGAGAGATTACCTTTATAGCAAAGCACTTGGCATAGTACCTAGTTCAGTAAATACAGTATATTCAGTAAATACAGCTCTTACCCTTACTCTCTATTGCCTGCTTGGCATAAACCCTCCATTAGAATGAACCTCAAAATTCATATCAAAATAAAATTGTTTCCCAAAGCAGTTTTTAATACTTTGCCTTTACTCATCCTAATATAATTCCCTCTTGTCCATATTGAGCAGGAAATCTGGATTAACAGATGCCAGAATTTCCAAACTTGGTTTGGTATAATAGTTCTTACTCTCTCTCATCCTTTCCTGCTTATCCAATTACTTTATATTCAACACAAAGTAAATGGTGTTTCAATTTTCCAGTTCCTTTCTTTCCCTCACTCCCACATTCAGTCTGTCAGCCAGTCCTGTTGTGCCCACCTCCACAACATATCCTGAATCTATTCACTTTTCACCATATTTACTGCTCTCATCTTTATCTAGGCCATTTCTTTGATTGTTATAAGATGGGGATGAGCCCTCATAATTAGGCTTCTTTGACACTAGCTTCCCAACGATCCATTTTCCAGCTACAATTATTTTTTACATATAAAGGAGTTAATTCCATCCCCTTTTCTAAAAAAAACCCTTTTTAAGCTTTAAATGTTAATTCCATTCCTTTTCCTAAAAAACCGTTCCCAGCCCGAACTCTTCACTGGAATCCGTAATGTCTAGCCTGATCGGACTACAGGCATTCTCCCCAGCTTTATGTCAGGCCATTCCTCCACTTCACACACTCAGTACACTGGCCACTCTGGCTGCCTTTCTGGCTTCAAAAGTACCAGGTTCCTTCCTGAGTACACATCTTTGCACTTGTTGTTCCCTCTGATTAGAACTGTGTCTCCCCATATATCTGTTGACTGCCCTTATCTTCATTGTAGTTCAACTCAAATAGCCTCCAAAGGTCACCTCAGCCACCTAAACACATAGCTAGCTCTTTACTACTCTATCCCATAACACTGTTTTGTTCACCATACTGTCATCTCTCACTCAACTACGGGAATATGATCTGAGAAATGCAGCATTTGGTGACTTTATCGTCATTCAAACATTGTAGAGTGAGCTTATACGAATCTAGATGGTATAGCCTAATAGACACCTAGCCTGTGTGGTAGAGATATATTATTTCTGTTCATCAGACCATGACGAACAAAACAACATGAGATTAAATCAAGCACAAGATAAACTCATGCAATCCAAAGATGCAATAAACGTGACATGTACAAGGCTACTGTTGGCCAGCATAAATTGTTTTACAGTAAACTTGTTTTTTTAGTAAGTAGAGATTACACACCAAAATAATGATTAAAAGTATATTAAATATAAACTAAAACCTAGTTGTTTATTATCATTATCAAATACTATATACTATACATAATTATGTGTGCTGTACATATATATGATTGGCAGCATGGTGGATTTGTTTACACTAATGATGCCACAGACATATGAATAATATGTTATACTGTGACATCATGATGGCTACAATGCTGTTTTTTAATTTTTCATCTCCATTATAATTTTATGGGACCACCATATATGTGTGATCCAGTGTTGACCAAAATGTCATTATGTGGTACATGACTGTATAGCTCTTAGTGCCAGCCAGATTAAGTCTTACTTGTCTTCATATTTCTTTGCCTGGTTCCCCATTAAAGGCTTATGAAAGTATAAACTTTGTGTTTGTACCTTTTCTGTGTCATGAGCTCCTGGGACAATGCCTGGCACACAGTGGGTCTTGGATTAATAATTGTGAAATTAATAAGTGAATGATGTAAGGAAGGCATGAGCAAATGAATCCTTTTCTGGCCCCTATACTGATAGAGAAAGCAAGAGGAAAAGGTTAATGCTAAGGAATAACAACAGAGGGACTGTTCTGAGAGACTCTTTAACTGTCATACACTGGGCACTCTCACTCCACTCCCCAGTCCTGTGTTGCCAAAAGCTGGCATTATATACTTTTCAGTATCAGCTATTCCTGGGTTTTTTGAGTTTAACATCATTTCATTATATTTAAATTCATAATACTTGCTGTTTTCTTTAAAAAGTTAGGGTTTTTTCCTAGTGTACATTGTTTTGATAATGTTTTGAAATTTTGAAATCATCTTCTAAGAAATTTGGGGATATTTTACAGGACATTTTTAAACTAGGGTTCAGAATGTTTTCTGATATCACCTCTCCTTGTTATATTTACATGAAAGTTTCAAAACTAATTAAGATCCTTAGATGGAGAGAGTTCTAAGTGTCTAAATTGTTTTAAACAGCTCACATTCAGGCTGGGGTTGTGGCTCAGTGGCAGAACGCTCACCTAGCACGTGCAAGACCTGGGTTTAATCCTTAGCACCACATAAAAATAAATAAATAAAATAAAGATATTGTGTCCAACTACAATTAAAAAATAAATATTAAAAAAAAAACAGCTCACATTCACCCATTGATCTATCACAGTACCTCCATTAATCTATCCCAGATACGTCTCTGTGAAACCAGACTATCAGAATCTATTTAGGGCTGAGTGCAGTGGTGCATGCCTGTAATCCCAGCAGTTCAGGAGACTGAGGCAGGAGGATCATGAGTTCAAAGCCATCCTCAGTAATTAGCAAGGCCCTAAGCAACTCAGTGAGACCCTATCTCTAAACAAAATATAAAAAGGGGCTGGGGATGTGGCTTAGTAGTGAAGCGCCCCTGGGTTCAATCCTCAATACAAAAAAAAAAACAAACAGAATCTATTTAGTCAGTTAATCATGAGCTAAAACTGAGTGCACAATATGTGATAACTTTTGTGATATAAGAATTAATATGACACTATCCCTGCCATCCAGGAATAGACAGACTACGCAGTAGTTAAATAAATTTTACAGACAAGATGGCATTTAAATTAAATCATAATCTAGACTTTTCTAGGTAGAGAGAGAAGATAGGGAAAGGAAGGATCCTTCTAAGCAAAGGGAACAGCAGATATGGAAACTGGGATGAGAGGATAGGGTGTTGAGAACAGTTTACTTTTGGATGTGTAGGAGCGCTGAGAGGTGGGGAGTAACAGAAGATCTAAAGGCATTTGCTGTCAGATAATAAAGGGCCTTGTATACTAGGCTCAGGAGTTCGGTTTTTATTCTGGACTTTAAGGAGATAACTTTGGTATTTGTGTAGAAACTCAGGAGGATAAATTAGAATAGAGAGATCAGCTGGGCACAGTGGCCCAGGCCCATAGTCCCAACTACTTGGAATGCTGAAGCAGGAGGAAGATGGCTTGAAACCGGGGTATTCAAGGCCATCCTCATAGCAAAACTCCATTGCAATGAATGAATGAATGGAAAAAAGAGAAAGAGATTGACTTTGAGCCTAATCATGATTTCTGTGGCCTACACCAATAAAAAAGGACTAGATGAACCTGGTGAGAACACAGAAAAGCTATATTTAATATTCAGATTCAAAAGCTTTAAAAGTATTCATAACTTTTAACCTTATTAATATCCATCCTAAGGAAATGAGCCACAATATAGAAAATGTTTTACATACAAAATATTCTTTCAGGGTTTGGGATATAGTTCAGTGGTAGAGTGCCTACCTAGCAATGTGTGAGGCCCTAGGTTTGATCCCCAGTACTGCAACAACACAAAAGTGTTCTTTCATTATCTTCTACTTTATAATAGCTCACAGTTTGCTATGGAGTTTTGTAACAGACTGAAACATATTAGGACTTAAGGAGACATTGTGAGACCTTGCATATATTTAATAGCCATTGACTGACCACTTGCTGCCTATAGTTGGAATAAGTGAGAAATACAGTCCCCGCCTTAAGTCATTCTAATAGGGAACTCATAAGGACTAGCAGTGAGCTAGAGCACCATGGTAGTCAGTGTGTGATGGACTCATGGAGTCTTAATGAAAGGAAGAAGCAACTGGCTCATTGCCAGTGGTCTGAGAAAGAGAGCTGGGCCACAAGTCATGAGAAGCTACTGCTTCTTTGTTCATTTCAATCTCTTCAATAACCCTACAAAGAAGATATTATCAGAAAACACCATTTATTCAGCAAACAATTACTTGAGCATCTTTTTATACAAATACTTTGCTCTTTCTAGGGCCTGTGATGTAGCACTGATCAAAACAGACAAAAATCTGTCTTTATGGCACTTATGTTCTGGTAGAAAAAAAGAAAGAAAGAAAACTGAGACTCAGATGGTCTCTTTCCCATAGAAACAAGACTGAAACTAGACTTTTATACCTATAATAATCAAATCCATTCATCAGATAGGAAAGCTGGAACAGAGCAGGACAGACAAAAGGAGCAGCCGGGTATAAGCATAGAAGCAAGAGAGACATGGTGCACCTAGACCACAGGGAAGAGTGTGCTGGTCCAGGGTACCCCGAGGCTCACAGGGCCCAGACTCTAGGTCTTGATTGCCATGTAGAGGAAAACCTTGTACAAAAGTTGTCATTGGTGTGTGGTGTCAGCACAGTCATGCTAGTGTCTGCTTCTGCTAGAAGACTCCTGCTGCACTGGGCCTCAATGGCTGTTGCACAAGGACAGCAACATATCCTGCTTTGCTCTCACACAGGGTAGAGACTGGTATGGTTGTATTGAGACTTTTTAAGTCTTGGCATGTAATTTAGGAAAACGGCTTTACTACAGAAGTACCTTTTACTGGTATATTCAGGACACAATGTGGTTTTAGAGTAGCAAAGAAATTCCATTGGAAAAGCTATCAAGAGTAAATGTGGACCAACACTAATTATCTCATTCAACAATTTATCCAATGCTTAAATCCTGAAATTGCCCATATTTACCTCCTGTTGACTAATGATCTTGGCAGTGTCACATGGCCCTCTCGTATGCTGTCTTTTTTGTAGGATGATGTTTTTGTATATGCTGAATTAATTATATAAAAAATATCCTCCAAGCTATTTGGCTTTTTTTATTTCAAGAACAGTAATAACTTACCTATCACTCTTCAGACTAAATGTTATAAAACATCTTCTTTTTTAATAGAGAATCTTTATCATATAGACTTAACTCATTTAATTCCAAATTTTAAGATGCATTAAGCCTGATTTTTCTTTTTTACAAAGAGTGCTGCACGTCCACATCCCAATAAATAATAAAGAACTAAATTATTTTCCTCAAAAAAGAATAATTGAGGCCAAAATTGACTCCTCTGCTGTGTATAACTATGAAGAACAAATTTTTAAAAAGAGTAAATGAGACAATTTCTATCAGGTCCCCTCTCATCCTGCAGGAGTTCTGTCTCTTTTCTTTTCAATTAAATAAATTCTCTTTTACACTTAAAAAAAAAGTAAATAAGTGGGTTTCATATATTGACATAAGAGGTAATTTACTTAAAATCTGGTCCTGGAGTGGCTGGGGATATAGCTCAGTGGTAGGGTATTTGCCTAGCATGTGTGAGGTTTTGGGTTCAAACCCTAATACTGAGGGGAGAAAATCTAGTCTTATAGTATTCTCTGGTTTATCACCCATTTTCAAGACTGTTTTTGTCTTAAGGAGCTATGGTAGCTTCAGAATCTGGGTTTTGATGAAATGTTTAAACCTTGCAAAATGTGGAGTGAATCATAGAAACTGACTAACTTTCTTGCCCAATTTTTGCTTGTGTAACTTGGAGATATTTTACACTTTGAAATTGTGAGATTTGAAAAACTATATGGTCTCAGTTGACAATTTTAACTGATCTTGGGACTTGGGGGAAGCTTTTAAGGCTTTTACCAGAGAGCCAGAAGATACTCACAAGGCCACCTGTTAATATGACATACAAGGCTCTTTAGGAAGCAAAGCCAAACAGACTCTCCAACCCCTCTGTGGAGCCTCTGAGAGTCTCCTCTCAGGTTTTGTTGTCCTAAGGGAAAATCTGGTGACTGGTGCTATCAGGGACAATAAAGCCATCACAGATTGTGTAGAACCTCTAAGGATCAACCCAGTCTTCATACTAATATTGGAGCATAATCCAAATTTTGCCTGATCTCAATCATGGCCTTTCCCACAATTTTCCTCTTTGGGCCACTATTTTATAGCAATTCCAGATCAACCCTCGGCATTGCTTAACCTCCATCCAATCCATGTACATAGCCCTTTGCATTTTCCATGCACCTCCATGGTAGCCTTTGGTAGCACTTCCGTTTCAGTGCCTTCTCCTCTGCCTGTGCTTCCCAAGTCGTCATGGTTCTGTGCTTATTCATCCTACATTAACACCCCAATCCTCAAGAGAATGGCAGGACTGTCATTTTGAAGAAATGGAGGCTGAGTAACTTACCACTAGGTACCTGAGCTGAAGCTGGAACCCACATCCTTCACTTCCAGCCCAGTGCTGATCACTGATCTGATTGCCTCCTGAGGATCCAGTTTTAGTTGCAGTTTTATTTTGTTTCATTTTTTTAGAGTAAAACTTCACCTCATTATGATAGTTTTACAGCATTGAAATTTTTATGTTTCTCAAAATCATTTCAATATTTTGATCCCCAGTTTTTGTTCTGACCAGCTCACATCTGCTCTTTATCTAACCTTTTTAATTTTGTCCATGACCATCCTCCATTGCAGGCTTCTCAACCAGATGAGTTGACCATTGAGGAACATGAGGTGTTAGAAGTGATTGAAGATGGAGATATGGAAGACTGGGTAAAGGTATATTCCTTTGCTCATATCGCCCCTCTTGTGACATTTTTAGGAGTTTGTTTTGGTTCTTATTATGTCCGGTCCAAACCTTTGTGTGTGCAAACCTGTTTTGTAACCATGTCTTTTACCCAGGCTCGAAATAAAGTTGGCCAAGTGGGTTATGTGCCAGAAAAGTACCTACAGTTTCCCACCTCGAACAGCCTACTGAGCATGCTGCAGTCCTTGGCCGCTTTGGACAGTCGGTCACACACATCCAGCAATTCCACGGAAGCAGAACTCGTTTCAGGCAGCCTCAACGGAGATGCCAGTGGTAAAGACTGAAACAAGGCACACTTTATTTGGTCACATTTGACCTAAACTGTATTACCCTAGGAGTAAGCCTTCAGTAGGTTAAAAAGCACTTTCTTCCTGTTTTTTGTTTCCCTGTTTTGATGACAGTGAGTAAAAAAATTACAACTTTGAGTGGTGCTCTCTGAGTTGTCATGTGAGCATAGGGGTGGTTGCAAAAGCAGCCTTGACTGTCTTTGTTCTTAACCAGATTTGTCTCTCTCTTGCTTTCTAGTCTGTTTTGTGAAAGCACTTTATGATTATGAGGGCCAAACAGATGATGAGCTATCTTTTCCTGAGGGAGCAATCATTCGTATCTTGAACAAAGAGAACCAAGATGACGATGGCTTCTGGGAAGGGGAATTCAATGGGCGAATTGGAGTGTTTTCATCGGTGCTAGTTGAAGAACTTTCAGCCTCAGAAAATGGTGATACTCCATGGATGAAAGAGATTCAGGTACCAGAGTGGGGAGAGCTGAATTTTATAATGTTTAAAGGGATGGAGGTGTGGCTCAGTGGTGGAATGTTTACCTAGTACGTTCAAGGTTTGATCCCTAGCACTGCTGAAAAGAAGAAAAGAACAGCTGCTTTAAAACATGATTAAAGAAAATAACTCCCTAGGGTCTCTTGAACCAGGCAAAAGTGGGTTGCAGTCTCTCTGCCTCACCCTCCCTGTTCCAGTCCTCAATTGCCAGATGTCTATATAGCTGAATTTCAGAAACCAGAGACTTGACGGTCAGACCCTTGTGGGATATGACCCTATTATGCCTTCATTCTTCTGCATTCTGTGAATCTATTAACCAAAATACTAAATCGTATATAGCATATCAAAGGTTGGTTTGGTGGAGAGAGAAAAAACAAATCAGAGAGAGAATGTGTTATGTCCATGGTTAGTTTATGTGGTACAACTCTGAGGTAGCTCTTTGTTCTATCACACTCAGAGCCCTACCACATAACCCAGGGCCTGCCAGAGCCCCTGTCCCACAATAAAGGGGCTGTAAGGTTTTGCTCATCAGTAGGAAACTTGCATTTACAGGAAGTCCTAATTTATTCAGTTCAGTTTTTCTCTGGGGATCTGTTACAGCAGCCTGGCAGATAGAAGAATAAAGTGTTTGCCAATCTTGTTTGCGTGATAATAACTTAGCCTCACATACAAGAAGCTCAGCCAGTTATTGTATCTTCATATGTAAAAACAGTACAATTTGTCCCCTTTTTTGTTCTTCCTTAGCTTTGTTGAATTGACTAATTTATCATATTTTCAATTAAAAAAGAAAAGTTTAGAGAATGGTTTGAATTGGTAACTGTTTGAAGATAAACTAAAATCAGTAATATAATGAGATCTATGATAGGAAACTGTTAAATGCATCATGAAACAGTTTGGGGTAGTTATTTTAGGTCTATTTGCTGATGAGCAAAAGGCTGACAAGCTTTAACAGTCATAATTTAGTCCCAGAGAAAAGGAATGTGTGTTCAGCAGCAGAGAAGAAGCCAGCTCTCTTTCCTGAGGCCAAGAGCACCTGGTAACCTTGCCTCCTTCCATGCAGATCTCTCCTTCCCCCAAGCCGCAAACATCCCTGCCTCCGCTACCGCTGTATGACCAGCCTCCCAGCAGTCCTTACCCCAGCCCGGATAAGAGGAGTGCCCAGCTCTTCCCCCGTCTCCTTCAACAAATGGTAAGGGTCCTCTGGGCAGGGTCTGAGTGCATTTTATTGCACAACACCACATAAATTGAGCTTTTTAATTCTCTCCCTTAGAAAATAGCCTCCATGCTGAGTCACCAGGATTCTCACAGGCATCAAGGCATACTCCTGAGACCTCATATGGCAAACTCCTGCCTGTAAGTCTCCTAGCTGGCAGGGTTATAGAATGCATAGTTCTTCCAAATCAAAATCAGCCCCTGTGTGTTGCCAAACAAGGATGAAATGAATTTGGGAAGGTAAAAAGATTGATTGAGGGGCTGGGGTTGTGGCTCAGAGGTAGAACGCTCGCCTAGCATGCATGAGTCACTGGGTTCAATCCTCAGCACCACATAAAAATAAAATTTTGTGTCCACCTATAACTAAAAAATAAATTTAAAAAAAGAGCGATTAAAAAGGCTAAGTGGGTTATGTGCCAGAAAAGTATCTACAGTTTCCCACCTCAAACAGCCTCGACAGCTCTAAAGTCAATTCATCTTGGATCATTTAGTTTATACTGGAACACTTCTCACTGACATGGTAAGATCACAAGATAACCACTGTGCAGGTGTATTTCAATTGTATTTCAAACTCTAGGAACATTGAAGTAGTATAATTGTAACATAAAAACAATTGTTTTAGCAAGTGTTTATTAAGAATCTATTTTCCAGGCCGTATTTGCCTCTTTGAGGAGCATTGAAATACACTAAATGACCTCAAAGAACTCCTGTTCTCAGGGATATATTCTGACAAATAGTTACCTATGCTCACCCTTCACTTTACTGCCATCTTAGTTCCACTACCACTCCTCTTCAAGGTCATGGCTTTCATACTGGTAATCCAGTGGACCCTTTGCAATTCTGTTTTCCTTGACCTTTATCACCATTTCTTGAACCACTAGGTTGATTCATTAAGCAGATGTGCTTTGAGTTCCTTATTAATGACTTGGGTCTTAATATTTTTTTTATACTGGGGAATAAATCCAGGGGCACTATACCACTGAGTTATAGCCCCAGCCCTTTTTATTTATTTATTTTTTCAGACAGAGTCTTACTAAATTGCTCAGGCTGGCCTCAACTTGTGATACTCATGCCTCAACCTCCTGGGTAGTTGGGATTACAGGCTGGGCCACCACACCTGGCAGGGACTTGGGTCTTGATTCTAAATGTGATTGAAAGCCATTGTGAGGTATGAAGCAGGGCAGTGTTGTGATTAGTTTTGTATTTTAAACACATATTTATGGCTACCAAGTGGAGACCAATAAAAGGTGGCAGAACTGATACAGGAGCCATTAGGAGGATGTAGCAGTTGTCCAAGCAAGAGGCATTAGTAACATGGGCTGGTGGGTAAGAGTAGAAATGGAGAAATCGGGGCTAATTTTCTTGTCCACCACACTTTGCTGGCTGGCTCTATACTATACCTCCAGCTCTTCCTTTTCATTGACCTTAGCAGGTTTCTCCTCCTCTCTCCATCTCTGCTGATACTTTTCATGATCCTGTCCCTAGACTGCTTCTCCTGAAGTCATTCAACATATTCTCCCCAAGTTACCTATTCCCATGACTGTGAGAACCAAATCCCAGAATCATGTCTCTCAGTGAGTTTCAGACTTGTGGTAATCTCAACTTATATGTCTGAGACCAACCCCCAAAACTCAGCAAAAATTAGTGAATTACCTTCCCTCCAAGACATGTTCCTTCTTCCATTTTGCCTGTCTTGGTGAATGGATCCTCTATCCTACCAGTGCTCTGGAGGCATTCCTCAGACCTTCCTGGCCTACCTGCAGTCATCACCAGGTCTTGCCAGGTTTACCTTGGATACAGGTCTCAAAACTCTTCACTGTTCTGCTTCCACCATTCCTGGTATCTAGTTCAGCTCACATCAGCCTTCATTCTGAAAAGTCTGGAAAGTCTCCTATGTTGTCAGCTCACTTGTCCTGTTGCCCACTTCCAATCTCTTCTCCAAACTGTTATCTGAGACATCTTTTCATGGATCTGATATGCCTTACAATCCATCAAAGACTCCCCTGCCTACAGAGTAAAGCCCAGATTTCTTTTTTTTAAATATAGGGTTTTTTTAATATTTATATTTTAGGTGTAGATGGACACAACACAATGCCTTCATTTTTATGTGGTGCTGAAAATCAAACCCGGGTCCCACCCATGCTAGGCAAGCGCTCTACGCTGAGCTACAATCCCAGCCCAAGCCCAGATTTCTTATAACATGTCTCAACAAGGCCCTTCATTTCTTGCCCCAGCCTGCCTCTCCAGCCTTCTCTCTTAGAACTGACTCCCAAGACATGCTGAAATGTCTTATTTCCCTAAGTATTGCGCTCTTGCCTTCCAGGCTTTAGCTTTGGAGAAGGATTTTAGGGCTTTAGTAACTGTTGTGCCCAGGGCTTTTAGCCCAGGCAGCAGTCTCATTTGTAGACTTGACATTTCATCCAGAACAGTACCTGCTTTTCGGGGTGGGAAATTTACACTGAAAGTATGTGCCCATGTCATTGGATAGAGGACTGGTTGGACTTTGCAGATGCTCCAGCCTGAGTCTGGAAGCTGACTTACAAACCAAGACTTTGTTCTTTACTCAGGTCCGAGCGGCTCCCCCTCCACCCACACAGAACCACCGAAGGCCAGCAGAGAAGATGGAGGATGTGGAGATCACAATGGTGTGACTATGGGCTTGCCCTTTGTTACCGCTACAATCAAGGCCAGGCTTGGAGTTTGGCCCATCCTGTTGTTTAGGCACCTTTGCATGATGGTGACTCTTTAACAGAGCAAAACCAAGGCAGATTCTCTGTGACTGGGTGGCCTGGTGAACTCCTCCCATGTTTTGAATATTTTGTGCCTTTTTTTGTTGTTGTCATTTTCTATGTCATCTGTCCTACCATAGCACAAATCCTAGTGGGCCCTAGAAGCAGAGGGGAGTAGCCCTCATGCCTAACAATGGTCCATTTTTATAGGAGATTCCAGACCAGGCCTCATTCCAGGGAATAGTCACAGAATTCTGATCATGTGTGCTCGTACAGTATATTACTGTGGCCACAAGGATGTGGCAAAAATCTCATCATTCTTCAAGTGGCTTTTGCTCATCTGATTAAGTATTAATCAGATTCTGTTGGCTCCAAAAGGAAACAGAAGGAGGGATTCAGGAGAGGCTGGCTCCTTCCCGAAGTTCGTCCCCAGATGAAGAGTGAAACCATACCGGGAAAAAGTGGACTGCCCATTGCATTAGCGCCAGTTGCATTAACGCACATCTCTTCCACAACTAACAGATTTAAAATAATAACAGTGTCCTTTGTATTAATATTTATGCCATTCATTTAGTATTAGTGGGGCTAATCTGGAGGGGGCTAAACTAGTAGCCTCATCTTGCCCATCACATAGACTAATAGAAAGGAGGCTACGGCCACAGCAGAGATGGAGCTTCCAGATCTGAAATGAGCCGGTTTAATGTTCTTTTTGTCTTTGGACATTTTTCAACTCAGTTTTTACAGCATATACTCTTCTGACCAATATCTTTAGAACCTGAGTGTCTGATAAATTAAGGACACATGGCTGCTTGTTGAGCTTCTCTATCGGGGAGGTCCCTAGCACTATTTTGTTCAAAAGCTAGTGCACTGACCCAGACAGCCTGGTCGCTGTTGGTATAGACAAGCTGTCACTCATGAATAATGCAGCTCCAGGTCCTCCCTGATGCTTCCTAGGAAGGAAGAACATGTGGGCCTGTGGAGGAAACTAGCTTCCTGAGCAAGAAAAGACTCTGACTGCACATCCCACACAAGTGCAGACTGATGAGGAAGAGGAGCCTTCTGCGAGTCCCAGGAGAGCTGGGGGTGGGAGGGGTGCTCAGCAGTCTTCAGCACTGGGAACAGCGTGGGGCTCTGCTTTCCACCCATGGAAGGTAGGGAGTGTGTTACCTAGGGACTGAGGGAGGCTTGCCTGTTGCTTTTCTGTTTTGGCTAAGAAATCACATTTTTTAGAATTTAATCCAAAAGTTGTATTATGCTTTGAAAATCCCATCCCTCTTAAGAATCTTTAGAAACTTGAAATGCTCACCAAACATCCCTGTGGGATTTTTGACAAAATGTAGGGTCTGAACCGAAGAAGTTTTCAGTTATTCATTTGATCACTTCAGTAAAAATACCCCTTGACTGTTGGCTATGGTTTTGGTTTTTCGCATTTTGTAAACTGTTGATCTACTTGAGGTCTTCTTATGTTTATCAAACTTATTCTTAAGTTTAAAAAAGCAATTAAAAGGGTGGTTTTTTAAAGATTTTACAATTTGTGGAAATGTTACAAATCTAAAAAGTGCTTATTAAATAGAGCAGTTCAACTTGCCACCCAGTCTTCTACTCTTTCTTTAGCTAGCCAAATTATCCTTGAATTTGGATTTTTCACAACTTCAGAAAGTTGTTGAAGTCTTTTGTTAGATCTTAAAATGTTTCTTGGAAGAGCTGCTAATTTTATTTTTAAAAACAAAGTTGTAAAAATATGCCTCCGTTTTAAAAAAATAATCCCTCCCTCCAGGACATGTAACCCAGCATCACCATGCACAGGGCAGGGCTCAGAAGGAGTCTCTGTGCAGATGCGCTTTCTTTACAGTGGCTGTAAAAAATTTGTATTTATTATGTATAAAATATTGAATAATAAAAAAATGGAATTAAGTTTTCCAAGTTTCCTTTTAAAAAGGTTTGGTTCAACAGGCTTTTCCCAAAATACCATGTTTCTTACAAAGATACTCTTGGGCCCTCCTTTACAGCATTTAACAAATTCGGAGAGCAAGTAAATACACCATGGGACACAGACCCAGAGACCACTTTTGTGCCAGGTATGATATCCTGGGTCCTAAAGATGGAAAGAAATAACTAATGGTCTTTGCTTTCAAGGTTCTTTCCCAGTGGGGAAAAAAGACGGCTACATAACAATGAGGACAATATTATGAGACATGCTGGAAAGAAAGGGCAGCAGCATGCTGGTGAGCTAAGGAGGGAGCCTGGAGGATGTGACCACTGGCTTCCTGGATGTGGTCATTCTGGATGCTTCTCCCCTTTCCCACAGCTACATCCTACGAAGTAATGAACTGAGTGTGTATAAGGACATTTTATTGGTCCCAAGAAGGATATATCAAGTATGCAGCACAGGGTGGTCTCCACATACTCCTCACATCATTTCTCCCACCTCCTGGGTCCTCACCTTAATAACTGAGATCCTCGATAGTCTCCTGCTGTACAGGAACACACAGGTCCCTCAAGAGGCCTGTGTGAAGGGATGTGTGTGAGGTGTCCAGCCATAAATCTGGGACACAGAATATTTCCATCTTCTGCTTTCCCTGCAGTGCAGGCTGCTCACATTTGAGATGGCTGTTAGCACTGGAGGCTTAGTCTGTGACCAGGGGCAAAGTTCAGCTAATTGCCCCATCCCAGTGTCGCAGCTAACCGTAGGCCTCCTTCATCTTAGGAACAAGCTTGATGCGGGCAAGCCAGACTCCCAGCATATGGCTTGCAGCACTTCCTCTCTGACCCCACCACCCAGCCCACGTCCACAAGCCACACAGAAACCATGTGATGTCATCTGGCTTCAGCCCTGATGCTGTTAAATGAGTGATCCTCCCTCCAACCTGCTGCAACCCCAACTTTAAAAGAAATGGAATGAGTGATTTCGAAGAGTTTATCCAACTCTTATTCTGGATCAGTTCAGTTATTCTAAGATACAAGTAAAAATATCACACAGCAGGTCACCGTAGCTGAGAACAGACCATGTAGATAGGCTTCTTGGAAGGCAAGCATGCTCACCACTCCACCACCAACACTGTTCAGCCATGGCTGAAGATTTCTTAGAATAACAAAAAAATGAAAAGAAAATTCCAGCAATTGGACTCATCCACTGGCACAAACTGTCATGCTCCAGGTTGTAATGACATCTCAGGCTGTACTAGTCACTGCCGAGGGAACCCAGCCACAGTTTTTGGTTTTGGTTCCAGTTACTGCCCAGCCCTCTTCAAGTAGCTTTATGACAAAATCTGGCAGCTCTGAAACCTTTGCATTTGTTTTGTTCATTGTAAAGTTTTTCCTGACAGAAATATAACCAAATAATAGAAATTTTAGATTAAAAGGAAGAGAGTTAAAGTTTGTCCTGAAACCCCACCACTTGACACAACCAATTGAGTTTCCACCTAGGTTCTTCCTATGTTTGCTTTGTTCCTGACTGATCTGCCAAGAACCATATGAATGCCAAAGAGCATCTTGTTCCTGGACTATTTTCCCTTGGTCCCAGTGGCCAAAAAAAAACCACACATAGTCCTTATGCCATGTCTGTTTCTGAGAACTCTGATCTGGGAATATCTTCCTGAAGTGTTTTATCCTGAAGCATTGCAGAAATGAACCCATGAGTAGGGTCCACACCCCTTCCACACTGTACCAAACACTTACCACAGCTGGCTGCTGGGAGGGGCAGGAAGAAATGGGGGGAAGAGACTGTGTGCAAGCCCTGAGCTATCTCAGATTTGCCCTGAGGGGCTGAGGCTCAGCCCTTCACCTTTCTAGGCCTCATTTTCTTCATCTTTGAAGGTAGGAGTGAGAAGGTAATGCAAACTTCCTAAAGTCCAAAAGGATCAAATAATATAATGTACAGATGAGCTGAAGATATTATTTCAGAGAAAGCCTAAAACCAGAGGTGGTGTGTCTGAAGATAGCAATATTCACACATTCTCACAAGTGGGTCCATACCTTGTGTCAAGATTCCTTCAGAAACCAACTCTGTTACTCTGTCCATTCAGCAAACTACTGTACCAGGCTATGTTCTGGGCACAGGAGTTCAGCCCCTGCACAAACAGGCTCACATAAGGTGGGGGAGTCTCAAGAAAACAGAGGAGCCAGGGCTAGGAGATGACCAAGGGGTAGTAGGTACCAGAACAAGGGTGTCTGTCATTTAAGGCCTCAGATTAGGCAGGGCAGTTGGAGGTACTTAGGCCTACAGAAGAGCTATGTCACCTGGCTGATGGGGTGGGGAGAGCCTTGGAACAGGAAGTTTGACAGATGGCAATATAGAGCCTGGAAGCCACTGTGATTTGCCTCAGTTCTGCTGTGTGACCCAGAACAAGCTCCTGCCCTCTCTTGGGGCATCAGTTCATGTACGTGGCAAGTGTACAGGTCATTCCAGTTTGACTAGGGACCTAAACTCAGGCAGACAGCACCCAAATGCCTGAGTACTAGAACCCCAAACACTAGGGTTGGGGGTGTGGCTCAGTGATAGAGTACTTGCCTGGCCTGCATGAGGCTCTAGGTTCCATCCCAGCACTACCAATAAAAAGAAAAGGGCTGGGGTTGTGACTCGGTGGTAGAGCACTTGCCTAGCATGTGTGAGGCAATGGGTTCGATTCTCAGCACCACAAATAAAGTCCATTGACAACTAAGAAAATATTAAAAAAAAAAAACAAAAACAAACTTGAGCACTGACTTCTGAAAGGCCTAGAGAGGTCTTTATCATTAGCCCCTTTGAGCACCTGCCCTGGGCATCTGTGGCCTCTCCCTCCAGTCTGCCTCTCCTTTCAGATCTGCTCCTCCAGGAAGCACAGAAATTTAAGGTGGACATGTACTCCATGAGGCCACACCATCCCACAGTGTATGATCAGGCCTGCCCCCATAAGTGGAAGGAAGGCCTTCAGGGAAGCTGGGGTCAGGGAGGCTGCCATCCCAGAGAGCGAGTCCCGTCATCTCCTGGGCTGTCTGAGCAGTCTGTGATGTGCTGAGCTGTGCCTTCCAGTGAGGCACTTAATCTGAACGGCAAGTTTCCTTCTCTCCGTTGTTCCTGCCTCCCCCTCACTTTGAAGGACACTAACCCTCCTGGCTTTAAGGGTCAGAATTGAAGAGAGAAGATGCAGGGAGGAAGCCCAGTTAGACACAAAGCTGGAATCACCCCCACTCTGGTAGTGGTGGTAGTTGTGGTGGCTGAAGTGGGGGGCACGGTGCATCACTGCCCAGGGAGCCTAAAGTCTGACATTTGTATGATGAATGCAGTCACAATGCAGGTGTGTGCAAGTGTGATCTTGACTCAACCTCTGAGCCTCATCTTTTCTCATCTGTAAAATAGGTGATAACCATATCACAAGTTGGTTGAGAGGAACAAATGAAATTACCGGAAGTACACTGGAGGCTGACACGTTAAGTACTTAGTAATGGTGGCCACTGGGACATCATTGGTTTTTTTCAGCCATCAGTCTCTGGGGGGGAGGCTGGTGAAAGGACTCCTCAGAGACCAGACAGCTGGTGACCCCTGATGGCCACTAGGGACCAGAGCGGTAGGGCTGGGGCAGGGGTGAGGGGAGCTAGATTATTGAACTCACAGAGTGCCTGCATAGGAGAACTTAATGACTTCATAAACATTCCCTGAGGTTTCTCTGAGCCAGACCTGATCCCAGGGAACATTCTGTTCCCATCCTGGCCTATTTCAAGAGCTCCATGGCTTATAATGGAGGGAGGCTGATAACAAACAAGAAAGGGTAGGACCAAGCCTGGTAGATGAGGAAAGGGCTGTCAGTAGGGGAATCCTGAAGGACGAATTTTACTTGTGGGCTGGGAGGGACAAGAACATTCTGGATAGAGAAAAGCACATGCAAGTCACATTCAGAATAGCAAGGGAATGAAGATGCAGGCCAACAGGGTGACTTCCAAAGGCTAGATTTCAAGCTGAGGGGTTCTTCTGAAGGCAGCAGGGAAAATTCAAAGAGTTGGCAACTTAGAAAGTCACTGGCTCTGGCAAGTACGGGACTGGGAGGAGACAGTGAGTCTAGAAGGTGGCCTGTAGTGGCAGCAGGGATGGAGAGAAGCATGAGGCACAGCAGCCTCAGGATCTGGTACTATGAGGGGCAGAGGTCACATGCACAGATGACAGGAGGCAGCTGGGTATGGCATCCAGAGTTCAGGACTGCCGTGCCAGGAGAAGTAGGCAATCTGGGAGCAATGAGTAGATTTTGCCATTTGGCCAACACCTTTCTGTCTTCACTGACCTGTGCCAAGCCCTAGGCTACAGAAAGAAATGGGGTGCTGGGTTCTGCCCTGTGAGTTCAGCCTGGACTGGGGCATGTTGTGGGGGTGAAATTTGATGCCAAGGTAAATGAAGGCCCAGGCTTAAGCTGCCCTCCTCTACCTGGGCCCTGCCTCTGGAGGAGGAAAGGGGGCCAGTGTACCAAATACTTTGATATCACTCTTGTTTGTTAGGACCCTTTCCACCAGGACCCCATGGGCTGCTTGCTCCCTTTTCAGCCCACTGTGTTGGTTTGGCCTCAGGGCCAGGTTGGACCCAAGGCTACATTTCCATGGCTCTGAAAGGCACTGGTTTGGGCTGTCCTGAGCCGTTCTTCATGTTGTTTGCATGATTAAGCTGGGCAACCTGCGTCCCTGGGCTGGCTCTGCCAAAACAGCTCTATGCAGGAGGAGGAAGGAGACCAAACCAGATTTCCCTGAGCCCCCAGCCCAGGTCTCCCTGTACCCCACAAATGCTGCAAAGACGCAAACAGACAATTTTGTTAGTCACCCTCCCTAAGTAAGTGAGGAGATACATATTTTAAAAAGACTTTTTAAACAAGAACACTGTTTTTAAACAAACAGACCAAGTCCTTCTGGGCCTTCTTCCCCATTAAATTTGGAGGCCACCCCCATCCTGTGGGCTCTGGAGCTCTGTGAAGCAGAGGGAAGCTGTTCTCCAGCCCAGGCTGTGGGGGTGTAATCCTAGCGCCAGAGCACAACCTTCCTGCCCTGGTCCACGCTCACCACGTGGCTCCCGGAGCAGCACCAGGCCACAGCGTTGATAGCAGCACTGAGGAGAGGGAGAGTAGGGTTCAAGGGGAAGCAGGACCCAGGTCTGCAGCCTGGCTCTGCCCCCCAGTATTGGACCTAGATAGTTTGAGGCCCTCTGTGAGCCCATTTCCTCATCTGTAAAGTGGGTATCTATAAAACACACGTGGAAGGATACCTGGGTGCTTTGAAGGGCTGTGGGGGTGAAGGTTTGGAGACAGGGGCTGGGAGATGTTAGAACCTGGTGTCAGGCAGGACTAGTAGGAGGGTAGTGTCTGCTCACCAGTGGGGGCCCTGAAGGCTGCTCTCCAGTTTCCCAGTGTCAACATCCCAGATGTAAAGGGCTCCATTTGAGGAGCCTGCCAGTGCATAGCTTCTGTCAGGGCTGCAGTGGCCACAGCAGAACAAGAGAAAGTGACTCAGGTAAGGACACACACAAGGACCAGGTGGGGTGTACTCGAGGATGGGAAAGCTCTCACAGACACACCTGAACACAGCTTTGGTCCAGTCAGAACCACATTTGAAGCCATCATCCCTAAAGACAAACAGGGCTGGGGTCAGAATGGAGATCACTGCCGGTCCTGTCCCCAACCAGGGGCTTTGAGAGCCCCATCTCTCTAAGGTGTCAGGTACCTCAGCAGGTCCTGGTCAAGAAAGGCAGAGAACTTTTACAGGAAAAGAGAAACACAGCTGCCCCAATAAAGGCCACAGGATCAACAGGCAGAGGCTAGTACCTGAACACCTGGCGGATATTGCTGACCCGGAGGTCGATGACCTTGAGTGTGTTATCTCTGGAGCAGATGAGCAGGTGCAGCTGGTCATGGCTGAGGCTCAGGGAGGTGACCCGGCCCTGCACAGGAATGACCTGGGTGCAGCGGAGACCCCTGAGGAGAGAGGGCTAAGGAACAGTCCCCCAAGCCATTCCTGAAAAGAAGGGACTAGTTGTGGTACCCTTCCTAACCAACAAAGTCCAGAGGCAGGTCTCTGCCAGTAACTAATCTCCCTTATCCCTCCACCCAGCTCCCTCCACTGAAGAACGTGGTCAGACTTTGATTTGAGAAGGAGCCCTTGAAACCCTTGGATCACTAAAATAAACACTGGAAGAAAAACAATGAAAAGTCTGTCTTGAAAAACTTGAGAGAAGGAAGGGCTTCAAAGGGCAGTCCCTGCACACCAGCAAGACCAGCCTACATGGGCCCTGCACTGGCTCCAGCTCTGCATTTGTAAACCATTCACCCAATGCTGGGCTCTTCTGTTCAAAAAACAACTAAAAACATTTCTTGGTTTTTTAATTGAAGCGTGGTAGCCAGGCATGAAGGCACATACCTATAACTGCAGCTACACAGGAGCCTGTGGCAGGAAGATCCCAGCCTGGGCAACTTAGCAACACTCAGTCTCAAAATAAAAAGTAAGAAGGGTTGGGGATGTAGCTCAGTGGTAGTGAACCACTGGGTCCAATCTCTGGCACCAGAAAAAAAGTAGAAATAAAATGGAAAAAGTTGTTTGTCCATCTTGGTTGTAAAGCCCAGGCAGTCAATACTGGACTGAGAAGTCACAAGGAAAGTGGCACAGCTTCCCAGGGGCGCTATGCCCCATGAAGCTGTGCCCAACAGAGGATACCAGCTGGTAGTGCCAGCCCCATAGCTTTACTCCCCCAAGGAATCACCATGACCCTTCCTGCCAAGGAGCAAGAACTCCAACACTCTGACCCCAGGTCCACCAGCCACCCACAGTCTGCCTGTCACCTGCTATCCCAGAACCGGATCTTCTGGTCATTGTGGCCACTAATGATGATGTGGTCCCCGCATACCACGTCGTTACAATAGGAAAGGACATTGATAGTTCTGGAACCTAGGGACCAAGGGGTAGAGCGCAGGGTCTCAGAGGGTTGTCAGGAGCTAGCACAGTAGACACGTAGAGATGCTGAGGTCCAAAAGGGGCAGTGTTCTCCCAAGACTAGAACCCAGATCTTCCCAGCCCAGGGCTCAGTCCACCTCTTCTTCATCTACCCAAAGCTTAAAGTCATGAAGAAATCAGATAGGGAACACCAATGGGGCACAGAGAAGGATGACCTTGGAGGATTTCACCCAAAATGTCTTTGAATCCCAGAGCCACTCCCAGAAAGCAGGGTAGGTTCCCTTGTATCTGAGGGAAGGGGGGGATGGGAGGTGGAGTTGGAGCTGAGCCTCACAGTAGGCACGGCCAAGGTCCCACTCCTTCACTGTCCGGTCTCTGCTCCCAGTCACCGCCTGGTGTCTTGTTAGCTTGAATTTGGCAGCTGTCACCTTGTCCTTGTGTCCAGACAGTGTTTCCTGCCCCATCCCAAGTCTGGATCAAAGGCATGGCCAAAACCCCATAATAGCACCTCCCTCATCCTAAAAAGGACCCTTGACCCTTAGGCTGCCTTCCCAGTCAGGTCTCACCTTGGACCGTGCCTCTCCCACCTTCCAGAGTTGGGTAGCCTGATTGTAAGTAGCTGCCAAAACCTGGGAGCCCTGGAGAGATGGGGAGTGTTAGAGGTCTGAGTCTAGGCCTGGCCAAAGGCAGCATCTTTCAGTCCAGAGAACTATGGTAGGGGTGGCCTTAAAGGTTCCCATGGCCCAAGTCATCAAGGAAGACAAATGAGCCTCAGGCCAGCAGGAGTGATATATGCAAGAGCCCAAGGACCCAGCTTTTGGATACTGTTACTGATGGGAGCCTCTGCCCACTGGTATAGAGACTGGGGTGTGGGGAGATAATCCCATGCTACTGGGGCAAAGTCCCCTCACCGAGGGGTCGAAGTCCACACTGGTGATGCTGCCACCAGCTCCCTCAAGGGTCTGGTTGGCCTCCAGACGACCTGGCAGGGCAGGGGGAGAGCAGGGAAAGGAACAGGTGAAATGAGGTCACTCACAAAATAGAGGAACTGGAACCCAGAGTGGGAACAGGAGTCTCTCTTAAGTTAGAGCACAGAATCATGGAGTACAGTTACAGCCTGGGCTGCAGGGGCCTCAGGGGGAAGCTAGGCATTTCCCAGATAGGGCTAGAGAAAACCAGAGAGAAGGGAATGTCCATAGGTCACACAGCAAGCCAAGCCAGACCAGCTGGAGATCTGCCTCCTCTAGGAAGCCTCCAGGGGTTGGCTCTGAGTCCCTAACCCAGTTGTAGAGCAGAGCTTAGCACAAGATGGACAGTCAATGTTTGTCTCCTGACTTCTGGCAGGTGGAGTGATACCAAAAGAGGTGATGGCCTGGTGAACCCAAGGACTTGTTCCTCTAAGGTCTGTCTCTGTAAGACTGATAAGGGACCTCCCCCTCCCCCAACAGAGGCCCATCTGCACTCAGCCCTCCCCATCTTGCAGGCCTAGGGGTTCTACCCTTCCTCGGAGAGGCATCCTCAGAGTGCTGCTCCTGCAGGGGGGTTCTGTAGCTATTGCTCACAGGAATGTTCCAGGTAGAGGCAAACACAAAGAGGCCCACCCAGGAGCAAGCTGAGAGTAGATCTTTAGAGAAAGTACTGGGTTGGGCTGCAGGGAGGGGTCCTTACCTCCTACCACATTCCAGAGGTGGATAAGACAGTCAGCCCCACCAGTGGCCAGGAGACTGCTGTTAGGGCCAAAACATACAGCATTGACTTCAGAAAGGTGGGCATCCTGTGGGGAAAGGGAAGGTTGGTGACCCGGGCCTTCCCCACATATGCTTGTTTGTGCCCCCTCACAGGCTCACTCTCAATGTGCCTGTGCACACATACAGCCTGCTGCTGGCTTGGTATCCACACCCCAGGTCTCTTCCCAAATCCTGAGTTTCAAACTTAGCCCCAGCAAATATCTTCATTTCTGCCTGGTCCCCTGAAGCAGCCTCCCAACTCTGCCTCCCAGCACTCTCATTGGGCCACCTACTCTCTCAGCCTCCCATCTCCCTTTCCAGTCTATGCCCCCATTGTAAAGAGCCTGAGCAGTTCCCACCGTGGCCTGTGGAGACAAACTCCTGCTGGTCCTGGGGGTCTTGCTTGCCTGGCCTGCACTCCCATATTGGCCCCCACACATGTGGCCCAGTTCCTCCCTTACCAGGACATCTTGAGCCCAAGTAGGAAGTCGGGCAGCCACACACACAGGGATGCTCTGGTATCGCTGCTCAGGGGCACCCCCAATTGAGTGACCTCTCCTCTTCTTGAAACTGCAGGGGTAGAGTCAGGAGGATGTTCACCAAGGCCTTCTGATGTGGGGGCTTCAAGCTCCCCAAAGGTAGCAGCAACAGGAAACAGACATGGCAGTAGCAGAATATGGCCCCAGGATCCAACCAGCCCGTTCCCCAACCCAATTTACCCGGGATGGAGTGGAGAATACACAGAAAAGCACAGAACAAGGGCAGGATTGGTGGTTGCAGGAAAACTTCAGGGCTAATGGTTAGTATTGGCCTTGCCACTGCTTGGCTTTGTGACTGAATGAGTTCTTACATTCTGAGCCTTAGTTTTCCAATTGAGTGAGAGTTCCCATTTGGCCTCAGGCTGGAAATCTTGGTCCCCTGTGAGGACCTTGGATAAGGACAGATCCCTTATAAGCCTGGAAGATAGCTGAGTAGGGGTTAAAAAATGAGTTCATACACCTGGTTCCTGCCTCTGGGGCCCAAAAGAGATACACACAGACAGTGGGCACCATATGGATGAACAGATGAGGCACATACAGAGACCAAGCCTGGGCTCCAGAAGCCTGACATGAGGCTCCAATAGGCCCAACCCCTTCACATACACAAATACACACACTTACTCTAGCAGCCCCTTCACCACATCCACACAGTGGGACAGAGTCAGAGAGGTGGCTGAGGCAGACCTGGGGCAGAACCGAGAACCACGTGCTAAGGGACTGGCTGGTAGGTGTATAGGCAGCAATCTTTTATCCCTATACTTTGCTGGAGATCTGAAGACTCATAACCTCTAGAGCCTATAACAAGAACTTGACTCCTTGAATATCAGGAGAGTTGTAATCCAGACCAACCCAGGAAAATGCAGGCAGGGAGGGACTTGACAATGGAAGTCTCTACCATGATGATAAGAACTACCAACCCCCCCCCACACCCTCAGAAAATGCTCACAAACAAAAGCTCCTGGGAGGCTGAGCTAGGGCATATGGGAGTGGGCAGATGAAGTGGCCTCAGGCTGGGACAAGGCTGGGGGCAGTGAAACCTAAGCTGGTTGAGTAATCTCAGAAATGCCCAACTGTACTGGGATGTCTCAGCCCACCAGGGCTGCCAAGAACTTTGGAGACCAGTGTCTCAAGTCCCTCTCCAAGGTTCCTTCACTATCCCAGGACCTAGACACCAGGGACCTACAAGAAAAGACTGAGGAGAAAAGCCTTCAGGCTGGTAAATGGAACCAGGAGAGAGCAGCCTCAATAACAAGTAAATCAAGACTTGGGGGGACTGAGAGTGTGAGCAAACATCTACATATGTTCTTATGTTCATACACACTAAGGTATTCGCAACCAAGCTCCTGTATACATATGCCCATGTCCTCGTGTGTACCTACCCATGCACACACCTGTGTTTACATACATACATGCCTAGGACAGATGAGCCCTGGGCCTTGCCCACAGTTCCCTCCTCATGACACCCTTCACAAGCCTTAAACCCCACCCCAGAGCTCTGGTCCTAGGAAGAAGAGAAAGCAGTGCATGTTCAGTGAAAATGACCCCAACTACCCCAAGCACTGTAGGTCAGACCAGTCCTGGGCTGTACCCCAGCTTCTCCCCAAACTCCTAGCCCCAACCCACCAGCTGGCCCCAAGGTCCTAGAAGAAGACAATGGCAGCCTCAGAATTCTGAGACAGCCAACTGGGTCCTCACCTGAAAGGCCTTTTCCACTTCCCACAAGCCTCACTCTCCAGGGACTCAGGCTTAATAGCCAAAGCCAGAGTCTCTGTCTGCTCTCTGATCCCATCATGTAGAGTGTGTGGAATCCTGGGAGAGAGGAATAAAGCTCAGGAAGTCCAAAGCAACAGGCCAGCCCCTCCCTGCCCAAGCACTGATTACAGTGAAGATGTGAATTCCGGGCGGGGAAGGGTCCCAGTGGGAGGGAGGATGTGCGGTGGGCACATGAACTTGCTCCTACAATCCACTGCAAGGATCCAGTGGACCCTGGATTGCTGCTGTGTCCACCCACATGCATTCAGGGGTACCGGTGTCGGGGAGTGGGGAAGATGGAAAAATGGGCACACAGTCGGGCAACTACAGAGTACAGGAGTCAGATCCGGTCCCTCCTCACTCTTACTCGCTGATGCTCACAGTCCGTTTGGCAGCCTTCTTTAGTTCCTGGGACACCCGCGCCTGATTGGCCCTAGTGGGGGAAAAAGCATCCTAGGAGCCAGAAGATTCCAAGGTGGGGTACCAAACGCCCCTGCTTTCAGGTTCGAGCCTGATTTAGTCCATTCTCCCCAGGGGGCAGTCCCCACCGCTGACTTTCAGGCAAGGGCGAGGCCAGACTGAGGAGGCTAGTCATAGAACAGGTTGGGGCCCAGCCCTCTTACCGTTCTCGGCTGCGTTCTCGTTGCACTCGGCTGCGGCGCGCTCCTTGCGTTGCAAGAGCTGCTCCAGCCGATCGCGCGCCTCCTCCTGGAGCTTGCGCAGAGCCGCCTCTTGGTGCCCAGTGTGCACGCGCAGCACTTCGTAGGCCTTCCGCTGCACCGCATTCTGCTTCTTCTACGAGGCTGACCTGCTGCGCCCTCGCCTCCCGCAGCTGCGCCACGCGGGCCTCCACAGCCGCCAGCCTGGAGGACCCGAAGCGCAGGCAGTGCATCCCAAAACGCTTCCATCACCGCCCAGTGGGGACCCGCCTAAGACCCCAGAGAGATCTACCCATGGCCACCGGCCAGACAGGTGGTTAAGCCACGTCCCCAGCCAAGCCTTCGCCCTCAGAGCCGTGCAGTTCGCATCCCCCAAACACAAGCCAGGGTGGTCATGGGGGAAGCTGTTGGGGCCACGCAATAACCCTACCTGGGCCAGAGGAGGGCGCAATCCCTTTCACCCTACCGGTACTCACCTGCTTTGCCGCTCCTCCAGCTCCGACTGCAGGGCATCCAAGGCTGCACTCTTCTTCACCACCTGGTAGGCCATCTGTGGGGGCAGACAGGTGGTCATGGGCACCTCTGGAAGGCTCACCAGGCCTCACGCCCCTCTCAGGCAGGAGAGGCTGGAGGGACAGAGCCTGCCACCACCTTCCACGGCCCCTTCCCAACAAGGCTCAGATGAGTTTAGGATCGTGCATAAGGATACAACAGAGGCTCTAGGCTCAAAAATCTGACTCCTGAGTTTCAATTCTAGCTGTGTTGTGCCACTTATTTTCTCTATGACCCTAGGGGTGTAGAGACCCTTGGAAAGTGAATCTCCTTAGCAAGCTTCGTTTTCCTCACCTGCAAAATGGGAATGATAGTGCCTACCTCCATAGGGTTGAAGGAATGCTGAATGAGGCAGGGGTACAGATGAGATGACCCTCACCCTACCTCCATAGAGCAACCCAGAACTATTATGAAGAAAAATATTTAAAATAATAGCAGATGATTATCTAGCATTTACACGTGCCATGCTTTATTCTGAGCACTCTACACATGTTAACTCTTTTAATCCCCATAATAACACCATATAGTAAACCCACCAGCCTCATTTTACAAATGAGAACATTGCTACAGAGAAGTTAAATGCCTTGTCCAAAGTCACACAGCTAAGTGACAGTTGATATTTGAACTCAAGCTACCTAACTACATCATGCTCCAAGTAAAGTGTTGATCTACAGGGAGGGTTCAAGGGATGTGAGTTCTATTCCCTGCCTCTCCAACATTTGGCTTTCTTTACAATCCCTGACCAACTGCTGGCCTGCCCAAGCACAGATCTCAGAATACAGAAGCACACAAGGCTAAGAACAGGAATGGACTGTGAGAGTACTGAACCCAGACTGAGTCGTGGATCTGCCCTGAAAGCCCGGAAGTAGGGTGAGAATCATTACATATTTACCCCTGCCTCACTCCACATTCCTTCAACCCCAGAGCCAAGAGATGGGCCAGCCATGAAGATGAAATTTGGTTCCCTTCTTTCAATGCTGAGGGGTCAGTGAGAGAAACAGATCCAAGGCAAGGCAGTGCCCATCAGTGTGGCAAGAGAAAAATGAGGGCCAGACTCTGAGCACCTCTGGCGCAGCAAATACAAGGAAGGGATGGGGGTGGGGTAGGGGGGTACTCTTATTGCTAACATCTGTTCCTGGTACTTTCTCACAAGCCCTGGTAAGGATGGATTGAGGTGCGAGACTGAGGCTGTCTACCTGCACTGATATAACTCCCTGGGTGAGGGACTGGGAAGACCCCCTGCACATGCAGACAGGGCCCCTACTTTTATAGCTGGTCCAATTTACAATGTTTATAATCCTTCTCACCACTGAGCAACCTAATCATCATCCTCGTCACCTATCACTTGCTTTCATTTCTGTTGTGTTATACCACTCAATATTTTTTTATTGGTACTTGTCAAAATTCAAATGATAGGAAAAAAATTCAAATGATAGAGGTAGAAAACAGATGAGTGGTTACTACCAGTGGTTAAGGATGTTTGGGGAAGGGTGAGTGTGACTAAAAAGGGATAGCAAGAAGGATGTCTGGTGGTGATGAAATTGTGCTGTATCCTGATGAATACAAATCTACAAATGTTATGGCATAATGTCACACCATTATCAAGTTGCAACCACAGCATCAGCTCTGGGGGAGAGGCTCTCAATTTGTCTATAGCCCCCTTCCCACACTTGTGTTGGGCAGGTGACTCGGCTTACTGTAACTGGACACATGTTTACTGGCCCATCACACTCTCCTCCCTTGAAAACTCCACAGGGCCAGGTCTGTTCACAGCTGCACTCCCTGTTCCTTGGACATAGTGACTGTCAATAAATATTTGTTGAAAGAATGAAGAAATCACAAAAAGTAGATTTCTGTGGGTGGAGTTTCAAATCTAGAATCCACCTCTCTAAGCCTCAGTTTCCCGCTCTGTACCTACAATGTAGAGGATTAACTAAGTTAATGCTTGCCTAGTGCTAAGTGCTATATTATGGAAGAGATGGTGACTTCAATTATTTTATTTATTTATTTATTTATTTTTATTTGTGGCCCTAGGGGTTGAACCCAGGAGTACTCTACCACTGAGCTACATCCCCAGCTCTTCTTATTTATTTATTTTGAGATAGAGTCTTATAAGTTTCCTAGGCTGGCCTCGAGCTCACAATCCCCCTGCCTCAACCTCCTGAATCATGGGATTACAGGGTGTACCACCCACAGCTGGAGATGATTTTAGATGTGATGTCTCTGCTGAGCAAGAGTCCAGTGTGCAGAAAAGAAGGCTGGGTAGAGACAGGTCCAAGAGTCAGAAGAGAAAAAGAAAGAGAAAATCCCTGTGGCCATGGGAGCCAATGAGCACACTCAAATGAACACCCACATTTAAAGGGAGGAAGGAAAGGAGCCAGAGAAGGAACTCAGAAGTAAAATCTACAGATATAAGAAGAAAATCAGAGGAAATAAGTAGGGTAAAATAGAAGCCAAGAGATGCCATTGCAGGGGACAGGCAGGGCAGTAATGCTAGGTGGAAGTGCCAAGTCCTGCCTACAGACTACATCAATCTTGGTTGTTTGTCTGCAAATATATATTAACCATCACCTGATGCTGGGCCCTGGGGTTGCCTGGACAAGGGGTGAAGAGTAGGCTCACTCAATGCTTGCAGCACTGGACTTTAGGGGATGCAGCAAACACAGGAAGTTCTGCTCACTTCCTGGTTCCCTTGACAGTATCTCCCTGCCCCAAGTCCTTGATCCTGGCCCTGCCCCATTCTTGATCCCTTCCCAGCTTACCTCACCACAGTCCAAGCAGAGCCCCTCCTCCTCCTCCTCCTGCCAATTCACCCTCAGAGTGCCTGGTGGTGAGCTTTGGTCTGAGTCAGGCCCTGACTTCTCCCTGCCAACCAACCAGAGAGAGGTGCTTATGTCCCCTCCATTCACCCCAATGCTCAAAGGCTCCCAGTGTCCCATGAAAAGCCTGAAATAAGAGCCGTTAACTTCTTCTTGAGGAAAATGGAAGCCTGAAAGCCACTCAAGGAAAAAGCAAGGACTGAAGAGCAGTCAGTGGTGGAGTGCTTGTCTAGCATAGGAGAGGCCCTAGGTTCCATCCCCAGCACCACAAAAAAATAAAATAAAAAGAAAAAAAGGAAAGAGCAAATCTCAGAAATGAGCTTTCATGAGTCCTGTGCTCTGGCCTTGTGTTTCCTTGCCAAGGACCTTCCTCAAAAAAACACCTGCTAACTCTGGCCCCAACCCATTCCTTGATCTAGTCTTCACTCTCTTTCTCTTTGGAATAGGGAGCAAGATCCTTTCTGTAGGCATCAGGTAAAGAACAGGGAGATGGAAAAAGGCTAAGGAGGAAAGACAGGAGTGCAGGGTTAGGAGGTGAAAGGGATAGAAAAATTCAGAGAAAGAAGGAGAAAGAAGATTTTAAATCAGCTGGCCTGGGAGAGGGCCTGCCTCTCCAGAACCACCCCTGAGTAGCAGCCAGGAGCCATTGAGGTGCTGGGAGAATATGACCCAGTATGGGGGCTGGTGGGCAGGAGGGACTAGAAACAGGCAGCCTTTTATGATCACTGATACATATACTTACCAGAAGCTCTGATGGGTGGCAGAAATAACATCATTTGGCTTCTTATGAAGCTTCTCTGAGAACTTGGCCAACAGCTCAGCTTTTTCTAGAAGATGATTATCTGGGGGTGCAAGAGGGTGAGTTGGGGCAGAGATAGACACTTTCCAGCCATCCCCCGGCATACAAGCTAGAAAGGCTGCAAGAGTCCAGGGATGCTGGGATTGAGGCAGCTACTGGTGGATGGGTTGTGCCCCTTGCCTGAGAGCTGTTTGTTCATCTCTACAGGACCTTTTTTAGTGCTGGCATAGACCACCATGTCACCCAGGAGAAGACCTGTTCTCCCAGGGACAGAAGGATCCCTACTTCTGGCAACAGGATGGCTGGGTCCTGCCTGATGAGGGTCCTGAAGGACGCCAGGGGCCTAGGATTGATTCACCTCTGCCCCAGACAGGGCTGGCTCCAGAGCATGATGAAACAAAAAGCTGTACTAGCCTATGACCTTCAGCAAGTCACTTCCCCTTCAAGGGCTCTAACTTCACACTAAAGTAATCCTAACTTCCCCAGAGTTGGTGCAAGTTCCCCCAGGTCAAAATAGAAAGTCCTTGAGCAATTATCCAACAGACCTTCTTAGGTTAGGTGGTTAGACCCTGGATTACACACACCCACCACCATGCACGATAACTTCCTCTTTTCAGTTACGGAGCAGGCTGGGGGGTGGTAAGCCCAGCCTAGCTTCTCAGCTCCCTTCCCTCACCCAGTGCCCTGCTTGTCACCTTGACTGAGGTCCCTGGATTTAGCCTAGTTCTCATACAAAACCCCACCTCAGCTGTAGTAAAGGCACAGCACTGGTCCCCAGCAAATCTTAAAAAGGTTCCATTATGCCTAATTTACATAGAATAAATCTGAGGCTTGGGGACATGAACTACCCAAGACCACAGAGATAATAGGAATTTCAGTCTTTCTGATTTCAGCCTTCTGGGTTGCTCCAGACCCTTAGATTTGGAAGTCCCAAAAAGGGATTGGGGGTGACTCTTTCCTCAAACTGGGAGGTTTCCCTGTCTATCGAAGCCCTTAAGTGAGGCTGCCTGGAGGTAGGGGAGAGCCTCAGGACCATCAAGAAAAAGGCCCAGCACCTGGAAGATTGCAGAGTGATTTCCCAGGATAAGAAACAGATTCGGTCTTGGGGACTTACCAAGATTAGCTCCAGTGAAATAGCAGCAGGGATTGTGGCCAACCCCAAACTTTTCTCACTAGTTCCAGGGCAGGCTGGAACTAGTGAAAAAAACTAAAACTTCCAACCCCAAACATACAATCTCAGGTGACCAATGGTCCTACACACAGATCCACTCTTGTTCATCCCATCCTGAACTGCCCCACCCCTACCCCCAACGCACACTCCAGCTGCCCAGAAAGCTCCAAAAGAATCTGACTTCCCAGCTCCCTTTGAAATCCTGCGGCCCCTGCTTCTCCCTCAGGCTGGGGTGTGCTGAGCACAGAGAAGCTTCGTGTGTCCCAGTCATCTATAGGCGGCAGCAGAGCCCAGATTCAGAGCTTTCTCCTTAGAGATGAAGAGTTTCACTGTTACCCTAGATCCACCAACAAGCGGCTACTCAGCCTTCCTTCACTGGGTTAGAGACTAAATGGTTTGATCTGGTCCTGGGGACCATCTGAGAGGGAGGAAAGCACAAGAGACCTGGCAAAAACAATACTCAGGGGCAAACGTTCTAGGAAACCCAGCTCGTGGGGGTTGAACCGAGCCTTGAGGGGGTATCAACAAGGATCTCTCCGCCCAAGAGAGTGCTAAGAAGAGCCTGGATTGGAAGGGACGGGAATCCTGGCCATTCAGAAGTGGGGCGTGGCAGACAGGTTCAAGTCGAAAGACCTCGGAAGCCAGAAGTCGCTGAAGCACTTGGGTCACGGCTTGAACAGCCAAACCTTCTTCCCAGGCCGGGAGCCCAGCCTCCTCAATGGCCATTTTCTAAGATGCTCAAGGGCACACTCACAGGCCGGCACCAGCTCCAGGAAAAGTGCCTTCTGCGTGCGGTCCCGCTGCTGTAGCTGCCGCAGAATGTGGCGCTTATAGCCGGGTCTCCAGCCAGTGCCCTGGGCGCGGCACTCGGTAGCAGGCGCTGCAGGGGCGGGGGCGGGGCCTCTCGGGGACTCCAGGACGTCGGGGTCGGGCGGTGGCGGGGAATCCCCGGCCGTACCAAGGGCTTGATAGGGATGGAGGAACTGAGCGCACTCCTCGGGGGAAGCTGCCGCAAGTCTGCGCCGCTGGGGCCCCACCAGAAAATTTTTGCCTCACAGGGTGCTCCTCTTGCTGTCAGGGGTAATAAGTTGGGACCAGAATCGAGGCCCTGGGTCAGCTACCCCTTTGCCTGTTGGCGCGCTCCGGAGGCGGGGCCTCCAAGGCCAAGTCCAGCGTTCTTCCTTGACCCAAACGCGCCGGGACTCAATTCTAAAGTGAAGGATGCTTAGAGAACAAGAGTCTTTTTATTTTCTTCCGTCCGGAGGATGCTTTGGGCTGTAGGGATCCAGGCTGGTGTCACAGATGCCATAACTCATTGCAGGGGCAGACAAGTGTTCCTGGAAGGAACGCCGCCTCGCGACCAAGACTCTCCCTAGCTGGGTTACACCCGGTCTCTTGGGTGTACGCAGACACAGGGCACCCACAGCATGACAGAAGCACAGAGGAGGAAGAGACAGAAGGGAAGAAATCCTTCTTTCCGGAGATGATGACTTTTGAGTTGGCCAGAGGAGAGAAAAAAAGATTCTCGGCCGGGGGCGGGACGCGGGGGGGGGGGGGGCAGTCCTCAGAAGTTTGACGACATAAAAATTCCCATGGGTTGAGGGCTGCTAGGTCAGGAGTCAGAACTGCCTATGGAAGGGAACAAGGTTTAGGGGCCCAGTTGGTCACAGACAGTTTAGGTCCCTAAGATTAAAGGGATGCAAGCTGGGCGCGGTGGCACAAGACTGTAATGCCAGTGATTCTGGAGGCTGAAGCAGGAGGATTCCAAGTTCAAGGCCAGTCTCAGCAATTTAGCAAGACCGTGACTCTCTGGGGCTAGGGCTATATTTCAGTTGGTATAGTGCTTGCCTCACATGCATAAGACCCTGGGTTCAATCCTCTGCACCATAAAAAAAAAAAAAAGATCCTGTCTCAAGAGGAGACCCTGACTCAAAAGGATTGGGGATGTTGCTCAGCACCCTGGGTTCAATCTACAGTACCAAAAACAAAATCAAAATAAATTAGTTAATTAAATTAAAAGGGGATGCAGCTGTTTTAATCTCGGAAACCCCCTTGATCCAAAGAAACAAGAGGTTTGTTTGCCTGAGGTTTTATGGAGTAAATGGCTGAGCTGGCCAGTAGCCCAGTATCCTGAATCAGGGTCCAAGAGTTAACTTGTTTGGGCAGCCTCTGGAGGAGTAGAGACATCTCTTGTGGGTACACTTGACAGTGTATCGTGGATTTCATGGAACGTGATAAAATTGTCTCTGGCCTATCCAGAGCTCTCAGAACACAGGCTTGGGTGAGGAATCAAAAGAGCGCTTCACTGGGCCAGCCTTACCCTGGGAAATACTGGGGAAGGCCCAGAAGGTGGTCCTCTCAGTGAAACAAAAAGAGAAATTAGGCAATGTCAGGTAGCTTTCTGGGCCTTGGAGGTGACAGGTCTGTTGAAATTCTAATGGGGATGGGTCACAGAACTTGGAAAGTAGTAAAGGCTAGTGATAAACCAGCACAGTGCTTTAAAATCACAATAAACTGGGCTCCTTGGGCCCTTGTGGCCTTTGCATATGCTGTGCCTGATCTTTGGAACAACTTCCTGTCAAGCTAGTACATCTCTTCACCTCCCCAGGGAAAACTATGCTGTGGTCTATGGAATTCCTCTTGGGATAAGGCCTGAGTCCCAGGTATCTGCATCCCTCCCACCAACCCAGGCCTGGCCTGAATATTTCACATGACTATTTCTGTTGCAGGTTGGTAGTAACAATCACCAAAAGGCATGCCCAGTCAAAGGACACAGTACCTGTGGAGGCCTAGGTCAGTTAGTGAAAGTGATCAATTTATTTTAGGATTAGCTAACTCTCAGATACTTAGAAAATGCACATTGGAGGGTGTATTAGCCCAGCTATGAGGTGCAACAAGCTGTTTTTATTGTTATTATTATTTTGTACCAGGGATTGAACCCAGTGTACTTAACCACTGAGTCACATCTCCTTTTTAATTTTTTTTTTTTTGAGTCAGGGCCTTGCTGAGTTGCTGAGGCTGGCCTCGAACTTGCAATTCTTCTACCTTGGTCTCCCAAATCACTGGGATTATAGGCAAGAGCCATCACATCTGGCTAGTTGTGTTATATCTGAATATTATATAATAAAGAAGTGATTGGCTTCTACTGAAAATATTTTCCATCTTTAGAATATGACAGAATGTATTATAAAATTCACTTAAAATACAGAGCTGAGGTTGTGGCTCAGTGGTAGAGTGCTTGCCTAGCATGCTCAAAGCCCAGGGTTCAATCCCCACCATTGCAAAAAATAAAATTAAAAAAAAATAGGGGCTGGGATTGTGGCTCAGTGGTAGAGTGCTCATCTAGCACATGCAAGGTGCTGGGTTTGAGCCTCAGCAGCACATAAAAATAAATAAAATAAAGGTATTGTATCCAATTACAACTAAAAAACTTTTTAAAAGATAAAAAAAATAATACTAAATAAAATAGAAAGAAGGAAAGAAAATCTTTCAGAACAGGAGAAAATATTTTCAAATATAATCGGATAAGGGCTATTATCAGGAATACATAAAGAACTCCTAAAAGTCAACACAGCAACACCCAATTAAAAAAAATGAGGAAAAGATATGAATAGATATTTTTCCAAACAGCATAAGCAGATGGCCAGTGAGCACATGTTGACATTACTAGTCATTTGGGAGATGCAAATAAAATACAACAAGATGCCACCTTACACCTACTAGGATGGATACAATAAGGGAAAAAAGTGTTAGCAAGTATGTAGAGAAAAATGGAACTCTCATGCACTGCTGGTAGAAATGTATGGTAATACGTTTCTGTGGAAAACAGTTTGGAAGTTTCTCAGAAGGGTGAACATACAAGAATCATATGATCTAGCAATTCCACTCCTAGGTATATATCCACAAGAATCAAAAGCAAGGATTTGAGCCAAGTATGGAATCCCACGCCTGTAATTCCACGCGATTCAGGAGGCTGAGCCAGGAGGATAACAAGTTTGAGACCAGACTCAACAATTAAGCAAGAGACCCTTTCTCAAATAAAAAGGACTGAGATAAAGAAGAATGAAATTTGCTGGTAAATGGATGGAAATGGAAAACATCATGCTAAATTAAATAGGCCAAACTCAGAAACTCAAAGGTCAAATGTTTTCTCTCATGAAGAAGCTAAAGTAAAATAAAGAAAATGAGGAGGAAAGGATTGGATATCATAAAGATAAAGGGAAGGTCAGCAGTGTATTAGATCAAAAAGCAGAGTGGAGGGATGAGAAAAGGGAGGCAATGCCGAATGAATTTTGTGCACATATAAATATACCACAGGGAACCTCACTTTTATGTAGAAGTAAAAAGAACCAATCAAACATAAATAAATAGATGAGCAAAAGGAAGTTTAGCAGAGTAGAGGAAGGGGAACAGGGAAGGGGAAGGAGGATGGGAGAAAAAAAAGGGGAGAGAAAAGGATGGGATGGTGAACTGAAATTGAATCCCATGCATGAGTTCATTGGGATGAACCCAATTACTATGTATAATTATAAAGTTCTGATTTAAAAATTAAAAAGAAAACTTTAAAACTATTTTAAAAATAAAAAGGGCTGAGCATGTGGCTCTCTGGTAAAGTGCCCCTGGGTTCCCTCCCCAGTAACAACAACAACAAAAAAAAAAAGGTTAATAAACCTTAAATGAAAACAGCATAGTATTGGCACCAAAATAGACTGGTAGACCAATGGTACAGAATAGAGGACACAGAGACAAACCCACATAAATACAGTTATCTCATACTAGACAAAGGTGCCAAAAACATATTAGAGAAAGGATAACCTCTTCAACAAATGGTGCTGGGAAAACTGGAAATCCATAAGCAACAAAATGAAATTAAATCCCTATCTGTCACCATACACAAAACTCAACTCAAAGTGGATCAAGGACCTAGGAGTTAAACCAGAGACCCTACATCTAATAGAGGAAGAAGTAGGCCCTAATCTCTATCATGTGGGATTAGGCCCCAATTTCCTTAATAAGACTCCTATAGTGCAAGAAATAAAATCAAGAGACAATAATTGGGATGGATTCCAACTAAAAAGCTTCTTCTCAGCAAAAGAAACAATCAGTGAGGTGAATAGAGAGCCTACAGAATGGGAACAAATTTTTACCATATGCTCAGTAGATAAAGCACTAATCTCTAGGTAATATAAAGAACTCAAAAACCTTAACACCAATAATAATAATAATAATAATAATAATAATAAT
Source organism: Callospermophilus lateralis (assembly GCF_048772815.1). Taxonomy (NCBI): domain Eukaryota; kingdom Metazoa; phylum Chordata; class Mammalia; order Rodentia; family Sciuridae; genus Callospermophilus; species Callospermophilus lateralis. The sequence goes on from NW_027516477.1 coordinate 6,823,682, forward strand.
AATAATAATAACCCAATCAGTAAATGGGCCAAGGACCTGAACAGACACTTCTCAGAAGATGATATACAATCAATCAACAAATATATGAAAAAATGTTCAACATCTCTAGCAATTAGAGAAATGCAAATCAAAACTACTCTAAGATTTCATCTCACTCCAGTCAAAATGGCAGCTATTAAGAATACAGACAACAGGGCTGGGGTTGTGGCTCAGCAGTAGAGCGCTTGCCTCACATGCGTGAGGCCCTGGGTTCGATCCTCAGCACCACATATAAATAAATAAATAAAAAGAAAGGTATTGTGTCCGACTACAACTAAAAAATAAATATTAAAAAAAAAAAGAATACAGGGCTGGGATTGTGGCTTAGCGGTAGAGTGCTCGTCTAGCACATGCGAGGCCCTGGGTTCCATCCTCAGCACCACATAAAAATAAAATAAAGATGTTGTGTCCACCGAAAACTGAAAAATAAGTATTTAAAAAAAAAAAAGATTTGGGGCTAGGGATGTTGCTCAAGTGGTAGCGCGCCAGGCGTGCGGCCTGGGTTCGATCCTCAGCACCACATACAAACAAAAAGATGTTATATCCGCTGAAAACTAAAAATAAATTTTAAAAAATTTAAAAAAAGGTATATTAAAAAAAAGAAAAAGAATACAGACAACAATAAGTGTTGAAGAGGATGTGGGGGAAAAAGCACACTCATACATTGCTGGTGGGACTGCTAGTTGGTGCAACCATCTGGAAAGCAGTATGGTGATTCCTTGGAAAACTTTGAATGGAACCACCATTTGACCTAGCAGCACAATTCACAATAGCTAAACTATGGAACCAACCTAGATGCCCTTCAGTAGATGAATGGATAAAGAAACTGTGGTATATATACACAATGGAATATTACTCATCATTAAAAGAGAATAAAATCATGGCATTTGCGGTAAATGGATGGAGTTGGAGAATATTACGCTAATTGAGGTTAGCCAATCCCAAAGAACCAAAGGCCAAATGTTTTCTCTGATATGTGGATGCTGATTCATAATGGGGGTGGGGTGGGGGATCAAGGGAGAAATGGAGGAACTTTAGATAGGGCAAACAAGAATTTGGGGAAGGGAGGAGGCATGGGGGTAGGAAAGATGGTGGAATGAGCTGGACATTATTACTCTAAGTACATGTATGAAGACACAAATTGTGTGACTCCTTTGTGAACAACCAGAGACATGAAAAATTGTTCTTTATATGTGTACTATGAATTTAAATGCATTCTGCTGTCATGTATAACAAATTATAATAAATAAATGAATTTAAAATTTTAAAAAAGTTAAAAATGACAATTTTACCACAATTTAAAAATCCTCACTCAGGGCCAGTATGATAACACATACCTATACTTCCAACTACTTGGGAGGCTCAGGCTATAGTATCATTGGAGACCAGCCTGGGCAAGAGAGCAAGAACCCATCTCAAGGAAAAACCAAAACCAAAAACAAAAACAAAACATCTCAGTGAGATAGTGCACATCCATAACCCCAGCAACTGAGGCTGAGGAGGCTAAGGCAGGAGGATCAGAAGTTTGAGGCCAGCCTGGGAAACTTAGCAAGACCCTGTCACAAAATAGAATATGAAAAGGGCTGGGAACTTAGCTCAGTGGGTTCAATCTTGAGTACCACAAAACAACAGCAAAAACAGCTCACTCAAAAACGAAATGCAGGCCAGGCACCATGGTACATGCCCATAACCCTAGAAGCTCAGGAGTCTGAGGCAGGAGGATCACAAGTTCAAAGCCAGCCTCAGCAACAGTGAGACCCTGTCTCTAAATAAAATACAAAATAGGGCTGGGGATGTGGATCAGTGATCAAGTGCCCCTGAGTTCAATCCCCAGTCTCAAAAGAAAAGAAAACAAAGAAATGCACAATCAACTAAGTCAAAAAAGAGGCAATAGGGCTAGGGATGTGGCTCAACCAGTAGTGTGCTCGCCTGGCGCGCGCGGGGCGCTGGGTTCGATCCTCAGCACCACATTAAAAAAAATAAAGGTATTGACAACTACAACTAAAAATAAATAAAATTTTTTTTTAAAAAAAAGGAGGCAATAGGTGGAGAGGACTAGAGTGCAACTCAGTGAATACTTGCAGCATGTGTGAGGCTCTGGGTTGGGTTCTGAGCACTACAAAAAAAGCAAGCAAGGACAAAAAAAAATGGAGAGAAACTACTTGCAGCATACATATAAAAGTAATAAAATCCAGAACATATAAATAACCTTTGTAAATCAACTAAACAGAAACCCACTATAAAAATGAGCAGTGGAGCAGATACAATGGCATTAATCTGTACTCAACTATTTGGAAGCTGAGGAAGGAGGAATGCAAATTCAGGGCCACTTTGGGCAACTCAAAATAAAAGTCAAAAAAGACTAGGATGTAGTTCAGTGAGCCTTGATTTGTTCTCCAGAACTGGTGTGTGTGGGGGTGAGAAACAGTGATTTTTATCAGAAGAAAAACAAGTCATCCACAGAAAATAAAATTGCACATTAACTAGTAAAGTGTAGCTTAAAATTCAAATGAAAGGTTTTGGAAGCCTTGTATCAGCTATGGATATTGGTTGAGCCCTTAAGACAGGGAAGCTGCTTTTCTGGGAACTCCTGGGTGAAATTCCCAGGATGGCGAAAGCCCAGATCATCCTCCAGGTTCAAACAAGGCAGTCAGTTGGGAGATGGGCGGAACCTGACAAGCAACAAAAAAACTGTTTTTCCCCCACATTCTTATCCTGTTTTTCCTGAAGAAGCTCCTTACTATCCCCCTTGGTCTGTACAGCTATAAATAAAGCAAGTGCAAGTTTTTCTCTTTGTTAGGATCAGACCCATCAGGGCTATTCTCCTGTCTAGCCCTTGCTTTTTAATAGATAATTCTTGTCTTTGTCTTTAATTTCTCTTTTTTTGTAATATTTATTTTTTAAGTTGTAGTTGGACACAGTACCTTTATTGCTGAAGATCAAACCCAGGGCCTCAAACATTCTAGGCGAATGCTCTACCAATGAGCCAATATCTAAGCCCCTAATCTCTTAATATTACTTTCATAGCTTTTATTTCCCAGCCAGCCCACACACCCGATAGTTAAGCACTCCATCCTCATGCAGGATGTGGGCAGAAAAGTCATCTTTTATTCTTCAGATTGGCAAATGAATAATTTTCTTTCTTTTTCTTTTCAATTTTTTTTTAGTTGCAGATGAACACAATACCTTATATTTTATTTTATTTTATTTTATTTATTTATTTTTGTGGCACTGGGGATTGAATCCAGGGCCTTGTGCATGCAAGGCACTCTACCAACGAAGCTATCTCCTCAGCCACTATTTTATTTATTTTTGTGTGGTGCTGAGGAAGCACTCTACCAATGAGCTACAACCTGTTTTTCTTAAAATTAGTTGATGCAGGTATGGGAAATGGAGTCCACCATTTGTAGCTGGTGGAGTATAACCTGGTTTATTTGCTCTCTTGGGAGGGCAATTTGGCCACATCTGATAAATACACACACCCTTGGATCCAGAAGTTGCAGTCTAGTGCTGGACAGGATGAATAGTTACTTTATCACAATACATCCATAAAAAGGAATCCAGGAGCTTGGGTTGTGGCTCAGCGGTAGAGCGCTTGACTACCATTGTGTGAGGCCCTGGTTCCTCAGCACCACATTAAAAAATAAATAAATAAATAAAACAAAAGAATTGTGCCCAATTATAACTAAAAAATAAATATTAAAAAAAATAAGGAAACCAGTACAATCCAAAGGAGCTAGATCTGGATGTCCCGACACTGGAAATATATGTCTGAGATACTTCATAATACTGCTTAAAACCCAGCAAGTTTATTTTTTGCTTGATATTTATGTTATGTTTCTAAATGATAACATCAAAGGTTTAGACTGCTGTTTGCAAGTAGTTTTCACAAATAATACCTTTGGGATTGGGTTGGCTTTATTCTCAGTACATGAGAACACAAATAGCATTGTAGCTGCTTTTTTATTTTCCTAGCTTTGGCTTCTCAGTCTTAGTGCCATCTGAATGTGTTCTATATGAAGTTTTATCAGACAAATTTAAATTTCTGTAAAAAAAATTGGTAACAATCTTGGGCAGGGGCTGTGACTCAGTGGTAGTACACTTGCCTGGCATGTATGAGGCACTGGGTTTGATTCTCAGCACTGCGTATGAATAAATAAGGGTCTATCAACAACTAAAATAACACTAAAAAAAATTTTGGTAACAATCTTAAGGCAAATGAACAGTTTTTATGTTGTTAACTAATTGCCCACCAAATATTATAACTAATTAATGTAGAATTAAAAATGAAATAGTTTAAAGGTGTGAAATGGTTAAAAACATCTAGGGTTAAAACATCTAGGGGTTGGGAAAAGTGAGTTCATCTCACAACACACCAAAGGACCCATGTGAGTGTTCCATGAAAGATAAAAGGAAAAGTTACTTTCCTTATTATTATTGTAGGTTTGAGAGAGGGGCATAAATTAGGTAAAGTTTTTTGTTTTTTTACAGTTTTATTTTCATTTCACCCAAAATAGGCACTCATATAAATTTACTTAGTAAAAATTTTCATACATGGGAGTCCAATAACTTGACCAAGTTTGAACTTGTGATATAAAATTCACTACCTAGTTCTTTTTTTTTTTTGTGGTGCTGGTGATTAAACCCAGGGCCTTGCCTTTGCAAGGCAAGCACTCTACCAACTGAGCTCTATCCCCAGCCCACTACCTAGTTTTTAAAGAGAGAATGTTATAGAGAATGAATCCCATTTCTCCAGTTTCTTCCTCAAGGGTAGTTTCTATAAATGAAAAAGAACAGTTTGACATGATTTTCTGATGATAATTCTACCTAAGAACTTATGAGAATATTATTTCCCTAGATTAATACAGCAGCTTCTCTTTTTTTCTTTTAATATGCACTGCTTCATATGTCATCCTTGTGCAGGGGCCATTGTCATTCTTGTGCAGGGGCCATGCTATCCTCTCTGTATCATTCCAATTTTTAATATATTTGCTGCTGAAGCAATCACAATATGGCAGTTTCTTGATTGAAGAATTGTACTTGTTATTTTCCTGGTTGCCTTCTTAGAAACAAGTATACATTTTTAGTACAGCCAACTTTTATTTTTCCATTGCCCCTAAGTTTAAAAATATTCACATTATAATAGTTCACATAGTTCTACAGTTAAATAGTTTTAGTCATTTTCTATCATAACCAAGGCAGACTCTTTTTTAAAAAGTCTTTCAGAATCCATTTAAACTGTCAGCATCATATACACAGTAAGAACAGCTGCATAGAACCATAAATCTATTTGTCAACCCTTGGAGCTTACTAATACATACATATAGCTAGATATGTGGAAACTCCAGGGAAGTGCTCCAAAGAGGCAGCCCTCCTCCCAATTTTGAGGTGGAGCTGTCGTTCATGATGAAAATCAATCATTCCCTGTCCCTTGTTTATTGTGAGTTTGTGACTTATTCTGGAAGAGGCCACAACCTATGTCACAGCCCACATTGAGAGCAGGCTGTGTCCTGTCCTACCCATTACCACTTTTGACATCATTCTGCCAAAGAACATACCCCTGGGGGTGATTTTTGTGAAAAGTATAGCAGAAGTTTCTGTTCAAGGAGCATAGGCAATGGGATTGACAACTGAATTGGCTATAACAGGAGAATGGCCATGTTCATTACCCACTTGGGTTTATCCTTAGCCCAAAATGGCTGAAGAAGAGTGACACAGCTGATGGCACAGTCAGCACAGAGCAAAACTCCCACAGTCAAGGTCTGTGACTTGGTAGTGTTATCTCCGGATAGACAGTGGTCCTCTAGTGGCCCATCAGCTTGGTGTGCTGGCTGAAGCTGCATGCAGGCCACCATAAAGACCTTGATTTTGATCAGCAACATTATGAGCACTGGGGGCAGGACACAGCCAAAGAAATTAAAATATTGGGACTGGGGTTGTGGCGCAGCGGTAGAGTGCTTACCTCGCACATGTGAGACCCTGGGTTCGATCCTCAGCACCACATAAGAATAAATAAGTAAAATAAAGGTTAAAAAAAGAAATTGAAATATATTATATAATTAATGAGGACCACATTCTTAAATAGCAGCAACTTTCATCTATGGTTTCATCTTGGGACTTTCTTTACTGTGGTACTGTCTTTACTGTTCCACTCTAGGAATGAAGTCAATCCAAAGCTAAAGGCAAAGACCCAGAGGACAGCAATAACCATCTTCCCCCTGCTCAGGACCTAGTGACTAAAATTATACACCCAAGTGGGACACAGATAGGTGCCTGTCAACAGCCACAGCCAGGAGACTGAAGGGGAAGCTCTGAGCATGAGCAACAAGCAGGTGAGGAAGACAGCTGCCAAAGTCAGTAAAGCTCAGGTTGATGGTGATAGCAAAGAGAATAACCTTGGCTAGAGAGGGACCAGGAAGTAGTTGGCAGGCACCTGCAGCCACTCAACATGCCCACTACTGTGCCCTTCAGCACAATGCCCACTATATACAGCCTGTCTACACTTCCAGCAGCATGACCCAGCACCTCCACCTGCCTTAGTCAACCACATCTGGACAGTAGGTGATAGACTCAAGCAAATCAGAGCCATGTATAAAGGGGTCAACATCAGGTCTGCTCTGCTAAGTGGATGCAAGGTACTGTTTCCTTGGAAACAATGAAGTTAATATGGGTAGATTTCTTTAGAATTTTATTTATTTATTTTGGCACCCCTGGGGATAGAATCCCAGGGTACTCTAACCACTGAACTATAACCCCAGCCCTTTTTATTTTTTATTTTGAGACCAGTCTCACCAAATTGCCCAGGTTGGCCTTGAACTTTGATCCTCCTGCTTCAGCCTCCCAAGTGTGTGGGATTACAGTTGTGGGCCACCCAGACTCGTTAGAGTAGAACACATGTTCAGAAACCCCTTATCTCAATCTCTGCCCCGGGTGTAAATTCTGTCCATTTAGTGAGTTAGATCCCCCAGGCAAGAGTTTCATTCTTGTTTAAACAATTCAAACAGCTGTTTCCAATAGCCTATAATTTTAGAAAACAAGGCTGCTCAGTTAAGTAAGGAAGAAGTAGTCACTTAAAGCAAAGGGTTGTTAGGACATTTTTATGGTTGTGGTATGTATTTAGGAAAAATATTTCTTGTTAATTTTACCACCTTCAGGCAGGTGGCGCACGCCTGTAATCCCAGGAGATCGGGAAGTTGAGACAGGAGGAGTTCAATCCCTGGAATAAAAATAATAATAATAATAATAAAATACCACCTTCTATGTGTCTGTTATTTCAGCCTGATGAATAGCAGGGCAGATTTTTACAGTCCAAACTAATTTTGAGGTTTCCAGGGACAAAAACTGAGGAGGGAGCTGCAAACTGATAAAAGTTAATTAAGAGGGCTGGGATTGTTTTTTGTTTGTTTGTTTGTTTGTTTTTTTAAAGAGAGAGGAGAGAGAGGGAGAGAGAATTTTAATATTTATTTTTTAGTATTTGGCGGACACAACATCTTTGTCTGTATGTGGTGCTGAGGATCGAACCCAGGCCTCACGCATGCCAGGCGAGCGCGCTAGTGCTTGCCTAAGTGGTAGAGTGCTTACCTAAAACGTGTGAGGCACTGGGTTCCATCCTCAGCACCACATTTATTTATTTTTATTTTTTATTTTTGTTTTTTGTGGTGCTAGAGATTGAACCCAGGACTTTATGTGTGCAAGGCAAGCACTCTATCAACTGAGCAATATCCCCAGCCCCTCAGCACCATATTTAAAAAAAAAATACAATAAAGGTATTGTGTCCATCTACAACTAAAAAAAAAAATACATTAATTTCAAAATGAATTCGATTAAGTACAAATTTGAATTCATGCATGGCATTTATCCACATGTCAAGTGTTCAGTAATCACAGATTAATGGCTATAGTATTGAATAATACAGATAAAGAACATTTCCATTATTGCAGTAAGATGATAATTGAGAGTGCAGTCTCCGAGGAGTGATGGGGAGGGGGCCCTGTGGGAGTTGCAAACTAATGGGTTGTATTCTAAGACACATCCTTTCCAATGCTTGTGCACTCCTACGCTAGCTACGCGATTCCGCCACTCCAGGTTCAGAGCCTGAGTTTCGCTTGCAGAACCCCAGTAAGGTCCCCAAACTCTAAACTCCCAACAGGCGGCGGGTCCTTCTGCGACTCTGACTCTTGGACTTCTGGGAAACGTAGTCTTTACAGCGTTCCAGCCCCAGGAAGGTCTTAACCGCGAACTACAGCTCCATGCGGGGGTGCTTTGAGGTTCCGGTGGGATTGACTACGGTCTCGTGTCTGCGGCGGTGGATGCTAGGATCGACGCCTGAGGTTCAGTGGAACGACGACTGAGATGCTGAAAATAGGGTGAGGAGGAGATAGTGATCACTCTGTGCCTCCCGTCGCTCCTAACATCTCCGCAGCTCTGGGGCTGTGGAGACGCCCCAACCTACGCGGAGCCGACTGAGTCCCCAGGGAGTCGTGGTGACAGAACGGCCACAACCGCTAGGGGGACTGGAGCGCGCAGGCTCTAATCTGAGGAGGAAGAGCCGCCAGAGGGTTCTGGCTTGGCCGGAGGCGGGAGGCTGGAAGCGCACGCGCAAATGCAGGGCCTCAGGCGTCTGTAAACACTGAAGGGCGCCTGCGTAGTCTGAGCGTCTAGGGATCGACGCGCGGGGGCGCTTCAGCCAAGAGAAGAGCAATTAAGTAGTAATGTAGCGGTCCAGTCATCTTTCTGCAGCCTTTTATGGTTTCCCAAACACAGTCCCCCTCATTGCCTCTCCTAATTAGATCCTCACACTGTCCTTTTACAAATGGAACAAATCAAAGAAAGCCACACAGCAAGAGTCCCAGCATCACAGAAAGTTAAGGACCAGGGAAGGACCAAGATTTCAGGGCTCTAATCCAGGATTTGCCTTTGATTTGCTGTGTGACTTGGGTATTTTTGTTCCCTTGGGAACCTAAGCTTTCTCATTTATAAGTGGATTAGCTTGTTGGGAGAATCAAACGAGATCCAGGGATGAAAATGAAATTCCCAAGCAGTCTATAAAGGCAAAAGATTATTATAGTTGGGTGATTGCAGACTGAGGGACCCATTTCCTCTTTCTACAATTTGCAAAACTGAGAGTGCCAAAAGGGGTAGGGGCTTGCCTCAGGTCTCAGCAGCCTGTGAGCAAGAGTGAAACCCAACCCTCCTACTTTTGGGCCTGGAGTCCTTCCTTGAATCCAAAGGAGCAGTGTGTCTTTGTTGGATATAGGTGTAGAGAAATAAACTGTTTCCCTGAGGGCCTGGGCTTCTGCACATTGGCCTGTTGGAGGAGTGTCCTGCTCTGTTGAGGTGACCACCAGAAGCAGGAAACTGAGGAGTATCAGGAGAATCCTGGGGGAAAAGAACAGTGTTGCTGGAGATGCTTCTTGGGACTTGACAAAGGTGAGTGCAGGAGCCCAGTTGTGACAGATGATGTGTCACTATTAAGGGGACAGATTAAATAGAAAGGAATGATAGGACTTGGACTCTGTTTTTGAGCTTGAGAGGCACAGATGACTCCAGTTGGGCCAGTGGCAGCTGGAGGTGATACACCAGCTGGTCTGGGTGGTGAGGAGAGGAAGTGATGCACATTGAGGTGAGGCTGTGGGAGCCACTAGAACAGATGGAAGAGAGGTGGTAACTTGCCACCTGCAGGATCATGCAGCTGCTCAACAGGGAAGTGAACTTTTCTCTGTATCTTGTAACAGAGCTGGGCTATACACAGCTGTTTCCCTCTGGAGAGCTCTTAGAGGTTCTAGGGGTAGGTTGTGGTAAGAACTGGGAGATCCTGAGGTTTGATTGCTGTTTGGACCTCCTCAGGCAAGTAAGGCAATTTGGCTATTTATAGAAATAGGAAATCCAAGATCCTCCCCTCTTTCAAGTATCTAATTCTCTGGGCCTTCACTTGCTTCTGTTTTTCAGCCAGGGAAACTGAGACTAAAGAAGAAAAAGGACTCTCTTAAGGACGCATAGGAGTTGGGGGACAAGTAGACTAGAATAGGGATTTTTTTATCACATAGCAGTAATAATGACATCAAACATTTATTAGGTATCTAATGTGTACTCTGAGAAGAGCTTCCTTGGGGTAGCAAATGGAAACCAGGATTGCAGTCAGACCTGCCTGGTTTTTCACCAGCCCTCCCAGTGATTCTGGGTGAGTCACTGCCCCTCTCTGAGCCTCCAGTTGTTCTGTAAAGTGGAGGTGGTAAGCCTTATCCAGGGCTGTCTTGAGGTTTAACTATAAATTAAGTTAAAACCTGTTTAGTGCACAGAACAGCACCAGGCACATAATAAGCACTTAATAAACACTGGCCACTGTTGTTCCTCGGGAAGACAGGTTGAGACAGTCAGGTTGCAAATGGGTTCTCTTCCAGCAGACATGCAGCATCCCCTGGTCTGCCCATGTCCCTGATTCCTCCATACCATGCCCCTCATACTTCTGGAAGCCAAGGGAAGACCCAGGTCCCCATATTCTCCTCTGGCCTCAGAGCCTGGCAAAGAAAGAGATGTCTCCAGTGTTAACACCTCCACATGCATTCCCCACACCTGAGGCCCAGAGTTGAGACAATTCTTTCCTGAAGTTGTATGTTACATGCCTGGACAGACCAGAACTGACCCTGGGATCTCTCCAGCCCCTTCAGGGTAGGGGGTTGTACCTGACTTCTCTTCCCTGTAGGGCAGAATTCCAAGAAGACTGACAGCAGGTTCTTAGCCTGTGTTTCCCCTGAGTGGAGCAGGGATTGGGGGCAAGGAGGAATTTGGGTGGAAAACAGGCCTGCCAGACACCCCACCCCCAGACCGCCCTGCTTGATGATGGAAGCCTGACACAGTGGTCATTTCAACTTTGATCCATGATTGACTAATAAAATTCTGGTTGAACCCCTTATTTATAGAGGAGGAAACAAAAATCTAGCACTGCCAAGAACTCACTGAGAGCCTCAGAGAGGAGGGAGGATTCTGGTTCAGTATATAGCTTTCTGACTTCAGGTGAGGGCTCTGCCCAGCAGATGAATTGGAGTGGGCAGGGCTTTACTTCACCTCTCCTTCCCCTAGTTCTGCTTTGAGCCAGACCTCAATGTGGCCACCCCACCCAGGCACATGAGCTCTAGTTGGGGTTGAGGGAGTTGGGAATGTGGAAACATCAGGGAAGGCGGGGTATAGACAAAAAGAAGTCCAGAGCTGACCTGGGGCAAGTGGGAGCAGGGAGCTCTTGGTGTGTGGCTCTTGTGGGATGCTGGGGCCTTATTAATCAGTCTGAGGTAGCAGAAGATAAAAATACTGTGGGAGCACACTCCTGGAGGAGGCTAGCAAAGCAGATTCAGGAATGAGTCATAGATCCCTGGCCCTAAATTTAGAAGGTGCTGAAGGAGGCAGCCTTCCCCTGGGGAAGACTTGGAGATGCCTGCTGACCCAGGGCACCAGGGATTCAGGGCAGGAAGGAGTGGTTGGCAGGAGTTCCCTGAACTGTAGCACTCCATCCTATAGCTGAGCCTGCTAGAGGCCTGTTCCAGGGGTAGATCAAACCCAGAATGAACCTTAATACAGGACAGAGCCTTCAGTCCCATTCTTAGAGTCCCTGGGAACCCACCCACTCAATCCCTTCACACAGTCCTGAGAACCAGCCTCTGCAGTGAGGACATTTCAGAACCGTGCTGCCCACTGGGTGGGCATGGCCAGGCTTCCTGTGCCACTCGCGCTGCCATTCTGATATCTATTTATCAGACACCAAGGAGAGGAGTATGGATGTAAGAAGCTAATGCCATTGAGTGAAGGTCTCTCAAAGGGGACCCAGCCAGACCTTTTGCAAGCTCCTCTGAGAAATGAGGATGAGGGAGAGGGACAACATGTCATCGTATCCACTTTTGCCTTATTCTCAACCCTCCAGGCTCCAGATTAACACAGGTCAGGAGAAGGGAGAGGAATCAAGGAGGACATGCTTTGGGGTCAGATGCCAGACCTGGGGGTAAGGAAGCTCAGGAGATAAGATAGACAGTTGCTGTGGCATTCATTGAGCACTCAAAGAGCCTCCTCTTCCATGCTCCCTTGCCCATCCTCCAGAACCTAAAACCGGACCCCTGCACTGAGAAAAGTGCTCTGTCCTCATTCTGATGATGGAAATCCTCGTAGTCCACCCATCTTAGAAGTCAGAGAGCTGGCCGGGCACATTGGCACCTTATAATCCTAGTGACTCAAGAGGCTGAGGCAGGAGGATTCCCAAGTTTGAGGCCAGGCTTAGCAACTTAGTGAGACACTGTCTCAAAATAAAAAAAGATTGGAGGCAGGTCATGGTGGTGCACACCTGTAATCCCAGCGGCTAGGGAGGCTGATACAGGAGGATTACAAGTTCAAAGCCAGCCTCAGCAATGGCGAGGCACTAAGCAACTCAGTGAGACCCTGTCTCTAAATAAAATACAAAATTGGACTGGGGATGTGGCTCAGTGGTCGAGTGCCCCTGAGTTATATCCCTGGTACCCCTGCCAAAAAAAAAAAAAAAAAGATTGGGGATGTAGCTCACTGGTGAAGTGCCCCTGGGTTTAAAAAAAAAAGTGGGACAGCTGAGACACAGAGAGGTTGAGTAATGTTCTAGATCACACACTGAGTAAGGTGTTTTAACCAGACAGTCTGGCTCCCTGGCCCAAGTCATTTTCCTAGACTGCTGAGCTAGGTACTTTACCCCATCTGTCAGGCCTCTTCTTCCATCCTTCCAGGCCCATCCTCCAGTCCCTGCACCCAGAACCTTGGAAGCAGATCTTTGGGGCTATGCAGGATCCTGCTGCCCAGGTTACCCATAGGCTTCAGGAAAGGACAAGTTTAACTGGCCCCCAACACTGCCATGCAAGACTTCACAATTGATGGCATCCTCCTTAACTCTGTGGGGGAGGCCTCTTGAGCCCCACCATTCTGACAGGAGTACATCCTAAAGAGGTGCAGTAGGAAGGACTGCAGCAGAACCACAGGGGCTCCCCACCAGGGAAGGCCCCAGGCTTGTGCTAAGGACTCCTTCTAACAATATCTGTTGGGACCTGCTGTCTGCAAGAACCGAGTTGGATCTCTGCCTTCTAGAAGCCCTAGAATTTCCTTTCAGAGGTGCCTGATCCATCTGCTGACCTTGAGCCTTCCCCTGGATTTGTGCTCAGGCTAAGAGGGTGGAGGTATCTTGAGTATTTTCAGGAAGGACAGGTTGTTCAGTCCTTCTTCAGGGTGGATAGAAACTCTAGTCCTGAGACTACAGCCCCTTTCTGACAGCCCACATGACTTCCTTCTTTTGGTTCCTTTTTAATCTAAAACCTGGGCCCCCAGTGCTCTGACTAAGTACAGTTTCACCTCTTGGAACTAGAGGGGCTTCCAGGAAGAAGTCAGAATCACATTTTGGGTAATAAAGAGAGATCAGGAGTCCACACCTAAGACCCCCCAGGCTATTATCTTTTCAGAAAAAAGAGGCTCCTCTGGGACACATTGCTGGCCTGAGTGCTGCTGGTGAGTCTGGGAAACTCAGATACACCAGGGGACATAGCCTGGCCCAGGTATAGTTTGATTTCCCATAGCTAGGGGAAAACACACTGGAGCACCTAGGATAGCTTCTGTTTCTTGCTGGGCCTTTTTTTCCCCCTCAGCTGTCAAATGGAGCTAATGGTCCCTGCCTGACATTTCACTTAAGGTGTGAAGGTGAGACAAAATGAGCATGAAAGACATCCCCTGGTCTAGTGGCATGTCACAGAAAGAAGGTGCAGAGGTTTTTTTTTTTTTTTTTTTTGTGTGTGTGTACATGACAACTTATACACCACTATGACTTGGGTGCAATGTGCATATTCCCCTGACACAGCAGGCATCTGAGGTCTGTTTGGGAACTGACATGTGACTGCATAATGCTTCAAGGTTTTGTGACGTGGGTGTGGCAGTGCCTCAAATGTAAGGTTGCCAGATTTAGCAAATTTTGGAGATTTAGTAAAGTTAATCATTGCTTCTCTGAAATTTAAAATTTTAAATTTCACTAGGTGTCCCATACTGTGTGTGTGTGTGCCTGGCACATGCTAGGCAAACACTCTACCACTGAGCTACCTTCCCAGCACATTGTTGTTGTTGTTTTTTTTTTTAAACTGGCAACTTCACTCTGATATTGTGTGTGACCATGTATGTGTATGTACCTGTGCTGCACTGGCCATGTTTGAGAATGAGATGGTGTATATTTGTGTATGATTCTGATAAGACATTGAGATGATGTATGTGACTGTGACAGTGTCACCAGGAGGAGTAAGGATATGGGTAACTCTGGGTGATGAATGCAGTGGCTGTAGCTCCCAGAGGTTGTAACAGCGCCCTCAGGGAAGTGTGGGCTATTTGCTCAGTGAGGCCCATCAGGGCCAGGAGACCGCCTTGGGTAAACATTTAGATCCGGGTTTGTATGGGACTGAGATGTAGCTCCTATTGCCACTGTAAAGAACACGTCCCTCTCCAGGCTAAGCCAGCCTTGGTGGCCTCAAAGTGCTTTGTCCTGGACCTTTCTTGAGGGCCTATGGAACTGAGGCTCTGCTGCTTCCTAGTGACATCACACAAGTCACTGTCTAATCTTCTAGAATAGTGCCCCTAGGATATTGCTTTTTTGCCCTAGAAAACTTGGGAATTTTCTCCACCCGAACTAACAGGTAGCATACCCCTGAGGAGGAGGTGGGGGCAGAAGGCACCAGTGGTGGGCCTTCTTACCTCCCAGAGGGGAAATTGAAGTAGTCATCTGTCTGTCTGGCTAAATGGTGAGTAGAAATGTGTACCTAGGAGCAAGTCAAGTCTTGCAGGACCCCTATTGTACAGGACATGGTCAGGGTGGGAGGCACTGGTGGTGAGGATGGAAACTAAATCTTGAGGATTAGAGAAGGTGGTGACAATGCCAAGGACCCCACAGGCAAATGGAAAGAGTAGTATGTAATGGGGGTTAGGAGTCAGGAGTCCTGGGATTTTTATTTCTGCTTGACTCTGCTAGCTGGGCCTTCTGTTTCTTTTTTTGGGAGGCTGAAGCCAGTTGACATTAGTCTGAGGGGTTTAGATGTAGTGTGGGGAGTTGGCCAAGGGGTGACTCTAGGCAGATGCCCTCACCGCTACTCCAATAGTTGTCAGGGCCTATGAGCAAAGTCTAGTGTAAATGTCTAAACAACTCACTGACTCCCCCAGTCCTGGGGTCACAGTCTAGGGGCTGGACCCAGAGGGATTCTGCTTTGTGTATGATTTGGGCCCTCCTGGAGCCTCAGCTGCTCTCTCTAGGAGGGGCATAATAAGACTCAGTCTTGCTCAGAGCCCAGGGTAATAAGTCCTCTCACTCCCATGAGGAGGCTTCTCAGTTTGCTAAGCACCTTCTTGTACACACTTTCACCTTCTACACCTACCCGGCTCCGCTTAGTGCTGTTCTTTCTGGGGCCCAGAACAGTCAGACATGGGCTCTGCCCTGGGCTCACAGAGGCACCTCCATCCACCTCCTGTGGGACTTGGGTCTGGGGCAGGGGGCTGAATGGGCAGAGAGCAGGGGTCATACTTTGCCAGCCCTTTTCACTGCTTAATCTTTCATGAGAATCATACCTAACATGTCAAGGTGTTACTTTAATGCTTTTTGTTGGAGCCATACATTTTTGGACCAGTGCATTCCTCCATGCCCTACCCTGTCCCCGAGTTATATTTTTGAGTGACACTGGCATATGTACAGCTCTTCATTTCAGTAATTCTCAGAAGGTATTATTATTCCAGATGAGGAAATAGGCTTGGAGAGAATGTGTCACCTGCTTCTGGTTACACAGCTAGAAAAGGTTTTGAATCTAGGTCTACTGACAGACTGTGGGAAGCAGGGATGGCCTAGGCCTGGGACTCCTGTCCAGATTCTGTCCCCAGGCTCCTTCCCATTCCTTACTCTTCCACTTTTGAATATCAGGCCCTTAGCTATGCTGCTCAGTGGTGTTGTGAGACTTGGTATGTTCTGTCATGTTCAAGGAGATGTAAAGAGCCTTAGAATCAAGGACACTCCTTTGCAAGGGCAAATTAATGAGTAGAATGGAGTGATGCCCTTCTGCCTACCTGCTGGCCAGCCAATCTCATCTGAAATCAAGACCCATTGATGAGCCCAGGGCATAGCCACCTGAGCCCAAGAGTGCCAGATCACCCACCTTTACTGACCTAAGACCCAAAAGACCCAAAAGATTTATTCTTGTCTTAATCTGTGTTTAGATGTGAGGGATGTTTTGGTTCTTGCCATCTTGCCATCTGTATCTTCCTGGGTTTCTGTCTCCTCCTCAGATTGGCAGCCTTCTGGGGTAGGGAGTTCCTTCTGTCAGTTTGCCCTCACTGCCTCCTCCTGCTGTCACTCCAATCTTATCTTACTGTCTGTTGAGATGTGCTGGGTGGGGGGATGCTAAAAATACAGAAGCCACCAGACCAGTGCTGCCATCTCTTCCTCATGGCTGATCCCACAGGTTATAGTCCAATTCCACAAACCGGACTTGGGTCTGCTGGGGTCCCCTGTGGCTCTCCTACCAGCCTGGAAGCAAAAGTGTCTTCCTCAAGGCCTGGGGAAGACAGTAACGTGGCTAGAATTGGGCCAAGGGCAGGGGAGGTAGATTAGAAGTCAGAACCTGGTTCCTCCCCAGCTGAGAGCTAGCCGCCCTAACACCTAATCATTCCAGACTTTTTCTTTTTTCTTTCTTTCTTTATTTTTTTTGTAGTTGTGGATAGACAACGTGCCTTTATTTTAGTTGTTTATTTTTATGCGGTGCTAAGGATTGAAACTAGTGCCTCACAAGAGCTCTGCCATTGAGCTAAAGCCCCAGCCCCAAACTCTTTCTTTTTTTCCAGTACTGGGGTTTGAACCCATGGGATCCATACCACTGAGCTGTATCCCCAGCCCTTTTATTTTTTATTTTGAGGGAGGGTCTCACTAAGTTTCTGAGTCTTGCCTTGAACTTTTGATCCTCCTGCCTTGGCCTCTACTCAGGGGGCCTCTCAGGGGGTTGAAGCAGGAGGATTGAAAGTTCAGGGCCAGTCTCAACAATTTAGCAAGACCCTGTCTCAAAAATAAAAAGGAGTGGGCTGGGGATATTGCTCAGTTGGAAGAGTGCTTGCCTTGCATGCACAAGCCCCTGGGTTCAATTCCCAGCACACACACACACACACACACAAATAAATAAATAAAATAAAAAGGAGTGACTCCTGGGTTCAATCCCCAGTTGGGGGGGGGGGGAGAGGAGTGTGAATCTGGAGGTTGGAGGTGATTAATAGAGATCTAGAATCATCACATGGGCCTCATAAGGACCTGCAGCTCATTGTACAGGCTTCAATTTGCTGAATGTCTTGCTGTTGTCTTGCTGTCATGGCTCCCGGTTCACCCCCACTCATTTTTAAAATTGGGCCTGATTTACAAACATCTCAGAGCCTTGAGCACTTCAGGAAGAGACACCTCTATTTGTGAAGACACCATGCTGACTCCTTATATTTACTCTTAGTGCCTGTTAGCAAAGCTGTTCTATCCCAGGGCTCTGGATGGTGAAGCCAGGATATGCCTTCTGATTCCCTCCTTGTATAGGAGGAACCAAGGTCCAGAGATAAGCAAGTAGAGCAAGGAGCCCTGGGTAGGAAGAGGCTGAGTGGGCTTGTGTCAGATAGCTATAGACTCACTTTGATACTGGGCCAGTGGTAAGCATTTGTTGGACCTTGTTAGGTGCCCATCCAAAGGAGCTCAGCAGAGGCCCTTCCTGCTCCTGTTTAGTCCAGGGCCAGTCATGGGACAGGTTGCCACACTCATCCTGACCTGACCTCAGAGAAGTTGATCTGTTAGCCTTAGTTCACACAGAGTAGCTGCATACAGAGATGCCCTCTTCTCCCTTTGACCTGGAGCATGTGGAGAAATACATTCCTGTTGCCAGGGTCCTGCATACAGGACCCAGGGAGCAAGGGGGCAGCCTCCAGGCTGGAAGGGGTGACTGGAATGCTGGTGGACATATCTCCCCAGAGGCCATGAAGCTCTGATCAGTTAAGCCTGGGAAGGGACCAGGAAAACCTCAGAGGTCTGGGGCCTGATGCTATTTATTGAGAATCTAGTCTAATACAAGGGAGATGTGTGCTGAGAAATGGTGACTTTGGACAACAGCCTGAGGAAGGGGCTGGAGGAGTCCTGGTAAAAGTCCCAGGTGAGAGTGAGACTAGAGAGGAGAGTTTGCCCAAGTCTGCCTAGCCTGTGAACCTTGAGCCAAGTGAGAGCAACTTCCGGCTGGGTTGGCACACTCCAAAGGGAATTGGGTTGGGTGTGTATAGGCTTGGTGTGACTCTTGGTTGTTGGGGTTGCAAGTTTTGGGAATCCCTGAGTTGCTGTGAGGCTGTCATCCCTGCGAGTTAATCTCTTGATTATCGTTTGTGTGTGTGCCCATCTTTGGATCTCGGGTGTTCTGGTGACAGAGTGCCTGTGTGTAAATAGGTTGTTGCAGAGGTGTGTACCTGTGAGGGTGGGAGGGGGACAGCAAGAGGGGATTCATAATTAACTTCCAGAATCCCTCTCTTAACACCTCGCCTTCCTTCCTCTGAGCGTCCACTCTATCTTGGCCACTCCTCACCCAGCCCCCAAGCCCTGCCTGAGGACTGCACCCCCGCCCCCGCGCGCAACGGGTCCTCTCCCGGGGCGTGTAAGGGCGGGCACTAGGACCCTGCGGGGCGGGGCGGGGCTCGGAGCTCCTTCTGCTTTACCTCCGCAGCCTGGAAAATACCGAGCGAGGCAAGCCGAGCCCGGGAGCCCTCAGCCTAGCCCGGAGGGAGGAGCGCGGGAGGGGGCGCGCAGGGCGGGGGTGCGGGGCGGGGCCGGGCGTGGGACCCACTGCTCTTCCCCCCAGGGCCCCCGCGCGGCCCCTGGTCGCCCGGGCAGTGGCGGCAGCGGAGGCACTCGCACCCCGGCCCCGGCGGGCCCCGGCGGAGCAGCGGACACAGGTGAGTGGCCCTGCCGGCCGGCGCCCCACCCCGCCCCCGAGCTCACCTGCGCGCATCCCGCGCCCGCGCCGCTGCCGAGTTAGTTGAGGCCGTCCGGTCACCACTGCGGCGGGGGCCCCCCGCCAGACCGTCCGTCACCTCGGATCCCCCTGTCCCGACAGGCTTCCGCGGGTCACCCGCACCCCATACGCAGCCCCCGCGCCGGACCGGGAGAGGTCTGGGGTCGCTCATGGCGGGTAGCCCCCATGACTGTCCTGTGCCCGTCCGCCCTGCCCCAGGGGCCAGCGCCTGTCTAATCACAGCAGTTCAGGACCCCAGCAGCTCCACCCGCGCCCCCAGCACTCTGACTCCGGTCCCCAAACCGGTCTTGCAGGTCCCAGGAAGGTGGCGTCAGCATCTGCAACCGCGTCGACAACGTTGTCAGAGCCTCCGCGAAGGATCCAGGAGAACCGGACTAGGACCAAGGTGCTGGGCCTCCCCTCTTTCCCAATGGAGAAGTCAGCGGCCTCAACAGAGCCTCAAGGACCACGGCCAGTCCTGGGCCGTGAAAGTGTCCAGGTTCCGGACGACCAGGACTTCCGCAGCTTCCGGTCAGAGTGTGAGGCTGAGGTGGGCTGGAATCTGACTTACAGCAAGGCTGGCGTGTCTGTGTGGGTGCAAGCTATGGAGATGGATCGGACTCTACACAAGATCAAGGTAGGGGTGCACTACTGCACCTGCAGCCTCCACCACACTTTACTGCCTCATCCCAGGGTCTCCTGTTCTTGCTGCAGGGCCACAGACCCCTGGGGGTGCATCTTGGCCCAGAAGGAGTTTCCTGCCAGGAACTAGGAGGAGACATGGTCTACTGGGCCAAGTCTCCATTATACAGATGGGCCAACTGAGGCCTGGAAAGGGGATGTGACCCACTCTGGCTCTATCAGTCGAAACTAGACATGCCCCTTTTTGCTGAGGAGGGGGACTGCTGCTAGGCCTATCCAGGAGAGTGGTCTCCCCCAGGGACCCCTCTGTCCAGCAAGCCTCCACTTGGCCCCTGAGTTGAGTCACCCTAGGCCAGAGACTGATCCCCTTTTCTTCCTAATTCCTGGTTCTCAGCCTGAGCTGGGTCTCCTCTCTGCCTGATCTTTCCAGCCTGATCCCTTTCTCTCTCCCTTCCCTCCGTGGCAGCTCCCTGAGTCTCCAGCAGGGGCTCAGCATTGTGGCTGGCAGATTGTGATTGCCAGATCATGAAGGCAGGGCTTTGACGTCCCTGCTTTGCACTGGGACAGGCTGGGGTGGGCTGGGGAAGCAGGGAACCTGTGGTCAGGTCAGAAGCCAGCTCAGAGGACAGTTGTAGACACAGCAGCCCCTCACAGGTACCCTCTCACTCCCCTGCAGCTTTATGGTTCTCTGTCAGTCATGAGGTAGACTTGGGGTATGATGGGTAGATGGGACAGAGGCTGAAGACCCTGGTGTAGGGCCACAGTAACTTTCCTGATACCTCTGGTGTTGCTTTGAGTAACACATTTTGAGGGTGTGTAGATTTCCCTTCAGAGGGTTTCTTGCTTCCTTTCCCTTGCCCTCTTCTCCCTTTGACCTGGAGCATGTGGAGAAATACATTCCTGTTGCCAGGGGCCAGGACGATGGTCTTTTTAGATAGGACCTCTCCTGCCTGGGACCTAATCTTTGACTTCATTTGGGTATACTGCCTCACACCAAACTTGAGCTGTCTGACCTTTCCCTTCTGATCCTGTGCTTTTCTGCCTCATTTTGCCTTAATCATTTACTGCTTTGTCCATCTTGTCCCGACATGATGTGGCTTGCTCTTTCTGCCTTCTCTTTTCTCCTCCACAGCTCTCTGCTTACATCCTGGCCATCTGACTCTTTCTCTTTGTGTTTCCATGTGTGAGGGTGGGAGGGGGGCAGCAAGAGGGGGTTCTGTCTGTTCCCAGGCTTGAGGACCCTGGGCTGGGATTTCTCAAATCCATATCTGAACTGAGGAGCAGGGAAGGATAGGGCAGCTAAGAGGTTCTAGCTTGATACTGCCTGAGGCAGGAGGGACAGATTCTATCTTCCCCACCAACAGGGGAGGGATGTTTGTTGAAGGAAGGTGGAAGGAAGAGACTAAGGAACAAAGCTAATGAAAATTGAGTAAGGTGACTACAAGGGAGCCTGATTGTGACCCGAGAAGGGCTTTTGGCTGGTAGTGCTCAGGGAGGTGGGAAAGTGTAGTTTCTTCACCAAGGTTGGTTCTGGGAGGTGGGTACTCCCACCCTCTGTCAATAGGGTGGAGCTGTCTCCTCCATCTGGCTTGGTTAATCAGTAAACCCAACTCAGCCCAGAGTTGGCAGGTCTGGGGGCCAAGTTGCCACAGTAGACCCCATGTGACCAGGTCAGACTTGTCAGGTGGCCTTCCTTGGGGGTGGAAGTCTTAGAAAAACTGGGATGTTCTGGGCAGGGGGTATATACCCTGGCTCTACTTCCCTCTCAGATTGAGCAGAGGCTGGAGGTGCCAGAGGGGTCTTTGAAAGCCCTGTTTCATACTACCCTTCCCCCCACACTGGGGTACAGGTAGTGAGGCCCAGAGGAGTCAGGAGCCAGCCCAGGGTCACACAGCTAAGTTCTAGCAGAGCTGGCTTAAAGTCCAGATGTGCTAGCCTCCCAGTCCTACCCTCTCCCTTACTTTTATTCTCATTCTTCCCCCAGCTCTTTTCCCTGCAGTAGAGGAGGTGAGCAGAGCCTAGACCTATGGAGGAGACTAACACCTTGGTCATAAGCATCCCCAGGGCCAGCCCCCCTTCCTTTCCTTCCAGCATAGCAGATGGAACTCTGGGAGCTAGGCAAAGGCCTCTTTGAGCTACCCATCCCCAAGATTCTAGTACTCTCAGGTGCCATGCAGCTAATCCTATTTCTGATAAGAGCTCCTTCTCTGAGCCAAGCATGTTTCTCCTTCAACTAATTCACCCTCAGGCAAGTCCTGGGCAGTAGTAGACTTGTTGCCTTGTTACAAAGAAACTGAGGCTGAAAGAGAAGATGTCCTTTCCCTAAGGTCATGCAGCAGTTGAAGCAACTGGCTCCACAGCCTCTGCCCCTCTGTGCATAGGCTCACATCATTAGGCAACATCTGGCCTTTAACCCCATCAATAACTCTTTGAAGAATCAAGAACACAATGTTCTCATCATCCCTTTCTTTTTTGATAGATGACAAAGCTGAAGCCTGCAAAGGGGAGTGACTTGTCAAGGTCAGACAGCAGGTTGAAGCCAGAGTTCCAGGGATGACTGGGTCACCCCTAATTTGATGAGATTGACACCCATTGGGGAGAGCAACTGCTTAAAATCATGTACTGATGGAAAGAGTAATCAGTACCAAACACACTCACCTGACACAACTGGACTTATATCTGACCAAGTGTTTGGGTGTCTTGTAGCCCAGTTAAATTTAGAGATAAAATTAAAAATGTACCATGCAATTGATAATAATGGCTTGGATGATGTGGTTGTTGTTGACTCTAAAATTGGTAAAGTGGGCAAATGGTATTGAAATCATGAGGATACAT
The DNA here is from genome assembly GCF_048772815.1 of Callospermophilus lateralis. Taxonomy (NCBI): domain Eukaryota; kingdom Metazoa; phylum Chordata; class Mammalia; order Rodentia; family Sciuridae; genus Callospermophilus; species Callospermophilus lateralis. The sequence continues at coordinate 6,846,229 of NW_027516477.1, forward strand.
AAAAGCATTTATAAAGAATTCAAGTGAGAAAAAATTAGACCCAGGACAAGCCAATGACAGTTTTTGATAATCTTATGTTGGAAAGTGGAGTATAGATCACAACAAAGATTTCCATGGAAGAAAAAAACAAAGAAAATATCAGATAAGAGAGTTCAAGTAAAACTATAAAAGATAAAAAGGTCAATGGTATCAATTTTTTGTGGAGTTCAAGGAAAGTAGTATTAAAATATTTCATTTGGATTTAGCTTTAAAGAAGTCATTATGAAAGAAAGTATTGATGCCTGGCATGGGGGTGCATGCCTCTAATTCCAGCTCCTCAGAATGCTGAGGCAGGAGCATTACAAGTTCAAGACCAACCTCAACAATTTAGCAAGATCCTGGTTTCAAAATAAAATAAAAAGTGCTGAAGATGTAGCTCAGAGGTAAACCACCCCTCTGTTCAATTCTTAGTACTACAAAAAAATTTAAAAAAATGTATTGGTAAAGTGATAAAGACAGAATTATCTTGAACTGTGAGAAGATATGATAATATCTTCATATACATTACCCACACAATTTAATATTTTATATTGCTAGACATCAAACCCAGATAGTACTTAAATAGAGACAAGATGTTAATAAGTTTGTGTTCAATATCATTTCTTTCATATCATTACTGATTTTCTATAATCTAAACACATGATGATTATTTAGTTTCTATAGCCTTATGAGCCCCATCATTCACTAAATAATTTTTTTTCCAACATGTTCCCTCTACCAGAAAGAGTTTCAAGAACTCTACATACCTCTGTTATGTCTCTTTAAGTAACTAATGCTTGCTATTTTTCAGATCTTAGATTGTATTAATTAGTTTTATATTACTATTAAAAAATCCCTGATGCAGACTAACTATATAAAGGAAAGTTGTTTATTTAGCTCGTAGTTCTAGAGAATCAAGCATTTGGCACCAAGCATCTGCTCTGTCCTGTTGAAAGCCTCTGGTGGATTGCATCAGAATGGTGGAAGTACCTTCTTAAAAAGGAAACAAGAAGGAGACTCAGGGGTCAGGATTGCATTTATAATATTTCTTTCTTGCAAGAATTCATAGGTTCCACAAAAGCTCCTCCAATGATGCAAGCACTCCTACTAGGATCCATCTCTTTAAGGGATCCACAACATCTCCTAGTACCACAACCCTGGGGACCAACTTCCAACACATCCAGACAATAGCACATGTCAATCATACTTTACTTTGAGAAGATTCTATTGATTTTCCTAAAGAAAACTTCCTCTAGTAAATGTTATTACTGGATTAAGTGCTTCTTCTCTTGGAAATTTCTTCTTCTTTTCTTTTTTACTAGACTCTTCCTTGATTAATAACTGTTTAGATCACTAGAACATAAACTTTATTGAAATATGGTAGATTATTTTTCTTCTTTTAGTGCTTCCACAGCACTAACCAGTCTCTCACAAAAAACAGATTCTCTGTAAGTATGTGTAAAATGAGTGAATATACAAAATTAACCAGAATGCGTTTAGCTAAAAATTGGAAATGTACATGCTAAATGAGGTAACATAGTCCACAAGAGTTCTGACCTATAGCAACTATTGATACTCTATTTAAAAGATGATAATTATTTTTCTAGACTAGAACATGAAATTTGATCATCTTTATTATCATATCAAACTTATAAAATATCTAATTGATACTTATTTGGGGGGTTAATAATTCAAACAAGATTTTATTCCTTACAAGCTTTTCTAAAACACTTTAGAGTTGTTCGATTTTTATAAAGGAAAATGAAAGAATCTCAGAGAAAATATATCATGTAACCTATAATGCCTAATTTTTGTTTCAAGAATTTTAAATACCTAAAGTCAGTTGCAGCATAGAGGATTTGAATAGGAAAAATATTTTACTCAGAATGATGACTGTATGTCTTATAAACCACTAGTGAATGATATATTTGTAATTTTTCCTGGAATCAAGCAACAAATGTATAAACACAGAGCCATAAACTTACATAATTTTAAGAAACCTTATGCCCTTAATGAAATTTCCTTTAGAGTAGGAACCTTGTCTATAGTGTCCACAGCAGATCTTCATATATATTTTTGTCTGCAATAATCTTCAGTGTTTTATAAAGAAGCCAAATGGATAAAATCTCTCATTGTCAATAAGGGCTTTTCTTACACTGATGCTGAATTTCTGACATTCAAATTCCTCTATTTTTATTCCATCTTGCCATACAGGGCAACATTACAAATGTTTGAACTTTTTTTTCATTATCCTCTTCACTTTTGCAAACCTTTCAGTCTTTCTTCTGGTTATGTATGCATTTGTTCCACAGAAATCATGGTTTTCCAACAGCCTCTACTAAAGGCACTGTTGTCATGTCTAATTTATTTTGCACTTGACAATTTCATTCATGTTAAGTTTTATCTTGTTCCCATCTTTATTTCACTGATTTTTTATGCCATATTAGCTATTTCTCATAGCCTTGATTATTCTAAAATGTTCTTGGCAAATCTCCATTTATACAAGAGTATTAAGAAAATATAAACAATCTAAAGCGAAGAGTTCTGTGAAACACTGATGGACATCTTTTGCATTTTCAGCAAATATTCACATTATATTACATGAAAATATTCTTCTACAAATACCTTAAGCATACTGGATAACTTTTGACAATTGCTGGTCTTATGCAGAGCTTAGCTTTTGAGAAAAACAAGTTGAGAAACCAAATTGGAAAGGTGCCTAAAAAAGCAAAAGTGGGAAGAACAAGCTAACAACTATTTTGCTAATTGGTGGAATGGACAAGTGTTTGGTTATTCCAGTAGCCAAGAGACGGAAGTTCTAAAGGTAACATAATAAGTTGAAATCAAGGACAAATTCATGAAGTGGGGAATTGGTACCTTACACAAAGGAGTCCTGAAAAAGAAAGAAAAAGAAAGAAAGAAACCTGGCTAATTTAACAGACTATTGCTAAGTGAAAATCTGAATTTAGGGAAAATATATTCAGAGGCAAAAGATGATGAAAAACACAATTGAGCATCTTTTTCTAGGTTATAGGAGAACAACAGGTAGGAAAAATCACTTTAATAATTGATAATCATAAATTTCCCTTGATGTCTACTTGAGCTTAATTAACATTATTTGCATTCAGACCAAGAAATCAATATTAAATGGTTCTAGACTGTGAGCAACACTTGCATGCCTAATGACACAAAATTCAAAATATTTCTTTTGAAAAGAAATGTACTTTAAAATAAAAAGTGTGAACTATCCTGAATGATAACATTCCACTGAACAGGATCTTGCATTTTACAATGACAAAAATACATCAAAAGAAATATATATCTGTCAGCAGATATAGCAAACAGCAGAATTCAACTGCCAGCAAAGTTAGATGGTGGAAACCAAATAAGAATTCAAGTTATTACGAGATATAAGAAAACTGTAAGTTACTACTCTATTTAAATGAGTACATTTAAAAAGCATAGATTCTAAAACCCCAAAATGTATTCATTAGATGAATAACAATAAAAACGCTTGTGGAATAGGGCAAATAAAATGTCAATATAACTGAAAAGAGCACTTGAAATCTACTTGTTGGCAATAACTAAGTTATCTTGAATAAAGGACAGATAGATAAGGGATGATATCCATGAGAATAATTAGTAGTTATAAAATGTATTTGAGAAAATCTAATTTTCATCTCATCATGATTCTAATAAATGAGAATATTAGAGAATGCTGAACAAAGGCAAAAATAAGTTCTTGAAAATCAAAACAAAGATTAAAAAGGTAACTCATAAAGAAATGGGAAAATCAAACTGACACAGATACTTTACAGCAATAAAAACAGAAGCCAGTGGAAAATGGATAAATTCTTCTGAGTGCCAAGAGAAATGCTATCAAACTAGAATTAGTGATCAGCTGATCTATGATTTAAAATGATATAAATTTTAAAACGAAGATTTTTTCATAAAAGAGAACGTTACCAACCCTCAACTCTACAACAAGTGAATTTTGAACTTGAATTATAGAAAGAATAAAATTAAGCCCCCAGAAAATATGTTTTCTCACAGAAAGAATGAAGGTGTAATGAAAATAAACAAATGTGTTGGACAAATAAAAATTTTCATATAAAGCAATAATCATGAGATGTTCAGGGGGAGGGAAAATAAAAGAAAATGGCACTATAATAGAAGATAATAATTACATGTGCAATTGGAGAAAATGATTGGAGGAAAATTATTGCAAGGTGCTTTTATCCTCTAACAAATAATAGAGCTATTTCCGGCTTACGTGTGAAGTCAGGTATATAAAAACCTACAATGTAGGAACATTCAACAAAAAGAAGAAACAGGCATTTAACTTCTAAATACAAGATTGCTAGAATAAGCAATAAAAAGATGAATAAAAAAAATGATAATAGCATAGTAAATCTCCAGTGTTGAAATGACAGCAAGACAATACAAATGTGGAATTATCAGAAAATTCCAAACTATTTATTCTTACTTGTATACTGCATTTTACAAAGGAAAGTCATCTATATTTTCTCATTTAATCCTCATGAAACTTTGATTATATTAAAGAGGCCATGTGATTATATTTGCTTGTTTCACAGATAAGTAACTGAGTTATTTTTTGTTTTGTTTTGTTTTCTTTGATTTTTAATGTGTTTGTATCATTGATTTCTAAAATTAAAAAGACCAGAGGGAAATATTCAAGTCCATGTCAGCTAGGTTAAGTATGTTTGCCATTCCAACTGAGTGCATCAGCCATTCAAAAAATTGTGAGTATGTGGATCATGAGAAAACTGAATGTATGACATTGTAGGACCCAGTGGACCTGGAGTTGTACAATGATTTTGCCATTCTCTAGAAAAGCAGATGAGTCCAAGTGCAATCAACTACTATCTGTAGTTTACTCTTCTTGCTGTAATTACTGTGTTCTTATCATGTAATCATGACATTAAGTTACTATGTCATTTCAGAATTTGTAAAAAATTCAGCAACAAATTTGCTACCATGTCTTGTCAGAATCCATTCTTGCTTCATGCACCCCTTGTTTGAATAAGGAAAGAGCTGCCTTCTTTCCCATCATTTAAAGTCTAAAAATTTCATATTTTAGTAATCACTAAGTGTATATGTTAAGAAACGTCTCAAATTACAAAAAAATTAATTGTAATAACTAATTATAAAAATGTTTTTCATTGTGATATTTCCCTGTATCATACCTGATGCATTGATCATGCCCATGTGTCCTTTTATCCTTGTCCCCCACCCACATGGTCTCCTCTCCACTTTACTGCCCCCAGCATCCTTCCTAGTTCTCAGTGGTTTCTAGCAGTGCCTCTTCTACTTCCAGGTTGTGTGTGTGTGTTTGTTTATTTTAAGTTTCCACGTGTAAGTGATAACATGTGGTTGAGGGCTTAGCTTTCTTTGTCTGACAACTTTTATTTAAGTAGATATTTTTGAGTTCTGTCCATTTTCCTGAAAATGTCAGAATTTAATTCTCCTTTATGACTGAATAATATCCCATTGTGTACACATATACTATATTCTTCATCCATTCCTTTGTCCACGGGAACCTAGGCTGATACCCTATCTTAGCTATTGTGAATAATGCTGCAACAAACATGAGTACACAGACTTTTCTTTTGCATGCTACCTTCATTTCCTTTAGTTATAAACCCAGGAGGGAGGAAGAGAGAGAAGGAGAGAGAAAGAGAGAAAGGAAATGGGCTGAAGAGGAACCCCTCTAGGGCATCCTCCAGTGACCCACCTCCTCCAGACATGCCCACCTGTCTGCAGTTTCTACTTAGTCTTTCCAATTAACTGGATGGACTGATTAGGGGGTTAAGGCTCTCATGATCTAAACCTTTCACCTCTGAACATGACTTCAGTAACTAGTTGGGGGCTATCTCACATCCAAGCCATAATACCATTTTTCTTTTTTTGAGCAGTGTCTATTAAGATCATTTTTCATTTAAAAAGAAATAAATTACTTGTTTTTATGTTGTTAAGTTTGGATATTAATTCCCTATCAGAATAACTGGCATGAATTTTCTCCCCTTCTGTATTGTCTTTTCACTTTGTTAATTGTTTTTCTGTAAAACCTTTTGAAATTACAGACTTAAAAATTCACTAATAGTAATTAGATGTTCTCTTGATTTTTTCTGTTTTACACTTATCAATTTGCAACTTCTCCTCTGAAGTTCAGAAAAAATCAAACAAAATTTTTTTTTTTTCTTACTTTGCTTTTCACCTTTCTTCCTTGTGCCTTTGGCCCAAAATTGATATTATTTTTTCTATCATCTTTTTATTTGCCTATAAGTACAATAAACATTCATAACACAAAACAAAACAAAATTTATCGGCTGCCTTTGGAAGTTTTTACTATATTACCTTCAATTTTGGCTCCGCATCCCTTCTGTTTATTTTATATGTTAGGTTCTGCTTTGTTAGTCAGGAGATCTCACTGATTGACAGGCATTTCTGCAGGCACCTGATTGATATTCCTTTCCCCCTCAGGCTGCTTTGTTCTAAGTCGCCACCACCGACCTAACACTAGTCATGAAAGATTGAGCAGGGACAAGAAAATACAGGGTGACTGACAACCATAGGGAACCTTATCTGAGAGGCAAGCACCTATAATTTTAAGATCATGTCACAACCTATCAGGTGGCTGGGACTCTCCCTTATCACCAAGCTGCTACAACATCCAATTACCTGCCAACCAAAATACAGGCAGTTACTGGCACAGTGGTACACACCTATAATCACAAGGGCTCAGGATGCCGAAGCAGGAGGAGTGCAAGTTCAATGACAGCCTCACCAACTTAGTGAGGCCCTAAGAAACTTAGCAAGACCTTGTCTCAAAATAAAGAAAAAAAAATGGTTGGGAAGGGGGTCCCAGTTACAAACAACCAAAAAAGGACAAAAGCAAAAACCAAAACCCCCACAAAGAAAAGTTGCTGAGGGCTCTTCAAAGGATAATAAAGTGATGAAGGGGGCAATGAATTGAGGCTAATGGCTAATAGAGAATCAATGTCCTTGAAAACGTCATCTTTTGAGTACCACACCATCCTTTCTTGGTGGTAGTTATACAGTTCCTACGCACAGTGTCAGTAATCAAGAAATGCACCTGGGCTGGATGCTTTGGAAACTTTCCTGGACTCCCAATAATACTTCATTGCAGGAGTGGTATATCATTCTCTTATCAAAAACTGGGCCCTTATGTCTCCAGTTCCAATCCAATAACAAGAACATGGTTTTGAGAGAAAGAAAAAAAAAGTTTTATTGCTTTGCTAGCAAAGGAGAAGCACAAGGGAATCCTGTTCCAGGGCTATGATTCCCATCCAGGGGAGAGGGTTTTTTTTTTAAGAGCTGATTCAAAGGCTATATCCAGGTATTTTCTGTTCAGAGGGTAATTCAGTTGTTAATCTGGAAGACAGTGATTTCTTAAATCTTCTTGTACCATCCTCAAAGTCTGAATTATTTTGTGTCTGTGGTGGGTGGTTGTGCTTAGACAGATAACTCTGCCCAGGATGGGGTGGGGAGGAAGATACTCCTATATGTAGAGAGAGGGAAACAAAGAGAAAGAAAAAGGAACATACCTTCTTTAAATATAACTCACAGTGGCAGAGCAGCAAGGGCTATATTCAAACATAAGTGAACCATTGTTACGTTCCCTCCCCTGAGAGGACCCGCTTTCTCCCTCGAGAGAGTCCCCTTTCCTTTTTCCTGTTCCTTCAATATACTCATCATTGCTACTCTGAGCTACATGTCTGTACTACTCCTGGTGTGATCACAAGAATCAGAGAGAAAGGACTGCCATGGCTGCCTGTCTTTACAGCAAGTCTTTGCCGGGTAATAGAGTGACATACACTGAAACTCAGGAATATGTAACTGTCACAGTGTAATATAAGAAATAATCATTTGGAATGATGGACTTTCATATTCTCTAATGTTGTGATGCAAAATATTTGTCCCTTTATTAGATCAGTAGACAAATTCCTTAAGTTTTGTGCTTCACATAAAACTTAATTTAAATGCAATCTTTTAAAATCATTGGTATCAAAAATTTATACTTTGTAAGTATCTAATTAAATATTTGTAATAAGTGTTTATATATGGATAGGATACTTAAAGGCATATTTTTTTCACATCTCCATTCACTTAAAATATTTTATATATGTTAGTTTATATAGTTGCTTAGAAAGTATATTTCAGAAAAACTAAAAGGTCAATGTGAATATATATTAGAGGGGCTGGGGCTGTAGTTTAGTGGCAGAGTGCTCACCTCGCATGTTGGAGGGACTGGGTTTGATCCTTAGCACCACATATAAACAAGTAAAAAACAACAACAACAACAAAAAAAAAGAGTTCCATTGACAACTAAAAAACATTATTATTATTAGAGTGGGTAAAAATATTAGAGTGGGTAAAAATAGTTGGTAGGTGACTTATGACCCCAAATATACTTTATTTAAAAAGTATAACTGCCAAAAATATGCATGCCTAATGATAACTCCTATGGTTTTAGCAAAACAAAAACAGAAAAAAATAAAATTAAAAAACCCCTAAAACAGAGTACTTCAATTTCTGAACAAGGAGGATGATGTGCTTACAGCACACTATTTTCAATGCAGTGATTCAAGTTAATTCTTATATTGATGTGTATAAAAAATGATTTTTGTGTTTGTTTGCTCTGTTTTGGAATTAGAAACTTCTACACTAAATTGAAAGATGGTCATAGTCTTCTAAATTTCTTCTGAATTATCAAGTGAATTTTATTCAAGTATTTGAAAAATCTTAAGTCTCTATCAGGCAAAAACTTCTGTGCCTAAAAAAAATGAATATTATAGATGTGTGTGTACTGAGGTAAAATTGTAAGAATCATTCCTATGTTTCTAAAACAATCCCATTTTTATGCTGTTATAAATTACAAACATATGTTTGTAATATTATTTATGTTTCACTATGACATTTTATTAAAACAATGTATTTCTTAAATTGTATTCTAAGATAATATTACATTGTATAATAATTTAATTTATGAATTTTATATAGTGAAAGATTTCTATTTTTTATCATCTGCAATAATGATCTTTAGATCCAAAAGTATAGTTTTCAAGTAAACCTCTATTTTATGAATATATTAAATTGATTCCACAGTCACACAAAACTAGGAATATATCAAAAAATATGACAATTAACAATACACTATACTGAGGAACTTGTTTTATGGTCTGTTAGAGAGGTCACTGTTTGCCTCCATCCAATTTAATATCCTGTTTAGCATTTTAATTAAGAATCTAGTAGAGCAAGTAAATGGAATATTAATAGGGTTCTTATATTATACAAAATAGAGAGGTGTAACAAACTATATCAAAACCAGAAATCATACAAAATAAACATAATGAGGTTAGTAGCAGGGGCAGCAGAGAACAAACTGCAATATGTTTCAGAATAAATGAGTTGACACACATCTGAAGAAACAGACATGTAAGTTTTTCCAAAAATAAAAACATGAACAATAGGAAAGAGAAGATGAACAATAGGAAAGAATATCGTTTATGAGGAGTCCGTGGACATATTGCTATACTGTGCCTTGTATAGAGATATTATCTCAGCTTAAAGAAATTGAGATCTAAATTAATGAACAAATACTAAATCCAAACAATTTCAAGTTCTGTATAAGTTTATATATTGAGACCCTTATAAACTTTATTAAATATTAAAATATATACAATTAAAATATCTTAAATAATATTCTACTTTTTAAAACCTTATATGTATGTTTAGAATTACTTAAAAGCTTAGGTATGAATTTCTAATCTCCACTCTAAGAGACTGTTCTGTAAGTTTGTGCAGACCCTTAGAGCCCTGGACTCTGCACCACATAGCAAGGCGAATAACACGTGTCTTTAAGGATATGACCATGCACATATCCAAGCGCTGTTTGCCCTGTAAACAATGGCTTCATGGTCTGTTCTCAGACATAGGGATAATCACACCTACAGTCTGATCATCCATCAAGACAATAGAATTCAGCATAAATCCAGCATCCACCATAGGCCTTGATTTCAATGTTATTCTGCTAAGAAGTTCAATGTCCTGGAAGTCCAGACCATATTCAATAAGAATGATGTAAAATCACTGTACAAGATCTCTTACATGCTTTACCCATGCTCAGCCAGTGGTAAGATACAGCTAGAGTAGGGTCAGCACACACATTGTGTAGCAGCCCCCAGCTATAGAATGCGTGTGATTCCACTCCTTCATTCGGGTGTGAGTGCATTTCACCTATTTGACAGAAAGCACTGAATCCTGACCATGGTTTAAGAATTGTACCACATTATGAATGGTACACAGAGCTTCATCTTCAAGCTAACACCTTGGAATTTCTTTGAAAACTCATTATCTTTGAATGATTTTTAACATCAAAACACAATAATAATTTTGCCCTGCTTTACCAAAGAAGAATTTTCAATACAGAACAGTTCATGGCTCAGCCATAAGCAAATACACACCACTGTAACAATTTTCCTTTAAAGAGTGCCTGGTCTGAGATCAAGTTATTAAAGCTCCCACTTTGGTAGATAAGAAACATTATAAGTATTTAAACAGTGGAGCTGTCTGAACCACAGCACAAAAGAAACAAAAGAAAAGACATTTCTGGAATACATAATAATTCCATCAGAATGAATTATTACCCTTTCCAGATTCAGGGAGTTCTTTTTAAAAACTGACGTGCCACCAAAGGACTTGTTGTTCTATTTGTATTTTATTATGAACTGTCATTCTCTCATACTAGACAGATCAGTTACTCAGCAGCAGCAGACAGATCAGCTGGATACTCTGCAAAACATCACCTTGATCCACTATAGTGATAGCATAATACAAATTAAATCTGAAAGAAAAATATAACAGTACTCTGTATGTCTCGGTAAAATACAGACACACAACACACGCATACAAACAAACACAAAATTATCATTAAGCTGTAGGACAAGTGAAATCCCATTTAATTGTAAATTAATAAGACAGTAAATTTTCAGGAGAAAGGTGAGAATCTAAGATTTTATCACATGTCAATTTCAGCAACTGGTAGAATTGTATACTGTATTGCATAGAGCACCAGCAGTGTACACCCCCAGGGATAAATAACCAGGGATGCAGAGGTGTAGTCCAGCTGTTCTTAGTGTAATATATTACCCTTTGTTATACATCTAATAATATAAGCTACTTGGAGATGCATTAAGTATTTTGATCATTTTTACATAATAACACAACTGAATAGAATTGAACATTTTTATTTTGTTTATTTTGTAAAAAAAAAAGAGGGTTCTAGTGCAACATTTTAAAACTGGTCTTCAGTGGTAAATCAGATTATCAGGAAGCCTCTTGTTATGCAAAAAAAGAGAAAAAATGGAAAAAAAACAAAAAACCTAAACGTGTGTGTCCCTTTTCAATATGTTTTTCCTCTCAGTGTTAGGGTCTGTAAACAAGTCAGGATGGTGCCTGCTGGCAATCCTATTTACCAAACTTTGACTATGAAACTATTTTATAGCTGATCTTTCTTTGCAAATGATTGTCCTGTGCATTTAAATCCAAGCTCTTTAGCTTGATTACTAAGACATGGACAAGATTACCCTCCATGCCCCCAATTTCTCTTGACTTTGTGCTTTCTTCTGTGCCCTTTTACTTACACTCTACTTACCATGATGTTTCCACTGTCATTCCAGTCTGCTAAAATGCTCTCAAGTCACTGAAACAGAGAGTTATTTGTTCTTCATCTTAATTGCTTGTAATAGTGCTGTTCTGCCAATCCAAAACCCAATTTACACATTTTTATGTACATTAAATATCCTTATATATGTTTCTATCTGATCACAATATCTGTATACCAAGAATGTGACTTATAATTCTGTATCATTCTTCATTCATACCAAGTGAAGTCACATATAGTTGATATTCCTCAAATAATTATTTTATTGAAATAATAGAACTTGTTTTAATGTTATGGCAAAACTTTGTTCTAGTAAAGAAATGTCTAAAATTACAATGAACTGTTTTTACTGTAGTAAACAGTGAAATTAGCAGTAAACAAGTATGTCATTTCCAGTTATTGAACCATTTGACACTTGGTGGTATTTACCTTAGGGCTTGTTAAAATAAATTTAAAAACAAAATAGTGGTAGCTAAGATTCTCCAGACACAGAATCAGTAGGAGAGCTGGATAGATAGATGATTGATAGATAGGTAGATTATAGGTGGGTAGATAGATTAAAGATAAACCCTCATTGTTATACAAAATTACATATAAGAGGAAGTGAGGAGACAGGGGGAAAAACAAGAGAGAGAAATGAATTACAGTAGATGGGGTAAGGAGAGAAGATGGGAAGGGAGGGGAGGGGGGATAGTAGAGGTTAGGAAAGGAAGCAGAATACAACATACACTAGTATGGCAGTAGGTAAAAAAGTGGATGTGTAACCGATGTGAATCCGCATTATGTATATAGGGTAAAAATGGGAGTTCATAATCTGCTTGAATCAAATGTATGAAATATGATATGTCAAGAACTTTGAAATGTTTTGAACAACTAATTTTTTAAAAAAAGCTAATAGGTAGACAGATTGATTGACTTCAGAAATGGCTTTTGGCTCATGTGGTTATGGAGGATGACAAATCCCATGATCTTCCATTTGAAGCTGGAGAAACAGAAAGTTCAGATGTATGACTCCTTCATGTTGTGAAAGCTTAAGAAGTAGGGGTGCCCATGTCTGAGAAATGATGAAGATAGATATTTCAAGGCAAGAATTTAATCTAAAATCCCCACCTGTTTTGTTGTTGTTGTTGTTGTTCTACCCACATTGCTGAGGGATGATCTTACTTATTGAGTCTACTGATTCAAATCCTAATCTCTTATGGAAACACCCTCACAGATACACCTTCAGATAAAATGTTTTACCAGCTATCTGGGTGTTCCTTAATCTAGGCAAGTGGGTACATATAATTAACCACTACAAAAGGTTTTGCTTCAAATGTATGCCAGTTCAAACTTTCATTACATATAACAAAATTAATTTATACCAAACAGCATGATATTGGAAGTCCTTAAAATAGCAAATAATAAAACAATGATGAAGTCATTGCACAATTGAATTTTGTTTACATTCACAGAACTATAATTTTAATTATAAATGAATTCCATGAATTGAAAATTATGTATTACCAGATAATTTCATCTGGTGAACAAATTAAAAATATCTGAAGTAGCTGAAGTTCCAAATTTACTCATATTACTAAATTAATTCGGATAGATGTGAGGTACTAAGATTTTCTACTTTGGTTGTTTCTCATTTTCTTGGTAAAGTTGTGTGTAGAATATTATTGTCAATATCTTGAACAACATTTTCAAAAACATAAAATACTAAGAATATAAGCTGTTTTTGAAGCAAATACTAATATGTCCAAATGTTTAAAGTGTTTTGAAGATAACAAACCATGTGTGTGTGTGTGTGTGTGTATTATACATAGGGAGAAGTAAATGCATACATACGTTGAGAAGTAAAGTCATTTTTTTTCTGTATAACTATTGGCAGCTACTTTTCTTTCTATGATTATCCTTGTATTTTTAGGGTAAAAAACACACGAATATCACACTGGAGAAATGAATGATTCTCACTAGAAAATTTGCATTAGGAGTTTCAATTTACAACTCACATTATTTTTCATACAAGTTTTCATTTAACTTGGTGAGTTATTTTCTCAGTGTTTGGCCTTTGTTTTTTTGTAAATAATAATACGAATTAATGACAATATCTTCATGTAATCATAATCATTGAAAATTATGTGAAGCCATGCATGCATTTGAAACTCTCTTATAAATAAATTTATCTTAAGAAAATTAAATTAATTCAATATTTAGCTCCTGTTAGCCTTTAAGAGTTGACTTGGAAAGTAATGGAGAACTAAACGGTCAGGGGAGTTGAAGTCAACAGATTTGTGTATACTAAATAAAACAGAACAAGCAGGCAGAAAGCACTGGGAATAGGTGTGTCATAAGGAAAAGTACACAACGTGATGAAGAAAGGAGCTGTGAGAAGTAGGAAACATAATTTTTAGGTGCAATAATTTTCATCCTATAAATCTTTATTCCTCTCTATTACTCAAGAAAGAATGCTCCTATGTGTCCCTCTGTCCCCATTTCTATTCAAACTCATTTTCCTCTACAGTTACTGCTTTCACTGAGATTCCTCCTGCCACCTCTCTGTGAAAGAAGTATTGATTGAATGATAAAGCAAATCCAGTTACATGGCTGTGGTGATCTCATTTCACAAAAGAGTCCAGAGAAATAAATGTATCTTTAGAGGAAACTGCAGAACACTTAACGTTTCTGAAATCCTAAAATGCCAACCAAAAGAACATTTCCAGGGGAAAGGAATGGCTAAAAAGAGCATGTGTCAGAATAATGCTGAAGGAGAGACAAAGCAAAATATTCAGCACAAGACCAGAACTGAAAGAGTGACCACCAGACCACTGTTTATTCTTTTCATTTTTAAATTTTTCTCAAATATATTAATTTTAATCTACCATTGGTTATAACTACATCTGAATATTTGATCTTTAGGCATTTACCTTTTGGCCACACCTGAATTCTGAAGTTAAATAATAATTCAAGGGTAGAATAGGAAAATTGAGTACTGTGATCAAATTAAGTCAGCTTCTGTGTAAGATAACTGAATCACTGACCTAGGCTATTAAAAGAAAAAAATGACATCATTAGAAGAAAAATGATACCATAAAAAGGTATATTAATATATCTGGCTCTAAGATTTATTATTAAAAATTTCTCCTAAAATCTAAAGTTCAATTTGAGAAATCTGTCATTTTAACCCTCAGTGTTTTCAAGATTCTGGCCGTAGGATGCATGAGTGGAGCTGGACAGATAATGTTCCAGGCTTTTTCTACATAGTGGGCACATTCTATAGACTTGTACCCTCTTTTCCTCTTCTCTTGATCCTCCCTCCTCCTCCAGGGACCCCTGCCCCCTGTATCTCTTGGAGTCATCTTGCTGTCACCAGTGATTGTACAGGCACTGCAACAGCACAGGAAAATCATATCATGATGAATGTCAAAATGGCTGGTGATGTTGCTAATTCTATTCAGGTTAAATGATATGAAGATAATATACTGTTATCAGATTTAAAATAAAGATTTAGTTAGTCCAGAATGAGAAGAAAATTGCATTGATTTATAAAAATCAAGTGGTTATTAATGGAAAAACAAAAAAGTATGAGAAACTGTCACAGCCAAGATAAGAGGAGTCTGAGACATGAAGAATACAGTTAAGTAATGTGGTATTCTAAATGAAATTCTTGAGTACAGAAAAGATATGAAATAAAAATTAGAGTTATGAATGAATATGCACTTTTGTTGATAGCAAAAATAGCTTATTAATGTATATAAGCTACTAACACTAGAGGAAAAGCAGGTTCAAGGTACACAGAAACTCTATATTTTGCCACTTTCCTGGAAATCTAAAACTATTCTCAAATTAAAAGTTCATTACAAAACAATAACATAACCATGGAAATTTATCCTAGGCAGCTTGTTAAAACATTAGTTGTCAGACATCTGCTAGCAAATGCATTATTTACCTCAAGAGCTCCCCAAAGTTTTACAGTGTTGGGAAGACCTAAAAAAAAGCTTTCTTGACAGAAAGGCACACTCTTTTAAAGGTTCAGGTCAGTTGCAAGTAATGATACAATATTTTGTCAATATTTAAAATGCTGTAAGTACATTTATAAGAATTTTTTCCAATAGCAACAGTTGTTCATAGTAACTTTCTCCTGAACTTGTACCCCCAGAAGGTTAGCATTCAGGAAGCTCAGCTGCTGTCTAACAAACTTAATTAATAAAAAAGTCATTTCCGAACTGTAACTATGAGTAACAGCACTTCAAGTGTGCTAGCAAGCCTACAAGTTAATCAAAATGCTAATACAGTACAAATTAAAGTTGTGATTAACATTTCACAACAGCTGCTTAAGTGAATTGATCACACAAATTGGTTAAGCATTACTCATTTCCAATAGCCCCAACCAGGAAAAGGGTTTTTATGTGGGGATGCAGAGAGGAGCTTCGGGGAGAATGATCCTTCATAATAGCATCATATCCTCATTACACCATCATTGAATTGCCATACAAAAGCTTACAGGTAAAGTCACCCATGAGAAAATAGCTCCCAAATTATATTATAGTCCTTGAAGGGAGATTGCTTGTAAATCCACAAGAGTAATTAAAGGTGTTTAACACTGCAAAATACACACATTTGTGTTAGTTTCGGACATGCTAAATACACCAGCTCAGTGCTGCTTCCCTAGTGGGGAATGGTGCTTTCTTTTAAGGGGTGTTCTGGTCATTATCCTTTGGAGTTAAACTGTACCTTTGACTATCCAGGATGACTTTTCTCCACCACTGTGTGAATCTTTGTAAGAGTAAATCATTCAAGAGTAATCTCATTTCTTAAAACTATTTGCTTTTAAATACCCATTAATAAAACGTCATCAGGTTTTTATGGCAAGATTTTAGCTTCTGGAAATCTGGCCAGGAGAGCAGCCAGATTAGAGTTTACTCTGCTCTTTATGAATTTGATAACACTACACAAATATTTATAACAGAGACTACATTTATTGGTAGACAATTCGGATTTGGTAGAAAATCTTAAATAAGTGGGAATCTGTATACATAGAATAAATCTACCCTTTCCAAATTTTTCTTATGAAAAAACTAGAAAGGAAAAACTGAAATATTTATTTCATTCTGAAACTGATATCTACTATATGCCAAGCACTGGGCCAAAGTCATCTTAATAGTGATGCGACAGGTATTGAAAAGTTTCCAGCACATCTTAGGTGACACAAAACCTCCAAATATATGTTCAAACTATTGATATTCTTTGAAACATGTCATGATAGACATGTTATTGACTGATAATCTACCTGTCTTTTTAGCAGAATGATTTGAAGAAGCTTTCTAAAGCCTGTTGTGCTACACTAACTTTTGTTTTCATTTGATTTAATTATAAACATTTAAAAATTTCAAAGAATTTTACTAAGAGTAGTACTGAAGATTACCTGTCATTTGCTGTATCAAAACATTTCTTGCAAGTATTGGATTAAGGATTTGACTAAGGACTTGTTTTGTTAAATTTGATACTACCTTAGGACTATTTTCACTGATAACTGCATTTGACTCTGCAATTCTAAAACTGACATTCTTCAATACACTGCCAATCCACTGGGCCTATGCTTAGTGCACACATAGGCAAATATTCCTAAAAGGTTACCTGAGCCCTGCTCCATAGCAGTTCCACTTCCTGGCATCATCAGATATTTCTGTGCTTCTTAATCTACTATACATGGGAAGCATTTGTCAACGAGACATAGACCTCTCTTATAGTATCCTCAATTAAAAGGCCTTTTTTGAGTTTACCAATCTTTTGTTGTTGTTGTTGTTGTTTTGGTGCTGCTGGGGACCAAATCCAGGGCTGGAAAACTGTTTCTGTGTCCTTTACTTTCCTCTTCTCCGACTCTGATATGTGTACATACATGTGCACACACATATATCTTATGCATCTCTATCATTATAGAGAGTACAGAAAAATATAATATTGGCTATGTGAAATGTAATATATTTTTAATTTATTAGATGTTGTTATACGAATAAGAATGTCAAAGTACTATTTTGAAATTTAGATTAAAAAATCCCTGCCAATAAACTTTAAAAGATCTATTTTGCAAATTTCAGAAGGCTCTCTATAAAATAAAGAGAATAAAAAATTTTTAATGTTAATTCACTATGACACCGTAAGGATATAGAAAAACTACTAACCATGAGAATCCTAAGATTTATTTACTTGAGTTCCCAACTTATTGTTTTACTTTATGACAATTAATAATGCTCCATGCTTGTAAGATATTGTTTAAACTCAGACATCAGGGGTTAAGTGATCTACCTAAGGTTTCATAGTAAAATGACAGCAGAGGAAAATTATAGAGGTGGTGTACGAAGTCCCATCCATAAAGGACAGGATCAGGTTGCTGTCCCATGAATGCAGTATATAATTTTCAATCGCTAGGAGGGCTGTATCTTGGAAAACTGCTGAGCCAATACTTTCTATGACTAAGAGTACCCATGTATCTAAATGAGAACAAAGGCACAAAATTAGAACTATCAATCAGTCTTTACAGAAAATTTTAATCTGAGACAATTTGAGAAACAAAATAAAAATGACAGCAAGGCAGTTTAACCAATAAGATAAAACAAACATCTATGATTCTATAGTTATGTAACTGAATAAAGTAATAAATGTGAAAGAAATTTGTATGACTTTATACTGCAACTTCAGGAATGACAGAAATAGAAAATCCCAATAGTGGGATTAATGCAGATCTTAAAAAATTCCAGTCATATATTTTAGCTGTTCCAATTTTATAAAATACATTATTCACTAAAATAGCACTTGTTTAAAAAATGTCTCAAACTAGAGTATTAACTTTTCCTTTTGATTTTGTTTAATATATGACAGCAGAATGCATTACAATGCTCCACCATGTTGGCTTAGGAAAGGACTTCCTCAATAAGATTCCTAAAGCACAAGAAATAAAATAAAGAATCAATTAAAAAATCAATAAAAAGTTTCTTCACAGGAAAGGAAACAATCAAGAATGTGAACAGAGAGCCTACAATATGGAAGAAGATCTTTGCCACCAGCATCTCAGACAGAGATTGATCTCCAGGATATATACAGAAATCAACAAACTTAACCAAATAAATAGGTAAATAACAACAACAACAAAAAAAAAACAAATGACCCAAATGACAAATGAGTTAAGGAACTAAACAGGCACTACTCAGAAGAAAAAATATGAATGGTCAAAAAATATATGAAAAAATGTTCAACATCTCTAGCAATTAGAGAAACACAAATCAAAGCTACACTGAAATTCCATCTCACCCCAGTCAGAATGGCAGAGGTTCATTTATATATTGTTGGTGGGAGTGCAAATTGGTGAAAATACTCAGAAAGCAGTCTGGAGATTCCTTAGAACACTTGGACTGGTTGTACATTCTGTGTCGAAGGAACTGCTGAGCTAGAGTCAACACTATAAATACAGAGATTTAATAAATTATGGTATAAAGGTGTATTAAGAATCGTAATGCAAAAAATTATGATTGTATTGCACTGTTATTCCACTCCTTTCTTTATATCCAAAGGACTTAAAATCAGCATACTACAGTGACACAGCTACTTCAATGTTTATAGCAGCTCAATTCAAAATAGCTATGATACCAACCTAGGTGCCCTTGAAGAGATGAATGGATGAAAAAAATTGTGGTATATATACACAATGGAATATTACTTAGTCATACAGAAGAATGAAATTATGGCATTTGCTTGTAAGTAAATGGAACTAAAGAATATCATGCTAAATTAAATAAGTCAGTCACAAAAATCCAAAGGCAGAATACTCTTTCTGATACGTGGATGATAAGTCACAACAAACAGGAGGGATTCGAAATTCACTGGACTAGACAAAGGGAAATGAAGCAAAGGGAGGGGGTGACTGCAATAGGAAAGACAGTAGGATGAATATGGAATATCATTCCTATCCTCATATATAAATAAATGACCAGTGTAACACTACATCATGTACAACCACAGTAACAGTATCCTAATTGTAACAAGTTACAATTTATTCTATGTATGTATAATATTTCAAAGTATACTCTACTGTCATGTAAAAAATAATAATGATAAAAAAGAAAAAACCCTTTCTTTTTCATAATGTTATAGCTGAAATCAAAGAATTCTAGAATTTCAGAAATGATGGGGACTTTAGAAATGATTTAATACAATTTTTTAGGAAAAAGTTCCAGAGAAGTTGTGACATCCCTTGTGTCACACAATAAATTGGTAGTGGGGGTAGAACAAAAACCTGATTTTCTTTCTTTAACAAACTGTGGAAAAATTTGGAAGCCCCTGATTGATATCATGTAATGAAATCATTATGTTTTCTTTGGAGTTTTATTTAGTTAAATTAAGTTTGCCCTGTTCCTACATTTATTCAAGGAGTACTGACAACAACAGAAAAAATTCCTCAACAATGAGAACCAGAATAAACATGTGCAATCACAGTTCATCTATTTCATCAAGGAATAAAGCTCCAGTGAAGTTGTGAAACTTGCCATCATAAAGTATGAAAAAGTGTCTACCTATTCTGGATCACAGTCTCCTTTTCCAGCTTCCACTTTCCAGTAATGTAGACTTCATTGCAATCTGAGACACATTATGCTGTTTTATAAGCATATAAAATAAAATTAAATGTTTAACTGAAAAAAGTAAGAAACTAACTACCCAGAACAATCTTCAGATTCAATATAATCCCTAACAAATGCCAATAGCATTTTTCTTAGAGATTGAAAAAATCTAAATTATTAAGGAACCATGAAGAACCAAAAAACCAAAGAAATCTTGAGAAAGAATAAAGTTAGAGGCATTCTACTTCTTGACTACAAATTGTAATACAAAGCTTCAATAATTAAGATAGTATGGTGCTGGCACCAACATATACACATAGACTAACAGAACAGAATAGAGTCTAGAAATAAACAAACATCCTGTCACTAATCTAACAAGAATACCAAGAAGGAAAAGGACAGGTTTCAATAAATGATGTTGAGAAAACTGAACATCCACGTTTAACAGAATGAAACTGGAACCTTGTCTTACACCATATGCAAAAATCATCTCGAAATTTACTAAAAACTTAGATTTAAGATCTGAAACCATAAAACTCCTAGAGGAAAACAGGGAAAAAGATCTTGACACTGGTCTTAGCAATGAGTTTTTTAATATGTTCCCAAGAACACAGGAAAAAAAGGTGCAAATAAACAAATAGGGGTGCACCAAAGCTACAAACCTTCTGCACAGAAAAGGAAGCCATCAATGAATTTTAAAAATAACATATGTAATAGGAGAAAATACTTACAGATGTTAGTAAGGTGTTAATATCCAAAACCTATAAGGAACTTATATAGCCCAAGAACAAAAAGGCTAAAAATTCTATTATAGAAAAAAAAAGGTGGAGGGACAAATGAGGCCAACAGATATCATTCTGTTGAAATACAGAATGGCTAACAGACATGAAAAGGTGCTTACTTTCACCAATCATTGGGGAAATGCAGATCAAAATCCCAGTGAGGGCTGGGGTTGTGGCTCAGTGGTAGAGAACACATCAAGCATGTGAGAGGCCCTGGGTTTGATCCTCAGCACTACATAAAAATAAATAAATAAAATAAAGGTATTGTATCCAATAACAGCTAAAAAATAAATATTTTTTTAAAAATCACAATGAGTCAACAACTCACATGTGTTAGAATGAATATTATTAAAACAATGAAGGTATTGGCAAGGATGTGGAGAAAAGGAAACTGCTGCACACTACTGGTAGAAATGTAGTTGGGGAAGCCATTATGGAAAATACACATGAACAGCCTTAAAAAATTACACATGGAAAACATCATCAGCATCATAGGAATTCTACTTTTGAATACATATCCAAAAGAAATGAGATCAATGTCTCAAAGACATGTACACTTCTATGTTTATTACATCATTGATTAGAAAAGCCAAGATAAAGAAACAGTCTAAGTGACCCAAGAGGGATGAAAAAAGAAACTGAAACACAATGGGAGATCTTTCAGCTTTACAAAAGAAGAAAATCTTGCCGTTTGCAATACTATACTTTGTGTTAAGAGAAATAAGCTGAAAACAACAAAACACTGAATAATTTCACTAACAGGTGCAATAATAAAAAGTCAAATTCATAGAAGCAGATTAAAATAATAGTTAAAAGGGGTGAAAGTGGGGGATTTGAGGAGATATTGCTTAAAGGATACAAAGTTTCATTTATGTAGAACTAGTTTTAGACATCTAATGTACAGAAGGGTGTCTGTATTTAATAATATCGTATTAATAGATTTGAAATTTGCTGACTAGATATTAAATGTTCCCACTGCAAAAATATGTGATTATCTGAAGTGATGGATATCTAGCTATCTTCATTCTATCAATTATTTTATAATGTATATGTATATTTAAGTATCACATTGAACACCTCAAATATAAATCATTTCTATTAAAAATAAAATAGTATTGGGAAAAATTTACTAAATATGTTTTAAAAAAATTAAAAATCAATACTTGTTTGATTCTGGTGTTATTTGACATTAATTGATAATATCAATATTTGGAGGAATGTAGCATAAATTATGTCTATATTTCCTGTGTATAATCGAAGTGTTTTAAAGTATTAGCATTTCATTCATATCCAAAGAATTATTATGAATCATTATATTCCTAACAAGTTCAGCTAAGAATTAATTACCTCATAAAAGAAGTACCCATGAATTATAGATATGAGGATGTGTGAGCACTATATACATGAGAAATTCACGTAGAAGACTCCAAAGTTGATATCAATTTTTTTTGCAACAAATTATTCTAATACTGATCTGGCCCCCTGGAAAATTCACTGAGAGTATAACAAAGCTATTCACCAGGGTATGCCAGAATATTTGGACCTGGCTAGTTTAGAGATATTAACTATCTTTTCTAATTGAATATAATAAGCACACAATATGTTCAACATACCTTTGAGGAGGGATACTTGTTGAAGACTCTGAAAATAGCTAATTCAGCTGCAACAGTATTTCCTGATCTAGTGTGTGCTCCAACTAGGACACTAAAGTCTGTGTGATACAGTGTATGAAATATTTGTGTCTGCACAGGGTTAAAGTGGCTGAAGTTGTACAGGGCTTCATATGCTTTACATCCTAAAGCCATAATTGGCAAAGGCTGAAGATCCAGTAATTCTGAAAAGATCCAACAGTTACTTCTATACAATAACTGAAAAAACATGCACAATACTGAATACTGTATTATAAAGAATAACATTTCCTAATTATCTCTAGAGAAGAACATATTTAATATAAGTTCTTATACACCAGTGACACATATTATTCAGTCACTACATTTAACATAACTGATAACAGAACACTTTTATTGAAGAATCTCCTATAAACCAACTATATATTTCTCTTCCAAAAAGGGAAATAACTTGAATAAAAGTACATGACAATATGTATGTTATGGTACAAAAATAAATCTGCCATAATTTGTAAAACAACGAAAACCTCAGACTCAGCAACTTAGTGATAGTCTATCTCTCAAAATAATAATAATAATAAAAAGACTGGGGATATGCTTCAGTGGTTAAGAGTCCTTTGGGTTCAATCCTGGGTACCTTGTCCCTAAAGGAAAAAAAAATAAAAAGATGACTTTAAGAAGTTATCTTTGCCCCACCCATTGCTCTACTCTATTACAAGGATAGCTGAGAGCTAACTTCATACTCTCTATGTCTGATTATGATTGTTTAAATTTTCCATAGCTCTGGAAATCCAGGAAGGAGGAAGACATTGCATGATAAGGCATGCAATGTTAATCAAACATATTTTTTTTAAATAAAAGACTAAAAATTAAACATTGTACAATGTCAAATGCACAGTTATTGATAATGTTAAATTAAGAAGATCTATTACAGTGATTTTACCTAAATGGTATGTTTATACTATATCAGCTAATTATATAAATAGGTTGATATGTATTTGGTTGCTTAAGAAAGAAATTATTAAATTGGCATTAATATACAATGCTAATATATGTGAAATTAAGTACTTTAATGAAAGAAAGAAACCTAGCAATGATATTGGAAGCATATATTTTAAGTTAAAACATCATCACTTCCACATATTTTGAACTTATGAGATTCTAGATATCACATAAACACATTTGATGAAATAAGACCAGAAAGACCCTCTGCAATAAGTAGATTACTAGATTATACAGTTTCAATATCATTCTATTTTGATAAATTTTTTTGGTTTTGCTATGCCAAGATATCAAAGAGAAATTGAGATGTAGTATAAAGAATCTCTCAATGAATAATATGAATAAGGTGTACATTTGACAAAATGAAAGATTATAAAGTCATATTTAGGTCTCCTTTCACTTCTGAAAGGACTGTCAAATAGCATGCTATTTAAAGTAGTCAGAATAACATTTTTATTCTGAAAAGTCAAACAGTGTGTCTGAAATATACATGGGAAAGAAAATTTGACTCCTAATTTATGTCTGTAAAGTAAATTAAGGACTTCTGAAAATCAATACTCATCAGTTATGAATTCTCAAAAAACGAAATTAGTATACTAGTTTCGAGATTTTTTGAAATAGATTTCAGGGGTACTTGAAAGTATCACTGCAAAGATTTATTCATGAAATTTTGCTTTTTTAATAAATCAAAACAGAAAGGCATTTGTTCATTTTATGAAAACCTAGAGTTTATACATTACAACAATAAAAATGCTGCTGAATGCTCTTACTATATATCCCTTTTAATAATTTGTTATATATATACAAACATTCCAAAATCTAAAAAAAAATGTAAAATTTGAAACACTTCAGGTTTTAAACATTTTGGATAAAAGATAACCTGTACTAGAAATAAGTTTATTTGAATTGAAATAAATGTAAGAAAAAAGAGAACCTGTACTAGAAATAAGTTTATTTGAATTGAAATAAATGTAAGAAAAAAGAGATATCTCAAAACTTTCACAGAGAATACAGATAAAATGATAAATGACAATTACAATGGAAAAGGAAGGCTATATGGAGAAATAATGATTATATATACAGATGAAAGTCCAATAACAAAGAAATAGTAACTCTTATCATTACTATGGTTATCAGAATTGACTAAGCCTACTTTAATGCTTTTGGGGCTTAAATAAACAAAAATTAAAGGTCCACAATTTGACTATCTACAAATACTTATTTGATTTTGAAAATTTTGAACATACAGTTTAGAAACAATTTTTCAAGTAAGTTGGACTTTGATTCAGAATAAAACAACTTTATACTTGTCAACATTAATTAAAATAACAATTTTGGGAAGTCAATAATTCACATCAACACATTAATGTTCAATTTGTTACCTGTATGGGGCTGATGCCTGTCTGGTAGAATCAGATGTTAGAAGTTGATAATACAAACAGCCTCTGCTCCTAACCGTCTATCAGAAACTGCTTGGATATAGTATTGGGAAGGCAAAGGTTCAAAAATAGGGATTGCAAATACCAGTAGTTGAGCTTCTTTACTAATGACCTAATGTGAAATAAAGTCTAAAATAAATAAAGTTCTTAGTAGTCAATTCTTAATAGTATCTATACCAGATGTAATAAAAATAAACTATGTTGGATTTCTAAATAGCTCAGATATTCAGGTACTACAGTAACTTGTAGGTGATTTCCTTCTGAGGATTATTTGATATAACAGAAGGTAAAAATTTCTACTCACTTTATATTATGTATATATATATATGCTATCATTATGACATGTTACCAGTTTGATTCATTATCAGAATTTCCCAAACATGATTCATGCAATTATTTCCTGATTTCTATAATTTCAAGTACCATATTATTATTTACTTAATATTTTTCTTTAAATCTGATCAGTATCTTAAGTGGAATATCTGAAATCTCTTAAAATGTATATGTTACATGGTTATCAAGAAGAAAAATGCATGAAAACAAAATATTGCTATAAAATAGTATTGGTATCTAGTCAAGATTTTCAATCGGAAGCTTGCTTTCTCTTTGATAAAAAGAGAAATTACAAATAAAACATGAGTTAAAGATGTAACAACAATTGAGTCTTTACAGATAATTTTACAAGGAATGATCTTTTCACTAAGCAATTTATTACTTTGCACGAAATTATTTTTACCCTCCTTATTTTATATATTCCATGCCTCTAGAAGCCATGCCTTAAACCATGGTAAAGATAATAAATGAATTTCTTGAACTAGGATCAGACTGAATAATCAATATTGTCACACTGAATCTCTGTGTTCCTTTGAAACAAAACAGGAAAACAGAACATAACAAAACTTTCATGGCACTCTGAAATCAGAGAGATAGTAAAAAAACAAAAATTGTTTATATATTTTTTTATGATAGCTAAATAATAAGGTTATATTCACCTGGTTTAAAGAGCTAGAAAATACTCTGAATGATAAATATGATCATTTGTAGGATCTCCCACCCAAATCCACCAGGGTTCTCCTACTGTCCCATGGACCTAGAATAAAAATTATCCTACTACTATGAAAATCATAACTCAAGTAACAGTACTGTTTACATATCAGCACCTATTAGTCTAATAAATTTTGATATATAATTTATAAAACAAAGTTCACTCATTTAAAGTATACAGTTCAATGGTTTTAACATATTTAACAAAGTTGTACAACTATGAACATAATCTAATTTTAGAACATTTTTATCACCTCCAAGAGAGTACTTATATTCATTAGAAGTATGGACATGGCTATTCTAAACACTTTGTTAAATGGAATGATATAACATATGGTCTTCTGTGACTGGCTTTTTAAACTTACCGTACTATTTTTATAGTTCATCCATGTTTTAAACTGCATCAGTACTCTGCTTCTTTTTATTGTCAAATAATATTCCACTGGACACATATATCATATTTTTTTAATATAAGCCAATCTCTCTTTTTTCCATATATGGTCCAATACTGTTCAGTATTCACTTCTTCCTCGGGGACTCATGAAAATGAGATCACATCCCAATCATTTCTCCTCCAAATCTTCTTGTACTGTTTCACATGAGCTTTTGGGGGACACCACATTTAAACCATAACACCTGGGATAATTTTGATTCACATAAAGCCAATCACCTCATGACATTCTCGTGACAATATCTATAGTAAAGGAGAAGTCCATAACAAACACTTGGCATAATTAGACTGGGGGGAGCATGTATTTGTGGGAAGAGGGCTTACAGTTTATGTTGTGGGCTGAGGAAGTGGGTATGTGTTCCCCTTACTCCATTAAAAGTGAAAGAGAAGCAGGAAAACATTTGGGAAGTATCCAACAGTGTGAGCAGAGCAAAGAAGAGAATGTAGAGCTTATTGTTCACTTAAACTTTTACTGTGATACTGCTGATATACATAACAGATCTTTGAAATTAGTTCAATATTAAGAAACAAAATGAGAATAAATATCACTGAATGATTATTATCATTTATGGGTAGGATCTACATTTAAAATACTTAAAACTTTGCTAATATAAACTATTTTAATTAATTGCTAATTTTTTGGAGGGGGTAGTGGGAGTTGAACCCAGGGCCAGCAGCTAAGCCACCAAGCAATATCCCTAGCCCATTTAATTTTTTTTTTTTAATTTTGAGACAGGGTCTTGCTAAGTTGCTGAAGCTGACCTGGACTTGTGATCCTCCTATCTCAGCCTCCAGAACTGCTGGGATTAAAAGCATGTGTGACCACATCCAGCCTTAATTGCTAATTCTGCTAAATAACTTCATAAAATTTGGAGTGATTTTTGCTCTTTTGCATAAATAAAGAGATTTCACATGTAGGTTCAAAATTTATATTGAGTTATATGCATTCATGGATATGTCAAAATTAACAATGTAAACTATAATGTACTAAAAAAAAAATAAAAGAAGAGAGAAAATAAATTTATTGGGGCTGGGGATGTGGCTCAAGCGGTAGCGCGCTAGCCTGGCATCCGTGTGGCCCGGGTTCGATCCTTAGCACCACATAAAAACAAAGATGTTGTGTCTGCCGATAACTAAAAAAAAAAGGAGTAAATATTAAAATTCTTTCTCTCTCTCTCTCTCCCTCTCTCACTCTCTCTTTAAAAAAACAGAAAATAAATTTATGTTATATAATATAAAAATTCACAATATTTTTTTAAAATATTTATTTATTTATTTTTAGTTTTCGGCAGACACACATCTTTGTTGGTATGTGGTGCTGAGGATCGAACCCGGGCCGCACACATGCCAGGCGAGCGCGCTACCGCTTGAGACACATCCCCAGCCCCCACAATATTTTTATATCTGGTAAAATATTTTATTTTCACAGAAAAATTCATTTAAGCACTTTCCCCCCTTCTTACCTATTTCATCTTTCCTCATATCTTTCAGCTTATCTACAGTAAGATTTTTTTTCTTCTAATCTTGTTAGAATGTGTGGTGGTAACACTGAAAATTGTCTCAAAGGGTTAGCCCAACCCCAAAGCCTCTTGTTGATGACTTTACTAAGATTCAGGAGCCTGTAGGTCATGGTAGGCCAACGTTTCCTCAGAGCAATTTCAAAAAGGGCACGAACAATTCTAGCTGCATTCTGAAGAATAAAAGGGGGAGATTGGTTGTTAGGTCCAATGTATTTTTAAATTTGTCATTAATTTATTATTCAAACTCAGTCTTCTAGAATGAATTAATAAAATCAACAAAGCAGCAGGATATAAAATCAATACCCATAAATCAAATGTATTTCTCTACATCAGTGATGAATCCTCTGAAAGAGAAATCAGGAAAACTACCCCATTCACAATAGCCTAAAAAAAGAAAAAAACAAAAACAAAACAAAACAAAAAAAACCTTGGGAAATGAACTTAACAAAAAAGGTGAAAGACCGCTACAATGGAAATTACAGAATAATAAAGAAAGAAATTGGTGGAGACCTTAGAAGATGGAAAGATCTCCCATGTTCTTGGATAGGCACAATGAATATTGTCAAAATGGCCACACTACCCAAAGCACTATACAGATTCAATGTGATTCCAATTAAAATCCCAATGTCATTCCTTATAGAAATAGAAAAAGCAATCATGAAATTCATTTGGAAAAATAAAGAGACCCAGAATAGCAAAATCAATCCTTAGCAAGAAGAGTGAAGCAGGAGGCATCACAATACCAGACCTTAAACTATACTACAAAGCTATAGTAACAAAAACGGCTTTTATTGGCACCAATAGACATGTAGATCAATGGTACAGAATAGAAGACAGAGAGATAAATCCACATAAATACAGTTGTCTCATACTAGAAAAAGGAGCCAAAAACATTCACTGGACAAAAGATAGCCTCTTCAACAAATGGTGCTAGGAGAACTATAAATCCATATGCAGCAAAGTGAAATTAAGACCCTATCTCTCACCATGCACAAACCTCAACTCAAAATGGATCAAATATCTAGGAATTAGACCAGATACCCTGAGCCTGACAGAGGAAAAAAAAAGTAGGCCTAAATCTTCATCACATCAGATTAGGCTCCAACTTCCTTAAAAGACTCCTAAAGTACAAAAAATAAAATCAAGAATTAATACACAGGATGGATTCAAACCAAAAAGCTTCTTCTCAGCAAAAGAAACAATTAATGAGGTGAAGAGAGAGCCTACATTTTAGGAGTAAATTTTTGCCACAACACATTGGAAGAGAATTAATCTCCAGAATATATAAAGAATTCAAAAAACACTTATAAAAATCCCAATCAATACATGGGCTAAGGAGCTGAATAGACACTTATCAGAAGAAGATATACAATTGATCAATGAATATATGAAAAAAATGTTCAACATCTTTAATAATTAGAGAAATGCAAATCAAAACTACTCTAAGATTTCATCTCACTCCAGTCAGAAGGGCAGTTATCAAGAATACAAACAAAAAGAAGTGTTGGTGTAGACGAGGGGAAAAGGTACACTCATACATTGCTGGTGGAACTGCATAACTGTGCAACCAGTCTGGAAAGCAGTATGGAGATTTGGAATGGAACCATCATTTGACCCAGCTATCCCACTCTTGGGTCTTTACCCAAAAGACTTAAAATCCACATATTATAGTAATGCAGCCACATCAATGTTTATAGCAGCTCAATTCACAATAACTAAAGTGTGCAAGCAACATAGATGCCCTTCAATAGATGAATGGATAAAGAAACTGTGGTATATATTCACGAAGGAATATTACTCGGCATTAAGAGAATAACATTATGGCATTTGCAGAAAAATGGATGGAGTTCGAAAATATCATGCTAAGCAAAGTAAGCCAATCCCCAAAAAACAAAGGTCAAATGTTTTCTTTGATAAGTGGATGCTGATCCATAATGGGGGAGGGCATGGGAAAAATGGAGGTATTCTGATTGGGAAAAGAGGTGGGAGGGAAGGAGAGGGGATAGGGAGACAGAAGGAAAGATGGTGAGATGTGATGGACATTATTACCCTAGGTAGATAAATGACTGCACATATGATGTGACACTGCATCATGTACAATCAAGAGAAATGAAAAGTTATGCTGCAATTGTGTACAATGAATCAAAATACATTCTTCGGTCCTGTATACCTAATTAAAATAAATAAATAAAATTTAAAAACCCAACAACACTATTCATTACATTTAAATAAAAATAAGAATTTTAAAATAAAAAACATTTAAAACATACTTTTTCTATATTAAATCTTTGAATAAAATTACAAATATAATGTAATAGAATAATTACATGAGATAACATAATTATATAAGATTAAAGTTTACTTCTCAACTTAATAAAGGTATTTCTAAATAAAAATAATCAAAATGTATACTTTAAAGGTTAGGATTTTTTTAAATTTATGCTTAGAATCAGGTATGGTGGCACACACCTGCAATCCCAGCACCTCCAAAGGTTGAAGAGGAGAATCATAAATTCAAGGTCAGCTTCAGCAACATAGCAAAACCTTGTCTTAAAGGAAAAAATAAAGCCAGGTGTGCTTGTGTGGGAGGCTGAGAAAGGAGGATTGCATGTTCAAAGCCATTCTCAGCAATTTAGCTAGGCCCTGAGCAATTTAGTAAGACCCTATTTCAAAATAAAAAAAAATAGAAAGGGTTAGGGATGTGATTTAGGACCCCTGGTTTCAATCCCTAGTACTAAAATAAATAATTAAAAGAAAAAAGTAAAAAAGGACTGAGGATATATTTCAGTCATAGAGAGCCTCTCAGTTCAATCTGTAGTATTATGAAAAACAAAGAAAAGAAATGAAAGACAAAGAAGACAAAAAAATAACTTACTTTATTTCACATGATGGTTTAAATATATGAAGAATTTTTTACAATAGCAGTTTTTAAAAGTTATAAATTAAATGAGCTGTAGGTTTAGGGAACAATTTTCTTTCAGTATTCAATATTTAAAATCAGAGACCTATCATACTGGAATATATATATTAGGCCTTATATAAGATAGATTTGTTACTAAGCCAAGCAAACCACTAACTTTCACCCCCAGTCCTGATTTACAAGCACAGGTTACATAAAAGATGTACAAATCAATATCTTTAATTCTAAGGAGAAACTGTAGTTCATAGAATTTCTCAAAGTAATGTATTCACAGAATAATAGAATTAATTCCTTGGTCTCTAGAGATAAACAAAGAAGAGAAAATGGGGAGTAAGATTCTTACCTGTGCAACATATGCAGAATCTGACATAAGGGAGAAACTATCCATCTCTCCTCGGCTGGTGGAAGTTTGAAGTAAGATGTTTATTTTCCCATAACTATTTTCTACACCTCCAGGAGCTGAGAGTTCACAAAAAAATTTTAATAGAGCATCTAACTCCTCTATTTCTTCTTCTCTGACCTAAAAGAGTCAATATTTTTATAGTAATATTTGGTTTGATTTATTTAAAAATCATATTGAATGTTTTTAAGATTGCCTTTTAGTATAATGTAATATTTTACTCTTGTACAGCTAAAACCCAGTAATTTTCCCATAGGTAAATTATAAAATATAATATGAAATTATGTTGAGGCAGGTACAATTATATTTATTGTTCATCACCAATATTAAAGTTGCCATTGACACATAAAAATTTGATATGCCACAAAAATTAAGTCAT
The DNA here is from genome assembly GCF_048772815.1 of Callospermophilus lateralis. NCBI lineage: Eukaryota > Metazoa > Chordata > Mammalia > Rodentia > Sciuridae > Callospermophilus > Callospermophilus lateralis. Next base: position 6,878,116 of record NW_027516477.1, read on the forward strand.
CTGACCTCACCATCTTTCAACTGATGAGGTTTCATTTTTTATTTGACCTGAGTAAAACCTCTGCCCAGACTGATTAGGGAAAAATTAATTATCTTCAAATGCATTCATTATAGTCATATATTTTATATGGCATAATGCATTCATAGCTTAAAATTGTGAAGTACTATTTCAAAGTATTATAGTTTTCACTGTTAATAACATTAAATTATAATATGGGTACAGAATCATGGATTTTCTTAACATTTTCTTCAGTGAACTATATTGCAAATAAACGAAAACATATACAATATATTTTTGATAAATTCATTAATACACAACCTATTTAAATTTCTTGATTTGGGATACAAAGCAAAGCATGATGTTAGGTATGCTGTGATATTATTATCTAGAACACTGAGTTTTCTTGTACAATAGAAAACACTGCTGATACTCCAATATGCCATATGGCTTTTTTTATTGTATCAGGAAAAACAATTAATTTCAAACTTTCATAAATGAATAAATGTGTCTATGTTGTACATATCTGACTGAAATTTCAAGTAATCTTACCTTGATCTGATCAAATTATTCGGCTTTGGAGACTATCTCAAATATGTCACCTTCTGTTTTGTGAGCATCGAAGAGTTCATTAAAGGTCTACCAAAGTAAGTGTCACATTTAATTAAAATAGAATATCAAAAGATATTATCAAATTTATGAAAGATTATAAAACACTCTTAAACATAATTAAGAAAGCCATTAGAACCAAAAAAAGATCAGTAAAATCATCTAATGAAATCTATACTAAATGTCTAAAAATGTTCAACATAACATTCTGGTCTTGACTTCAGTATAGGCATATGGAAATCTGCATCATTTACTAATTATAAGCTCACATACATCATATAAAATTCAGAGGGAAATAACTAGACAGCATGCAATTCAAAGAGTCTCAAAATATGAAGAGTGAGAATACACAGACAAACAGTTAAAGGCCATATGGAAAAGACAAAGGTACTACAGGGCTAGAGTTGCTGAAAAAGAACTGCAAAAAAAGAAAGTGTTAGGCTGTAGTTTGGCAGCAGTCTACTAGCAAGAGGACAAATGAGAAAGGCTGTCTCATAGAGACAATGAGATGAGAGTAGGTGATATAAGGAGGAAGGACTAGGTCTGGGATTGAGGAACCACCAAATCACAGCTCTGAGATAATATGTGAAGAGGTCTTGCAGAAATCTAGTGTCATACACATATAGGTTATTCTGAAAAAATGAGGAAAACCAAGTAAGCACATAAAGGTGTTTTTCTGAAACCTGTTTTATATATAAGCAAATGTTAAATCTACAAACCCGAGATTTCATATAAGCTGAGTTTTTCTTTTTGATGATTTCTATTCTCCTATTTTAAAAACAACTTTATGTACAAAAGGCAAAAATGAATTTAAGAAAAAGCTCAAAACACTATCTATTGAAAAAAGTATAAAAATTCAACTTAACCTATTTAAATCTCTTCATATTTAAGTATTCTCCCAACAGGTTATCATTGTATTGACATGTACTGATATACATACATGAAAACACATAAAAAAATGTATATGCTTTTTAAAAGTAAAAATATTAAAGTATCACATCATCTTAAACAGGACGTTGTTAAAAAGCAACAAATCCTCTTATAATTGTATGATCAAAATTGTCCTTAAAAGTTTCTTAAATTACTCATCTAGTACAAACAGGCTGACTTGGTAATTTTAGTAGTTTCTTAAACTCTTCTTTAGTGTTTCTTACTAATATGCAATTAAGTTTTCAACTTTTTATTCAAGGAAATAATTAAGCTATCAAGTTCAGCTTAAAATCATTCTGGCATACACTCCATAAGACTCACCAATAGGCTTCAACTATTTCAGGTGTATGTAGTGTTTAGGATATGTTCATGAAACAGGATGGTAGAAGAGCACCATTGCTATCTAAAGTCATTTTTTTCTTGTCATTACTAAAAGTATATTGCTGAATTCATATAAACTAAATGTATTTGCTCATAAGTTGCTTTTGTTATTTGGCATTATTAATATATTTTGAAGTCTAGAAAATATTTGACTATAAAAACAAACATTTTTGCATTTGTTCCTCTCAGAATATTACCTCAATGGTATTGTATTTAATATAATAGTGGCTGGCAGTTCTACCCAAATCCGTTGAGGAAAAATAACCACTTCTCTCTTCAAAATGAATCATCTGAGCTTTGTCTAGTTTTCATCCAACTTCAATGACTAACTGTTCTCGATGCTTCTTAATGTTGGGTCAATCTACAGGAAAGAAATATAAACATTTGATGTTTTAATTAGACTTTTAAAAACTTAATTTTGAACTGGTACTTTGAAGCATAAAATTATATGTATCAATGGTGTAAAGTGATTTTTCAATACAAAAATATATTGTGCAATATTTAAAACAGATTAAATACAACTATCTTTCAAACATTTATCATTTATTTATGGTAAAAATTTAGTACTCATTGATCAGTCTAACATTTATCATTTATTTATGATAAAAACATAGTACTCATTGATCAGTCTCTCCCCATCCCTCTCTCCAGCCCCTGGTAACCACCATTCTATTTTCAACCTCTGTAAGATCAACTTTTTGAGATTCTACACATGAATGTGATCAGGTGGTACCTGTTTTTTTGTACTTAGCTTGTTTCACTTAACGTAGCAACATCCAGTTCCATCCCTGTTACTGCAAAGACAATATATCAGTCTTTTTTTATAGCTGAATAATGCACCATTTGTGTAGAGGTATTAGATTTTTCTTTATCCATTCATAAGCTGATGAACACTTAGGCTGCTTCCATTTCTTTGTATGGATAGTGCTGCAATGAACACAGGAGAACTGATGTTCTTCAACATACTGATTTCATTTCCTTTGGTTATATACCCAGTATTAAAGCTGCTGATCAGAGAGTTTTCAATTATAAATTCTGAAGTACATTCTATACATTTAAGAAACAACTAAAAAAGATTTTATTTGATTAAATAAAGAAAGCTTTAAAATTCATTAAAATTATCAATCCACATAGTCTTTTTGGATAATAAAACTATCAATCTGTACAGTCTCTTTAGATACCAATATTATTCTTCCATGATCTTATAATCTTTCAGGTTATAGACACAGGGAATCAGGTATAAGGAAAAAAAAAAATCATCTTCTCCTTCCCACACTTAAATAGGCACTTCAAATTACTGAACCATACTTCTATTTTATCAGTCATTTGGGGATATGATGGCAAGAATGCTTTCCCCTGTCAAAGGTAAAATAAATGCATGGTTATTCCCTTAAAAATACAATTCTATTGTTTTAGTAATTTTCACAACTGTTGGTGGAAAAATCCATTTTGTCTATAATAATAATAGAAGCAAAGAATAAAATGAAGTTGACAGTGAACTTTTATATAGTTTTAAAACTATTATAATTTTTTTCTAAGTATAAATTGATATTCAATACAAAATACTAAAAAATATTCTTTTTTTAAAAGAGAGAGAGAGAAAGAGAGAGAACTTTTTAATATTTATTTTTTAGTTATCCGCAGACACAACATCCCTGTTTGTGCATGGTACTGAGAATCAAACCCGGGCCACACACATGCCTGGCGAGCACGCCACCACTTGAGCCACATTCCCAGCCCCCTAACAAATATTCTTGTTGCTATGTATATATATGCACAACCATACTGTACAAGTGCACAACCATACACATCTAAGTCTTGAAGATTAATCTTTTGTTATGAGCAATAATGTAAAATATGACCTTTAATGGGGTGTTGGAGAAGTAGTAAAACTCCTAGAAATCTAATGAATTAGTACTTCTTCCATTTATTTTAACTTAGATCTTTATGGCAGCTTAAAAAGTTTTAAAAATCAGAAAAATGAGGCAAAAGGAAACCAACTGCAGATAAGTAACATAGCATCAAGAGTATTATCAGCAAATATTTGCTATAAGTGATACTATATATATCAGGTCCAAACTACTTGATTTGTTTTTGTCTATAAGAATTCTATAGATACAAATTTACAGAGCAACAAAATCAAAACATATAAGTTAAAGAAAAAGTTAAGATATAGAACTGTAAAGGCAGTAAAACAATGAATCCTGGAATGAAACAAAATTCCTCTTTTTCAAATACCAGAAAACTATGTTAAAGTTTTCATTATACTGCAAAAAAACTTTTGATATTAACCTAATACTTAAAAATCAATTGATGTGTTTATCTTATTCCAAGGGATATTTAACCCATGAAAATACATGTACTTGTTTATTTTTAGTCCTTCAGAAAATTTTCATTGTACCTTTGACTATTCTCACAATGATCATATTTGTGATGAGAACATTTAGAGACACATAATTTAAAAAGTGCAAGGTCTGTTGGGATTGTTGGGTCACAGCAGCACAAATCATAATAGTCAAATTATGTGACCAGTTCAGGTACCCATTAACATATGAATGAATGGAGAAAATATGGTATATGTACAAAATGGAGTTTTATTCAGACTTGAAGAATGAAATGGCATTTGCTGGCAAATGGATGGAACAGGAGAACATCATGCTAAGTGAAATAAGCCAGACTCAAAAAAACAAGGACTTATGTTTTATCTCATGTGGAAGCAAGAGATAACTAAGGAACTAAAAAAAAAAAAACAGAGAAAGGGGGTGGGCAATGTCCCATGAAAAAATAACCGAGATCAGCGAAGTAGATAAAGGGTACAGAGGGAAGGGAGAAGGGATGGAAAAGGGAGGAACCGAGTGAAGAAACTGACCAAATTATGCTATGCACATGTATGAATAACCATCAGTGATTCCCACCTTTATGTTTGCCTATAGAGTATAAGTTAAAAATTAATAAATATAAAAATGCATGAAATCACAGATTACAATGCAGTTATAAATTGCTTATAAAATAAGACATCCATTTGAAGATCAGCACATATTTCAACTGAGAAGCAGAAAAGTAGTGGAATTCTATGTAAAGAAGACCCAAGTATGAAAACATAAGAATTTCAGATTACCATCTTCAGAACTAGTTGCTACTATTATTCTTAATGTTTCCCCCCTAAGTCTTAAGTTTCAACTCTTCCATGCAAAATCTACTGCACAAGAAAAGGAAAAATGAAAGAAAAACCCCAAAAGTTTGGCAATTGCTTTGATAACAAATGTATGTATGTGTATATATATATATATATATATATATATATATATATATATATATATATATATATATATATATATACATATATTTACCAATACACACACACACACACACACACACACACACACACACACATACACTCTCAATGCATATGTATGTGTATTTATTTATCAATACAATATTTGTGTGTATGTATATTGGTAAACAGAGAAAAACTATAATTTTGAGTTAGACTCAACCTCTTTGATAATTTTGACTTAACAGAAGTAAATATCATATGAAGATGGTGAAATAATGTTTTTATTACATTACAACTGAATTTTATCTGTAATTAGGAAGCATTTACAGTATATAAAGCAGAGTTCTAAAGAAAAGACAAGATCTGTAAGCCACATGGACCACACAACTATAAAGCTCATAGGAAAACCTGCTATCACATGTATCTAATTCTCTGTCTATGCACACACATTGAATCATGAAACTGACTTCAAACTTTAAACTGTTAAGACAATAATGTATTAATGCTGTCTTTTATTTCACTATAGGGAATAGAAGGGACATGACAGGAGGAGTAGATTGTATATAACAAGTGTATTTTTAAAAATGGTTTATATGTTTCCTTATATATGGTTGTTTCTAAAACTCAAAGTACCAGAGTAAAAATCATGGTGAAATATTAACATCTAACAGAAATATACCTGAAAAATAGAATGATACAAATATCAACATTATTAATGGGAAAAGAGATTTAAATAAAGGAAAATAATTACAAGGAACCAATTTATCTTTTTTTTAGTGTATTTTAAAAAACAATTAAGGCTCTTTATTTTTCTTCTAGGTCCATAACTCTATTCAGATGAGGCAACAGTAGCAAATATTTATCCTCACATCATGAAAGGATTACAAAACTAAAAAGAAGGCTTGAGGTTTTTTTTTAATAAACGAGTTTAAGTTTTCTACCTGATAAGCTTTGTGACTGATGCCATACACTAATGGATTTTCTCTCATCCGTACATAAAGGTAAGTGTAACTTATCCACTTCACTGCTTCTTCCATGTTTGTGACTGTCCCCAGAGTAATCTGCAAATCAAAAATACAACAGAAATTAAAGGAATGCATTAAAGTCAAACATAAACAGTACAGCAAAGGCCATTCTGCCAGAAATTAAGTTTTCAAAATAGATCACTGTGCCACATTTAAAAGTAGGTAAGCACAATCACTGAAATGATTTCTCAGTTAATGAAAACAGCAGGCCTCTTTATTTCATTGAGAATAATACATTGGAAATGCTATCTTCCCAAACTGAACTTACTCAATGTTGACATTTGATTGTTTTTCCCTGTATGGATTTTAATTCTAGATAGCATTAAGAACATTTTTGACATTTGTTAATTCTTTTTCATATTCTGTATCCATTTTGTTTTAGTTTCATTTTATATAATAAAACTACTGAATATGTTTAAACGTAAGTGTACCCGAATAAAAATAACAAAATAAGGGGCTGGGTTTGAAGGAGAGCACTTGTCTAAGCACATTTGAGGCACTGGGCTTAACCCTGAGCACCACATATAAAATAAATAAAATGAATAAAGATTAAAAAATAAAACTCAACATTATTAAAAAAATAATTAAATATTAATTCTGTCAAGAATTTTGAGGTTTATGTGTATAAAGTCATTCATAATGACACAGATAGCCTAATCCCCATAACCAATTACCGTATATGAATCTTGCTATGCTAATTATTCACTTTAATTTAGGAGAAAGAAAGTACTATAGGTTCTGTTCTATGATATATCCCTTGAAAGATGGTCTTGGTTCCCACATGGTCTGTCCTGATTATTACTACAGTACAATAATATAGTAACAAGTTAGAATTTCAGAGAGAATCCTGGTTAGAAAAAAAAAGTCATCTACAATTTTCATCCTCTTTATTCATCTGGTTACCTTAAATAAATATCAAAATAATAATTTTTACAATGTGTTTTTAAACTTAAAATTTTCTCATTACAAATTTCTGTATCTCCAGGGATTTATAACATTATTTATTTAATTTGTATGTGTTTATAGTGCTTCCCCTACTCAGGTATTTTCAAATATTGCAATGAACATGCTCCCCCCCACAAAAACTAGCATGGTTCCTTCACGAGATGTATAAATTTTTCAAAAGAAAACTATTCTATGTTTCTAAAATTCATTTTAAAGTACAGGAACAAAATTTGCTGTAACAAAAATTTACTTAAAAGTAATAGAAGAAATAAGGATAAAATCGCACTGTTACTCCCTTCTTTAAAAGTGTGTCATTTAATCAAAGTAAGCCATGTGAAATGAACACCTGGGTTTGGTGAATTTCTCCTCTCTAAAAGAGAAAATGAATTCCATTTTTTAGCATTTGAATTCACATCACAAAACTTGGTTCTTCAATAGTCTTCAATAGCATCATAACTAAGCATACAAGTTAAGTCCTTTGTACTCTGAACGGAACCTACATGCCTAGCCCTCTGTGCATCTTATACTCCAATGACTAGATATTATTCTCTGAATATATCTAGTATTTTCGTTTAATGGTCTTTTTCTTTTCTCCTTGGAATGTCTATTGAAATCTGAGACAACTAGCTTAAACTTACCTGCTTCCCTTTGGTGTTCCCACAGAACTGATTTTCCTTTTCTTAAGCAATAACAATTCTTGATTTACATAGTACATATGTGTATACATATTCATTTCTAAATCCTGTTGAGTTGCCTGTATCTCAGAGGTAGAGGCCTTGCCTTGTTTAATCACTTATCATTTAGAGTGTCACTCAAGACATGATCAATTAAACTAGTATTGACAAGTTAATTTAAAACTGAATGTCTTGTTATACAGTCTAAAATAATGTCTTAATTTACAATATTTAATTGAATTTCTGACCATACTTTAAAATCCCCTACTGTTATATATGTTTGATGTCTATGTTTTTAATTTTAAATAGTGTATTGAAATAAAAATCTTGGTGTAGATTTCATTTTTCATTAAATTTTTTTCATTTAAAAAAATTTCCAATTTTAGGACACCAAGATTAAAGGTGCTGGAAAAAGATTAGCTATTAAAATATATTACCAAAATGTTTTGTAACAGGATTGAACTGTTCAAATACCACAGAAAATCTGAGTGTGCTAAATCCTCAAGGCTTTTTCAGAATTGAACATTAAAATGTTTAGTTTTTGACAATTAATTTGAGTTAAGAATATATAATCTTTTTAACGTATTTCATCTAATGATATTTTCATCCAAACTTTGTTTACTCATTTTGTTTCTTTTTTTTATTCATTAGCTTACTTTTCATTTATTGGCAGCTGTATTTCTTAGTTATTAATTTTAATAAATGCACATATTAAGATGTTAATATTAACTAACCTATTGTAGTTGTAACCAGTATTTCTACCAACCTGTTTGCTGCCTTTTACAACTCATTATTATTTTTGTTGCTCCAAAGCTTTAAATTTATGTATTTATTTATTTTTTATTTGATACCGAGGATCAAACCTAGGGCCTCACACTTGCTAGGTGAGCACTCTACCACTGAGCCACAACCCCAACCCCTAAAAGCTTTAAATTTAAATGTGGTGACAGCAACAGTCTTTAAAGCTGTTATCTTTTTATATTCTGACCTCTTCAAAGGTTATAGATACCATTATAGAATGTGTTGTTTTTCAGGTGAGGTATACATTTTACCCTATTTTTAATAAAAATCTCATTATATAGGTATCTACTCACTTTTTAGTGAAGAAACTGTGGATGAAGTGAGTTAAAAAGCTACATTAGAGTTTTTAAGTCAAAATTGAAACTCAGGTTTCCTTAGAACTAAGGTTTTATTCCACTGAAAACAGAAATCATATTTCCAAAAATCCAATTAAGCAGTCAGTGATATTTATTACTAATTTTTTGACTTTATTTAAAAAAATATTAATAAACTTTTGATATCCTTTCTATGTGGCTAAAACAGCAGAATTACTATATTAGCTTACAAGATGAAATAAGGTAGGATAGGTAGATGAAATTGGTAGGATACATGGCTAAGGAAAAAATAAACTCTGAGAAGATAACATTTTGGATGTAAAGTTAAAAAATAAAAAATAGTGAACTATCACACACCCTTGCTACTATCTTTAGTGAACAGAAATCATCTACTCCAGAAAGAGAAACTTCTAATTATATTTAGTCTTAGTGATACTCTTAAGTTGTTGAAGCAGAAAAAAAAAAAGCTATTAGTATTAAGCAAAGTTCCACCAATTTCGTTGCTATCAACTTAGGTAAAAGCTATGCTGAATCTATGAAATTAAGAAGATTATTGTAGATTTAGATAATAAAAAGTCATAAAATTATATTTCAAAGTAACTTGAGGGTTTTAACTTTTTCAATAGATACTCCCAGTAACAACATTCATTAGGCTTATTGCATGACAGACCATATTTAACTAAAACTCTCAATATCACTAATATATATATACTCAGTACCCATGAATCAAAGTGCCCATGATATGACTCAGGGACCATGAGTGAAAAGAATTCAGTACAGAGATGGGTGGGAATGCTAGATACAATATCAGAATTCTTAAAGACTTATGTACAATTTTGTCCCTGAAGAGGGAAACAATATAGATTTGACTGATATCTTGAATGAAACACAATATGAAGATTCTAACTGAAATACCCATTTAACTTAAAATGAAAATCATAACTGAAAACAATGGCTCAATAATAAAAATATCTACATCCTATTGACACATTTACAAATATAAGCTGCTACTATTCCTTGAGGTATATTGTGTTTTACATAGAGATTGCTTGAGACAGTATCTTAGAGGGATGGTAAAAAAAAAAGAAAGACTATGCTGGGTGCCATGGTACACGTAGTAACTTGGGAGACTGAGACAGGAGGATTGAGAGTTTAAAGACAGCCTCAGGAAAAGTGAGGTACTAAGCAACTCAGTGAGACCCTGTCTCTAAATAAAATACAAAATAGGGCTGGGAATGTGGCTCAGTGGTCAAGTGCCCCAATTTCAATCCATAGTACAAACACAAAAACAAACAAACACACAAACAAAAAATATGACTATGCAGGGTAAAATAGGAAAATTGAATCCATACTGCTCATTATCCTTTCACCACCTTAAAATTTCATTATCAATGTATGTTTTTAAAAAAATAGTTTTACAATATGATATTTAAAGTCTTATCAGTTTCAGCCAGTTTCCAAAATGATGTCAAAGCAATCCCACTTGTTTCTCATAAAACTCCACTAAAATAGGTATTAAATACTCCATCATCATTCCATTTGATAGAAGAGAAAGTAAGTTTCAGAAATGTTTAGATGCCTGAGGTCTTATAGCCTCTAGAGTTGAAATCACACCAGATTTTTATCAACTTCTTGTTTTAAGCCTCATTTGGAATTCATGAGATACTCCCTTTCCAGAGGAAACCTTGTGTTCAATCTCTATCTTGCAAGCTACTTTTGGGGCCCTTCACTTTTCACTTTTCTCTCTCTGTCTACTTAGTTCAGTAGATGATTTAGAAATAGAGGTGAATTTTCTTATGAGGGTAACTTTCATATTGGTGAAGGGAATGATTAGGGAAATCTTGAGAGAGACACAGTGAGAAGGGAAAATGAAAGGCCTCTTAGTGGAGTTTTATTATTTAAACAAACAAGGTTATAACATATTAGATAAAACTATAAAGAAGTGCATTTAAAGGTCTTTCTTGTTAAGAGAGGAATTTGAGATGATATGTTAAACAATATGAAGTAGAGTAAGTATGGCCCAGTAGAGATTAAACTGTATTTCCATTAACAGGAGTCATGAGGCTAAATTTCTATGTACTATACTTGCAGATGTACCTTGTAATTTCATTTTAATGTTTTGAGTGCTTAATTTCCCACTTTCCAAAATGTAGGAAAAAATATCTCTTATCACTTCAATAATAGCTTCTTTGGAATTGTTAGAAAGTTAATATGACTACCAATAAAAAAAATTAAATTCTGGGACTCTGAGAAAACACTCAAAAAATACTCTCTCTCTCTCTCTCAACACACACACACACACACACACACACACACACACACACACTTTTGCAATATGGAGGAATGAACTGAGGATTATGCACATGCTAGGCAATGCTCTATCACTGGGCTAAATCTAAAGCCCTTTTTGGACAGGGTTTTCCTAAGTTGCCCAGGCTGACCTTGGAACTTGGCATCATCCTGTCTCAGCCTTCCAAGTAGCTAGAATTACAAATATGCACCACTACATTTGGCAAGATTATTTTATCTTTTGTTATAATATGCACTGTGAAAGTTTCACTTTTTAAACTCTCTTTAGGAGAAGTAAGGGATAGAGTTAGGTTGAAGAAATTTTCTTCTATTTCATTAAAAAGGAAAAGAAAACACAACTCAATACCCTAAAGACTTTAGGAAGTCCCATATTGGATCCATTCTTTTTGCTTTTGAATAAATAGAACAGAGTACAGTGAAAAGGGTGGACTTCAGAGTTATATTGGTTCAAATCATGATTTAGATAGAAGTGTCTGGGGAAATTATATACTCTCCCTTTTACTTTATCTATATAATGGGTATAAAAATCTTTAAAGGACAGAATAATAGTGCAGATCATATGAGAAAATTAAAATGAAACCACCTATAGATGGTCACCCAAGGCCTTTTGTCATAGTTTGTCCAAACTTGATGTAAATTATTAAATTGATATTATTAAATAAAATCTTCTATATATCTTAAGAGAGTACCAATACACAAATTACCTAGAATAGTTCTTAAATGTAATGTGCATGAAATCACTTGGGAAGCAGGTTGAAATGTAGATTCTTATTTGGTAAGCCTGAGATTCTGAGGATCTGATTTTCTAACTAGAATGCAGGTGATCCCATGGCTTTTTAGTTATTTGAGCATACAACAATTAGTAAGGTAATGTTTTCAAGATTTTTGGCCTCAGAGTTCCTGTACATTTTTTAAAGACCTTTTGTTTTTTTAGGTTATATCTGTCAATACTAACCTCAGAAGTTAAAACTGAGAAATTAATTTAAAATATTAATTATTTAAAAGAACAAAAATCCAGTAGATAACATATTTTTTTTAATTTAACTGCATTTCACATTTTTAACTACAATTTAAAAATCAGGAATAAGTATTCCATTAAAGTCATATTAAAAGAAGTGATAAGTGAATACATCAAGTAGTGGAACATTTCAAAAGATCATTTAGTCAAGAAAAAAGTCAAAAAATCTATGAAATTAATGTCTTAGAATTTGTAGATGATAGATATTTCATATGTAAAATACCAGGTATTTGTGGCACATTACTTGCTTTAGTTCCTTATTGCTTGCTGTAATTTGTATCCTACCTGTTTTTCTGCATGTCCATATTCAGGTCCTTGTATAGGTAAAAAGCAGGATATCTGGCCACAATTTTTTTGCTCTTTCTATAAGAGACATAGCTGTTCTTACAGTGGCATTTTGAGCATGTACAAACACCATCAATGACAATAAAGGAAAATAGATTATTTAATATTCCAGTTTATTAAATTATATCTCAATACAAAATCATCTTATATAATCAATGATAAATCTTTCAGAACAAATTCCAATGTATGCATTCTCCCACAGTGCCATGATTTTGAATAAAGTATATACAGAATAAACGCAAGTTAAATAAAAATCCATAACATGGCTTTATTATTGGCCTATAAGTTGGTTTATATCTAATGGATGGTTTCTATAAAATGTGTTTAATTTTGTGCATTCCTCTTCCAAAGTCATCATTCATAATGCTTTTATTCATACTATAAATTTGAAAAAATAATGTGACCAAATGAAAAAGCAAAATTACTTTTATCATAGTAATGAAGTAATTGTGGGGAAGGTGGAGATCATAAAAGAAACACAGGAGAGAGGAGGTACATAGCCACAGGCAGCCAATATAGACTACTAATGGTTTTCTTAGTTTATTCTCTTCAGGTGAATTCGCACGCTGCCTAAGTGTCCCTGCTAGGGAAACTGCAGGCAGCCTGCAAGTTCAGCTCAAAAGAGTTGCCACATGAGCTGTATGTAACTAGCAAAGCTGAAGAGGTCGGGTTGCCTGAGTTCCTGGGAGACCACATCTTGCCACAGTGTGCATCAGAAGCCAGACATGGGGACCTAGGATTTAATGTTTGCCATGTTGCATTTCAGTATTCTTTGGTCTGATGGCTCATTATTATTTTCCTATTCCACCCTCTTTGAAGGAGAATGTTTACCCTGCACCACTGTATTTTAGAAGTATGTAACCTTTTTCTATTTTTATTTTTATTAAGGACTCAAGGTTTTAGTTTGCCTTGAGACTCTTGAGGACTTTGTAATTGGACTTTTGAGCAATGCTAGAATGGTTAAAATTTGGGGGACTCTTGGAGATGGACTGAATGCATTTTGCATGATGAGATGGACCAAAGCCCTTGGGAGCCATGTGTGGAATACTATGATTTAGTTCTTATATGTCCTCAAATGCCCGTGTATTAAAGGCTGAGAGTCCAGCTTGATAATATTAAGAGGTGGTGGAAACTTTAAGAGGTGATGATAAATGGGGATTTTAGGTCACAGGGGGCATTATTTCAAATGTGTCAAAGCTGGTCTTTTAACCCTCTCTCTTTCCAGCCACCATGAAGTCAGCAGCTTATTCTACCATGTCTCCAACTTTATGTTCTGCCTCACCACAGACCAAAAGTAATGGGAGTTTCTGAACATGAAAAGAAATTTATGAAATCATGAGCCAAAATTAGCCTTTCCTGTTTTTAAGTTGATTATCTTAAGTATTTTATTACAGCAATGGAAAGCTAATACAATCTATAAATTATTAAAGAAAATGTTCTCACATATGTGATGCTAAAACTCACATTGGAGTAAAATCTCTTAACAATCATTCACAAACTGGAATGTTTAAATAACTAATATTATTTTAGCATCTATTCAACATAAAGATACACATATAATCTGGAAAAAAATCAGAATTTCTTCAAAGAAAAAAATCTCCAAAGCATTTAGAAAAAAAGGGAGATAAAAGCATTTAAGTCAACTGGAAAATTTAACAGAAGTTAACAATAAAGGTATAAAAACTTGAGATTTCACACTTTATCAGGGCTCTCAGTTGCTGATAGTATTTTCAAAACAAACATAATACGTACACACATGCGCATGTGTAGAAGTACACATACATATATGTAAATGTGTGTATATAGGTATATGTATGTTTGTGTGTGTTTTGTTTTTGCAGCACTGGGGATTGAACCCAGGGCCATGCAGGTGCTCAGTGAGTGTTCTGTCACTAAGCTACATCCCAAGCACATTTTTTTTTCTTTTTATGGTGATACAGACTGTACCCAGGGCTCGGAACATAAAAGGCCTATGCTCTACCACTGAAGTACTTCAAAAGGTCCATATGAACATTTTTAAAGACTACACTAATAGAACTTATTTCAGAAAGTGTTGCTTCTACTTGAAAATATCTTCTGTTTTCTTACTTTTGACTAAAAAAAACTCTGATTTTGGTGGGCTCTCTAGCTTGCACAGAGGAAATATCTTTACCTCACAGAACGTTAAGAGACTACATTTCGGCTCAAATTATTATATTCTCATAATTACTGACATAATCTCTTTAAGACTAAGAAAAAAGGAAAAGTCTGTTAACCATAATGCCCAGATGAAGCTTCACCAATTCCAAATCTGTCACAATCTACCATTTTATCTCTTGTAAAAGGTAGGAACATTTCAACTGCAATTTTGATAAGGTAGATTTTTTTCTTCCACATAAAAATAAAATTTATTATCTATAAAACCTCAGTAACCCTCATCTTTATATTTAATCAAACTTAAATTAAAATAAAGTTACTTCTTATTTTGTTTACATATTTATTCATTCAAATGTTTCTAAGCATATAGTCACTTTCAAGCAGTAAGAAAGTTAAAAAAAATGAGATAAACTCCCCACCTTCACTGAGGTGAGAATCTAGTATGGTATAAAGAAACACAAAATATTTTTACTTGATAAATATTTACTAACCATGTATGTGTAAAATATTACTAAAAGGAGAAATATGAAAATGTCTGGAATAGACATGGGACCTTCCATGAAAATCTGTATAAGAAAGAAAATAAAACTACACATGATTTAGACAGTGGAACCAAAGGAAGGATGGAATGAGGATAATGCAGAAATTCTAAACATTAAGCTGGTGGGTCTCCTTTATTCACTCATCCTAAGGTATTTATGCAGTATGTTCCAAGCCTTGGACTGAGTAACAGTTATACAATATTCCAAGACTCCAATTTTGGGGAGGAAATAAAAAAAACTAGGATATACAGCCTGGCCTGGCTGTAGAAGCAGCGTATGTAACAGGGGCTAAAGTAGTTTTTGGAATATTTATCTTTGGTATCTTTGGTGTTAACTTGAAGAAGTATTTTTCTCTTCCTTTTTTTACACTGAGACCCAGGAACTCCTTCATGGATTCACTGCTGGTGCTCATTTAAACAGATTTGTAAGCCCTCTTCTAAGACCATCTGAGTAAGAAGAGGGGTGGGATCAAGAAACTGAATTATTAACAACTACAGAGATCACTGAAGTATTATGTGAAATGACGTATTTATCCTCCCCAAAGTCAAAGAAGTTTAAAAGAAAAATAACACCACCACAATAAAGATTTTTTTAAAGGTATTTTATATAACAAGTAGAGCCTCAAATTCATTTACCAGATAAGCTAGGGTAATATAATATGACAAGATTTTTATTCTCCATAATGCAAATGCTACATTATGTAAATTCTTTTGCAATAAAGATACAGTGAACATAAGGGAAAGTAAAATATGACCCTAAATCATCATTAATTATTTCAGTCTGACTTGTCAACTTATCACTTTGCAAATTATTTTCTTCTGTAGCCAAGAGAAATATTAGTTACAACTTAAAGTAGCAATTTATTTTTATTAAATAATCCATGATGTCTTGTTCATTAAAGTAACCTATTTTTCTTTTTAAGATTTTTCTGTCTAGAGGCTTCAGTAGAAGTCATTACAAGGTTTTGGGTCTTTATAAACATACTTGATTTTATACTTTGTTAATTTGGTTAATTACTTTAAATGGTCTCATGAAAACTGTTCTGTTAGTTTTTGCAAAGCACAGGTTTTTAAAAACTAAAGTATAAAGAACTGCATTTGATATGAAATTTGGATATTAAAAAAAACTATGACATTACTTTTAGGTAAAATTTTATATGTAACATTAAATAAAATGTAATTCAATATGAAAATCTGAAAATTTTGAAGAAGCAGAGCATGGAATGCTGTGGTAAGGAGAGAGAAAACTCCCTTAAAATTGAATATTTGGTACTTTCTAGATTATGTGGGTTTGCATCTGGAATACAATACTTTGTTGTTCTTTTTGTTGCTTAAAAACACTTAGCCACAATGCCAGATAATGCATAGTGAAGTCTAGCCTCATTAGCATATGGGAGTAAAGAACATAATGCTCAGTGTTATGCTTTAGGTATGAAGCATCCCCCAAAAGTTCATGTAAATGCAAGAAAGTTCAGAGGTGAAATAGATTATGAGAGGTGTACCTATCAGTTCATTAATCCACTGATATGGATTTAACTGAATGACAAGTTTAAGTACGTAGGGTATGGCAAAAGGAGAGAGGTCACTGGGGAGGTACCTTTTTGGTTTCTTCCCTGGTGAGTACGGCTCGCTTTCTGTTTTCAGGTTGCCATATCCTGCGAACCATGATTTTGTACCTCGATGTATGCCTAGAGTTATGGAGTTAGCAGACTACAAATTAAACCTTTGAACTCATAAGCCAGGTCTTTTCAGGTCTTTTGATCACAGTGAAGCAAAGCTGACTAAAATATCTGTTTACCCTAAAACTGAATTAATTAGATATAACTAAGAAAACTACAAAATTGTTTACATTTCTGTGTGTACAACCCACAAAGACTTCCCTTCACTATTCTAACTGCTGGGATATAATACCCCAGGACTTTATTCCATTGAAGTTCCATAGAGCAGGCATTTCCCAACTTGTAAAGCTTCCTGTGGACATTCAAAAAGAAAGGTTGCCACTGAGGGGTAATGAACTTGTAGCAACATGTCCTTTGGTGACTTTTAATCTGTACAATCAGGATATAGTTTATAGAGAACAGGTTTCCTTGAGTTTACGTACTCTGTGAAAGTGGAAAAGAACCCAGAAAACTCCTCTTAAAGGACTTTATTCAAAAACAATATATTTATCCCAAGAACAATCAATCAAAAATTTGGGTCTACCTTTGGGAAAGAGAAACAGAAAATGGGAGGAGTCTCAAACTTTACAAATTATGGCAGGATAAAAGCTAATGAAATTGAAGGCAACTTAAGGAAATAGATGTTTTTGTGGTTCCTTACTGATCCATTATTTTTGTTATTTGAATAATTTTATTGAACATAAAAAAAGAACAAAGGCAGGACATATATACCATCAAATTACAATTTAGAATAACCCAAAGAAAGCTTCCTGATGGAAGTTTTGACTAATCCAATAAATGTTCTAAGGTATGTGTCTTAGTTAAAAAAAATGCTAACCAGAATTTTAGAGATTTATACTTTTAGGAGGAAAAACAAGAGAAATGTGCTCCAATATATTTCATACAATATCATGGAATGCAAAAGTTATCTATAGTTGAAGGTGTTGAGAGCCTCTGCGGGCTGTGTTGCACATTATGCCTAGTGAACAGGATAATTACACATATCGGCATCCAAAATATAAAACTGTGTCTGGGAACTCACAATGGACATTTCCTCTGATTGACTGCCCAGAGACATTGTGAATTTCTATTCAGCTCTGCATTGTCCCACACAGCACTGAGAGAGTAGGGTGACCTGCTAGAGTAACACAGCCCTTCTGAAATGGGTATGATTTGACAAGATGCCAGTCAACCTGCTGTTTGCAAGAGGTCAGAAAGCAAGACTCTACCCTTGAAACCTTATCTCAGCCTTTGATGTACACCTTTAAATAAACTATGGGAGCCATTTTCTTTTTGTCTAGCTGCAGCTCCTCTATGGACAGAACCTATCAGGACTCCATCTTTAAAACTATCCTTCTGACTCTTTCTTGTTCTTCGTTAATTATTCCAGACTTTAATTTCTCAGGAGGCTTAGCCCTTGGAGCAGGCAAGAATTCCCTGGTAAGGTGCTGGACACCCCACAATAGAAGGGACCTATGCCAACTGCCACTACCTGTGTTTCAAGCCCAAGGACTACACTACTTACAATGTGATGACAGTGTATGATCAAGTGAAAGCATACATTTTCCTGCATTTTTCTACATTCTCTTCCATTTTCTACAATCTAACAAAGTTAGAATACTGAAAAAGAGATGAAAAAAAAACAATGATTTTTTATTGGTTTTTAAATGGATTAACAGAAACTTACAGTCAAAATGGGGGCTAGAAAGAATAAGCTAATACAGTATCTGTGATTGAGTATAAAACTTAAAAGCTTTAATCTTTCTTGACACACAGTTAAAAAAGAAAACATGCCCCTGCACAAAATGGCAAAATAGAGGAGGGTGTTTTCCTGGCTGCTCCCTAGCATGAAATCAAGATATCAGATAGGCAACTTTACAGCAAGGGGAGGGGGGGTTACAGGGAGTTAATACTGGACTTTCAAAGCAGATCAGAGACTCAGGAAGTTGGATATAAGAAAATAAGGAGGAAATCCCCAGCAACACTGCTAGCACCTCCACAGTAGTCCCCCTGTAAGCAAAGTGGAGGGATATAGAACCCACATTCTCAGGAGGCCTGTGGCACATTTGGGTATGCAGAGATCAGAGATCAAAGACAATGCTATGCTGTATCCTATCCTTGTGCAGGACAGGAAGCATGACTATATCGGCTGTCCACAGACAGAGAAAGGAGCCATTTTGTAGCTGCACCATGGGCCAATGGGTGGAGAGGAGCAGCTTTGGGGACTGACTTCTGGCAAATTTAAGCTGGGTTCAAAGTACAGGCTTGGAGAACCCTCACTGCATGACATAGAAAGTGCCTACCAGAAGGTCAGATGCAAAAAGAGAATTTCATGAAAGAGTACAGGTCATTGAAACACCACTGACAACCCCAGCCCCAACTCCCTCCAGTCCTGCCTATTTCAGGACCAGCTGGGAGGGACAAGCTCAGCCTGGTGGGGGGAGGAGTGATTTGACTTTGGAGCCTGAATCTGAGTTTGTAGGTGACAAAAGGGATAAATGATTTGTTCCTCCCTGCAAGAGTGGAACCCAGAGTTTCCCAGCATGGGCAGGCAATTGCTGGGTCCTGGAGGAGAGCTGATTTAAAATCCTCAGACTCAGTGAAGAACACAGAGACTACCCATGCCTAAATCCGACCTCCAGGAGCTTTGCCAACAAGATCTCCTCTCTCACTCCAGCAACTCCACCACGAGGGGGGAGTAGACATCACACACCAGCCCATGCCACCTAACACTGCTGAGAAGGGAAGCCAAGAAATTCTCAACTCCAACTGAAACAATTCTTTATATTTCCATTGAGAACCTTTTGTTTCTTCTTCATTTCTCTGATTAATGGTGAATGAATGACTAATGGACACTTATACATATTTGTCTCTTTTTATCACTTCTATAATTTTTGGAAGGCAGTTATCATCAATAGCTCAGTCTTTTGTGGGCTATGATATTTGATCACTATATTTCAGTTTTATTTTATATTCTATTACTTATTTTTTTATTTTATTTTTTTCTTTTATGTACTAGAAATTGAACTAAGGGGCACTTAACCACTGAGCCACATCCCCAATCCTTTTCTGTATTTTATTTAGAAACAGGGATTCATTGAGTTACTTAGCACCTGGCTAAAGTGCTGAGGCAGACTTTGAACTCACAATCCTTCTGCCACAGCCTCCCAAACCACTGGGATTACAGGCGTGCATCACTATACCTGGCTTAATTTTTTAATGTATATTTTCTCTCTTGCTCCCTCATACTCTTCACATTCTATATCTCTTCTGTTCTCTCCATTTTTAAAATTCTCCCCACTTTTGAAATTGTGAAACCTTTTGCAAACGTACTTTTTTTCCTATGGGCAATAACTGATCACATCATTTCTGTTCATTTTGCCAATGAACACAGAAAAGGATGTAGCAGAAACTATTTGGTTTAAAGCTATATGTTATTTGAATGTGTTGCTGTTATTATCTGTCTCCCCCAAAACTATGAAATACTGGAAAGCTGCAGGGAAAGTATAGGTCCACAGGGTAGAAACTCTACAGCCTCAGATTGCTATCTTTAAGTAGATAGGCACACAAACAACATGAAAAAGCAAGGGAACAAACTGCACTAACAAATCAACATGATCCAATAACAGAACCCATATACAGCACAGTGGAAGAAATGCTCACAATTAAACTGATCTGTGCAGTACAGAAAGATAGAAGAAAAGATGTCAGAGTGAAACTACAGGAAGTGAGAGATCACTTCAATAAAGTGATAGTGGAGATTCTGAAAAAAGAAATCAAGCAGTCAAGCAGAAATTCTAGAAATAAAAGAATCAATAAAACAAATCAAAAACTCAATGGAAAGTATCACCAGCAGACTAGAACACTTGGAAAATAGAATTTTAGACAATGAAGAGAAAATATATAACCTTGAAAATACTGCTGAATACAGACAAAAGATGTTAAAAGACCACAAATAGAAATTCTAAGAAACATGGGATAACACAAAAAGACCAAATTTAAGATATACTAGGATAGATGAAGGCTCAGAGATAAAGCCAAAGGAATGCACAATATTTTCAATGAAATAAAATCAGAAAATTTTCCAAACCTCAGGAAACAAATGGAAAATAAAATATAGGAGGCTGACAGAATCCCAAATATACAAAATTAAGACAGACTCACAACAAACCATATTATCATGAAAATTCCTATTATTACTGTGTGTATATAGTGAATGCATGACCAATGTGATTCTGCAACCTGTATACTCACAAAAATGAGACATTATATTCCATGTGATTCAAATGTAGGATATGTCAAGGTCATTGTACTGTCATGTGTAACTAATTAAAACAAATAAAAATAAATTAAAAATTAAAAAATTATAGATTTTTATTGGTGCAATAACACAGTAGAATAGAACTTCCTCTACCCTTATAAAATAGTCATTTTGAATCAGCAAGAAATATTAAAGAATACAATTAAAATATCAAAAAAAAAAAAGAAATTGCCTTACATAATTAGGATAAACTTTTAAAGGCTATCTGAGAAAAATAACAAGTCAAATTTAAGGAAAAATCATTCTGGATCACAATGCAGGCTCTCAAAGATAGAAAGTTTTGTAATAATAAAGGCCAAACTCTGAAAGAAAATGGATGCCACCAAAAACACAATACCCGGCAAAATTAAGCTTCAGAATTGACAATGAAATAAAAACATATCATGATAAACCCAAGTTAAAAGAATTCACAACTAAAATATATGCTCTACAAAACATACTAAACAAAATATTTCATCAAGGAGAAATAAATGATAAAAGTGAAAACCAAATGAAGGGACTACCCTAGAAGAATAGTCATAGGGGAAACAAATTCAAATTATGAACCAGAAATAAATCAAAATGACAGGAAATAAAAATCACTTTTCAATAATAAAACTGAATGTAAATGGCCTAAACTCATCAATCAAAAGACAAGAATGTTGGTCTGGGGTGGTGGCTCAGTGTTAAGAGTGCTTGCCTGGCATGTGTGAGGTTGCCAACCAGAATATTTCACTGTAACAGTGGGAAATTTTAAGCTCTACTTCATTCTCAGTATCACATATAAATAAATAATAAAGTTCCATCAACAACTAAAAAATAAGATACAGACTGGCAGATTGGATTAGTAAACAAGATCCAACAATATGCTGTCTTGAAGAGATCTCGTAAGCAGGACATCCATAGATTTAAGGTAAAAGGATGAGAAAAAAAACTTACCATTCACTGGATAAAGCAACTGTGGTACATATACACAATGGAATATTACTCAGCATTAATATATAAAATCATGGAATTTGCAAGTAAATGGATGAGTTGAAGAAGATCATGCTAAATGAAGTAAGTCAATCCCAAACAAAACAATGGTTGAATTTGTCTCTGATAAGTGGATATTGATCCATAATGGGGGTAGTGAAGGGAGCAAGCAAGTAAAGGAGGAACTCGAAATAAGGATGGGAGGAGAAGAAATGGGGCCTAGGTATATGTGTGAAGACACAAATGGGGTGACTTTACTTAGTGTACAACCAGAGAAATGGAAAATGGTGCTCCATATGTGTACTATGAAATGAATTCTGTTGTCATGTAGAACAAATTAGAACAAATTAATTAATTAATTAATTAAAATCTTAGCATTCACATGGATCTTGTAAATAAGCAGGGGTTTCTATCCTCATATCAGATAAAGTGGACTTCAAGTCAACGTTAATCAGAAGGGACAAAGTAGTACACGTCAGACAACTTAAGGGAATTATACATCTACAAGACATAACAATCATAAATATTTATGCTCCAAACAATGGAGCACCTAAATACATCAAACAAACCCTTCTCAACTTCAGGAATCAAATATACAACAAAATAGTAGTGGGTGACTTTAACACAACTCTCTCATCACTAGATATGTCTACCATACAAAAACAAAACAAAGAAGCTACAGAACTGAAAAACACAATTAATAATTTAAACTTATGAAACATATATAGAATAATTCATCCGTCAATGACTTACTATAGTTTCTTCTCAATAGCACATGAATCATTTTCTAAACAGAGCATATCTTAGGCCACAAAGCAACTTTTAGCAAATAAAAAGAAACAGACATAATAAATATATTTTATCAGATCATAATGGAATAAAATTAGAAATGAATGATAAAATAAAAATAGAAGCTGCACTAACACCTGGAGACTAAATACCATGTTAATAAATGACTAATGGATAGATAAAAATTCAAGGTTGAAAGTTAAAAAATGCTTAGAG
The DNA here is from genome assembly GCF_048772815.1 of Callospermophilus lateralis. Classification (NCBI taxonomy): domain Eukaryota; kingdom Metazoa; phylum Chordata; class Mammalia; order Rodentia; family Sciuridae; genus Callospermophilus; species Callospermophilus lateralis. The sequence goes on from NW_027516477.1 coordinate 6,901,357, forward strand.
GTAAATGAGAATAGAAATACAACATAATATACTCTCTGATAAGTTGGTTCTTTAAAAAAATAAATTTCATAAAACCTTAGCAAAGCCAACTGAGAAAGAGGTTAAAAAACATAAATACTAAAATCAGCGATGAAAAAGAAAATATTATCATGAAAAATACTTATGTAAGTATTTTATCATAGAGGATCATCAGAAATTATTTTGAAATTTATGCTCCAATAAAATAGAAAATCTTAAAGACATAACCAAATTTCTAGAGACATATGACTTATCCAAATTGATTCAGAATGACACAGAAAATTTAAACAGCTCAATATCAAGCAATGAATTAGAAGATGCCATCAAAAGCCTCCCAACAAAGGAAGGTCCAAAACGAAATGGATGCTCACCCAATTGGTACCAAACCCACAGAGAACAACTCAAACCAAAACTCCTCAAATTATTCCATGAAGCAGAAAACTCTTCTAAACTCATTCTATGAAACCAGTATCATCCTGATACCAAAACCATACAAGGACACATCAAGAAAACAAAAGTTCAGACCAATATTCCTGATAAATATAGATGTAAAAATTTCAATATAATAATAACAAATCAGATACAAAAAATATATTTTAAAGATATTGCATCAAGACCAAGTGGTGTTAATCCCTGGATGCAAGGTTGTTTCAACACACGGAGATCAATAAATGTAATTCACCACATTAATAGAATTAAAAGACGAGAATCACATGATTATCTCAATAGATGCAGAAAAAGCTTTTGACCAAAGAAAGCATCTATTCATGTTCAAAACACAAGAGGAATTAGGCATAGAAGGAACATACTTCAACACTGTAAAAGCTGTATACATTAAACTTATAGCCAACATCATCCTAAATGGTGAAAAATTGAAAACATTCCTTCTAAAAACTGAAATAAGACAGGCTGCCCTCTTTTATCATGTCTATTCAACATAGTGCTGAAAACTATAGCCAGAGGTATTAGGAAAAAGAAAGAAATTAAATAGATATGAATAGGAAAAGAAGAGCTCAAACTATCTCTATTTGCAAAAGGAATAATCCTATATTTAGAAGGCCCCAAAACTGCACCAGAAAACATTTAGAACTCATAAACAAATTCAGTGACGTAGCAAGATATAAAATTAACATGCATAAGTTAACTGCATTTCTATAAACCAATGATGAATCAGCTGAAAGAGAAATTACAAAAACTGTCCTAATTCACAACAGGTTAATAAAAAAAAAGCTACCTGGGGAATCAATCTATCAAAACAGGTGAAAGACCTCTATAATAAAAACTACAGGGCTGGGGGTGTGGCTCAAGCGGTAGCATGCTTGCCTGGCATGCGTGCGGCCTGGGTTTGATCCTCAGCACCACATACAAACAAAGATGTTGTGTCTGCCGAAACCTAAAAAATAAATATTAAAATTCTCTCTCTCAAAAACATAAAATAATATAAAATAAAAACTACAGAACACTGAAGAAAGAAATTAAAGAAAATGTTAGAAGATGTAAAACTCTCCCATGATCTTGTACAGGCAGAATTACTATTGTCAAAACAGCCATACTACCAAAAGTACTATACAGATTTAATACAATTCCTATTAAGTTCTCAATGACATTCTTCATAGAAACAGAAAAAGCAATCACGAAATTCACTTGGTAAAATAAGAGACTCATAATAGTCAAAGCAATCCTTAGCAAGAAGAGTGAAGCGGGAGGCATCACAATACCAGACCTTACACTACTTTACAGAGCCACAGTAACAAAAATGGCACAGCATTGGCACCAGACCAGAGACCCTGTGCCTACTACAAGAAACTGTAAGCCCAACTCTTCATGGTGTGGGCTAAGGGACCAAATTCCTCAACAAGACTCCAGAAGCATAATAAGCAAAATCAAGAATCAATAAATAGGAAAATATCAAACTAAAAAGCTTCTTTAGTAAAAGAGGCAATAAAAAAAACCTGAAGAGGGAGCCTACAGAATGGGAGAAAATCTCAAAGACACGTGTACTTCTGCTATAGCATTAATCTCCAGTATATATAAAAAACTCAAAAAATTAATAGCAAAAAACCCAAATAACCCAATCAGTAAATGGGCAAAAGAATCGAACAGGCACATCACAGAAGAAGAAAAATAAATGGCCAACAAATATGTGAAAAAAATTTCAACATCTCTACTAATTACAGAAATGCAAATTAAAACTACATTGAGATTGCATCTCACTCCAGTCAGAATGGCAATTATCAAGAATATAACTAACAATAAATATTGGTGAGCATGTGGGAAAAAAGGTACATTCATACATTTCTGGTGGGAATGCAAATTGGTGCAACTATTCTGAAAAGCAGTATTGAGATTCCTCAGAAAACTTGGAATGGAACCACCCTATCACCCACTTATCCCACTGTCAGTATATACTCAAAGGACTTAAAATCAGCATACTATATTGACACAGTCACATCAATGTTTATAGCAGCTCAATTAACAATAGCGCAGTTACAGAACCAACCTATGTGCCCTACAACCAATAAATGGATAAATAAAATGTGGTATAAATACACAATGGAATATCATTCAGTGATAAAAAGAATGAAATTATGGCATTTGCTGTTAAATGGATGGATATGGAGATATCATGCTAAGTGAAATAATCCAATCCCCCCAAAATAAAGGCTGAAGGTTCTCTTTGATATGTGGATGCTAACACACAATAAGGTGGTGTTGGGGGGGGGCAGAAGTTCAGTGAATTAAATAAAAGGAAATGAAGAAAAGAATTGGGGTAAAAGAAATACAAAAAGGTCTACTGAGTTAAACAATGCCCTACAAGTAGCCCTTCAGGTAATGCACCCAGTGGTATTATGTAAAAATGTGGATGTGTAACTGATGTGATTCTGCAATCTGTATTTGGGGTAAAAATGGGAGGTCATAACCCACTTGAATCTAAGGTATGAAATATGATATGTCAAGAGCTTTGTAATGTTTTGAACAACCAATAAAAAGAAACACAATGTAAAAATAAATAAATAAATAACATAAAGTTGTTGTGTTCAACTACAACTACAAAAATAATTATTTAATCTAAAAAATGAAGCATATCTTATCACTTATCCTGGTGTTTCCAAGGCAAAATCAGGAACTCACTCTTCCTGCTGTTATGGTTGAAAGGTACTTTTATGCATGCTTGCAGAATTATAATTTCAATTTAAGGAGTATATATCAGCATTTTTGATAAACAAGAAGTTTCCAGAATTAATTATTCAAAGAACAAAAACTGTTATTTCTTGAATTATTCAGGATTTTGTTCTGGGTAGTTTTAAATGTTCTTATTGAAGAAAAGTATTAAGGAATGAATTAATCTATTCAACAAGAATTCATTGATTTTTCACTATATCTCAGACCTTTGCTTGCTGCTTAGAATATAAAACTCAATCAGAGCCAATTCTAAGTGTTCAGATTTAGTATCTTGTAGTACCCATCACTTAAACCAAAATTCTAGCACAGGTTGCAGTGGTAGAAATCTATCTAGATTCATTAGGAAAACACACACACACACACACACACACACACACACACACACACAATAAAATACTAACCCTTTGGACTTAATCAAAATATAAAACTTTTTTGCATCAAAAAAAAAAAACATTAAATAAATGAAAAAAAAAACCCTACAGAATGGGAAAATTTGTAAATCATGTGTTGAACAGGGACTTATATGCAGGCTCCATAAAGAATTCTCACTATTCAAGAATAAAAAGTAAATAACCCAATTTAGAAAGATGGAAAGATTGTGAACAGACTTTCCTCCAAAGAGGACATATGAATGGATAAAGAACACATGAAAGATGTTCAAACCATTAGTTAATAAGGATCTGAACATCAAAATCAATGAATGAATAGTATAATCCAAAAGACAGATAATAGCAATGATGGAGAGGATTTGAGAAACCTGAAAGCCTCATACGTGGCTGGTGAAAACACACCATGGTCTGTTGTTCTGGGAAGCAGTTGGCTGCTCTTCCACAAGGTAAGTGTAACTATCATGTGACCAACAATTCCTCCCTGTGCATTCCTATGAAAATTAGCAAACCCAGGGCATAGCTTGATGACGTGTTGGTTTCTAACTAGGCTTACTCTTCAGACTCACTGGGCAGAGTTTGCAACATACACATTCCCAGACCAAAGCCCCAGAGAACCTCACTTACCAGGGCCCCCTGTAGGTTGCCAGGGCCTGGGCAAGTGTGTAGGGATGGCCATGGGTGTCAGGAAGACCCCAGCACTGCTAGCTGAGCTCCTCTGAGGCCCAGGTGAAACAGGATAAGAGAGGCTTCCTGGTGGCCTTCCTTTGGGTACCAGTAGGTGCCTCAGCAAGCGATATGTCAGAAGTACTGGAGCTGCCTCACCAAATGCCACTCAATTTTAAGACAAAGAAGGTTGCCTGTGGAAATGTCTTGTTATCCTTACAATTGAGCATCACCAAGAGGGATTCCAACATAACAATTAAACCTGCCATCCTTTGGCTTTAAGAGTGGCTAAATCACTAATGCCTCAGGGGAAATTTTGTACTTTATCATTAAATAGTATAATGTTGCCATTTCTTATGTGATGATATATTTTTTTAAAAAATCCTAAATGTTAATTCACTTTCCTCTAAAGATTCTGAGAGGTACCTGTGAATGTAAGCCACACAGAAAGTCATTCAATGCATATAAGGGATAAATGCCATCACTGACAATTCACCTGATGCTAACAAGCCCACACTGTTTTTGAGGGAATTTATATGTCAGCTCACTTTACCAACAACTATTTTGTTTTATCTTTGATTTGCCTCCTTCTGGAATCTGTATCTGAATACTTAATTATCCCCTTGTTTCTATAAACTATTCCATCTTGTTTCAGCTAGGATTATCTGGCCCCTCCTGCTACATATTTACATTCATTAACTGGATTATTAAGCAAATATTGATAGATTACCACCAATGCACAATTCACTGAGATAGGTGCTCCTGAACACACAGAGAGAAAACAAGGGTCAACATGAGCAGCTCAGTAAATGGATTAAAAACCACTGCAAGGTACGGACCCTGTGAAAGGGTAGACCTTATGGCATTAAGAAAAAAAAGTCTTAAAAAATAGGTCAGAGGGCTTTTTCAATTCATGTTTATAGATTAAGAAGCTAAATCTTATTTCATTTAATTTACTTGTATTGAAGTCCATGGCTCCTTGTAATAGCATCTCCCTTTCTGAGTTTTTGCAAAGACTATTTTCAGTAATCTGGGGTAGAATACTGTCAGGCTCATGGCTCTATGTAATCCACTGGTGCTTCATTACTTGGTAAACAGGAGCATTGGCTTTTCACCAAACATTTGGAATTCTGCAACTTGCTATGTCATGCATCTCTATATTACAATGAATTCCACTTTTATATACTATTATACTGCACCAATTAAAAATAATAAATAAATAGAAGAAAACCAATAGAGTCGAGGAAGAAGAAGAGGGAAGGTGTGAGTAAGAAAAGGGAAGTACTGGGTGGTTGAAATTATACAAATTATATGCATTTATGAATACATCAAAATGAACCCCACTGGTAGGTACAACTATATTGTACACATACACACACATTTTCCACACACATCCAAAAATGACTGTATGTGACCATATGTATACATTCTTTCCACTAAGAAACCCTGTACAACTAAGATGAAACATATGAAACAATAAAATATTGTTTATATCTATGTAAACAAAACATTGGGAGAAGACTGTAGCCATCACTTCCTCTGTTAGACTCACAGACCCCAAGGTGATAACACAGGCGGTCACAATAAATTTTAGTGTTGGTCAGGTTGCTCAATTATCTCATCTGCTACTTCTAAATAAAAAAAGTTCCAGGCCAGAATTCAGTTGTAAGCTGGTATCTCTGATGGTCTGGGTTAGTAGGGGCTGTGAGTAAAACAGAATTTTCTAACATTCCCCTCTATTACAGATGCATCACTTATTCTAATTTGTTGAAAGAAGAAAAAATAGTCTAAAATCCAAGGTGTATCGTGCTCATTATTTTCTATCCCATTTTCACCTTCACTTGGCTGCTGTTGGAAAGGACTTTCTAAACAGGGTTGCTTCTTGCTCACTATAGATTTCTAAAAGAAGGCATGAGTGCTGTATGACACTGGTGGGTTGAAAACTTGGCTTTGTCCCTTTCAAAACTGCCACAGTCCTGTCCCGCTCTTGTAAATTTTTTGTGGTGCTGGGGATGGAACCCAGGGCTTTGCGCAGGATTGGAAAGTGCTCTTCACTGAGCTCTAACGTTGATCTCATGACCTTCCTACCTTGGCTCCCCAGGTAGCTGGAGTTACAGATGTGCTCTTTTGATGTTTATAGTTTAAAGAAAAAAAAAAGACATTAAGTAAGTTTCCAATTACAAACCTGATAGGTGTGGGAAGAGGTCAGGGAAACTGGGTGTGGAGGTTGAGGCAGGTGAGGTCAAAGCCAGGAGGGGGGTGAGGAGGAAGGGCAAGTGTCAAGGTTGGGGCCCACAGGAAGGAAGAAGAAAACCCAGTTAAGGCAACAGCACCTGCATGGGCTTGTAGAAAGAGCGTTGAGCACAGTGTGGAAGAAAGAATTGTGGAAAAGAGTAAATGCTTGGCTTTGTAAGCTTTTCAATGAAGAATGGACATGACCCTGAGGGTTCTAGAGAGCCAATGCTGTACACTGGCAGGTTCCCAGCCCTCAAAACTATCTTCACAAATCACTGACACCGTAGATCTGTGTCATGAATGAAAGGCACTGAGTAGAGAAGATGCTACTTTACTATTTTAAAGCATTAGGTAAGTGCCAGGCGCGGTGGTGCATACCTATTATCCCAGCGGCTCAGAATGTTGAGGCAGAAGGATAGTGAGTTCAGAGCCAGCCTCAGCAACAGCCAAGCACTTCTTAACTTGGTGAGACCTCTCTCTAAAAAAATACAACATAGGGCAGGGGTGTGGCTCGCTGGTCCAGTGCCCCTGAGTTCAATCCCAGGTACCCAAAAAATTTTAAAAAAGCATTTGATAAGAACTTTAGTAAACTCAGAATTCCCATGTTCAGGTCCCTCTCATTATTTCAAAGTCATCTATTTGGGAAAACTTAGACCATGTAACACGAGATCCACATTTCTAGTCAATTATATTTTATAATCTATAAAAAGAAAACTCCTCCAAAGTACACATTCATGAATAATGAATAATTTAGACAGTCTAGGGCAGATTTTTACATGTTGATATGTGTTTGTGTGTATACATATAATATTCCATTTGAAATAATGCAACAGTGTAGGTTATCAAACTCAGACAAAAATATCAATCAACATATTTAACAGCAGCAATATGTTAATGGGTCTGACTTAATGTATATATTATTAAATATCTTTTAATGGAGCTTATGAACTTGTATATATCTTATTAAATATCTTATTAAGAAGCTCATTACTTTCAATATATCTTATTAAGTATCTTTCATTACTTAGTTTCATTAATATTCAGCCAAATGCCTTATATTCTTAATATTTTCTTTCATTCAATTTCAAGTGCTTGAGTTAGACGTTCCTGCCTTGAGTCGGAGTGCTGACCAGCCCATAGGTGCCTTCTGACTCCAGACCGATACAGCCAAAAGCACAGAGGGAGATTCTGAAATGAAATACATTCATTGCTCTTTTTTTCTTGATATGATGAATTTACGTACTACCTTTTTAAAAGAGGCTAATTAGCTTTTTAAAGCTGCTGGAAATAAATTATAAGGAATATACTAATAGATGATACATATTCAGATTTACAGGACAATAATCTTCTCGGAGTTCAAACTGTTACTGTTGAACTGCAGGTTCCCACACACACTCTGGGTCACCTCCTCAGGTATAGGGAACTAGAAAGGCATTCCTCTTGGCTTCACAGCAAAGCAAGCTAGACAAGTCATAAGTTCAAGACTTTTTTGAATCTATCAGAAAGCTTTGGTCACAGGGCCACCATGAAGTCAAAAATCCAGGGAGAAAAACACAACTGCAGAGAAGCCAGCACTTGTCCTTGGGGCAGAACCCACAGGGATCTTGGGGGAAATACAGACTAGAGGAGGAAGAGCAGAGTGGAGCCCCGGGGACCTCAGATAAAAGGAGGGGGAGGGTTCACATCCTCCATCTGACCTTCTCCACTGACCCCGCGGGCTTCATCTATGTCTTCATCGGTTAAACAACAACAGTCCTGGCTGGGAAGCACTGGGAAGGAGATTCCTCCTCAGACTCTTCCCCACCCACACTCCATAGAAAAGCCTTAGGGGGAAGGGGGAAGAAAGCACTACTGCCCCAGGGAACCATCAAATAGGGGGCAGCCCACAGCAAGGGAGGGACAGGACTGCCAAGACCATCCACCCCCAAGAGCAAAGGGTACAATGTTGGCTTACTGGGAAAGAAGCCACCACCCTCTCCACCACCCCACTGAGGGGAGGTATGAGGAAAGAAGTGTTTGAGAGCAGCTAGGAGACAGAGAAGGAGTAAAACCACTTGGAAATCAACCCCACGCCAAGCACAAGGTATCACCAGAGGGGGCAGCCGGCAACCATACCAACCCTCAAATTGCCTACCTCCCCCTTCATCCCCACGCTGAAGGCCCCACAGGAAAATATGAGGGGCTCACCTGCAGGTTCAAGAATGACTTACTTCTACCTCAATTGTTTCCATAACATATTCTGAATTCAACAAGCAATCATAAAAATCTAAAACGATAAAAATTATTGCAAAAGAGGACCAAAGTTGACGAATGTATACTACCCATTTTTGAGGTTCACGATAAAGCTAGTGTAATCAAGACAGCCTGGTATTTGCTGTAGACACACACAGATACTATAAAAATAGGTCAGCATTAACACAGGAAGCTAATGTTTTACGAAGCTGCAAAGGTAGCCAATTGAATAAGGACAAGTTTTTTCCACAAATGATGCTGAACAAATGATAACAACTTGATGTCCAGATGCAAAAAAGAGGAACCTGGACCCATATCTCACCCTTCATACAAAAATAAGCTCAGAATGGATCACAGGCTTCAGTGTTGAACTATAAAGCACCTAGGAAAATCTTTTTGTGATTTTGAGTTAGGTAAGCAGTTTTCAGACCCTACCCCAAAAGTAGGATCCACAAAAGAAAAATAAATTGAAAACTTTTATCTGTATCAAAATTAACTTTCAGACACTGATACAAGAATAAAAAGTCAAACAAAAGACTGACAGAATATATTTCAGATTGAAGACTTACATTCAGAATACATGAAGAACCCTCAAACAATAATAAAAAATCTATTTTTTTTAATAGGAAGAAGACTGAAACAGACACTTCAGAAAAGATACAGGGGTGTCATAAAGTGCTCAGTGTTATACAAATTAAGGACAGTGTCACTCCCCTGAGTTCTGACGAGGCTGACTCCTTGCTACACAGTAAGCTGAAGGTTTGGTTTTTCAGAGGCAGATTAGGTTTTATTTTATACTTGATATCCAGAACAGTGTTCATTCATTCCAGTGTTATATTTAACATAAAAATGTTCAAAATTATTAATTAATCAGGGAAATTTATAATTAGGGAAATTCAAATCAAAACTAGAACCAGGAGATACCATAGACTCTCTGAACTGAATGAATCCTGAAAACAGCAAGGGTCTGGGCCACTACAGAACATGCACACAGCCACCTCCACCTGCACAATCACTTGTGAGGTTAGAGCTTCCTAACATGCACCTATCATGACTCAGCAATCCCCCTTTCTGGTATTACTAACTGAAATTCACAGCCACACACACACAAACACACACACACACACACACACACACACACACACACACACTAATATGTACATAAATGTTAATAGTAGCTTGATTTATAATCCTCCAAACTGGGAACAACCCAGATTTTCTTAACTAAGTATCCATACAAGAGAAGGCCACTCTGTCATTAAAGGAAAAAACTCAATACCTCATACAACGTGGATGAGTCTTAAATGCAATCTGTAAATGAAAGGACCTAGATTCAGAAGACTGCATGTAAGACTGCATGTATATGATACTTAGACCAACAAAATTATAAGGACAGGTCAGTGGTTACAAAGGTTGGCATGAGGGCAGGGTTCTATAAAAGACAAGCAAATGGGAATGTGGGTGTGACAGCTGCTCTGATCATCACTGGGGAGGATTCATGACTCTGTGTATCTGTCAAACTTACAGAAGTATATTCCACAAAGAGTCAATTTCACTGAATGCAAATAAAACTAATAAATCACTACTGTTAATCTGCCTCTGAAAAAACAAAACCTGCAGCTCACTGTGGAGCAGCAAGAAGTCAGCCTAGTCAGAACTCAGGGGCTGATGCTTTCCTTAATTTGCATAACACTGAGCAATTCATTTAGGAAAGAAACTTGTTACTCAGATGTCTTCTTCCCAGTTGGTACCTGGAGGTTCCAGTGCTCTTAGACCAGCTCATTTCCATGGAAGGTGCCATCTGCTCCTAGTACCACTGAGTCAAAACCCTGCATTGCTGTCTTCTAGGACAGGACCAGCCATCGGCTCTTGGTGAGCGCACTCACCTCCTTGGAGAGCTCCTGGCTCTGGGCACAGAGCCCTTCACATGTTGGACCTGCTCAGCTGTCTGCTCTCCTGCTAGAGTGTTCACCCCTCTTCTGCACTCCCTGGAGTTCAGCCCAGGTTTCACTTATGCAGGCAGGTCTTTGCGACACACTGCTCTAAAGCTACCAGGTAAGAATCTCAACATCTATACTGGTAGAACAGCCATCAAAGTCCATCACTACTGTAATTAACTAAGGAACCAAGGAACTGGAGAAGAAGGAACCACCTTCACATCACTCACCATTAGATCTTTAGCAGTTAGCAAAGGACCCTACAAAAAGTGATGATCTATAAATACTTACTGACTGAATGAATGAACAAGTAGCTGTATTTTAGTGCTGATATCCAGAACAATTCTCATTCATTCCAGTGTCACATCTTTAAAAGTAAATTCAACAGTTCATTGCTGGCTCACACTCAGCTCCAAGGGAGCTGTTTTAGTTTAATTTCATGTGTTAATCTGGCTGGGCCAGGGGGTGCTCAGGCACTGGTCAAACATTGCTCTGGGCATGTCAGTGAGGGTGGTTCTGAATCGGTGGACCAGTGAGCAGACTGCTCCCCTCCTGTGGGGGGTCATTTACCCAAGCAGTTGAAGGCCTGACTACAAGAGAGAGCTGATATGGCCACCTGACTGCCTGAGATGGGATACCAGCCTTTCCTGTTTTCAGACTCAAAAAACTCAGTCCTTCTAGGGTTTAGAGAATGCCGACTTTCAGACTAATACCTCACCTACCAGCTCTGTTGATTTTCAGGCCTCTGAATTGTTTTTTCCAGGTCTGTAGCCTGCTAATTACAGAAGCTGGAACTTCTGACCCTCCATAACTGTCAGCTAATTCCTTATAATAAATCTATTTGTTAGTGGTTTTTCAGGAGAACTCTAATATAGGACTTCCTATAAAATTTTCCCCCTACATTAGTTACTTTCTTAATTTCCTGACATACTTGGACTTTTTTATGCACACTCTGCATCTTGTACCCACAACGCATCCATTTTGCTTCCTACCATCTTTGCAGTGTTGCCCCACTTCACTGTGTCCAAATACTGAATATGGCCCACTGTGTGACTTTTTGGTTTGGGTTCTAGAAAGAAATAAACTAAACTGCTCTCCAGGGACCTGTTAAATAAATAAAATAAATGAAACGGTATCTTATAAAGCAGGGACAGGGCTTGGCTCAGATCAGAGCATGTAGATATAGCACCTGCCCCCTCCCCCACACAAACAGCAGCTGACCCACTTCGGGGGAGTAGGAATCCAATACTGTCAAAATGGACATTTTTATTTTTTGTCCCAGGAACACACAAAAATCGGAATATGTGTGTGAAACTTCCTGAATTGGGCAGAGAATATATTGAATTTATAGTGTACCACTGGATTCTCTCTGGCCTACGCAAACAAGCAAAAAACCTGACTTATCCAAAGTGAATAAAAGCACAGGACTGCAGAGCAGAACTGAGAGTGTGGCGGGCTTTGAGCAGACCAAAATGCAAATAGGGCCAACATGTTGAGCCACCAAAGCACAGGTGGCCGAGGCCCAGGACAACAGGCTCAGCAAGTGGCCAAGAGCACCACAACAAAGCAGAAGGTGCTTCTCTGTGAGGCCCAGGAACCAACCCAGCATGGAGAGAAAGGGCCAGAGGAGGGGGTGGGAGCTCAGAATGAATGGAAATCCACCCTGGAGTCCACCCCACACAGCTCCAAGTCAAAAGCCAGAGGACCACAGTGGAAAATGGACTCAGACTGGGAAAACTGTTTTTGAAAATACACCGATTTGTTTTATTTTAAATTTGGACAGTCCCAAAACTCTTCAGTGATCTTTTCATCTGACAATATTTGAGCATTGACAGTGATGGCTATCTGAAATAGTACCAGGTATATGAGATGGATTACGGAAGGAGAATATTCTGTGGAGAAAATACTCCACAAGCGAGGGCAAGAAGGCAGCAGCCCTCCTGCTCTTGAGCCCCTTTGTTGACTGTGCCAGAAAAACTTGGAGCCAGTTGAGACATGAGACAACTATCTGGTCACTTAAAACTCCCTGGACTGATGCCATATTCATGCACGCTCTACAGCAGACAGCATGTCAATCAATTAATCACCATACCAGCCTGGTCTGCAATTAAAACTGACCTAAATCATCAACTACCTCTGTTTTCTCTTATGAAGAGCTTGGGCATTCTTTCAGCTACGCTGTGACAGTCTAGATGGGCAGCAGCATTGTGTGCTGCTCTCCCTCAGAGGACAGCTGGCATTATGATATGTAAAGTGCCACACAAAGCACTAGTGTCCATATAAAAATTTCATCAGAAATGATGTCATAAAGAAGCCTAACAGAAGGGGTATGAGATACAACAGATGCCTAACAGAAGAGGTGTGAGGACAACTCAAGGTAGAAGTTGAGAGAGAGTGAAGTGAAGAACCATCAATGCTACAAAAACAGATAAAAAGCTGGGAAAGAACAGTCCATCATTGAGGGACTCTTATTTGACACAACAACAAGTGTCAGGGTGGTCTCCCAGTTCGCCATCTTGTCCTACCAAGCCACGCTGCCTTCCACCATGGACTCAAGTTTCCTGCTGAACTCTCAAAACCTAGACAACTGATCTTAAATTTTCATCACAGTTTCATTCTGTCTATGCTACATCTGGGGTGCCCTGAAGACACTCTTTCTTCCTACTCCACAGGGCGACATAGGAAGCCATGCCACACACAGAAGACTCACTCCTGGTCCTGCAGATGTTGGCCTGAAATGAACACAGGCTCTGACATGAACAGGACATTTTTTTTATGAACTGTTCTTAAAAACACACAGCTTTTGCTCTCAATATTTGCAGTTAAGAATTAATGATGTTAGGGCTAGAGTTGTGGCTCACTAGTAGAGCACGTGCCTACTATGTATGAGGCCCTGGGTTCAATTCCCAGCATTGCATATAAATAAATAAAGGTCCATCAACAACTAAAAGAATATTTGGACTGGGGCTCAATGGTAGAGCACTCGCCTAGCACATATGAGGGACTGGGCTTGATCCACAGCACCACAAAAAGGTAACTAAATAAAATAAAAGTACTGTGTCCATCTACAACTAAAAATATTTTAAAAAATAAAATTGATATTAAAAAAAAATCATGACAACTAAATCTAAGAAATGACATGCTGTGCCAAGTCCGAAGGGAACATGAAGGTATGGAACTAGAATAATGTGAAATTCCTCTTACCTCTCTTTGTTATTTATGAAAACGGAATCTCTGTAAGTTGGTACTTAATGTGAATACACAGTCTTATCATTGCATGTAAGAAGTCAGCATACGATATTATGTGTTTTACCTAGTATTAAGAGTGAAATATAGGGAAAAATAGAAAGAAAAACTGAAGAAAAAGTAAGTGGCTAAAAAAGCATCTATTACTAAATCACTTCTCTGAAAGTTCCCCAGCTTAATGGATCTGAGAATAAGGGTTTTTTCTTTATCAATTTCTCACTACTAATAAATTATTTCACATGATTATGTGGAACTATCAACATTATCAAATTTTAAATGTTAAGAAAATAACAATATAAAAGCTGGTTTTGGATTTTGTTTTTGTTTAAAGTGAAAAAAAGATTTTGTGTATCTTTGCTTATATTTATATTTCATCTCATCACATAGCTACTTCTATCTCCCTCAAAATACCACAACTCCTTGAAAACAATGGTCCTCTGTCCCATGGTCTGGCTGTTAAATTACAACTATACATGCCCTGATAGAATATGTTCCTATTAAAATCCCCTTGAAGGACCTATTTAACAAGTCAGTTGACTTAGTCAATTTTCTGCTTCTGCAACAAAATACCAGAGAATGGGGAATTTATAAACAGAAGAGGTTTATTTAGTTCTCCATTCTGGAGGGTGAGAAATCCCTGATGGAGGGGCAGCATCCAGTGAGGGATTTCTTACTGGTTAATGTGGTAAAAGGGCAAGCAAGTGTAGACATAGAAAATATAGGATGGAAAGACAAAGCGATTAGCACCCACTATCAAGAATAGCACCTACTGTCAATCAGAAAAGCAGTGCTGGTGTGGTTTTCACACACAGCTCTAAATGCTTCTTTCTTCCCTTCAATTAGATAATAACTGTAAATTACACAAGAAAAAGAAAATATGAGGAACAACTGAGTAAGAGAAAAATTTCTTTTAGAAAAATCAATGATACTATAGTGAGAGGTATGCTTAAGTATTAGAACATCAAAAATATATAGTTATCAGGATTTTAAACATTTAGGTATTAGAAATTTATATATGCATTTCACTAAATTACAAAATTATATAATTTTAATTAATTAGGGTCTTCTTGAATTCTTTGAAAGTAATTGTTTTAGGTGTCATCCAAATAGTTTATGAACTTACTGATGACAAAGAGATTAAAACTCAGGTCTTCACTATTGATGGTTATCTTGAGAAAAAGTAATAAAAGATGTTTTGGGGTAGAGACCATTGTCTCCTAAAAGGGAAAGTTTTATTTTCAAGACTCCCTCACTGGCTCAATGATAGTGACTGCACAATGGACCCGCTCCATCACACCTGCCATCTCCCGTCCGTGCCACAAGCATTAACTCAGATATCCTCATAGACTGGTGAGTGATGTAACAGTTTTAAGCCTGATTTTGATGACCAAAAGATGCACCCTCACTTCCACTGGACAGCACTGACATATTAAAAGACCCCAAGAGTCCTATACTTCTCAAAAGCAAGACTCTGTGAGTTGAATAACCCCTCCCAAGTTTAAGTTCTACACTATCATTCCTGATTCTTAGCCACATTGTGTGCCAGCCCTCACTCTCCAACTTCACTGCACACCAACATCTACATCACTCCTCTTTTCATCAAGTCCTTAAAAGAAACCTGTTATTACAAATATGGAGAGATATACCTCAAATGCCCCTTAACTAGATTGGACAGTTTACTTCACTTTCCACCCCTCAGTTTCCTCATATGTAAATGGGAATTACCTCACAGAACATTATGAAAATGAAATAGTTTAATATTTATAAAACTGTTAGAAAAATGTCTAACATACTGTTTGCTATAATTACTAAAGATTATCAATATACCTTCAAACTTTATAAATTTCATAACACTAGATTTTAGGAGGCCATAAAAACAAGCATCCTTTTCAGAGCTACTCAAAACTCTTCCAAGTCCTCCTGGAGACACACTCATACAAACCTCCAGTGCACAGTGCTCCATAATCCTTGGGGCACAAACTTTTACCTGATAAATCCTAGTTAATATGGGAAGAAAAAGGTGTGTGGCAAAATGAGTCATTCAAGTAGAAGGGAGGCAAGAGCCAGCACACAATGACCAATTGCTACTTTCACAATGACCAAGGAAGTGACAGGCAAAAATTATATTTTCAAGAAATTATGTTTTCTTGAGCAAATTTTGAATCTGCAGCCACTTCAAAAAGCAACTTGCTTAGATCAGTACACTCACCATGAACAAATGCTTAACTAAAACTGTGGGGGGAGGGGGGAATGTTCTCTGCACCACTCACTAAAAGCACTAAAATAATCCCAAATTTTCACTATGTTATAAATATCACATAAACTTATAATTCAACTTTTCAATAAGTTAATACGGGAATAATCCCAAAAACACATTAGCAAATTTTCTTCAGATTCTCAATGCCTATGACACCTTTTAAGGAGAAATTTTCATGTAAAAAATAATATGCTATAAGCAAAAATTTACTGGCTTCTACATTGAGAGTTCTCCTACTTCAGCTCATAGTATAGATAGTTCATCCTCCCTGAAAATGAGGCCTGGTTTCCAGGCAGCTAACTGTTCTTCTTTATCGTAAGAAAAGACTCCCCTGACCACTGACAGTTACCGTTAGAAATGGAACATTCTGTTGTTAAACAAGAACAGTTAAGACTTATTTTTAATCTATATATTGTGCAATACAAAGTTCTGTTTCTTCCCATACTAAAATAAACAGTTGTACTCAAAACCACTGATTAAGCCCAACTGCACAGCACTAGTAAAAGTACCTCAAAAAAAAAAAAACCTAGCTAAAAGTCTCTAATTGTTGCACAGAAAACCAAACACTATGACATTCTTTGCTGTTACCTTTTGAATGCTTATGCTGGGTTCCTCTCACATTCCCCAGGCTGTAAGAGGCTTTGAACGGCTGGGTCTCGCAGCTTGTCCTCATATCCTTGGAGTAGTCCACTGTGGCATATTTGGGCAACCAGACTTCTAACGAACCCTCCAACATACAAAGTATCAGAGTCCTGGGCTTTGCAGAAATGAAAGGCCAAAGCCTGGCAAGGTAAATCTCTCTGCAAGCTTGTAGGTGAACTTGGCCATAAGAGTTTAGTACACAGGGCTGTCTTGCCACTACCAGGCCCTCCTACCAACAACACACCCCAGGCAGCTGCCTTTCCTGAGACAGCACCAGCATTATTCCCAGAATTCATCACAAGGGACGGTGTGTTGACAGCACTACTGTAGCAGCTTCTTTTCTCCTGGAGGCAATGCTGAACCTTGTGGAAAACCCACTCCCTACAGTAAAACTGCTTCCCTTGCAGTAAACTCGTCTAGGCATTTTGCAGACCTTTTCTTCCCAAGGATTAGTCATAATAGGTTTTCTATCTTCAACACTGGCTAGGAGCTAGGTACACCAATATAGTCTTTATATCCATTTGGAAATAACTTGCATTTGAATGACAAAAGTAACCAGTTACAGAAAAATTCAACAGTCACAATTTATCAATACAATGTGCATGACTGTATTTGCTTCCATATTCTTGATTAGCAGAGAATATACTCATTGTTGAACAGATGCAAAAACAACTGGTTCCAAAGCTTGCCAATAGTTTTTGTATATCTTGATGGGTCATATAGCTCCATCCTTATGTCTGGAGTTTATGTGACTGTGGAGATTTGAAGCATACACATGAAATAATAAATCAGGAAAACTCAAAAAGAGAAAATTCAGTCTTTCAATATATAACAAATGCTTCTTCAAACTCCAGTGTTAATTGTGTGTATGAAAATTAGATGTAGAAAAGTTGTCCATTATCTTAAATGCCATCAAAGAGATAGCATTTATATAGTACATAGGTAGCTCTATGTTTCTTGTTGAAGGATGACCACTCCAAGTACTAGTTCTTGCCAGGTTTAGGCATCTGGGCAACTGCAAGGGAACTGATTCAGATTATCCCTTATGTGGCAGAAATGACAAACCACTGTTTACACTTTCTTAATTCAAAGCATTCATAAAATGCATTTCTCAAGACAGCAGATTCTTACTAAATGGGTTCCTGGGTCTTAAGATGTCCAGGTAATCCACAATTTCCATAAGTAACTAAAACGAAATAAATAAAAATATCTTAGTCCAAAATACCATATATTAAAAGATTATCTACAGTTCACCCATTAATCTCAAAAATCTATACACCTCATCTCTGGCACTTTCAAGAAGTTAGGACACTTAACCCTCAAAGATATTCGTTCCATTTCCCTTTTGCATTATTTTCTTCTATGGTTGTAATTCCCAAGCAGCCAGATATTAATAATTTAATATCGATTTTTGAAACCTTTTCACCCTAGAAAGGGAGAAAAAGAGACCTGATAAACATGGAGTGACACTCTTCATTTTGGCCCAAAGGCTCTGAGGTGGAACAGCGCTCCAAGGAAGCGCTCTCAGCCCGCCGGGCACAGCAGTCAGAGGCTGTCTACTGAACTCGCCACACTTCTTTGTTGGTAGTTTGCAAAATCTAGGAGAAGAACCCCAGGGTTGCGGCTGGATGGGAACTGGTTAACAGAAAAGGGAAGGCGAGGATCCCTTCCACAAATGATAAATCAAACACACTACAGTGTGACTCCTTCCCCCGCTGCACCAAGGGCGACACGCAGGATGGGGTCAGTTCGCAGCCACGAACTCCTCCGGAGCACGGGCGCGGGGCAGAGGTGCTGGCAGGGCAGCCCGAGTCCAGCTCGGCCTGCAGACAAAAGGGTCCGAGTCCGGTGCCCGGGTCGCCGAGGCTGGCCGCCCAGCAGAGGCCGTGCCCCGCACCGTGGTCCCCCGCCACACACGCCCGCCGCCGCCTGCCCCGCCCCGCCCCTAGGATGTGTCCGCCGGAGAGTGCGGGGTCCTTGGAGCCCCTGTGAGGGCCGCGGCCAATGTCCAGCACGGCGCCCCCAACCCTCCAGGCCCGCGGAGCGGGGCGCACCTGAGCGGGGATGGCGTCGAGGGGAAGCGGGTCTCCGCCAGCCCCGTTGCAGCCGCGCGCTGCCCACCGAGGGAAAGCCTCGATCCCCCCGCCGCCGCCCCTGGGCACAGCGGCCATGCCAGAGCGGCCCCTTGGTACCTGGGCCCTGCCGCCGCCGCCGCCTCAGGCACTGGCTGCGGGAGATTCTGCCGATTGCAGCGCTTCCGGATCCGGCTGCAGCCACCTCCTCTGCTGGCCTGGGGTGCGCTCCCAGCTGCAGATCCGCCTCTTGGCTCCCTGCGACGGCCAGCTCCAGCTGCCCCAGCAGCCCGGGCCTTGCAGCTCCCCACCCCTACAGGCCAGCGGCCGCCACCGACGCCATCAGGGCATTGACTGTCTGGGGCAGCCTGGACCTGCCGGCTCCGCCCCGCCGCTGAAGCTCCGCCCCAGGCCCCGCCCGCCCTCGAGGCCCCGCCTTAGCCGTCCAACCTGCCTCTCCCGCCCGACCGCCTCCACCCGCCCGACCAGGCCATGCCCCTGGCTTTGGCCCTTCTTCACTCGCTGGCGGGCGCCCTGCCCCCGTGACCCTCCTAGCTTCGCTCTACCGGGCAGGTCTGGTTGGGCTGCACAGGCCCCGCCTTCGCCGTCTAACCTGCCTCACCCGCCCGACCAGGCCACGCCCCCGGCGTCGGCCCTTCTTCACTAGCTGGCGAGCGCCCCGCCCCCGTGGCCCTGCTAGCTTCCCTTGCCCTGGCAGTTCCCTTGGGCTGCTCAGGCCCCGCCCCTAAGGCCTTTCCCCGCTTCCCTGGCGGCCAGTGCCCGGGCATCCGTAACAGCTTGGGACCCGCTGCCTCTCTTCGGGGGCGCCTTTCGTTGCGGGCGTCAGGTCTCCGCCTTTCTACGGGGGCGGGGGCCGGAAGACAGGGCGGTGGTGCGTTCTCGCCACCTGAGCGCTTGGTAGTCGCAGCCTCCCTCGGCCATGAGCCTGCCTTTGGCCTGCGGGCCGCCTCCCTCCCTCGCTGGGCGCCTCCGAGGCCACTGGGTTGGCAGCCCCGCGCAGGCCTGGTCGCCGTTCTGTCCACTGAATTGCGGGGATGCTTTCCCAGACCAGAACTCCATGAGGGATGGGCAGAGTGGGGGACGTTGCAGGGCCGACGCCGCCCGCCCATTCAGGACGCTCCGCTGTAGCGCCGCCGGCCACCTCGCTGAGTGCAGGGCGCCCGCTGTTGGCTCGCCCTGCGCCCTCCCGAGGTCTAGATCCCGGGTTTCTCCTGGGAAAATAGGTGTGTGTCAACCGACGGAGTGGGAAACCTAGTGCATTTATTATTTTGGTTGTTTTGGCTAAAATGCAAAGTTCTCCTCTTTTCTGGTATGTTTCCCAAAATGCCAAGCCAATCTCCCTGGTTTTAGGAATTTCAAAGTACAATACGTAAGTAGAAACTCAACCAAATAGACCTGCTTGTGCTTACTCTCCCATATTGCTTATTCATGACATAAGGCTTAATGTTTAGCTTTGACTTATGTACCCTTAATTTGGAGGATCTTTTTCCAGAACACAACCAAAATGACAGTAAAGTTCAGTTTTTCCATAATTAGATGAAAGTTGATTTTATGAAACTATGAATTATGATTTAAACAGCTTATTTGTTTTAATAGTTTTACTGGCACATTATAGTTGTACATAATGGGGGATTTGTTGTAACATATTCATACATGAACACAATGTAACAATTTGGCCAGTAGCATTAACCAGTATTTGTCTTTTTTATCGCTTGCTCCCTCCCCCTGATCCCTCTCCTCAACTGATATCTTATCTCGATTTATAGATTTACATGAGATTCCCCCCAACACACCTTTATTTTTCTTTTTCCTCTCTAGCTTTCACATATCTGAGAAAACATACCACCTTTGACCTTCTGAGTTTGGTTTATTTCACTTAACCTAAGTTCTCAAGTTCTATTCATTTTCTTATGCATACCACAATTTCATTTTTCTTCCTGGCTTAATAAAACTCCTTTGTGTATACATACCACATTTTCTTTATCCATTCATTCACTGATGGACGCCTTGGCTGGTTCCATAGTTTGGCAATTGTGAATTTAGCAGTTATAAAATGGGTATTTATCTGTAGCTGTAGTATGACTAATTCTTAAGGATAAATACTATGCAGTGGTTTAGCTGGGTCATATGGTGGTTCCATGCCAAGTCTTTTGAGGAACCTTCATACTAATTTTCCATATTGGTTGTACTAATTTACAAGCCCATCAACAGTATAAAAGTGTTCATTTTTCTCCACATCTTGTCCACCATTTATTATTGTTTTTATTCTTAATGGCTGATGTTCTAACTGGAGTAAAGTGAAATTTCAATGTAGTTTTGCTTGCTTAAGCAGTTTTTAAAAATATATTATTTGTTCTAATTAGTTATATCTGATAGCAGGATGCATTTTGGCATCTCATAGGTAAATGGAGCAGTTTTGATCATGACTTAGTTTACCATGCAACACTGATTGACTCTAGTTTCACAGTTGTCATTTTATGTTTACTGAAAATTTTAAATGAGAAAAATGTATATCACATTTCATTTCCATTAAGCCACTTGCTAGTGTGATAATTAAAATAGTTTCTACCTAACAGGGAAATTCCAGAAACTTGGTTTGGTGCCCCTTTCTAATGATAACTATTACCCTGCATGGAATACAATTTATAGTAACATCAGCTACATCTAAGCAGTTAATAATCTTCAGCCCATCTAGAATTTTATTTTTTTTACTTTTAATAAATTTTATTTCAGGGCTGGGGTTGTGGCTCAATAGTAGAGCACTCACCTCCAATGTGTGAAGCCCTGGGTCCCATCCTCAGCACCACATAAAAATAAAGGCATTGTGTTGTGTCCATCTACACCTAAAAAATAAATATTTTTTTAAAAAATAAATAAAATTTATTTCATATACAAATAAAGTTTATTTCATTTTTTATTGCTTTTTGCTTTCCTCAATAGAAAAGTTTTAATAATAACAATTTTATAATACTTCTTTTTGTTAATTACCTGTATGCTAAAAATAGCATGAGCAGAGTTCTTAGTCCTGCTACTATTCACATTGTTTAATCAGTTTCTTAGCCATCATTTTCTCCAAAAGTAGGTACTGGCATTTTCTGAAAAATGCCTTTTTTTTTCATATGGCTTTCCTTATTTTTCTTTATAAGATTTCCTAAAATTATCTTCACAACTGCATAAAATTGAAGTTACTGACACCTTCAATTACTGCTTCTCTATAGAATCTTAAATCAAAAATTTTCTCTGTTTGTAGGACGGCATCTACTACGTTCAAGCAAACTCTGCTTAATGTATTCTCAATTCTGGTTTCTTCAAATGTTCAGCTTAAATCTTTCCCTAGAAATTGTCTTTTTAAAATCCACTTAGAGCTACACACGTCAACATATATTTTTACAAGAGGAAGCTCAACATATATTTTAAGTTTGTTGCTTTGATGATCTTAAGCAAATTTGTAGACTGCACAGATTGACATCTCAATTTTAGCACATTTGTGTACAAAATATAGTTTGTTGTTGTTGTTGTGGTACTAGGGATGGAAGCTGTGGCCTCCTGTGTACTAGCACTTATCCTACCACTAAGCCACATCCCCAGCCCCAAATATAGTTTTATCCAATTAGAAGCTCCATCAAAAGATTCTCCCCACAAGTTCAAGTATCCCAAAGCACAATTAAACATTTCAAAATTAGTTTTTTTTATAAAGTTTATGCTCTTTTCATAGAGTACATTGATTTTCTTTTTGGTCATTATAAGACTTTAAAGCTGCTGAAGGTGAATAATCTGATTTTAGAGTGCCAATAATTTTGAATGAAATGCATGAAAATGTAGAGGTTTTGTGTCAGTCATCCGGTTTAACTAGTAGGTCCATAGGTTTATTCACAACAGAGTGCTTTAAGGAGCTTTCCCAGCAGGCTTTCCAACTGGGCCACAGTGTACAAAAGCATTCAGCATACTTGCTTTCTCCTCCGCTGTAGGCAAAACCATCTCTATTTCACATGTTCCAGACAAACCTCATGAGATTTTCCACATGTACCAGTGGGTCTGAGAAGTAGCAGCCCGGTAGGGCTCTTGTGTGTGGAAAGTGGCAGCAGCAGGCCACAGCATTCTAGGCACAAGGCTGACACACAGAGTCACAGCAGCGTCAGAGGACTCCCAAGCTTCTCTGATTATGACCAGGCCCAGGACTGCTTGGAGGTGCACATGTACCACCTCTCATATCAAGTCATATTTAAGTCATATTTACTTACTTCTTTTCAGATAGCACCCTGTACAGTATTCTAGTCACTTTGAATCTGGAAAGGTTCAGGAAAAAAGTTATCACCAGCCATCTTTCATATTTCCCCACAAATTTAAATTCTGTCCTCTCACACACTATTAAACATGGCAAACGCTGGAACTAAGACAATGAAGGTCTATCAAACTCATCCCAAATGATTTTAATGCTAATATTAATAAGGCCTTATCTACACAAACACGTGCATTTGAAAGAAAATTGACCACAACACTCGGAGCAACCAAAAGATCTTTATTGCAGCAGTGCAACAAAGAGAAAGAAAAGAAGGAAAGAGAGAGAAAGAAGGGAAGAGATGAACAGGGAGGAGAGCAAGAGCGAGAGAGAGAGACAGAGAGCACGTGCAAGAAAGAGAGAGAGAGCAAGAGAAAGAGGTGCCTGGCAGGAGGGAGTTTTTATAGCCCAAATCTAATGGGGCCTCTGGGTCTGCAAGCTGCCTTGTTGGCCCAAGGGGTGTTAAGTGCTCAGCCTTGAGCGGGACTTGACACAAACAGGTGATGAAGGACCAGATAGAGGGGGGTTTGAGTGCCTGGGCTATCTTGCAGCCAACATCTGTTCAGCCTGCCCTGCAGACAACACAGTTCAGCCTGCTCTGCACCCAACAGCATTATGTTAGTTATGTTGATTGGTCTTGAGGGAGACCTAGACCATGCAAAAGATTTGATTGGCATGATAAGTGTATTGATAGGGATAGCCAGCTGTGTTGCTCTCTTAAATACTCTTTTAAAACAAACCTTATTTAAATTTCACATTTAAAAAAATTAGGTGCCAGCTTTATTCAGTGCTATTCTTGAAAGCATGTCTTAAAATAGTCTTTACTTATAAAATGTGAAAGAAAAAAGCCTCTCCTTCAAAAATTAAAAGAACGCCAAAATATGATTCATTTTGCAGAATTACCAGCTAAGCAAGATGAAGACTTGCTAGCTATGATTATCAAGTAGCTGATTACAATGCTTTACCATCAACCAAAGGTCTACCCCGCCCCCTTTCAGAAGCAGTGCAGAGTGGCCCCAAAAGGTCATCCCAGGGACAGGGAGAGGTCCAGCCAGCCCACATCCCAGGGGGCAGTGGGTCCTGGGATGATTCCAGCCTCCACCACCATGAGCAACAACTTTATGAAGAACCCCAAGAGAGATCAGAGAAAAAATTGTCCAGCTGAACCCCGGGAACCCCAGAAATATAGGGGCTGACAAGGCCAGTGGTGTTTTGAGGTTCTGGGGCGGGGCTTGTGAAATAGTAGTAAGTAATTTAAACACTGTCAGATGGAAACAATAAACAGCTTCATGGTCCATACATAGGCTGAGCATCCTGAATCCAGAAATCTGAAATCCAAAATGTTCCACATATGAAATTTTTTAGTGTTCCCATGACACTACAACTGTAAACTTCCATGCCCAGCCTCACAAAATGGTCACACAAGAGTCCCACTGCATTTATTGTTGCAATCTCAAAAAATAATAAAACATTTATTTCCAACCAAATTAGGTACATTAAAAGCCTAGAGTAAATGGAAAGGGAGGGAATCAAGTTTATGCTTAGAGACCTACAATCTAAAATAAAGAAGGAAGCCAGGGACAGGGAACACACCTGTAATCCCAGTGGCTCAGGAGGCTTGAGGCAGGAGGATTGTAAGTTCAAAGCCAGCCTCAACAACTTAGTGAGGCTCTAAGAAACTCAGTGAGATCCCCAGTACCATGAAAGAAAGAAAGAAAAAAAGAAAGAAAGAAAGAAAGAAAGAAAGAAAGAAAGAAAGAAAGAAAGAAGCAATCATTTTGTCTAAGAGAACACAGGAAATAATAGTAATAAAAAAGGAGCTATGTTGTACATCCTTCAGGAGGGAGTATGTCTTTGAATTTACTTTAAGGTGAAGTCATATTTGAATGTTAGGAGCTTCATGGTTTGAGGACAGTGAAGAGTCACCACAGATAACTGCACAGGCTGAGTACTGCACAACTTCAGGTGACATTATTCAAATGGATTGTGATGCACTTCTCAAGGATTAGAGGGCATCAGGTTGGGAACATAGTTAGAGGTTATATTGAGTATGGGTAACAAAGCCCCCAAACAATGGTTTGATCACGAGGGTGTGTTTCTCTTGGGCAACAAGAAGTTAGGGAGGCCTAGTTTATATGGTGTACAAAGCCATCAAAAACCACCCTGATGTCTCTCTTCTGCCATTCTATGTAGCTCAGCATGGTGGAACAGAAATAGGGAAGCGGAGAGCCAGAGGAAGCCAGGCTGGGGACTGCCCAGGGAAGGACAGTGGGAGGCCGAGGAACCGGATTGTGGTGGGTGCATGCATATGATTCCCCAAATTGTCCATCCTGAAGTGCATCCTGGGGAAGGAGTGCCAGACAGCCAGGCAGGGCTCTGCTAGTGAGACAGGCGGTAGGACAGGTAGCAAGGTTCCTTTTGGACTTTCAGATACTGGGGGAAAATTCTACCTGAGAAAATCAATGATCTCAAAGAGGTAAATGAATATTACTTCTTTTTGGCCTATGACAAGAATGTTTGCCTTTAATTTGAGATTCGTTAAGTAATTCTGTTTTGCTCATTGAAAAATTCTAAACTTTAGGGGTTGGGGATGCAGCTCAGTGGTAGAGCACTTGCCTAGCACATGTGATCCTCTGCACCTCATTAAAATATATATAAATGTGTATGTATGAATGTGTGTGTGTGTGTGTGTGTGTGTGTGTGTGTGTATATATATATATATACACAAATAAAATAAAGTGAAAAAAAATCTAAACTTTAAGGATAAAATTTTTGGGCTGAAATGAAACTATTTCTGTCACAATGATTTTGTTTCTCAAGCTAGAGCCTAGATTTCCACATGTGGGCTTCATTTCTCACATTGGTCTAGCTTAATTTTACCCCAATAATTTTTCTCACTCCTCTAAGCCAAGGAGAAAAAACAATTCTCAAGAAAAATGAGAAATTAACAATAAATCAATAAAGACATCTTAACGATAAAAGCAAAATTTTGTAGAAAAATAGATGGTGATTTGATGACTGAAGAATTTTTTTAAAAATGTATTTTAATGAAAATGTATGTGTGTAAATTTAAGCTAAATATTTTAGTGTCACATGATAATTAGGATAGCTCGCTGATTGAAAATGGAAACCATTTGTCTCAAATGAATACTGACAGTTGTTGAAAGTGACAGCTGAATTGGAAGCACCACCTCCTACTTAAATTGGGGAACATTTAGGAATATATGCCCTTATCAGACTGGGGATAGCAAGAGCCATAACAATCTCTCTAGGGGAAGTAGTATTTATTGCATATTTCAATTTCCCCCTACTAATATTTGAAGGGATTAAATAAGTGAAATCCAGAACTAATGCTATTTATGTAAATAAACTTTAAGGAATCAGTAAAACAAGTCAGTCCTTATTCAGATATTACAAATAAGAAAATAAAAATGACTGTAACAGACTTACAGACCAGCATCACAGCTGCAGTGGTGGAAGATAAGACAATGCTCTAGGAACCAGTAACATAAATTTGATTTTTCTTGTGTGGACCTTATTTTATTTAATACTAACTATTAAATTAAATAGTAATTGTTTCTTTCATCATCACTGTGGGTGATCATCGTTTAGAGTAGGGGATATGGATTTATAATTGCTTGAGTTCAGACCTGGTGAACATAAAATGACACATTTCTCAGAGGGGGAATCCTTCCTCATGAGAGCTTTTAAAGCTCCAACCTGAAGATTCTGTATACTTGACTAAGGAAGGCCAAGGCATTCCATGGAAGATGGAACCTTCTGGAATAAAGAAGAACCAGGCCCACAGAGTCGGCAGCAGAAGAGCTGTGGGGCCCCTGCAGCAGCCCCGCTCTGGTTTGGCTCCGCTGAGGCAGGAGGCTTTTGTGTCTCAAGCCAGAGCCTAGGGCTGGAGATGTGGCTCAAGCAGTAGCACACTCACCTGGCAGGCGTGCGGCCCCAGGTTCAATCCTCAGCACCACATACAAACAAAGATGTTGTGTCCACCAATAACTAAAAATAAATAAATAAATATTTAAAAAATTTAAAAAATAAAAGAAAAGAAAGATGGACCGAATGGATCCTTCAATTAATTTAAAAAAAAAAAAAAGCCAGAGCCTAGATTTCCACTCATGGGCTCCATTTCTCACATTGGTCTAGGTGAATTTTACCCCAATAGATTTTCTCACTCCTCTAAGCCAAGGAGAAAAAAAAATTCTCAAGAAAAAGGAGAAATCAGATAACAATACAATGGAGGAAATATTACCTGCAGAATTGGCTGCCTGTCCCTGAGAAATTGAAGATGGTTTGAAGCCTGCGAGCTCTTACACTGATAAAACGATAATGTAAATTTTAATTTATTTAAAGATAAAAATACACTAAGTGTAATTTTTGAATAGGAAAAATTAATTACAAATTTTCAAAGTATAAAAATAATCTTTTCTATTAATATTATTCTCTAATGCATTTTTCTGAAAATGATGAATGCAATATTACCTCCTTTTGACTCATTGAATAGAAAAAGATCATTAAAATGTTGGTACAGAATCTCTTTGTATATAGCAGTTTGTAAAGAAGTCTGTGGTAAAGTGGAGTTTTTGAAAGAGGACTCATTTTTTGTACCAGCTTTTGGTGGAGGATTAGATTTTTGGACTCTGTGGCTGCATTGAATCCCTTAACCTGAAGCTTAGTGGCTGAAAACAACCCTTACCTATACTTCTCCACCATGCTGTGTTCAACTGGTTGCTCTGATGCCTATTGGGCCGCCTCATGCAGCTGCCCTGAGGTGGGGGGAGGTCACTGCATGTGTAGTCTAGCAGCTGAGAGACCCTAAAATTCGGTACTGG
This sequence comes from Callospermophilus lateralis, assembly GCF_048772815.1. Classification (NCBI taxonomy): domain Eukaryota; kingdom Metazoa; phylum Chordata; class Mammalia; order Rodentia; family Sciuridae; genus Callospermophilus; species Callospermophilus lateralis. The sequence continues at coordinate 6,929,375 of NW_027516477.1, forward strand.
GTCTTCTTCTCTTCCTGGGGGTCCAGAGTTCCTCAAGGCAATGGGGGAGGAGGTTGTGAAAAGCTGTGAAAGCTGGTGAGGTCTCTATTCTAAAATTGCCCCACATAGCTTCCTGTCACATCTTATAAAAGTCAAGGCATTTGACCAGGACAGCTCAGCAACAGAGGTGGGGGCAAATCATTGGCATAAGGTTCACAAAATTACAGCTATGTTTTTTAAAGACCACAAATGGAAACCTTTGAAAACTTGATATTTCATATTAATTCCCCACCAGAGAAAAACAAAAAGCACACATATACCAGTTCTCTGTCCATTTTAAAGAAAGCTGATCTTCTGTGTTACCTTAGAATCAGGATGGTCTGATTCAAACAGCTTCCATTTTTATGGATTTAATTCTACGTACTCTTTAACATGAATAAACAGGAAAACCACAAGAAAAAACATATGTCCATCTGTACCTTTTTCAGTGTTAGTTCTGTACTTATTAAAAATTGTATTTTTATTCAATATAACATGATTTTTACAGAAGTTAAGGCTGAGAAACTTGAAATATAGTAGTTCAACAGAAACTTATAACTTTTGGAAAATATTTTGTTTGACCTCAAATGGAACATTACTCATATGAATGAATACATAACAAGATGATAGTACTTTTCAAGTTTTATAAAAAGCTTTTTTATTTCAATTAATTTGTCATTCTGTCTCTGATTACATCTTTTAATCTGAGAAGGCTAAAAGCAAATAGTTTATAATCTTCTGCAATTATGGGTAGAAGGAGCTTCCCTCAAAGAAGAAAGCAAATATATTTTTGCTTAATTAATGTGCTTTAAAAATATGTTAAAGCATATGAGCATTTTGCAAAAATAATTTAATAATTACTATAATTTAATAATTGGCATCAGTTAAATCTTCTCAAGATTCATTTCTTATTTGATAGAATTTTTGTAGTGAATTGATTTTATAATCCCTCTTAGTTTAATTGGGCTAACTTTAAAATGAAATCAATGAAGAATATTTTATTACTTTTATTTTTTATGTGCATTCATTATTTGCTTCCAGAAGAATTTAGAAATACCAATTACATAAGTGTCTAGCACTTCAGTCTATAATTTGTGATGGATTAGAAAAAAGCAGGACTTTTGGATATGTACACAAGTTACATAAAAGAAACCCTGGCACAGTTCCTGAACTTCAGGAAAACCAAGGTGCTGCCATTGGATGCCACACAGGAACCTGTAGAGAGAAATATCATAATCAAAATATGCTCAGATGGGAGCAGGGACAGTCATGGTAAAGTCCATTGTAGGGGGTTATATCAGGAGCTCACTTATCACACACTAAAGTAAATGAAGGAAAGTCCCAGTTCAAGCAAGATTATAGAACTAAACCCCACCTTGGGGGTGACTCTCCGGGAGAATCTTTGTTCAATTGTATTTTGCAACACTGTTGCTGGCCTTTGAAGATGGAGAGGACCATTAGTAGGGATTGGAGAATGACTGCCAGGAGCCAAGAGTGACTGCTGCCCAAATACCCAGGAGGACACGGGAACCTTAGTCTGCAACTTCAAGGAGCTGTATTCCCCCAGTCACAAGAATGGGCCTGGAAGAGGACCTGATGTTTCTGAGGGAAACAGGCCAGCAGGACCTCAGTTGGTCCTGCTTTGACTCCTTAAGCTGGGAACTCGATTGAGTCCTGCTAGACGTCTGGTGCACAGAAACTGGGAGGTAGCAAGTGCGTCCTTTTTTAAGTTTCTAAGTTTGTGATCATAGGTATGGAAGCAACAGAACACTGAAATAAATTCTGGTACCAGCCATGCTACAATAACAAAACCTCAAATATGTGCAAAGTGTTTTGGAATCTGCTGGTAAACTAAGCTGCTGGAATTTTGAGAAGAATGATAATAATTGTAAATGCCTAGATTGCTTTGAAAACTGCTATAATTATGGACCCCAAAAGGACTGCAAGGGAGTTCTCAGAAGAAAAAAACCTCATGTTATTGAAACTGCAGGAAGGGAGACCCTTGTTCCACAGTGGCCAGAAGCTTAGGAAAATGGTTCCCTCCCTTTAGGAGGTTGGACCTGTCAATGGTGAGTTTACAAGTTGGGTTGAGGAGATGTCTAAGCAAAGTGTTGAAGTGAAAGCTGGTTCTTCTTTATGTTTATAGTAAAATTTGGGGGTGGGGAGAGAGAGGGAGAAACTGAGGAAAGAGATGTCGATATGGGAAATCCTCATCCTCTACAGATGGCAAAAGGTGCTAAAAATAATAGATTGCTGCTCTGGAGGTTAGCACAAAGAGCTGAATGGGTACAGCAGTACAGCCCTTTGCTGCAATCTCAGGAAGATTGAAAGGTCCCAGCATTCAACACCAGGGGTTCAAGTTATGCCAGTGGGTCTTCTCAGTCCTTTTAGAGAGCCACCAGGGAGCTTCTTGGAATTATCCTTCAGCCACCCCAGAAGAAGCTGAAAATGGAAAAGGAACGACCTCAGCAAGATGTGAGCACATGTTCTGTCTCATGAGGCATCCAAGGGGCCCACAAGGAACTGGGCTGTCTCATCAGCAGGAGAGCTGCCTGTGGGAACTGACAGGGACAGACCACAGGACAGGGGGAGATGCTCAGAACTATCAAGATCTCTGGCAGGAGGGCACTGGGCAAGCCACACGGCTACTAACAAAAGTTCCCTTCCATGCAGAAGCAAGAAGACACAGTGAAGCTCCCAGAGGGCAGAGATAATCCAGATAGGATTTTCCCTGCCTGGGGACCTAACATAGAGGAATTCCCCCATTGGATTCAATTTTCCCCATGTTTAAAGAAGAATGCCAGTAACTGTCACTTTTCAATCCCCATGTAACAAATTAGCACAAAGGTAGTGACTTAAAACAGCACAAATTTTTTGGAACCTGTTGAGAGCCACAGCCACAGTCAGAATGATGCCTGGCATATTGCCAGAGGGAATGGTTGAAAGGTGACCCTTGTCACCAGTGAACCCTTGAGATGATGATTTGAGTTAAGCTGTATATAATTGCTGTGGTGCTAGATTGATTGAGTTGTATATGGACCCTGTTGGGGGGGGGGAATAGGGCGGCTCCGGGGAAATCTGCCTCAGGCACCTGATACTTTGTAGTCATGTTGCAGGGCTCTTCTTTTGGAATTGCTTTCAGAGTTTATTGGAAATTTTTGAATGGTGACAAGTCTTGTTCTCTAAAGATTAATTAATTTTCAGCAGTAACTAAATTTCCAAAAAGCAAAGTATGGTATATAAATTTGGACTCAAAATTAGACAAAGGTTGTGAAAGGACTAGAAATCAAGTAGACAAAATTTCCCATATGGCTTTTAACTGACTGTAAAGAAAACTCAAGAATAACGTTTAGGATAGTTGAAATCAGTTGTAACTTCCCATATTAACTTTGCTTTTATAATTAGTTTGACATTATCTTAAAATCTAAGTACTTTCATATCATTTCAAACATTTTAGCAGATAACACTAACTTGAATCAGTTACTCTTAGTTTCTTTACCTACATTCATTGTATTCAAATAATAATAATAATGATAATAATAATAATAATAATAATAATAAATGTGTTAGGCACCATTCTGCTTCAAAGGTGTTTCTATCAAAATTTGTGTGAAATTACAGAAGGAAAGTAAGATTTTACCTTGTAGGTTGAGTTCTGTTGCCTATTATAATAAGTAATTCAGTCTCAGGTGATTCTGTGCAGAGTTCTGTATTTGCTGTCATTCTAAATTTTTATTAATATTGTCAGAGAAGCTGACAGGTAAGGGGTAAGTTTCATGAGTTACACTTAGACCTAAAGACCTTGAGCTTTACTGAAATTGTTTAGTAGCAATGAATCACAGCCCTGCATCACCTGAGTCCTCTTCCCATAACCAGAACACTGCTGCTGACTGTATAGATTTCCATATAGGCTGCAACCAAGAGCAATCATTATTCTCCTTACTACAAACAGTAACTCTAGAGTTAAAATGTTGACTTTCAAGAGAATGTATGTGAGGCCAGAGACCTACCAGGTGACCCGATGATAGTGTACCACTCCAAACCAAAAATTTCACAGTAGGAAAAATGTGGCAGATTCCTAGAGTACAAAGTTGGAAGACATCAAACCCAACATGGTTTTTTTCTTCTGTTGATAAACTTACAGATTTCTTCTTTAAGAAAAATTCTGAAGAAAGGAATTACCTTATTTTCATAGTCAATGTGTAACTGATTATGTTTTTCTGCCTCTTCTGTTAGTTTAGGAATGAACTTCAACCTTGATTTCTGTTTATCCTTCTCTTTACAACAAATGCTATCAGAGCAGTCAGTTACTTTTATGTTCATGGAGCATGGCACAGAGAAGGTCATGAAGAAATATTTTTGTTGGAACAAAGAAAAGAAATAAATTATCTTACTGGATTTTGCAAGCTTAAAAATAGTTTTGGAGTCAAACTTTCTGTATTAAGATTTTATTTATTTTTATGATGTTGGTGAATAAAAAAATTATTTCCTCCCATTGAACATTAATTCCCTTAACTATAATGCTGGGGTATAATTTGACCAATCCAAAAACACTGTTGTAAAGATTAAATGAGATAATACAAATAAAGTTGATAATATAATATGTAGGTATTATATAGAGTTCTAACTGTAAATAGCTTTATACCGTTTAGCTTTCATTACTTGAAAGGGATGTCATGAATCTTTTAAAGAATCTAATGGAATCCCCTCATCATCCCCTCATCATTCCATAGCTTTTGCAAGCTCTTCAAACTATCTAAGCATAATTCACAATAGCTAAATTGTGGAACCAACCCAGATGCCCTTCAGTAGATGAATGGGTAGGGAAATTTTGGTATATAAGCACATTGGAATATTACTCAGCAATAAAAAGGAATAAAATCATGGCATTTGCTGGTAAATGAATGGAGTTGGAGAAAACAATGTTAAGTGAAGAAAGCCAATCCCTAAAAACCAAAGGGCAAGTATTTTCTTTGATATAGGATACTGACTCATAATGGTGATGTGTGGGTAGCATGGGAGGAATGGAGGAACTTTAAATAGGGCAAAAGGGAAGGAGGGAACGGGAGCGCATATGGGAGTAGGAAAGACTGTGGAATGATTTAGACATCATTACCCTAAGTTCATTTGTGAAGACACGAATGGTGTGAAAATACTTTGTGTACAATCATTAGTGAAATGAAGTCTACTTATTTCATAGGAACAGATTTTATTTAGGGGAGAACGACTTGCCAAAGATTGAATTCAGGGGCACTCTACCACTGAGCCACATCCTCAGCCCATTTTTGTATTTTATTTAGAGACAGGGTCTCACTGAGTTGCTTAGCACCTCGCTGTTGCTGAGGTTGTGTTTAAACTCAAGATTCTCCTGTCTCAGCCTCTGGAGCTGCTGGGATTATAGGTCTGTGCCACAGTGCCAAGCCCATTATATTTTTAACTAATATGAACCAATGGAATGGAGTGGAGTAGAGTGCAGTGGAGTGGAATAATAGAAGAATAGAGTCTATGCTTTGCATTTAGTGGGATAAATAAAGGTAAACATTTTGTGCAACTTGCCTTAAGGTGTATGTGCATAGTATGCTTATGTGCCTATATATGTATGTTAGGTTCAAACATATCTTGCTTGATCAAGATGGGTCACACAGAGCATCCTGCAGATTTATATGCCTTATCATTTTCATCACACTTGCTGTTCTTAGTTTCACCTTGTTTGCTTTATTTCCCAACATCTAAACACAACAGCTACATTTGCAATACAACTGACCACAGAGATCACACTCATTTAAAAAACAGATTAAATCAACCAAGTGATCACATTATTAAGCGATCACAATAATTGTATGCTAGATTCACAGAAAACACAAAAGGTCATGTTCAGAAGGCAAGATGCATCAAATTTTGAGTGTTCCACATAGATGACCAATATTCCAGAGTTTCTTAGACTATGGCCCTGGGAGCATGCTATACACAAAACAGGAAAATGAAGTTGCACTCTTCTAGATGATGTCAGAAATAGTTCTAAGTCAAACTTTGTATCAGAGCATGATGCCTTACAGTAAAATTATAATGAATAAATATTCCAGATTTTTGTAAATAAGATGCTTTAAGCCAATTTATCCACTTTCTTAACTTGAAACTAGAATCAGAACGTGAATCAAATATGTTACGTGGTTTTCCTTACAAAACATAATTCCACAACTATATATAAAATGTTTTTTTGTTCGAATGCTATATAGTAAAGACTGTTCACAAAAAAACTAAAATCCCTGCAGATGATGGAGACACCTTTGAAATTCTCCATTCCAAGGACCATTAATCTAATTTTCTTCTATGTCTTCTTGAATTAATATCTCTTCAAAAAGGTTAGTTTCTTATTGAGTCTCTGAAATGCAGTGTAGCTGTTCTCCCTCATTGTTAATGTCTTGTTTATTAAACATTTTCAAGAATTAATCTAATTAACATTGAGTTTACTTTTTAAGACTTGTATTGTTTCACAAAGAAAAGACATAAAATTATTTGAGGGAAAAATGCAAGCATTTATTGTTTTTACCTGGTGCATTTTTACTGTTTGCCACATTAGTGATTTAATTTACACTGAACAAACACAACTCTCTCCAATACAGTTTTATTTAATGCATTTAAATTTGTATTTGGCAACATTGTACTATATTTAGGATGGAAACATTAGTTAAAAGAGCACATAAAGAAGGTATTTATTTTTTATATTCTATGAACTCAACATTAGAGATTTTAGGAAGATTTGCCAGAAGAATTCCAGAAGTTATAAGTCATTATTTATTTAATTGGTCTTCCAGAGAATGTTTGAAACTTTTCATGAATCTATATCTCATGTAGATGCTTGCCTTAAATATTGATTGGATGAAGAATTAAATAGTCAATGTGCTAGAAATTAAAAACATAACTAAACTTTTAACTTTAGCAATTCCTGGTCTGTTGACTAAGGATATATGGATGTTCTTTGAGGTAAAACATCTTTAATAAGCTTTAGAATATATATGTTTTTGAAGATTTGTAACTTCATATATATTATGTGAAGAGTTGAAATAAAGCAATTAACTATTCAAGCCAGATCAAGAATGCCAGGAAACATGTCATTGGTGTAATAAATGATGCTCTGTGCATGCAAATTTAGGAGATAGAATTTACAGGCATAAAATAGAATTTGTAACAATGGCAACAGAAGCCAAACAACCAGAATATAGTCACATGATATGGTTCCTTAAAGAGCATTAGCTGAGCAGTCAGGAGGTCTTCATTTTATTTTCCTTGTTGTCATGACTATTCTTAGTTTGTTATCTTTTGTAAACTGAACATCTAATTATAAATGTGTGAAATAAATATAAAAGTAACGTTTATATTTGTTGTGGGACAAAACACTGAAAAGGATTTGGTTTGGAAATAAGATACTAAAGTGGTTGCTTAAGTCACAAAGTTCATATTCAGGCAATTATGACTACCCTTTTAATTTCTGTAATAATAATTTTTTTTCCAATAGCATATTTTTTTTTGTTCCCTCAAATGGTGACATTCTTGAGTAATTTTATAAGCACAGAATTTTTTTAAAAACTAAATGTTCTCCAGGAATGTTTAAAACTTTAAGTTTTTCATTTTAATGCTGCCATTCCTTCTCTCATAAAAACAGAACAAAATTCTAACTGCAAATTTAAAGAAAGAAGGATGGACAGACTCAGTCATTTTCATTTATAATCCTTTATATCCAGTCCCAGAATATAATTTGGAGTCCAAAATAAACAGTGAGGGCAGGGACCACATTTATCTTTCACTGATCAAGTTACCAGCCCCCAGTAAGATTTCAGTTAATATATTTTGAGTAAGTAAAAGAACAAAACTAAATCCAATAAAATGAAACATGATAAAAAAACATTTGTGCTTTTAACATAGAAGAGCAAAGGCTTCTTACCAAGCATTTTTTTCTCTTGAAATTTCCTATTACAAAATAGAATAAATTTCTAAGCAATTTTTAATTAATGTATTGTCCATGAATTTAGAAAAACTTGTGATTTTCAGAGTTAGGCTAATTTTCTCCACCAATAAGAAGAGGAGGAATTGATACAGTACATTATAATGTTTGATCCAAAAATATTGGATGACATTAGGCAAATAAAGATCCTAACATGCAAAAGAGTGCAGGTCCTGAGCAAACCCACACTCAGACAAACAGAAAAGTTATTTTTCATGTACTCAGAAGATGTCTTATCACTCATGGACTATCTTCTCTTTAGCTGTGGTTTTTAATTAATAGAAGCACAAAAGAAAGGCTATGCGGTGGGATGGCCAAGTTTTGCAGAACACTCTGGAGATGATGCACCTGCCTATACTATTTATCCCAGGGGCACCCAAATTTGGGTTGACACATTTTGAAGTCTGTGATAAACGTTTGCAAAATTAAACAATATTGACAGTGAAATGGGCTTTTTATTAAAGTTTTTTTTCAACTTTGATATCTCATTTTAAACAGAGGTTTTTAAATAGAATATTATTGAATAGTAAATTTTGCTGTTTCCAAGCTCAAATAATTTTAAACTTTAGAAAATTGGCAACAGAAACACCTTCTGAGATTGCATTAAAAAGAAGAAAATAGAAAACATTGCAAGTGCAAGAAGAAAACATTAGATTTGAAAGGATAAAAGAAATTGAAGTTAAAAAGTAAAGAACCAGGTTTTGTAAAGTTTTCAAGCTGCACTCAGAGCCTGAAATTTCTGTGGCAGTTAAGACAATTCCCGGAACTGCCTGTTAGATGTGTGTCGAAATCTTCCCCTGACCACGTAGTTACTAAATCACCCCTTCCCAGAGGCTGTGCAGCTCAGCACATACACTTCTCAGGGCTTCAACCAATCAGTTTAAATGTATGCCTATCTTAGTGCTGACCAATCACCCCCACCCGACCTGTTCCTGCCAATGAATGTGCTAATCATGTTTTAGAGTTGTTATTTGATTTTCCCGCAGTATATGATGATTTGCTAAAGGAGGCTATGACGTATGTAAAGCCCCTGCCCTCTCTAAAGAATGTATATAAACTCTGCTCAAGTGGCTCTTGGGGCTCTTTGTTCTCTGCTCTTCTTAAGTGAGCTCTGAGCCCCAGCATGCTGGGCCCCCAATAAATCCTTTGCTGTTGCATGAGATGGTCTCTTGGTGGTCTTTTCCTCCGACGCTCGCCCGACCTTGTCAGATTAAAGGAACAAATTTCAGTGTCTCTATTTACAACTGCCATTGATTGATGAATACAGAGAGTCTAGGAGTACTATGAATGGGGTTTCTTCCTCTTTTATTCATCCTTTGAAAGAATCCAGCTACCCTTGATACTTCTTTGAAAAATGTCATTCAACTATACCAAAGAAAAAAAGAAAAGAAATGAAAGGATGCTTTTTTTTTTAGAGAATGAAAATGGCCTTGGTTCTCAAAGACTCTTTCTTTTTCATTAATTTATTCAGACATGACCAAGTTATGATGGAAAGTCTTACAATTTATTGTATAAGTTGTGCACAAATGGAAGAAAAAAGCAAAATAACACTTATTCCAAAATAAACTCACTCTACTTAAGAAAATTGTTATTAACAAGTTATATTGAATTTTAAACAATAACTGATGTGCCTGAATTCATTTTAAAAGAGCTAAACATATGTTAAATTTTTCTATGAGTATGATTTAATTATTAAGATATCTACTTCAAAGTTCAGAGATGCATGAAAACGAATATATTTACTTTCTTAGACGTCTTTTTAAAGAGGGAGCCTGATACTTCTTCAAAATAGATAATCCAGGTTTCCTAAGAAAGTGGTGAATTGAAGTTTTTACCCCAGGATTATTTACTGTAGGATTATTATGTAAGGGCTGTAGTTGTGGCTCAGTGGTAGTGTGCTTGCCTAGCATGCATGAGGCACTGGGTTTGATTCTCAGTACCACATACAAATAAATAAAATAAAGGTCCATCAACAACTAAAAAATTAAAAAATAAATAAAAAAATATGGCCTGAGGCCTTGTTTAAAAAAAGGATTATTATGTAATTAAATTAATTTATCATGTAAAAGTTTTAAGTATAAATTCACATAATTTCTCTTGGTAAGTAAATAAGCAAATAAAAATACACAAAACATACCCCAAATCACCAGTGTATTTAGGGACTAGAGCAGAATCAAAATACCTTTGAGCTAATGTCATTATCATATTCTCTCATGCTTTAAATTAATAATTTTCCTTACACATTTACACATACATTCACACACATATGAACACACAACCGGTTCATACACTCACATGTATAGACTTTAACCCTTTTGCTTTACATTTAGACATTTATAGCTAAAACAAACCACTATGTGCCCTATATGACTAAATAAAACTTTAAAAACTCTCCTGTGGGGAATTGTTAATTTTTGTATATCATTGAAAAATTTATTTACTGCCTCCAATCAATTCTGTAGGAGAATCAAATGAGTATAAAGTCATCTCGAAGATTTAAAAGACTGCAAACAAGTTTGGAAGAAACACTGCATCCTGAATAGGAAAGATAACATATATGTAATAACGAAAATGATACACTTAGGCAAGGGAATTTGGAAAAAGTTGTAACAATGGAGAAAATAGACATTTAAACTCTGAGCTGGACCCTTGTATTTAGATTTTTCTTTTTAAAGTTACTCATATGTTAAATAAGGATAATAGTAACTACCACCCTGGTCATTGTGGAGATGATCAGGCATGTTAAATGACTAGCTCTGGAAAAGTATATTTATTAGAATTAGCAAATAAATGTTCATTATTATTAATGGAATTTGATGTTATGTTATTATTAATGAATTTGATGCAGAAGACAGGTGCTTCAATAAGGTCTTAGTTTCAACTTCTACTTGGTTGTGATCTTCTTCCCCAACACCCCTCTCACACTGAAGCTTACTTTACACTTGTCTCACGATCCTTTTCACCCGTTTGATTATTAATATTGTGCTACAAGTTGTTGAACTATGTGGGGCCAAGTATTATGATGAGCTGATGTGTGCATCTACAAAGCAAGCTCTCTCCAACTACAATCTGGTTTCCATGATTTTATTCTGTTTTATTTTCATTAAATTTATTTTAACTGATACATAAAAACATGAAAATTACACATATTTTGGAGGCTATCATGTAATGTTTCTGTATATGTAAACATAACTTACTTATTTATCTACTTAACATACTGGGGATTGAACCCAGTATGTTAAGTAGATAACATAACACTGAGCTACATCCCTACCATCTATTTCTCCCCTGCATCTTTTTTTTTGAGACAGTCTCACTAACTTTTTGAGGCTGGTCTTGAACTTAGGATCCTCCTGCCTCAGCCTTCTGAGCAGCAGAGATTACAGGTGTGTGCCATTGCACTCAGCTACATGTAAATACTCTCAATAATTCTGGACAGAGTTCTAAGGTTTTGCACTTTAACGATGATTCTGGTTCCTCTCATCATGCTTAGAGTACAAAGGTGCTACCATACTTACCACATTGCAAGATAGTCTATATTTCTTGAATTAAAATGACAACATAAAACATACTATTTAAATTGTAAACTTAATGATTGAAACAACCATTTTTCAAAGATGTTCACAGGGAGAAACTACAGAAAACTTTATAGGAAGAGAGTTTTCTCAAGTTCTAAAAATTATAAAAACGAAAAATGGTCAGGATAGAAAGAAAATAAATTTAGATTTGTAGAAGACTTTGAGCCAAATGGAGCAGAATGGAAGGAATGTTCATGCATTAGTGCAGCCTGCATGCTTTTTTGAAACATAAACTTTAGATTAGATTAAAAATAAGTTCAAAAATATTAGTTGATATAAATGTTTATCTGAAAATGAACAAACGTACAAAGTTTTTAAGTAGAGTCTGTGAAATGATCATGATGTTTTTAGGACAGCTGTTCCTTACATCCATATAAGGTAGTTGAGAGTAAAGAGAAATGTGGAAGACAGGTGCTTCAATAAGGTCTTAGTTTCAACTTCTATCTGTATGTTCAGTGAGATTGCCAGAATTTAAATGTAAGATATCCTTGCACATGCTTTCTATTGCTATGTTAAATCTCATGCTAACCCTGAGACAATTAAACAAGAGTATTTGTATATTTTAGCCTCAAAATAAACTTGTTTATAGTTCCTTCTGCAAATTAAATATGTTAATATGATGCATTTTTCCTGATTTCAAGCATCTCCAAATTTCTGAGGTCTCTTACAACTTTCCTAACTGCATTGTATTGGGACTCATATTTAGCAAATATCACTGTTATTTTTACATATATAATAAAATTTCAATGAAATGCTTAAAACATGAAACTATTAACAACCCATGGATGGGGTGTGAAAAGTAAGCCAATTGCTTACCTTCCATAATAAAGTGAAAAAATAGAATGTAGCATTGCCTACTATATTTCATTTCTAGGGGGAGATAAAATGAGACTTGTCCCATATTATTTAGTAGTAACATCTAATTAGAGGATATAGCTGGCATAAAATAATTGAAGAGTAACTCTCACTAGTGATGTCTAAGATAAAGTGATTTAGTGTACTGCATCACTTAGAACCAATGAAGCAGAGTAAGCAATTGGCAGTAAAAGTTTTTAAAAAATAGAGAAATGGCAAAGCAAGGCAACTACCATTAACATCAACAACAACAGAAAGTAATGATCTTATTATAGACATTGTATGCCATCTCCACTCTAATTTTCACAACTCTGGATTCACTTGCCAGATTTGTAATAATGTTTTCTTCTATCACATAATTTTATCTTTAATTCAAGTGTAAAATCAGAATACTGTTTAATACTGTTTAGATCTTTATTATAGGTTTCACACTTAAGTTACAGTGTTTCATATGCCCATGTGCAGTATTGATTAATACAGTTGCTTTCCTGTCCCTCCTTTTCTAATCTGAGATATAGTGATTCATTTACATATAAAAGTCGGAAGGTAAGCATCCATTAATTCATACTATGTATGTGGTAGAAAAGATTATTTCATATGTGGAAAACTCAATAGAAATCACAGAGAATTCAAAAGATCATTGTAATAAGGCCTTTTAGAAATAGATCTCAGTTTTTTGAACTGTGAGATCTGATTTAAAAATTCATGAGAATTACTTTCCTGTGAGAAGGCTCAGGGAATTATGAATATGACAGACAAAAGCAAAATAAAAATAGGAAACTCAAAAAATCTGGAATTCATTCATTATGTGGGTTTTATAGTTTATTATCTCTGATTAAGATAAATCTTGGACATTTTTCTTCAGTTCAAAAACTGCAAAGGAGAAGTTTTAAACTACCTGTGTAAAATTGCTTTGGAACCATGTAATTGTAATTAGATAGATCAGGATCTATAAAAAGACAATCATATGCAGTAAATTCTGCGATATTTTCTAATTGAACACAGATTCTATTTTCAACTTTTCTAACAGTGTTTATTATTACAACAGTTTTTGTTTTAAACTTAAGAGCAATATTTAGAATGTGTGTTCTGCATTAATTTTTAATCATTGAATTTTCATGGACTTTCTGTTTTATTGCTTCATAAATAAATAACTTGTAAATTTGTCTAGTCAATTTTTGTTTCCACATAGAAAACTTGACCTTAAAAAGGAAGTTAATGTTCTAGATATATAATGAAAATATTTGTGAAAATGTAATTTATCATTAAGCATTATAATAGGGGATACATAAAAGAGAAGAACAGCCTCTTTTTTCAAATACAATACAACCGTTTTAGTTATAGCAATGATTGATTTTTTTAAAATAAAAGTAAGTCCAATTATTATTGCATATATTCATGTACATAATGTTTCTAATGAAAAGTAGGTTAAAAGAGTGGTCATAGTTACATGGTGAGTGGCACACACCTATAATCCCTAGCAACTTTGGAGGCTGAGCAAGAGGATTGCAAGTTCAGAGCCAGCCTAGGCAACTTAGCCTGGTCCTAATCAACTTAGTAAGACCTCTATATTATATAGGGGTGAGTGTGTAGTATAAGTGCCACAGTCAATCAACACCATCCAGTTCTATGAGTAGTAATGAAATAGGGCACCTCCGCACCTCCTGCTTGTATCATTATTAATTGTGCCAGTCTTTTCTAGAATTTTGGGCTTTATTTGAAAATAAATGTTACAGTATTCTGCTTTGCACAGTATGATGCAACTATATTTAAGAGTGAAATTTGATTCACTGTGTGACACTGGTTGAATTGTTGCCTTTCTCTTTGTAAGATTTTCTTCCTATTTTTAAGAGGTAAATTATATTTTTCTGCCCTATGCAACACATAATGTTGTTTGGAAGTTCAAATGAACCTTAAGTAAAGGTGCTTTGAAAAGTGCACTGTCTTAAAGAAAAACATCGCTGTGAAGAAATTTCTAAAGAAAACCTCAGGCCTGTGTTCTCATGATCTTAAGTTCCCTACCAGTGCTATGATGTGTACTCCAGTCTCTTTCTCAGAATTTGTCTAATATTTTATCTAGAATTGGTCAACATCCACTCTGATTTGTGCACAGTACAATTTTCATCAAATACCACAAGGCTATTATACTGCAATATAACTTCAAATAAGTATTTTGTACAGCAGAAACCTAGATAGAACTGGAAATTGAGTTCACCATTTCCACAAACCCTTAGACATCTGTCATGTGTCTGACATTGTGCTTGTCACAGGAATACAAAGAAGAGTCTGCCCTTCACGAGCTTTTTATCTAGTTGAAGAGAAGAGCAAATGAGCATATAATAATGTATTGTAAATATTATTACTCTTAAGTGGATAAATGAGATAAATGAGAAATGTTTACTCATTTTAACAGTTTGATTTTATTTGATTTTAGGAGTTACCATATGATTCATAAAAGGAAGTTACAACTAGTAGTATGATTCCATTCCAATTATTGATTTATGCCAATTTTTCAAATAAATGCTATTTTGAAGAGTAACGTTCCTATTGAATGTTACCCACTGTAGTTTATTTAAGTTCTAAAAGAATAATTTTTTAATTTAATTCACTAGTCAATGTCTTTCTGGCAGTAATATTTATGGGCTTCCCATTGAGCTAACCACTTATATTGAATTAAAGTGATATGTTTTGGTCTATACTGCAGTTTAAGATGGAAAGATTACGACAATGACCCAAAAAGTTTAATCAAGATTTTCATGTTTATAGAAATGCATACAGAATGTATAATGGATTTAATATAACTAAGTTATATAAAATATAATAAATAAACAGATGGCATTTATAACTAATTATGCATAATATTTAACCCATTTATTAATTCATTGTAAGACAATAAGGAATCCATCTATTTACAGATACTTAATAATTACAGTTGCCATCACTTTTGCTGGGAAGCCTTATAGGAATCCAAAGTTAAGACATCAATTTTTTTGATTATTCTATAATAAATAGTAATTGAGAAATTATTCTATAATAAATAGTAATTATTTTTTATTATTATTATTCTATAATAAATAGTAATTGAGAAATTAAGGGAAAAAATGGTTCAGCCAGAGAGATTAATAGAAGAAATGCACATTCTGGCTATAAAAACGTTTTGCTCTGAGAAACTATAGCAGCATTTCTTTATAATCTAAGAAGCACTAATGGCAACAAACTTACAAAGATATTGAAAGAAAAGAAATAAAATTATAAGCCACTGGTGCATAATAAAGAAATAAACAAAAGACTCAGAAAATTAAGACAAAGATTTTGATTTAGTCACCTCTTGTGGAGTTGAAGACAATGTGCAGAAAACTAAAAGTGTAAAAATCAAACAAACATAAAAACCAAATCCAAGCTTTTTCGGTTAAGTTTGGGGTAAAATCCAGGTCCTCTTAGAGTTAGTTCATCAAATATACAGTGGCAGATCAGCATAGACATTCCATAGTCCAAGGATCAAGGGAATATGTCCATTATGAGGCACCGAGGCAAAGTGAGTTCCAGCATTGCCAAATCAACAGTCACTGTCCTTCAGGAAATCTCTGAGGCAATCTTAAATTTTGAATGATGGCTTCTCCATCTAAGTCAGGATTTGAGGGGAGATACGATTTGTAATTGAATGCACTAGTAATACTGTTTCTCTTCAAGCATATTTATCATAATTTTTTTTTAATGATGAAAGCAAGATCTATAGGGGAGACATTCTTTTCCTGCATTCCTGGGAATTCTAGAGACTGTAGAAGGAGCATATTCCTTGAGCTTAAGAGTTTATTTCTAGCCACCACATAAATGGATATCACCCTAGGAAACCTCTATAATGAAACTCATATTTACCACATTCCCTACACCATCCCTTTGTGTGGCTTTTCTGAATTAATTCAATAAATTTTTATTGTGTTCATGCATTATTTCAGGAGCTATTTTTCTGTGCCAGTGAAATCCCAGTAAAAAACCAAGGCCCAGACCTGGGGGACTTATATTTTGGTCAGGAGTTAAAGAAAAGTAATAAATAATGAATAACATAATGCAGGTTATTAAGAAAAATGGACAGGGGGTGCAGGTGATACTGGGTCTCTTGGAACAACTCTCTCATAATGTGGCTCAAAGAAAGAAGAATGTGCAAATCCGTGGGAAGAATTTCCAAAACAGGAGAAATGAGTTGAAGAGCACTAAGAAATAGCTCATATAAGTATCAGAAAGAAGGTGTAGGTGGTTGAGCAGGGTAAGTCAGGAGAACAGGATGAACTGAGGATGGGTGAGGACACAATACAACTGACACAGATCTTGTGAAGAGAATTTGATCTGATTTGCACAAAGTAGAAATTACTTAGTGAGAGATTTTCAATTAATCCCTCTGCCCGTTGAATAATGAAGATAGTGTACTGATTAGGTTAAGGTAGATCTTGCATGTTAGTCAGAAAGTGATTGCAATAGTGCTGGTGAGAGCTGTACTGGCCATCGCTAAGAGTGTTCCTTGGGGCAACGGAGCCTGACTAGATCATGGACACATTGAAGGCTGTTGGATGGGTGTGGAATGTTTGGAGAGTGAGAATTAGGCGATGATTTTGAAGTTTTAGTCTTAAACTACTGGAATACTGGAGCCATACTGAAACAGAAGGGTGGGAATTAAGAGCATGGTTTTGAGTGGTTTTGAGATGCCATTTGAGTATCTAAATGGAGTTGGTATGCAGGCATTTGGATATGTAGGTCTCGAGTACAAGGAAGGAGTTGAGCTTGAAGTTATAATTTGGGCATCATCAGCATTAAGATATAATTAAAGACCTAGAAAATGATTGTAACAAAAGAAAAGGTCCCCCAACTGGCATTTAGGGAAGATAAATAAGGTGAGCATACAATCTTGGTGTTTCTCTTGTTAAGAGATAAGGTCTCAAAAGACAGTAAGCCAGTCATCTTGTAGTGCTCAGCACTGAATCATTTGCAAGTCACTTTCACATTGATGGGTGAGACCCAAACTGTGTTAACCCCAGTATACAGAGACAGTTATTCATTTGCAGGTACAAATTCATTAACATTTTGGAATTAACCAACATATTGTAGAATTCTAAAGAAGGAAGTGTGAGACAGAATCTTACTGCATAGGCAATAATCCGATTAAGAGTCAAATTCTGTGGCATTTCTTTGATTAAATAAAAGTCCTTTTTTTCCCCTAAACTATCCAAAATTTTTGATGTCAATATCAATTGCTTTAGTTATAAGAACATCCAGCTATGATTGATCAAAATCTATCCCTTAAAACATGGATGGTAGGTAAAATATTATACCAAAAAAACTCTTGACAGTTATATTTCATAACAACTCGTTTTTAATATTTGATAATGGAAAACATAGTAAATAAATATTCATATAATACTAATAAAATGTATTCATATTGCCTATGTCATTAGGGAATTCCCAACCTGTTGAAAGAATGAGAGATTTGTGGTGTCTTGCTTAATGTCTACTCGTTCATAGACTTTTCTCCATCTGGTTTCCTAGGAGTTTTAGAACATTTAAGTTAAAGTTTTTCATTTTCATTTGTTGTTGTGTTAATATGAAAATTATTCTTGCCAGAAGCATTCTGTTACAATCTTTTAAGAAAGAAATTGACATTAGATATATGTGCCTGTTAATGTTGTGAGAATAGTGCTAACTGCATCAGATAACTAAATCTGTAGATTAGAAAATCTTTGGTTTAGTGATCACATCAAACTTAAGGAGCTGCAGTTTAAAAGAGATTAAATGTATTTCTAACAACTGCTTCCAAAGCTGTTGATAGCAAAGGAAATGAATGACTATTATCTTGAGAAATGTCTGCAAATTTTCTTAAGGTAATATTTTGATCTTTTTTAACTCAGGTGGCATTATATCAAATGCAGGGTATCGTAAAATAGTGCTTTGCAAGTATAAATAATAATGCTTAAAATATTTTTCTATGGAGTCATTATCTTTTGAAATATTTTCTGAGATGCCAGAATTGTCCAGAATTTATACAGAATTAAAATATATTATATGAGGAAGCCCAGCATTCATATAGTCACAGAATTGCAGTTTGAATCACAGTGATGTTAAAAATCAAAACTGGAGTCTAAAGTTATTGAAACTCATTACTTTGTAAAGGCTTAAAATAATGCAAATGTGAAAGACCACATTAAAAATGCAAGCTTTTATAGGAACATTTTTTCACTTTTTAGGAGGATACACAGAGAAATCAACATTAGAGTTTTCCTCTGGCAAGAAATAAAATTGTATATTCTATTTGATGCAATGCTTTCTAAAAGAGCATATTTAACTATTATATGAAGTTTGCATTTGAATGATATAGAAAAGAAATGACTATTGTTTGAACTGCATATTCTATTGAATAGGTTGACTTTTTAGCTGTAAACAGGAAATGTAAAGAAATTATTTTATATACATATAATCTTTATATCAACTTACAACCAAAGCACCACTTGTAAATATTTCTTGGTTCTCAGTTTAACCTGGAAATGGGGATTATAGAATTTTTATTATACAAATATACAAGCTCCATTTTGAAAAAGTCTAAGGAATGTCAAGAGAATATTAAAATTATAGACATGTGGTAATCATTGTCCTTATTTTATTTATGTATTCAGTATGTTGTGGCTTCATAGAATAAAATCGATAGTATATGATGTCTCAATCCATGATGTCAGGTCTCCCAACTCGATTTCAAGTCTTTGTCATTATTCTAACTAAGACCTCAATTTCCTCAGAGGATAAATGGATTTCTGTATATTTTTATAACCTCCCTAGGATGTAACATGGTTTCTATATGATTAGAGAAGAGCAATTCCAGTAAATTGTGTTCATAATGCAGCATCTGCTATTAAAGTCTCCCAATTTTCTATTTCAAAAAAAAGAATATCTCATAATTCTGCAATTTGCTATCATTATGATATAATTTCATCTGTATACATACAGACATGCTAAACAGTGGAAAAAAAGGGTATACCTGCAGAAAATAAATAATTCTGTCCTGCATTTGTGTTTACCTTACATCTAAGAAATTGAAAGTAGTTAAAAGAAATGAATGTTGAAAATCAGGGGCAACTACCTGTAAAATATAGTTACCACTCTGTTTAGCAAGGTGAAGTATATACACACCACACAAAGTAAGACAATTGCTCCCTCTGGAATAATATGGGGAGTGAGAGGAGTATTCTGAGTATATCTTTTACTACTTACACATAGTGATTTTTCTTTCCAGAAATAAAATAGTGGAAAAAATTACAATTGGCCCAAATTTTCTAAATCGTGTCTTTTTTATTTTTTGTTTGACTCTTTTACTAAATACAATAGTACTCACCATCCACAGGGTTTTTGTTCCAAGACACTCAATGGATTCCTGAAACCACATACACTAAATTTTTTTCTATATAAACCTATCTATGATAAGGTTTAATTTTTAATTTAGGCACACTAAAAAATTAAAAGAAATAACTGAAAATAAAACATTATAATTATAAAAATAAACATAATAAATGTTATGTGAATATTGTGTCTCTTTAAAAAGTCAAGACAAATATTGACATTTTTAAATTGTATTTCTCCAAGAGTAACTACACCTGTAAGTATGTGGTGACTACTACACTGAAAACCAAGATTTATTTATTGCTCTACATGTGATAAATACAATTCACAAATTAACCTGTTAAATCCTTACAACATCATAAGGTATTATCTATCATTTCACAGACGAGGAATCTAGCAAGAAGAAATCAGGTAACCTGTCCCAAATCCCACAATAAAGAACTAGGGTTAAAATGTTGCTCCACTACCATTAGAGGTAGCCTTTGATCTTAGAAGGACTCTATGTTAGACCAGCCAATAACTTCCTCTTTGTCTGTCTAGAGTTTTCTAAGATTTCATAAAGTTCAAATGCCACTAAATATATTTCTTCTTCTCTGGATAATGGAACAGCCTGTTTTAAAATATTCACCTCTATTTTATATAAAATGGCTTACTATCTTCACAGATTTGACATTATTCTGTTTAAAGAAAATGTTATTAAGCCCATGTATCTCTCTTACAATTTTTGTGCATTAATAACAAGGGAAGCCTATTACTACTGATTTTAGTGATTGGAAGTTATGATACAATAAAAAATAATAATTTGTTGGTGCATCAGTTTGAAAGCCATTCACAGTGTGAACAAGAATCAACTTGTCAGTCATTGTTTCTTGGCCTCTGCCAAAAGAAGAAAAAAGCTTAACAGTAGTTAGGGAGCTACTGAGTTGAAATCTCTAAGGATGTTTCAACCTATTTGTTATATTTTCATCCACCCTGTCCACGGATGAAAAGTGATGTGATCTTAACTTATTACTGACTGAAAAGCAGCATCAGGGGCTTTTCTGTAGTCCTTGTAATGGTTCTGACTAACCATGCTTAAAATCCAATTGCTATTAAAATCAGACAGTGAGGCCTTCTTTTATTGACATAACATTTGCTAGTCTGTGACTTGAATGATTATATTCAGCAAGTTCTTAACTTTGGGATAGAACTTGGCTGTTGAACTCAAGGTCTTTGACCTAATAACTGTAGTAAGTAATGGTGATGAAACTACCTGAAATAATAAAAGTTGCTGATCATTAGTCTTGAGAGCCAAAATGATATTTTTCTTGGGATCATATTTATAACTTTTTTTTCAAACTCAGACATCCTTGTTCATAAATTATGAGACTAGAAATCATTTTATTGTTAATTACTTAACTGTAACATTGCACATCATGATCATGCATTCTGATAATTTTTTTCTTTCTTTTTTCTTAAACTTCTTTTTTATGTTCTGACCACACCATTGTAATGTCTACAGCTCGCCCTGTTGGTAAGTAGCCATCCTTTTATCCATTTAGCAAGGCTTTTTACAATGCTTCAAAATTCATGCATAGTAGAATTTGACAGAAATATAATTATTCACCCATATTCAAATATTACTGGAGTGACTGTCTACCATAGAAATTCTTCTGACTTTTTTGTCACTTTGAAAAAACATTTTTTAACGACTTTTGCTACAAAGCATTGTGTAGGTGTCAGTTTGTCATATAAATGAATAAATGAATGATTTATGGTATAAAATGCTAACTTTTCTTAAGGGGAAAAGTGGAATTCTTTCCTTTCCTTGTATGTATAAAAGAATCAATTACTATTTGTGCTTGGTATTGGTTAAGACAAAAGATCATAAGATCTTATAAGATCATTTAAGCAATTCTATTACTTTCATCACTTATTTTATTTTAACCTACACAGACTCCCAGTTCTTTAGGAGTATTTTTACCTGCTATACACCTGTTATCTGCATGCCTATATAAACAAAATTAAGTAGAACGCTTTAACTTATTGTACACTAGTTACATGTGGTTAATTAAATGTAAATTATTTAAAATAAAATGTTCAGTCCTTTTTCTTTAGCCACATAATTCCATTGGTTGTGGTATTGAACAGGACAGGTCATTAAATAGATAAATCATTGTCCATTGTGCTCACAGAAAGTTCTAGAATTAGTGCATAACTTATGCTAGCATTTTATGACTGTATTCTGTGCTGTTTGAATTCACTACTTCTTTCTTCCATTAGATTTTTAGTTCCATCTGCAATACTTGCTGGATGGTAGCTACTCTATAAACAAACATGAATAAGGAGGTGGGGGAAGTCTTAGAATTTGCTCTGCAAAGAGATAAACAATTCAAATATGTCCAATTTAAATTTGTCATGTTTATTTTTTAATTAGTGCTCATCCAGCAAAATTTGTACTCATTTGTATTTAGGAAACCTAAAAAAAATTTGGTGAACTAGAATAAAAAGAGTAATGGTTAAATATTTTCTATCTGACATAATCACATATAACAGATTGAATTGTCTCTCTTTGTTTATCTGTTCCATACTTAACTATTGAATATTCTCAGGATTACTTAACCTTTTAAATATGTTTTATGTAAATGATCTCATTAAGAAAAAATACATTTGGGTCAATTCCAGACTTAAATCTTGTACTTTTAGTTTTTGTTTATACCATAGTTAATACATGATGATGATTTTTTTTACAGCTTACCTAAAAATCATTAATTTCATAAATGATATTAGTCAAGATTCTTATTGTTAAGTGACAAATGCCAATCTGAATCAATTTAACAAGACAGAATAACTTAAGGAATACAAGAAATTAGTGAATATCCAACACATAGGAAAGACTGGGGTGTAGTTAAGTCTGGCAAACACCTTGATACAGGGTTTGAAGGACCATAGGACTCTATGTATGGATTGAGCTTCCATTTGCTTATTGACATCATCTTATCAACATATAATGTTATATAGATTTTGAGAAATATTTTATAGACTTTCCAAATCCTCTTTTTCTGCAGAACTTTGAAACTAATGTGTAGTGGGGTGAACGGCAATTATTATGTTTACAAAGACCAGAAGATGTTATGTTTACAGAGACTATTTGGCAAAATCTTGTTTTACATAGTGCGAATTTTATTTTTGTTTTTTTAACATTATGAGAGGCTGAAAGTTTGCTAAAATTTTGTGATTTTCTTCATCACTTTCTAAACATTATAAAAGATGGGAGATCATTCTTTAAGATGATGTCATGTTGTTGCTATAATCCTCTGAATTCATCAAAAAGAATAAGTGTGCAGTCCTGAGTGTGAGTAAAACTTACTACCTACAAAACACACACACACACACACACACACACACACCACAGGCAATACAAAAAACAGAAATCTGCAGTGGCATTGTAGCATTGTACAGATGATGCTTAATATTTTCTGGAGCCTTGGGAAGGAGAAAAAAGACAAAAATGATTCGGAACATTTTGGCAGTGTCTCTATGAATACTATGTGTAAAAATGTCCTCAAGGGTAAGAACATGATTCTTTGGAACATAAGTGTATAGAGAGTGGGGCTTACATGATATTTTTAAAATATATCTTCAGAGGATTTTCTATCATCATAAGTGTAAACCTTAATTTTTTTTTCAGATAGACTGTTAGCTAATTTGTTTTGTCATTTTGATCTTTTGCTCCTATAAAGCTAGTATTTCCTTATGCACAAATATGAATTGCAATATGTTTGAAAGTTACCCCAAATAATTAGTAAACCAAATTATGCTCCCAAACATGAACTTACACACAAAACAATAAAGTGAATTTCCCTCATATGCAATAATTTCTCCTCAAACTGATGAAATATATAATGAATTAGCTATAAATATATATATTTGGCATTTTTGTGAGTCAAGATCCATTTTCATTTATCAGCAAAACTTTAAAGTCACTTTATTTTTTCTTTGTTTTTTTAATTCATGCATTTGTTTAAATTATTTTAAAAATTATTCATTCTGCTCAAATATCCCATTATACATAAATTCCTTTTAAATATTACTGAAACTATCTTTTCCCATAATTAACCAGTTCCTAATGGCCAGATGAGTCACCTGTACTACTATTTTGTCAGATTTGAGACTGAGAAGGTGTGAATGTTGAAAGCATCAAAGATATGATAAATCTAAAATAAATAAGTCTTGTTGGTTTTTCATGTAAACACTTCTCAGTTGTTACATTTGTATATAGAATATATTTCCACACCCCTCATTTAATCTGCTCTACTTATGATGGGCCAAACAGGATCTATGAAAGGATGATAGAGTGGAATAAGATTAAGATCTTCTAAATTAAAAAGATGTTGTGTTCCTCCACCACTACAGCTGAACTATAAATAGTGGCTTCTTACCTCCTTCCATTAAAATGCATTACAGATGCAAAACTGAGAACCCTGTTTCTTCTTGCATATGGAGGGCATTTACTCCCTATTACCACAAAAAATATTCTTCTTCAGAGAGAACCTCTTTTAAGTAAATGAGGGTCAAGACACAGACACAAATTCTGACATATTTTCTATTTCTGAAAAAAATAAAATATGAATTTAAAGGCCAAGACCAACCATTTCCTTACATGGTAAGAGAATCCCCCAAGGAAGAACATTTCACAAGGAATCTTATAGAACTTTCAAAAGCTTATGTACTTATTTCATATTGCATATGTTATCTCTACTCATACTTCTTCAATCCTCCCAAACTTAACTCTCTACAGATTTCTTTACATAAAAAGCTATATTGCCAGAAATTTTCAAATAGTGGTTTTAAGATCATTAGAAAAGTTGAAGACTTAAATATTAACTGTGGTAATTTTAAAAAATTATTCATAATTCCATCATTACTATCATGAATTGTTGAAATATTGTTTTCTAGTTTATACTGTCAAATTTTTTCAATATTTTAATAAGAACTACATCATAAATATTTTATTATATTATTTGATGGCTTTAAAAATAATTTTTCATACTATGTAATATTTTATTATATATTATGTGTGAAATTTTATTATCATTTATATTTGTGATGTGTGTTATAAGGTACTAAGTGATTCCCTGTTGTGGCTATTTAGAAGTTTTAGATTCCCTAGCCATATTTCAGATTATTTTATGGTTAGATTCTCAAATGTGTAATTTGTAAGTGCAGGGTATAAACATTTTAAAATTAATATTTATTGATAAAACCCATTCCAAAATCATTATTTACAATCTCATAAAAAACTGAAAGAGAGGTCTGTTTCAACATAATCATTCTGCCTTATTTCTTAATCCTAAAGGAAACAAAGCCTTAGAGAGTTTGCATGGTAGGTAGTCAGTGTAGAAATAGCATGAACATTTGATATTAATTATTACATTTGGATTTTGGGACTTTAGAATAATTATGTGTTATATGCTCTACTTTTATAGTTATTTACATTTGTGTTTGAAACCATTAAATAATTTTCTGTTTTATGTCTTGACATATATTAACTATTCTGAATCTTATAATTCTCTACCACCATAGTGATAGTGTTCTCATCATCTTGACAAAAAAAAATTAATTTGGGGGTAAGATAAAGTATTATTTCTATATGTATTATTGTTTTTAAAAGAAATTTTTGAACCTATTTCACCTGAAGCTATTTATAAAGTCTTTTGTCAGTTTCAAGATTTTCAGAGCTCTTAAGGTATACCAATGCAAAGTGTAAATTATATATTAACTGCTGTCTCTACTTTCATTCCATAATTTCACTTCTAGAGGTTAAATTTTTAAAAATAGTAGCATTTTACCTTTATAACCTTAAGACATTAAATCAAACCAGCCTGCACACAAGTTTTCAATCTCTGACTTCTGGTTGTTCTTCTGAGTTCCAGCTTGCCAAGCCTGTTGTGAGACATCATGACAGCCCACTTTCTGAACATGTGATCCATGATGCTGCCTTTATTCATTCCAATAGCAGGTGAAAGTCAAGACACCATTTTTCCTTTAATGGATAGAGTAATCAGACCATTTTTCTGACATGTGAAGTCCAAGTCAGCCTCACTTGATAAGCAAAAGTTGTTTCTCTGCTCATGTGAGAGATGAATAATTGTAAGAGAATGTGGGTTGCAATTGCCTGAGGCAGAAATATGGTCTCAAAAGATTTCTTTTTAACTTCCCTGTTCAATATTTAGTGGAACTTTGGGAAGTCAAAGCCAGAAATCCAAGGAGCCAGTTGGCAAGGCAGGAAGCAATTTGGCCTTGAGATTTGACCCCTTTTGAGGATAGAATGAAATTAGTCTTTAATGTCCTTTACAAAATAGAAGTGTTATAGAATAATGAAAGGTATTATTAGTTTGGTCACATCAAATTTGGGGACTAAAACGCCCCCTATCCCTTGCATTTTGAGGGTAGTGCTGAGGGATCAAAAGAGAACTAACATAATCCTTTCATAGGTTTTTAAAGTAATTCCTGGAAAAAAATTATAAATTTAGTTGCTTCTTATTATTTTTGAAGATAAAGAAGAGACATAAAATGAATGGTAGACTCTAAAACAGCAGGTATATAGTATTTTTAAGATGAACTAAAATAAGTAATTTACAAATAGTCTTACTTTGTAGGGTTATTTTGTTGTTGTTTGTTTGTTTGTTTGTTTGTTTTAATCAGAAATTTAATTTTTACAAGTACAGTTGTAGAGACAGATTTTTGAGGAAACCTACCATATGTGTGCCATTCCTTGTTAGATCACCAGTATCTAAAAAGAGGTTGGTACATAGGATATTCTTTTGGGTTAATGAATGAAACTTTGGCATGCATTTTGTCCAAATGTATTCTGATTATCAGATCTCTTTGACAGATCACCCTTCAGATTGATACCTTACATTGCTTTAAAACAGAACCACAGAACACAAGAAAAAGAGATTGGGTAGCCTGAATTTCCGTAGTATACCCTGATACTGACCTCAAACTTACACCATTATTAATAATCTAATAAAAGATTTACTCCTTCTACTCATGTAGCCAAATTCATATACTTCTACTTATCATGAGATTTTCAGTTTATATAATACTTCCCCTGCTAAACTGAGTTTATGGGTATCTAGTTATAGCCCATATTGCCTTCCTGTACATATTCTTTTGATTATTATCTCTTACACTGTCCTCTCTTAAATTGTTTTTGCCACAGTGAGTACTGAAGCATCTTAGTGGAGCTGATTCACAAAATGTTCATTGCAGACAGAATATTTTGGATTTACATAACATCTTAAATATCCATATACTGTTGAAAAATGCAAAATTCAAAATATAGAAAAAAAGTTTATACTCCCTCAGGTGTTTCCTCATGGAAACCACTTGGTAGAAATCAATTTTTCTATGCATTTGACACCTGTGCAGTTAACTGACCACTGAAGACTCTGATCCAACATCACTCCAGGAACAGAAATTGCCGCAGTCCGGCTGCAGCAAAATAACCGGGGGGTGACGAGCAACTTGTGTAGATTGATACAGCAGGAGTGGGAGCCATTTATTGTAGGACAGGAGGGGTATATATACATTCCACACAGCTTATCTTAATTAACATAAACTAGATACAGCACTCAACCAATAAGGAATCTCTACACTTAATAGCTCGCTGGCGTTACTTCACAAACCACTCCCTCTACAAAATGCCAGGCGCCATCTTGACTTGTTTACAGACTCTAACAAGAAATGCAGCATCCAGATGTTCTCTTGTTTCTTTCACCCATGGACACCAGTCATGATCTTTATTACCAAATCACTAATCTTGTTTACTTACTGTATTAGTTTCCTAAGATTGCTGTAATAAGTCACCACAAACCTGGTGGCTTAAAACAAGTGACACTTATTCTCTCACAATTATGGAGATAATAATTGATCATTTCAACAGAGACACTCTCCTTCTTAAGGTACTAGGAGGGAATCCTTTCTTGCCTCTTACAGCTTCTTGTGGCTCCAAACATTCCTTGGCATGTGGCTGCATCTCTCTAGTCTTTGTCTCAATCTTCATTTGATCTTCTCTTTGTGTTGGATTTAGAAATCACTTCAATCCAGGATGATCTCATCTCAAAACCCTTAACTTAATTATATTTGCAAAGATACCTCTTCTTTGTTAAATTGGATTAACATGTTCAGGGGATACATATATCTATTTGGAGGCCAAAACTTAACTCACTACATATTTGATATACAGATGGGACTAACAGTCAAGATCTCTACTGACCCTTCCTCTAGAGCAGCTCTGTCTCCCAAATTCTTCTCACCTTATCAAAACCTCTCTTCCCTTATAACATTCCTTGTAGAAAAGTCTCAGTGGAGCATTAAGTTTGATTAAATTTGGAGTTCAAATGATAAGCAATTGAAAACCAGACCCTTTGAGCTATAGAGATCTTGAGCCTCATAAAATCAATTTGCTTAGCTCCCCAGTCTTGAGAGGAGGGCAGTGAAGTTTTAAATCAGTCTATGGCTGAATAACTTTTCTCACATAACTAAAAAGTGAAAATCAGCTAAATCTGATGCTATTTAACACAAATATATTTTGTAAACATTGGACAACTATAAATTGCTAAAAGTGCAGATGAAAACTAAGGATAAACTCTCTTTACTTAAGTAAAGGGTTTTATTTAACAATGGAAATCAGAATGTACAAATTAATGAGAAAACAACTAGATAGAAATAATTCAAATGTTGGCATCAACTGAATGTGACAGATGATTATTTTCTAAAACTAAATCACTACTGGTAGACTCGTGGGAATACTAATTATTGAATGTAGTTCATTAAGGGTATAAGCCCCTTGGTGCTGTGTTTTGCCATGGTCCAACTATTTCCTCTATCCAAATAATTGTTTAACCTTTTCCTTATTTGGGGCATAATGGGCATTTGGTCTTCTCTCTATGCAAACTCTATTTGTTACTCCTTATTAGAAATATTAAAGGGGACAGTTGAGTTCTAATATATTGAAAATCAAACATAACGACAGGTCAGAAAGATGTACATGTAATGAGCTCAAGTAATTAACAAAATCTCTTTAAGATTGTACAGTTTTCAGCTACAAATTTGGTGTGGAGTCTGTGTATGCTGCTTCATTTTGATAGAAAAGAGTTTGCTGGAGTATGGATATTTAGCTCACACCTGGGGTTCTAGTGAGTTGCTTTTTGTATTTAAAAAGTTTTGTTTTCATCTAAGGATTATGTACTGACATGATTTTTCACTCTGGCTGAATTTCAAGCAAACCAGGTACTCTGTGTTGCTTATTGGAGTGAGAAAAGTGGCATCCATGAATTCATATCGCTCAATTTTTTCAACTAACTCTAAAATTGAGCCTGAGAAGGAAAATGAACATTTGTTACAACTTTCAACATTTCCTTTTAGATTGGAGATGGCCTAATGTTAACACACTTATCTCAAGTGCATCATTATTATTCAAACATTACAGAAATTGTTCTATATGGAAATAAACACAACAGCAGAATTTACCTTTCTGTTTAGTTTCACATACAGAAGGTATGAAGGAATATTGTGGTTGCACAAGTATCTTGACTGTCATGTGTCACAGTGTTATGAACTGAATCATGTCCTCCCAAAATATATATGTTAAAGCATTTACCCATCCCCAATGTACTTGGAGACAGGATTTTCATAGAGATAATTAGAAATAAATGAAGTCATAAAAGTAGAGTTTTAATTAGGTAGAACTGGTGTCTTTCTAAGAAGAGGAAGATATTCCAGAGATGACAATGTGAGCAAACACAAGAGAAAGGCTACAAGAGAGCAGATTGAGAAAGCCACCATTTAGGAGGCAGAGACAGCCCTCAGCAGAAACCAAATTTGCTAGGACCTTGATCATGTGCAAGCCTCTAACACCATAAGAACATAAATGTCTACTGTGTGAGCCACCCAGTGTGTTGTTTTAGTTTTGTTAGCCCAAAGCTGACTAATATGCATAACAAAATTTGATTGGTTAGTGTTATCCCAGATAATTATCTCACTCTACACTGAACTGTCTAGCTTTAGTTATAACTACTACCAATGTCTGGTGGAAATTATTTCATCTGTGACTTTGCTGAGATATGGCGAAACATTCTACTGAGTGCTGGAAATAATTTTGAGTTGAATGCAGTCCATAAAGGACAAATCAGGCATCAGAAAACCTCCCCTCATCATAGGGTCCTCATTAGTATTCTTCCTGACAGCTGAATTAGGTAAACCAGGACTAAGTATTAAATCAGGGTGGAATAAACTGCTCTCGTCCTTAGAGTTTATCTTTCTTACAAATGCTTGAGATATTTTCTCTCAGAAGTCAATGGAAATTTGTACTCCTGGTTTTCTGACCAATTAGAGCTCAAATCACAGAACGCTAAACATGGTCAACAGGATGAAACGATGGCACATCTATCAAGAAGGATACAGTCCCTCCAAGGTGAATCTGAATCCCTCAGATCACAAATAGCTGAAGCTAAAACAAACTGGAGACTCTTTCAAGTGAATGAGGAAGAACTGAAGCTGGCAATCAAAGAGGTTTTGAATGAAGGATCCCTACTTCCACAAACGCAGAGACCAACAATACAAGGAGAAGGAGAAGCACAGAGGGAACAAGGAGGTGTCCAATATAAAGCAAAAATCATATTAGAGGACTCTAAAGTAGCTGGAGAACAAGTTCTAAGGGACACAGAAAATCACATGGAGTCTCTGAGTGAATGCTTGCTGAAGATGAAGGATAGATCTTCTCCTAGCCTGGGAGCCCCAAGGAATGGTGGTCACATGAAACTGGGAAAGACAAGTAAACCCGAAATTGGTGCTCACTTGGAGGATGAGTCCAAAGGAGCTTTGAGGACCCTGGTTTATGGTGATAAGTTAAAGGCCTCCTTAGAAATCTTGGAAAGAGGAAGAAATCAAAAATGTACTTTCTCATCTGAAGTGGAGAAAACCACGGAAGACCTTACAGAACACCTTAAAAGTCTGCAGACTGAACAGGCATCTTTGCAGTCAGAAAATGCACAGCTGCAAAGAGAGAATGAGACCCTACAGAAGAACTATAAAGTCATGATGGAATGCTCTCAAGAAAATATGATGAAACTGCAGAGGAAATTAAGAGTGGAGGAAAACTACCGTGTGGAGCAAGAGGAGAAACTTTCCAAAGTTGAAGAAAAGATGAGCCATACAATAAAAGAGTTGGAGACCTACAGAAAGAGAGCCCAATATCTTGAAGAGCAATTGCAGAGTACCATTCATTCCGGTCTGGGGAAGATTATTTCCTCTGAGAAAGAAGCACATGCTAGTGAGTTGGCAGCTCGGATTGCTGAAAGAAACCTCAGCTATTTCAGGAAACAAAATGCATGCAACAGACAAAAATTAACTGAGAAGGAGCTTAGATTTGAACTTGTAGAAAAAGATCACTATGATGCACTGAATGTTTCCAACTCAGCAATGGGCAGAAAGCCTTCTCTAAATGGGCCCTCACCAATAGGTCACCCTTCATCTGAAAGGAGACCTCCTCATTTTGAAAAGAGTGGTCCACTCACACTCTCACCTTTCACTCCAGTGGGAGGAGGAAGAGAGTCAAGGGGCCCTGGAGAATCCTCTGGACCATGCGACTAGCAGTAAAGGAAGAGAATCCAGCTGTCATAAGTTCACTGATTTTTAGAGAGCACCTTCTCAGACTGGGCCCCTCTCTCCTCCAGGGGAACAGGCCAGCAGGCTGATGATCCCTCCTCCAGGCCAACCATATTGTTCTGATGCACGTCTTCCTCTACAAAGTCAAGATAGGTTTACTCAAATTGTGGTAGAGCATCGGGACCAGCAGAACACAGAATTCCTAATATGTCTCCTTTGGACTCTGATGTGCCTGATTCACCTCTCCATGCTGAAAACCAAGGAACTGGCTCTGGCTCTGTGTTGGCACCTTTCCCTCCAGTCAGAGGTGCCTTGTTTCCAGTTGACCCAAGGAGTCAGTTCATGAGAAGAGGACCTTTTTTTTCCTCCACCTCTCCCAGGAAACTTGTCTGGGAACCTGGAGATTATTTTCCACCTGACCCGCCACCCACTCCATTTCCAATGTGAAATGTCTATGCAGGGAGGGGGTTTTTCTCACAATCTTCCCCCAACAGCAGGAATTCTGCCCTCTACACCCCCATTCCGAAAGTACAAGTGAGTTCCCTGAAGGGTTCCTTCCACCTGCAAATGAGCCTGTTACTCAACATCCAGAACCCTACAAGAAACCTCATGCTGTTGCTCTCTCTTCAAATGTAATTTGACTTATCTCTCATTTTTAGTTTTTAAGTAACTGCTTATACTTCAGTAATTGACTATACTTTGGCTCCAATTGAAGCTCAATGAAACAATAATTCTTAAGATAGTATTTTGTAAATAAAGATGGTTTACGTAGGAATCTTCTGAGTAAATTATTCCTATTTTATTTTATTCCAGAGAACAGCATTTAATCTGATGAAGCCACTCTTACATAAACAAGAATGGAGTTCTAGGTACTTGTAATCTAGCTGATGGAAATATCTTTTAAACTCCCAACAAAGAAGTGTATTTACTATGACTGTAGCAAATGTAAAGTGACTTTAGGCTTAATGAAGAATTCTCACTGATTTACAGACTGGTTGGGCATTTCAGCTAGTTTTCCCATATCAGAATAACTAGAGCATGGGAGGACTAACGGTGAGAACACAACTAAACATGTCACGGAAACAGGAGATCTCAACTACAAAGAAAAATGAAGACCTCTTGTTTATATTGGTGGCTTAAAACATTACATAGCTCTTGAGAGACCATATTTCCTACATTAGATTCAAGTGAGTTATGAACTCCCATTTTCACCCTATATACCGATTGCACAATCACATTTTTTACACATCCACATTTTTACAAAATGCCATATTAGTAACTGTTGTATTCTGCTACCTTTTCTAGCCTCTACTAACCCCCCTCTCCTGCCCTCCCATCTTCTCTCTCTACACCATCTGCTGTAATTTAACGTTTGGGAATTGGAAACCACACTTTAAACCCACTCTCCTCCCCTTTTTCCCTTCTGTCAAATTACTCATCATCTTCTATTTCTCCTCCTCCTCCTCCTCCTCCTTATACCTTTAATTCATTCATCATACACTCATGCATTGGTTCATTCATTCCTTTCACATATGGTGTTGGGGATCCAACTCAGGACCTTTGAAAGTGTGAAGCCAGCACTCTAGTGCTGAGCCAAAACCCCAGCAACTGTCTTTTGGATTTTATGACTGTTTATATGAAATTCAGAATCGCATTCTGCTATGGTTCACTGATATGTGGATAGACCTAGTCCTTGTTTTCTGGGAGACTTTTGGAAAACATACATGAATTATTAGGAGATTGAAAATAAGAAACAAAGAGGAAATTCCCCAATTTCTTATTCTTTGATTCCATACTCTGACTCTACCTACCTACTGTAAAAACTTTTAAACCCTTACTCCCCATTTCTATATCATTGCCAACAAGTGAACATTCACTGCCCTACAACAAACCAGAGAACTCACATTGATCAATGTTTCCCCAGTAGAGACCAAGACACAATACTTATTAAGAAAATACCCTAGTTATGAATTAGTAGGTAAAGCTTTATTTGAGTGTTAAATGTGCTCTAATTATGTGTTTGTGTGTTTGTTGATGTGCCTCGTGTGTGGGTGTGTGTGCTTGTGTGTGAAACAAGCACTGAGGTGTAAAATAAATGCAGGATTGCAATGGCCTTCTTAAAAATAAGAAGCAACTTTATCACATTTGAAGCCCAGTGAAGAATCTGCTTAACACTTAACCTACAATTAATTGAAATGTGAAAAATTCAGGCATAGAAAAACAAAGCCAACATACATACTGAATCTAATCAGTCTGTATCACCTGTTTTCTAATCACTCCTTTCAAAAAACCTAAATTGCCAGCATAAAACATCAGTTGTTCTAAACGAGTGGACTGATGTCCCCTGTCATGGGCTGTGTAAAATACATGGACGATCCGGCACTGATTGTTATCTAGAATGACTTCTGCCTGAACTACTATTGGAGAATTGTTGCTGATATACTGCGGTTCTTATACCAGTAAACTGGAATGAAGGTAATTTCAGGCTGCAAAGGAAAAAATTGATTTTACTAACTGGTTTTTGGAAAACACTGCCATGAAAAATTATCAATATGTTCATAAAGGCATCTACATGTCTCTTCACAAGGGTTTTACTTAATGGGGGAGGTGGGGAGGTCTGGATATAACTGAACTGTCCATTAGTAGGTAGAACAATATCATGGGAATCAGAGTGCACATTCCGGTTTGAACTCAATCTAGGTACCATGGATTCATCTCTGTGTAATAGGCCTGCTTCTGAAAAACACAATATCGAGCTCCAAAAGCAGAACGATACTTTCAGAATACCATGTTATGTTTGTAAATAGATAGACAGATAGATATACAGAAATCAAAAATCTAAAAACGGTCTGGAAGTGTACATTTGTATAACTTACAATGTCAGTAGTGGGGGATTAATAGCAGATCAAGAAGACTGTATCTGCATGAGAAATGGTTTAATTTTTGAAAGAGTTTTTAAAATGATAATGGACAAAAAATTTAAAGGGTTACAGTAAGTGTTGAGGAGTGACTTGGCAAAAGGAGCACAGAGGTGAGAAAGAATTAAGTAGAGTTCAATAGAACCAGGTATAATTTCTGTACACATGACTCCATGAACAGGAGCAAAGGGGACACTTCAAGAAATCATAGGACTAAGGAGAGATCAGGAGTAGGAAGGTTTGTACTAGTCTAGAAATGCTGACCTGAAAACCAACTAAAGTTTCAACTCCTTCTTTTGAGGAACATTAGCTGTGCCGTGCTTTTCAAAAACGACTTGTCATAACTGATTGATGCCCATGTTAGCAACTCTTCTGAAATTACGTTGAAAGTAGACTAATGTGAGAGTTTCTCTTTAGAGATAATTCAAATTACTTGCATAGGAAGGGGCAGCAGGTCTGGGGATGTTGTAGCTCAGTGGCAGTGACCTTGCCTACCATGGGGCTGGCCTGCCATGGACTTTCACCCCAAACACATGCAAGAAAAGTAAAGGGAGGGATGGGAGAGAGAAAGTTGGAAGGGAGGAAGGCAAAGTTGGAGGGATGCAGGGACGTAGAAAAGAAGGAAGAAGAAAAGGAGAAAAACCAGGAAGGGGGGAAGGAAGCAAGGAAGGTAGGAAATAGGGAGAGCACAAGGGCAGAAAAAGGACTGAGTCACTCAAACAATAGGCAAGGGACACAAAGACCAATATAGGCCATAAAAGCTGTTTGAACAGTTTAGTCAGCTTTAGAATTTGAGTGACAACAAACTCAATGTTATTATGACTGGATGGAATCTTCCTACTAACCCCGCCTTGGCCTGGCCTAAACCAAATCATGGGGTGGGTGGCATGGAGAGGAATTCTCTCTGGCTGAAGTGGGAGGGACCTAAACATGTGGCACTTGAGGATGCACTGGGTAGGGAAGGGGACAAGACTCCCCTGATGGGCAGTTGAGACAAAAAGGCTAGTGGGAGCCCTTGATCATGGCTCCCACTGCCGTACGCACACCACCCACCATACGCTCAGCCCCTGAAGGGGCTCACAGTGGTTTGCTCCGTTGCCTGGTGCACGTTGGAGTTCCTGACCAAACACCTGAGTGTCCACAGCCTGTGTTGGCCTGCCTGGGCAGGCTGTGGTTGTGGTGGCAAGAGCCAAAGCTGTCTTGGCGTGATGGAGGAGCCAAGGGCTGCCTCTCAGCCATACTAGTGGGTGGTTCTGGAAGAAGCACCCAGGGTTGTGGCAGCATTGTCCGAAGAAATGAAACCCAGGCCATCTTCCTTATGGCTTTCCTTGGGAGTTGATGATGTGTACAGCTCTTGGATTTTTTGCTGTTCTCTCACTTTTCTGGAGAGCTTTTCAGTCGGTTAGTAGCAGGCTTTACGTGGGAAGAGAAAAAAGGCTGGTTCCAAATCTTGCTGGACTTATTGAGGCAAAATGTGGACTTCTTGATAAAGTGAGCCTTGTTGAAAAAGAACATAAAGGCTTAGATTCATCTTTAAAGGATTGCAGGTTTGAGAAGAGTTCAAGGGAAGGATAACAGCTGGAGGCAACCTACGAAAAGCTGCATAGGTCCGAATCCAGCCATGGCGATGAAATGCTCTTTCTAGAAGAAGAGCTCAAAGCACAGAAGGCTAAACATGGTCATCAGGATGAAACGATGGCGCATCTATCAAGAGGGATACAGTCCCTCCAAGGTGAATCTGAATCCCTCAGATCACAAATAGCTGAAGCCAAAACAAACTGGAGACTCCTTCAAGTGAATGAGGAAGAACTGAAGCTGGCAATCAAAGAGGTTTTGAATGAAGGATCCCTACTTCCACAAATGCAGAGACCAACAATACAAGGAGAAGCTGAAGCACATAGGGAACAAGGAGGTGTCCAATATAAAGCAAAAATCATATTAGAGGACTCTAAAGTAGCTTCAGAACAAGTTCTAAGGGACACAGAAAATCACATGGAGTCTCTGAGTGAATGCTTGCTGAAGATGAAGGATAGATCTTCTCCAAGCCTGAGAGCCCAAAGGTATGGTGGTCACCAGGAACTGGGAAAGACGAGTGAACACGAAATTGGTGCTCACTTGGAGGATGAGTCCAAAGGAGCTTTGGGGAACATGGTTTATGGTGATAAGCTAAAGGCCTCCTTAGAAATCTTGGAAGGAGGCAGATATCAAAAATGTACTTTCTCATCTGAAGTGGAGAAAACCACGGAAGAAATTACAGAACACCTTAAAGTCTGCAGACTGAACAGGCATCCTTGCAGTCAGAAAATGCAAAGCTACAAAGTGAGAATGAGACCCTACAGAAGAACTTGAAAGTCATGATGGAACGCTATCAAGAAAATACGATGATACTGCACAGAAAATTAACAGTGGAGGAAAACTACCGTGTGGAGCAAGAGGAGAAACTTTCCAAAGTCGAAGAAAAGATGAGCCATAAAATAAAAGAGCTGGAGACCTACAGAAAGAGAGCGCGATATCTTGAAGAACAATTGCAGAGTACCATTCATTCCTGTCTGTGGAAGATTATTTCCTCTGAGAAAGAAGCACATGCTAGTGAGTTGGCAGCTCGGATTGCTGAAAGAAACCTCAGCTATTTCAGGAAACAAAATGCACGCAACAGACAAAAATTAATTGAGAAGGAGCTGAGATTTGAACTTGTAGGAAAAGATCCCTATGATGCACTGGATGTTTCCAACTCAGCAATGGGCAGAAAGCCTTCTCCAAATGGGCCATCACCAATAGGTCACCCTTCATCTGAAAGTAGACCTCCTCATTTTGAAAAGAGTGGTCCACTCACACTCTCACCTTTCACTCCAGTGGGAGGAGGAAGAGGGTCAAGGGGCCCTGGAGAATCCTCTGGACAATGCGACTAGCAGTAAAGGAAGAGAATCCAGCTGTCATAAGTTCACCGATTTTCAGAGAGCACCTTCTCAGACTGGGCCCCTCTCTCCTCCAGAGGAACAGGCCAGCAGGCTTATGATCCCTCTGCCAAGCCAACCATATTCTTCTGATTCACGTCTTCCTTTACAAAGGCAAAATAGGTTTTACTCAAATTGTGGTAGAGCATCGGGACCAGCAGAACACAGAATTCCTAATATGCCTCCTTTGGAATATGATGTGCCTGATTCACCTCTCCATGCTGAAAACCAAGCAACTGGCTCTGGCTCTGTGTTGGCACCTTTCCCTCCAGTCAGAGGTGCCTTGTTTCCAGTTGACCCAAGGAATCAGTTCCTGAGAAGAGGACAATTTTTTTCCTCCACCTCTCCCAGGAAACTTGTCTGGGAACCTGGAGATTATTTTCCACCTGACCCGCCAACCACTCCATTTCCAATGTGATGTGTCTATGCAGGGAGGGGTTTTCCTCACAATCTTCCCCAAACAGCTGGAATTCAGCCCTCTACACCCCCATTCTGAAAGTACAAGTGAGTTCCCTGAAGGGTTCCTTCCTCCTGCAAATGAACCTGTTACTCAACATCCAGAACCATACAAGAAACCTCATGCTGTTGCTCTCTCTTCAAATGTAATTAGACTTATCTCTCATTTTTAGTTTTTAAGTAACTGCTTTTACTTCAGTAATTGACTATACTTTGGCTCCAATTGAAGCTTAATGAAACAATAATTCTTAAGATAGTATTTTGTAAATAAAGATGGTTTACGTAGGAATCTTCTGAGTAAATTATTCCTATTTTATTTTATTCCAGAGAACAGCATTTAATCTGATGAAGCCACTCTTACATAAACAAGAATGGGAGTTCTAGGTACTTGTAATCTATGTGATGGAAATATCTTTAAAACTCCCAAAAAAGAAGTGTATTTAGTATGACTGTAGCAAATGTAAAGTGACTCTAGGCTCAATGAAGAATTGTCACTGATTTACAGACTGTTTGGGCATTTCAGCTAGTTTTTCCATATCAGAATAACTAGAGCATGGGAGGACTAAAGGAGAGAACACAACTAAACATGTCATGGATACAGGAGATCTCAACTACAAAGAAAAATGAAGACCTCTTGTTTATATTGGTTGCTTAAAACATTACATAGCTCTTGAGATACCATATTTCCTACATTAGTTTCAAGTGAGTTATGAACTCCCTATTTCACCCCATATACAGATTGCACAATCACATTGTTTACACATCCATATTTATACAAAATGCCATATTAGTACCTGTTGTATTCTGCTACCTTTTCTAGCCTCTACTATCCCCCCTCTCCTGCCCTCCCATCTTCTCTCTCTAACCCATCTGCTGTAATTTAATGCTTGTGAATTGGAAACCACACTTTAAACTCACTCTCCTCCCCTTTTTCCCTTCTGTCAAATTACTCATGATCTTCTTCTATTTCTCCTCCTCCTCCTCCTCCTTATACCTCTAATTCATTCATCATACACTCATGCATTGGTTCATGCATTCCTTTCTCATATGGTGTTGGGGATCCAACTCAGGACCTTTGAAAGTGTGAAGCCAGCACTCTAATGCTGAGCCAAAACACCAGCACCTGTCCTTTTGATTTTATGACTGTTTATATGAAATTCAGAATCGCATTCTGCTATGGTTTACTGATATGTGGATTGACCTAGTCCTTGTTTTCTGGGAGACTTTTGGAAAATATACATGAATTATTAGGAGATTGAAATGAAGAAACAAAGAGGAAATTCCCCATTTTCTTATTCTTAGAGTCCATACTCTGACTCTGCCTACCTACTGTAAAAACTTTTGAACCCTTACTCCCCATTTCTATATCATTGCCAACAAGTGAACATTCACTGCCCTACAACAAACCAGAGAACTCACATTGAACAATGTTTCCCCAGTAGAGACCAAGACACAATACTTATTAAAAAAATACCCTAGTTATGAGTTAGTAGGTAAACCTTTACTTGAGTGTTAAATGTGCTCTAATTATGTGTTTGTGTGTTTGTTGATGTGTGTGGTGTGTGGGTGTGTGTGCTTGTGTGTGAAACAAGCACAGAGGTGTAAAATAAATGCAGGATTGCAACGGCCTTCTTAAAAATAAGAAGCAACTTTATCACATTTGAAGCCCAGTGAAGAATCTGCCTGATACTTAATCTACAATTAATTGAAATGTGAAAAATTCAGGCCTCGAAAAACAAATCCAACATACATACTGAATCTAATCATCTGTCTCACCTGTTTTCTAATCACTCCTTTCAATAAACCTAAATTGCCAGCATAAAACATCAGTTGTTCTAAACGAGTGGACGGATGTCCCCTGTCATGGGCTGTGTAAAATACATGGACGATCCTGCACTGATTGTTACCTAGAATGACTTCTGCCTGAACTACTATTGGAGAATTGTTGCTGATATACTGTGGTTCTTATACCAGTAAACTGGAATGAAGGTAATTTCAGGCTGCAAAGGAATAAATTGATTTTACTAACTGGTTTTTGGAAAACACTGCCATGAAAAATTATCAATATGTTCATAAAGGCATCTACATGTCTCTTCACAAGGGTTTTACTTAATGGCGGAGGTGGTGAGGTCTGGATATAACTGAACTGTCCATTAGTAGGTAGAACAGTATCATGGGAATCAGAGTGCACATTCCGGTTTGACCTCAATCTAGGTAACATGGATTCATCTCTGTGTAATAGGCCTGCTTCTGAAAAACACAATGTAGAGCTCCAAAAGCAGAACGATACTTTCAGAATACCATGTTATGTTTGTAAATAGGTAGACAGACAGATATACAGAAATCAAAAATCTGAAAACGGTCTGGAAGTGTACATTTCTATAACTTACAATGTCAGTAGTGGGGGATTAATAGCAGATCAAGAAGACTGTATCTGCATGGGAAATGGTTCAATTTTTGAAAGAGTTTTTTAAATGAAAATGGACAAAAAATTTAAAGGGTTACAGTAAGTGTTGAGGAGTGACATGGCAAAAGGAGCACAGAGGTGAGAAAGAATTAAGTAGAGTTCAATAGAACCAGGTATAATTTCTGTACACATGATTCCATGAACAGGTGCAAATGGGACACTTAAAGAAATCATAGGACTAAGGAGAGATCAGGATTAGGAGGGTTTGTACTACTCTAGAAATGCTGACCTGAAAACCAACTAAAGTTTCAACTCCTTCTTTTGAGGAACATTAGCTGTGCCGTGCTTTTCAAAAATGACTTGTCATAACTGATTGATGCCCATGTTAGCAACTCTTCTGAAATTACGTTGAAAGTAGACTAATGTGAGAGTTTCTCTTTAGAAATAATTCAAATTACTTGCATAGGAAGTGGCAGCAGGTCTGGGGTTGTTGTAGCTCAGTGGCAGTGACCTTGCCTAACTTGGGGCTGGCCTGCCATGGACTTTCACCCCAAACACTTGCAAGAAAAGAAAAGGGAGGGAAGGGAGAGAGAAAGTTGGAAGGGAGGAAGGGAAAGTTGGAGGGATGGATGGAGGTAGAAAAGAAGGAAGAAGAAAAGGAGAAAAACCAGGAAGGGGGGAAAAAGCAAGGAAGGTAGGAAATAGGGAGAGAACAAGGGCAGATAAAAAATGAGTCACTCAAACAAAAGGCAGGGGACACAAAGACCAATATAGGCCATAAAAGCTGTTTGAACAGTTTAGTCAGCTTTAGAATTTGAGTGACATCAAACTGAATGTTATTGTGACTGGATGGAATCTTCCTACTAACCCCGCCTTGGCCTTGCCTAAACCAAATCAAGGGGTGGGTGGCATGGAGAGGAATTCTCTCTGGCTGGAATGGGAGGGACCTAAACATGTGGCACTTGAGAATGCACTGGGTAGGGAAGGGGACAAGACTCCCCTGATGGGCAGTTGAGACAACAAGGCTCCTGGGAGCCCTTGATCATGGCTCCCACCGCCATACGCACAGCATCCACCATACGCTCAGCCCCTGAAGGGGCTCAAAGTGGTCTGTTCCGTTGCCTGGTGCAGGGTGGAGTTCCTGACCAAACACCTGAGTGTCCACAGCCTGTGTTGGCCTGCCTGGGCAGGCTGTGGTTGTGGTGGCAAGAGCCAAAGCTGTCTTGGCGTGATGGAGGAGCCAAGGGCTGCCTCTCAGCCATACTAGTGGGTGGTTCTGGAAGAAGCACCCAGGGTTGTGGCAGCATTGTCCGAAGACATGAAGCCAGGCCATCTTCCTTATGGCTTTCCTTGGGAGTTGATGATGTGTACAGCTCTTGGATTTTTTGCTGTTCTCTCACTTTTCTGGAAAACTTTTCAGTCGGTTAGTAGCAGGCTTTACATGGGAAGAGATAAAAGGCTGGTTCTAAATCTTGCTGGACGTATTGAGGCAAAATGTGGACTTCTAGATAAAGTGAGCCTTGTTGAAAAAGAACATAAAGGCTTAGACTCATTTTTAAAGGATTGCATGTTTGAGAAGGGTTCAAGGGAAGCACAACAGCTGGAGGCAACCTACGAAAAGCTGCATAGGTCCGAATCCAGCCATGGCGTTGAAATGCTCTTTTGAGAAGAAGAGCACAAAGCACAGAAGGCTAAACATGGTCAACAGGATGAATCGATGGCGCATCTATCAAGAGGGACACAGTCCCTCCAAGGTTAATCTGAATCTCTCAGATCACAAATAGCTGAAGCTAAAACAAACTGGAGACTCTTTCAAGTGAATGAAGAAAAACTGAAGCTGGCAATCAAAGAGGTTTTGAATGAAGGATCCCTACTTCCGCAAACGCAGAGACCAACAATACAAGGAGAAGCTGAAGCACAGAGGGAACAAGGAGGTGTCCAATATAAAGCAAAAATCATATTAGAGGACTCTAAAGTAGCTGGAGAACAAGTTCTAAGGGACACAGAAAATCCCATGGAGTCTCTGATTGAATGCTTGCTGAAGATGAAGGATAGATCTTCTCCAAGCCTGGGAGCCCAAAGGGATGGTGGTCACCTGGAAATGGGAAAATCGAGTGAACCCGAAATTGGTGCTCACTTGGAGGATGAGTCCAAAGGAGCATTGAGGAACCTGGTTTATGGTGATAAGCTAAAGGCCTCCCTAGAAATCTTGGAAGGAGGAAGTAATCAAAAATGTACTTTCTCATCTGAAGTGGGGAAAACCACGGAAGACCTTACAGAACACCTTAAAAGTCTGCAAACTGAACAGGCATCCTTGCAGTCAGAAAATGCTCAGCTACAAAGGGAGAATGAGACCCTACAGAAGAACGTGATAGTCATGATGGAACGCTATCAAAAAAATACGATGAAACTGCACAGGAAATTAAGAGTGGAGGAAAACTACCGTGTGGAGCAAGAGGAGAAACTTTCCAAAGTCGAAGAAAAGATGAGCCATACAATAAAAGAGCTGGAGACCTACAGAAAGAGAGCCCAATATCTTGAAGAACAATTGCAGAGTACCATTCATTCCTGTCTGGGGAAGATTATTTCCTCTGAGAAAGAAGCACATGCTAGTGAGTTGGCAGCTTGGATTGCTGAAAGAAACCTCAGCTACTTCAGGAAACAAAATACTCAACGGACAAAAATTAACTGAGAAGGAGCTTAGATTTGAACTTGTAGGAAAAGATCCCTATGATGCACTGGATGTTTCCAACTCAGCAATGGGCAGAAAGCCTTCTCCAAATGGGCCATCACCAATAGGTCACCCTTCATCTGAAAGGAGACCTCCTCATTTTGAAAAGAGTGGTCCACTCACACTCTCACCTTTCACCCCAGTGGGAGGAGGAAGAGGGTCAAGGGGCCCTGGAGAATCCTCTGGACCATGCGAATAGCAGTAAAGGAAGAGAATCCAACTGTCATAAGTTCACCAATTTTCAGAGAGCACCTTCTCAGACTGGGCCCCTCTCTCCTCCAGGGGAACAGGCCAGCAGGCTGATGATCCCTCCGCCAGGCCAACCATATTCTTCTGATGCACGTCTTCCTCTACAAAGGCAAGATAGGTTTTACTCAAATTGTGGTAGAGCATTGGGACCAGCAGAAAACAGAATTCCTAATACGCCTCCTTTGGACTCTGATGT
Source organism: Callospermophilus lateralis (assembly GCF_048772815.1). Lineage (NCBI taxonomy): Eukaryota > Metazoa > Chordata > Mammalia > Rodentia > Sciuridae > Callospermophilus > Callospermophilus lateralis. The sequence goes on from NW_027516477.1 coordinate 6,972,771, forward strand.
GCCTGATTCACCTCTCCATGCTGAAAACCAAGCAACTAGCTCTGGCTCTGTGTAGGCACCTTTCCCTCCAGTCAGAGGTGCCTTGTTTCCAGTTGACCCAAGGAGTCAGTTCCTGAGAAGAGGACCTTTTTTTTCCTCCACCTCTCCCAGGAAACTTGTCTGGGAACCTGGAGACTATTTTCCACCTGACCCGCCACACAGTCCATTTCCAATGTGATGTGTCTATGCAGGGAGGGGTTTTCATCACAATCTTCCCCCAACAGCTGGAATTCAGCCCTCTACACCCCCATTCTGAAAGTACAAGTGAGTTCCCTGAAGGGTTCCTTCCACCTGCAAATGAGCCTGTTACTCAACATCCAGAACCAAACAAGAAACCTCATGCTGTTGCTCTCTCTTCAAATGTAATTTGACTTATCTCTCATTTTTAGTTTTTAAGTAACTGCTTTTACTTCAGTAATTGACTATACTTTGGCTCCAATTGAAGCTCAATGAAACAATAATTCTTAAGATAGTATTTTGTAAATAAAGATGGTTTACGTAGGAATCTTCTGAGTAAATTATTCCTATTTTATTTTATTCCAGAGAACAGCATTAAATCTGATGAAGCCACTCTTACATAAACAAGAATGGGAGTTCTAGGTACTTGTAATCTAGCTGATGGAAGTATCTTTTAAACTCCCAAAAAAGAAGTGCATTTAGTATGACTGTAGCAAATGTAAAGTGACTTTAGGCTTAATGAAGAATTGTCACTGATTTACAGACTGGTTGGGCATTTCAGCCAGTTTTTCCATATCAGAATAACTAGAGCATGGGAGGACTAAAGGAGAGAACACAACTAAACATGTCAGGGAAACAGGAGATCTCAACTACAAAGAAAAATGAAGACCTCTTGTTTATATTGGTTGCTTAAAACATTACATAGCTCTTGAGATACCATATTTCCTACATTAGATTCAAGTGAGTAATGAACTCCCATTTTCACCCCATATACAGATTGCAAAATCACATTGTTTACACATCCACATTTTTACAAAATGCCATATTAGTACCTGTTGTATTCTGCTACCATTTCTAGCCTCTTCTATCCCCCCTCTCCTGCCCTCCCATCTTCTCTCTCTATCCCATCTGCTGTAATTTAACGCTTGGGAATTGGAAACCACACTTTAAACTCACTCTCCTCCCCTTTTTCCTTTCTGTCAAATTACTCATCATCTTCTTCTATTTCTCCTTCTCCTCCTGCTCCTCCTTATACCTTTAATTCATTCATCATACACTCATGCATTGGTTCATTCATTCCTTTCACATATGGTGTTGGGGATCCAACTCAGGACCTTTCAAAGTGTGAAGCCAGCACTCTAGTGCTGAGCCAAAACCCCAGCACCTGTCTTTTTGATTTTATGACTGTTTATATGAAATTCAGAATCGCATTCTGCTATGGTTTACTGATATGTGGATTGACCTAGTCCTTGTTTTCTGGGAGACTTTTGGAAAATATACATGAATTATAAGGAGATTGAAATGAAGAAACAAAGAGGAAATTCCCCAATTTCTTATTCTTAGAGTCCATACTCTGACTCTGCCTACCTACTGTAAAAACTTTTAAACCCTTACTCCCCATTTCTATATCATTGCCAACAAGTGAACATTCACTGCCCTACAACAAACCAGAGAACTCACATTGAACAATGTTTCCCCAGTAGAGACCAAGACACAATACTTATTAAAAAAATACCCTTGTTATGAGTTAGCAGGTAAAGCTTTATTTGAGTGTTAAATGTGCTCTAATTATGTGTTTGTGTGTTTGTTGATGTGTGTGGTGTGTGGGTGTGTGTGCTTGTGTGTGTAACAAGCACTGAGGTGTAAAATAAATGCAGGATTGCAACGGCCTTCTTAAAAATAAGAAGCAACTTTATCACATTTGAAGCCCAGTGAAGAATCTGCCTGATACTTAACCTACAATTAATTGAAATGTGAAAAATTCAGGCCTCGACAAACAAAGCCAACATACATACTGAATCTAATCAGTCTGTCTCACCTGTTTTCTAATCACTCCTTTCAATAAACCTAAATTGCCAGCATAAAACATCAGTTGTTCTAAACGAGTGGACGGATGTCCCCTGTCATGGGCTGTGTAAAATACATGGACGATCCTGCACTGATTGTTATCTAGAATGACTTCTGCCTGAACTACTATTGGAGAATTGTTGCTGATATACTGCGGTTCTTATACCAGTAAACTGGAATGAAGGTAATTTCAGGCTGCAAGGGAATAAATTGATTTTACTAACTGGTTTTTGGAAAACACTGCCATGAAAAATTATCAATATGTTCATAAAGGCATCTACATGTCTCTTCACAAGGGTTTTACTTAATGGGGGAGGTGGTGAGGTCTGGATATAACTGAACTGTCCATTAGTAGGTAGAACAGTATCATGGGAATCAGAGTGCACATTCCGGTTTGACCTCAATCTAGGTAACATGGATTCATCTCTGTGTAGTAGGCCTGCTTCTGAAAAACACAATGTAGAGCTCCAAAAGCAGAACGATACTTTCAGAATACCATGTTATGTTTGTAAATAGGGAGACAGATAGATATACAGATATCAAAAATCTGAAAACGATCTGGAAGTGTACATTTCTATAACTTACAATGTCAGTAATGGTGGATTAATAGCAGATCAAGAAGACTGTATCTGCATGGGAAATGGTTCAATTTTTGAAAGAGTTTTTTAAATGAAAATGGACAAAAAATTTAAAGGGTTACAGTAAGTGTTGAGGAGTGACTTGGCAAAAGGAGCACAGAGGTGAGAAAGAATTAAGTAGAGTTCAATAGAACCAGGTATAATTTCTGTACACATGACTCCATGAACAGGTGCAAATGGGACACTTAAAGAAATCATAGGACTAAGGAGAGATCAGGATTAGGAGGGTTTGTACTAGTCTAGAAATGCTGACCTGAAAACCAACTAAAGTTTCAACTCCTTCTTTTGAGGAACATTAGCTGTGCCGTGCTTTTCAAAAATGACTTGTCATAACTGATTGATGCCCATGTTAGCAACTCTTCTGAAATTACGTTGAAAGTAGACTAATGTGAGAGTTTCTCTTTAGAAATAATTCCAATTACTTGCATAGGAAGTGGCAGCAGGTCTGGGGATGTTGTAGCTCAGTGGCAGTGACCTTGCCTAGCTTGGGCCTGGCATGCCATGGACTTTCACCCCAAACACTTGCAAGAAAAGAAAAGGGAGGGAAGGGAGAGAGAAAGTTGGAAGGGAGGAAGGCAAAGTTAGAAGGATGCAGAAACGAAGAAAAGAAGGAAGAAGAAAAGGAGACAAAACAGGAAGGGAGGAAGGAAGCAAGGAAAGTAGGAAATAGGGAGAGCACAAGGGCCGGGAAAGGACTGAGTCACTCAAACAAAAGGCAAGGGACACAAAAACCAATATAGGCCATAAAAGCTGTTTGAACAGTTTAGTCAGCTTTAGAATTTGAGTGACATCAAACTGAATGTTATTATGACTGGATGGAATCTTCCTACTAACCCCACCTTGGCCTCTCCTAAACCAAATCAAGGGGTGTGTGGCATGGAGATTAATTCTCTCTGGCTGCAGTGGGAGGGACCTAAACCTTTGGCACATGAGGATGCACTGGGTAGGGAAGGGGACAAGACTCCCCTGATGGGCAGTTGAGCACAACAAGGCTCCTGGGAGCCCTTGGTCATGGCTCCCACTGCCATACGCCCACCACCAACCATACGCACAGCCCCTGAAGGGGATCACAGTGGTCTGCTCCATTTCCTGGTGCAGGTTGGAGTTCCTGACCAAACACTTGAGTGTCCACAGCCAGTGTTGGCCTGCCTGGGCAGGCTGTGGTTGTGGTGCCAAGATGCAAAGCTGTCCTGGCGTGATGGAGGAGCCAAAGGCTGCCTCTCAGCCATACTAGTGGGTGGTTCTGGAAGAAGCACCCAGGGTTGTGGCAGCATTGTCCGAAGACATGAAGCCAGGCCACCTTCCTTATGGCTTTCCTTGGAGTTGGTTATGTGTACAGCTCTTGGATTTTTTGCTCCTCTCTCACTTTTCTGGAGATCTTTTCAGTCGGTTAGTAGCAGGCTTTACGTGGGAAGAGAAAAAAGGCTATCTCTAAATCTTGCTGGACTTATTGAGGCAAAATGTGGACTTCTTGAAAAAGTGAGCCTTGTTGAGAAAGAACATGAAGGCTTAGACTCATCTTTAAAGGATTGCAGGTTTGAGAAGGTTTCAAGGGAACCACAACTACTGGAGGCAACCTAAGAAAAGCTGCATAGATCCGAATCCAGCCATGGTGTTGAAATGCTCTTTCTAGAAGAAGAGCACAAAGCACAGAAGGCTAAACATGGTCAACAGGATGAAACGATGGCACATCTATCAAGAAGGATACAGTCCCTCCAAGGTGAATCTGAATCCCTCAGATCACAAAGAGCTGAAGCTAAAACAAACTGGAGACTCTTTCAAGTGAATGAGGAAGAACTGAAGCTGGCAATCAAAGAGGTTTTGAATGAAGGATCCCTACTTCCGCAAACGCAGAGACCAACAATACAAGGAGAAGCTGAAGCACAGAGGGAACAAGGAGGTGTCCAATATAAAGCAAAAATCATATTAGAGGACTCTAAAGTAGCTGGAGAACAAGTTCTAAGGGACACCGAAAATCACATGGAGTCTCTGAGTGAATGCTTGCTGAAGACGAAGGATAGATCTTCTCCAAGCCTGGGAGCCCAAAGGGATGGTGGTCACCTGGACCTGGGAAAGACGAGTGAACCCGAAATTGGTGCTCACTTGGAGGATGAGTCCAAAGGAGCTTTGAGGAACCTGGTTTATGGTGATAAGCTAAAGGCCTCCTTAGAAATTTGGAAGGAGGAAGAAATCAAAAATGTACTTTCTCATCTGAAGTGGAGAAAACCACGGAAGACCTTACAGAACACCTTAAAAGTCGGCAGACTGAACAGGCATCCTTGCAGTCAGAAAATGCACAGCTGCAAAGTGAGAATGAGACCCTACAGAAGAACTTGAAAGTCATGATGGAACGCTATCAAGAAAATACGATGAAACTGCACAGGAAATTAAGAGTGGAGGAAAACTACCGTGTGGAGCAAGTGGAGAAAATTTCCAAAGTTGAAGAAAAGATGAGCCATACAATAAAAGAGCTGGAGACCTACAGAAAGAGAGCCCAATATCTTGAAGAACAATTGCAGAATACCATTCATTCCTGTCTGGGGAAGATTATTTCCTCTGAGAAAGAAGCACATGCTAGTGAGTTGGCAGCTCGGATTGTGAAAGAAACCTCAGCTATTTCAGGAAACAAAATGCACGCAACAGACAAAAATTAACTGAGAAAGAGCTGAGATTTGAACTTGTAGGAAAAGATCCCTATGATGCACTGGATGTTTCCAACTCAGCAATGGGCAGAAAGCCTTCTCCAAATGGGCCATCACCAATAGGTCACCCTTCATCTGAAAGGAGACCTCCTCATTTTGAAAAGAGTGGTCCACTCACACTCTCACCTTTCACTCCAGTGGGAGGAGGAAGAGGGTCAAGGGGCCCTGGAGAATCCTCTGGACCATGCGACTAGCAGTAAAGGAAGAGAATCCAGCTGTCATAAGTTCACTGATTTTCAGAGAGCACCTTCTCAGACTGGGCACCTCTCTCCTCCAGGGGAACAGGCCAGCAGGCTGATAATCCCTCCGCCAGGCAAACCATATTCTTCTGATGCACGTCTTCCTCTACAAAGGCAAGATAGTTTTTACTCAAATTGTGGTAGAGCATCGCGACCAGCAGAACACAGAATTCCTAATATGCCTCCTTTGGACTCTGATGTGCCTGATTCACCTCTCCATGCTGAAAACCAAGCAACTGGCTCTGGCTCTGTGTTGGCACCTTTCCCTCCAGTCAGAGGTGCCTTGTTTCCAGTTGACCCAAGGAGTCAGTTCCTGAGAAGAGGACCTTTTTTTTCCTCCACCTCTCTGACACTGCCTACCTACTGTAAAAACTTTTAAACCCTTACTCACCATTTCTATATCATTGCCAACAAGTGAACATTCACTGCCCTACAACAAACCAGAGAACTCACATTGAACAATGTTTCCCCAGTAGAGACCAAGACACAATACTTATTAAAAAAATACCCTAGTTATGAGTTAGTAGGTAAAGCTTTATTTGAGTGTTAAATGTGCTCTAATTATGTGTTTGTGTGTTTGTTGATGTGTGTGGTGTGTGGGGGTATGTGCTTGTGTGTGAAACAAGAACTGAGGTGTAAAATAAATGCAGGATTGCAACGGCCTTCTTAAAAATAAGAAGCAACTTTATCACATTTGAAGCCCAGTGAAGAATCTGCCTGATACTTAACCTACAATTAATTGAAATGTGAAAAATTCAGGCCTCGAAAAACAAAGCCAACATACATACTGAATCTAATCAGTCTGTCTCACCTGTTTTCTAATCACTCCTTTCAATAAACCTAAATTGCCAGCATAAAACATCAGTTGTTCTAAACGAGTGGACGGATGTCCCCTGTCATGGGCTGTGTAAAATACATGGACGATCCGGCACTGATTGTTATCTAGAATGACTTCTGCCTGAACTACTATTGGAGAATTGTTGCTGATATACTGCGGTTCTTATACCAGTAAACTGGAATGAAGGTAATTTCAGGCTGCAAAGGAATAAATTGATTTTACTAACAGGTTTTTGGAAAACACTGCCATGAAAAATTATCAATATGTTCATAAAGGCATCTACATGTCTCTTCACAAGGGTTTTACTTAATGGGGGAGGTGGTGAGGTCTGGATATAACTGAACTGTCCATTAGTAGGTAGAACAGTATCATGGGAATCAGAGTGCACATTCCGGTTTGACCTCAATCTAGGTAACATGGATTCATCTCTGTGTAATAGGCCTGCTTCTGAAAAACACAATGTAGAGCTCCAAAAGCAGAACGATACTTTCAGAATACCATGTTATGTTTGTAAATAGGTAGACAGATAGATATACAGAAATCAAAAATCTGAAAACGGTCTGGAAGTGTACATTTCTATAACTTACAATGTCAGTAGTGGGGGATTAATAGCAGATCAAGAAGACTGTATCTGCATGGGATATGGTTTAATTTTTGAAAGAGTTTTTTAAATGAAAATGGACAAAAAATTTAAAGGGTTACATTAAGTGTTGAGGAGTGACTTGGCAAATGAGCACAGAGGTGAGAAATAATTAAGTAGAGTTCAATAGAACCAGGTATAATTTCTGTACACATGACTCCATGAACAGGAGCAAAGGGGACACTTCAAGAAATCATAGGACTAAGGAGAGATCAGGATTAGGAGGGTTTGTACTAGTCTAGAAATGCTGACCTGAAAACCAACTAAAGTTTCAACTCCTTCTTTTGAGGAACATTAGCTGTGCCGTGCTTTTCAAAAATGACTTGTCATAACTGATTGATGCCCATGTTAGCAACTCTTCTGAAATTACGTTGAAAGTAGACTAATGTGAGAGTTTCTCTTTAGAAATAATTCCAATTACTTGCATAGGAAGTGGCAGCAGGTCTGGGGATGTTGTAGCTCAGTGGCAGTGACCTTGCCTAGCTTGGGCCTGGCATGCCATGGACTTTCACCCCAAACACTTGCAAGAAAAGAAAAGGGAGGGAAGGGAGAGAGAAAGTTGGAAGGGAGGAAGGCAAAGTTATAAGGATGCAGAAACGAAGAAAAGAAGGAAGAAGAAAAGGAGACAAACCAGGAAGGGAGGAAGGAAGCAAGGAAGGTAGGAAATAGGGAGAGCACAAGGGCAGAAAAAGGACTGAGTCACTCAAACAAAAGGCAAGGGACACAAAGACCAATATAGGCCATAAAAGCTGTTTGAACAGTTTAGTCAGCTTTAGAATTTGAGTGACATGAAACTGAATGTTATTATGAATGGATGGAATCTTCCTACTAACCCCGCCTTGGCCTGGCCTAAACCAAATCATGGGGTGGGTGGCATGGAGAGGAATTCTCTCTGGCTGAAGTGGGAGGGACCTAAACATGTGGCACTTGAGGATGCACTGGGTAGGGAGGCGGAGAAGACTACCCTGATGGGCAGTTGAGACAACAAGGCTCCTGGGAGCCCTTGATCATGGCTCCCACCGCCATACGCACACCACCCACCATACGCTCAACCCCTGAAGGGGCTCAAAGTGGTCTGCTCCGTTGCCTGGTGCAGGTTGGAGTTCCTGACCAAACACCTGAGTGTCCACAGCCTGTGTTGGCCTGCCTGGGCAGGCTGTGGTTGTGGTGGCAAGAGCCAAAGCTGTCTTGGCGTGATGGAGGAGCCAAGGGCTGCCTCTCAGCCATACTAGTGGGTGGTTCTGGAAGAAGCACCCAGGGTTGTGGCAGCATTGTCCGAAGACATGAAACCAGGCCATCTTCCTTATGGCTTTCCTTGGGAGTTGATGATGTGTACAGCTCTTTGATTTTTTGCTGTTCTCTCACTTTTCTGGAGCGCTTTTCAGTTGGTTAGTAGCAGGCTTTACGTGGGAAGAGAAAAAAGGCTGGTTCTAAATCTTGCTGGACTTATTGAGGCAAAATGTGGACTTCTTGATAAAGTGAGCCTTGTTGAAAAAGAACATAAAGGCTTAGACTCATCTTTAAAGGATTGCAGGTTTGAGAAGGGTTAAAGGGAAGCACAACGGCTGGAGGCAACCTACGAAAAGCTGCATAGGTCCGAATCCAGCCATGGCGTTGAAATGCTCTTTCTAGAAGAAGAGCTCAAAGCACAGAAGGCTAAACATGGTCAACAGGATGAAATGATGGTGCATATATCAAGAGGGATACAGTCCCTCCAAGGTGAATCTGAATCCCTCAGATCACAAATAGCTGAAGCCAAAACAAACTGGAGACTCTTTCAAGTGAATGAGGAAGAACTGAAGCTGGCAATCAAAGAGGTTTTGAATGAAGGATCCCTACTTCTGCAAACGCAGAGACCAACAATACAAGGAGAAGCTGAAGCACAGAGGGAACAAGGAGGTGTCCAATTTAAAGCAAAAATCATATTAGAGGACTCTAAAGTAGCTGGAGAACAAGTTCTAAGGGACACCGAAAATCACATGGAGTCTCTGAGTGAATGCTTGCTGAAGATGACGGTTAGATCTTCTCCAAGCCTGGGAGCAAAAAGGGATGGTGGTCACCTGGAACTCGGAAAGACGAGTGAACCCGAAATTGGTGCTCACTTGGAGGATGAGTCCAAAGGAGCTTTGAGGAACATGGTTTATGGTGATAAGCTAAAGGCCTCCTTAGAAATCTTGGAAGGAGGAAGAAATCTAAAATGTACTTTCTCATCTGAAGTGGATAAAACCACGGAAGACATTACAGAACACCTTAAAAGTGTGCAGACTGAACAGGCATCCTTGCAGTGAGAAAATGCACAGCTGCAGAGTGAGAATGAGACCCTACAGAAGAACTTGAAAGTCATGATGGAACGCTATCAAGAAAATACGATGAAACTGCACAGGAAATTAAGAGTGGAGGAAAACTACCGTGTGGTGCAAGAGGAGAAACTTTCCAAAGTCGAAGAAAAAATGATTCATACAATAAAAGAGCTGGAGACCTACAGAAAGAGAGCCCAATATCTTGAAGAACAATTGCTGAGTACCATTCATTCCTGTCTGGGGAAGATTATTTCCTCTGAGAAAGAAGCACATGCTAGTGAGTTGGCAGCTCGGATTGCTGAAAGAAACCTAAGCTATTTCAGGAAACAAAATGCACGCAACAGACAAAAATTAACTAAGAAGGAGCTGAGATTTGAACTTGTAGGAAAAGATCCCTATGATGCACTGGATGTTTCCAACTCAGCAATGGGCAGAAAGCCTTCTCCAAATGGGCCATCACCAATAGGTCACCCTTCATCTGAAAGGAGACCTCCTCATTTTGAAAAGATTGGTCCACTCACACTCTCACCTATCACCCCAGTGGGAGGAGGAATAGGGTCAAGGGGCCCTGGAGAATCCTCTGGACCATGCGACTAGCAGTAAAGGAAGAGAATCCAGCTGTCATAAGTTCACTGATTTTCAGAGAGTACCTTCTCAGACTGGGCCCCTCTCTCCTCCAGGGGAACAGGCCAGCAGGCTGATGATCCCTCCGCCAGGCCAACCATATTCTTCTGATGCACGTCTTCCTCTACAGAGGCAAGATAGGTTTTACTCAAATTGTGGTAGAGCATCGGGACCAGCAGAAAACAGAATTCCTAATATGCCTCCTTTGGACTCTGATGTGCCTGATTCACCTCTCCATGCTGAAAACCAAGCAACCGGCTCTAGCTCTGTGTAGGCACCTTTCCCTCCAGTCAGAGGTGCCTTGTTTCCAGTTGACCCAAGGAGTCAGTTCCTGAGAAGAGGACCTTTTTTTTCCTCCACCTCTCCCAGGAAACTTGTCTGGGAACCTGGAGATTATTTTCCACCTGACCCGCCACCCACTCCATTTCCAATGTGATGTGTCTATGCAGGGAGAGGGTTTTCCTCACAATCTTCCCCCAACAGCTGGAATTCAGCCCTCTACACCCCCATTATGAAAGTACAAGTGAGTTCCCTGAAGGGTTCCTTCCACCTGCAAATTATCCTGTTACTCAACATCCAGAACCAAACAAGAAACCTCATGCTGTTGCTCTCTCTTCAAATGTAATTTGAATATCTCTCATTTTTAGTTTTTAGGTAACTGCTTTTACTTCAGTAATTGACTATACTTTGGCTCCAATTGAAGCTCAATGAAACAATAATTCTTAAGATAGTATTTTGTAAATAAAGATGGTTTACGTAGGAATCTTGTGAGTAAATTATTCCTATTTTATTTTATTCCAGAGAACAGCATTTAATCTGATGAAGCCACTCTTACATAAACAAGAATGGGAGTTCTAGGTACTTGTAATCTAGCTGATGGAAATATCTTTTAAACTCCCAAAAAAAAAGTGTATTTATTATGACTGTAGCAAATGTAAAGTGACTTTAGGCTTAATGAAGAATTGTCACTGATTTACAGACCGGTTGGGCATTTCAGCTAGTTTTTCCATATCAGAATAACTAGAGCATGGGAGGACTAAAGGAGAGAACACAACTAAACATGTCACGGATACAGGAGATCTCAACTACAAAGAAAAATGAAGACCTCTTGTTTATAGTGGTTGCTTAAAACATTACATAGCTCTTGACATACCATATTTCGTACATTCGATTCAAGTGAGTTATGAACTCCCATTTTCAACCCCTATACAGATTGCACAATCACATTGTTTACACATCCACATTTTTACAAAATGCCATATTAGTACCTGTTGTATTCTGCTACCTTTTGTAGCCTCTACTATCCCCCCTCTCCTGCCCTCCCATCTTCTCTCTCTATCCCATCTGCTGTAATTTAACGCTTGGGAATTGGAAACCACACTTTAAACTCACTCTCCTCCCCTTTTTCCCTTCTGTCAAATTACTCATCATCTTCTTCTATTTCTCCTCCTCCTCCTCCTCCTTATACCTTTAATTCATTCATCATACACTCATGCATTGGTTCATTCATTCCTTTCACATATGGTGTTGGGGATCCAACTCAGGACCTTTGAAAGTGTGAAGCCAGCACTCTAGTGCTGAGCCAAAACCCCAGCACCTGTCTTTTTGATTTTATGACTGTTTATATGAAATTCAGAATCGCATTCTGCTATGGTTTACTGATATGTGGATTGACCTAGTCCTTGTTTTCTGGGAGACTTTTGGAAAATATACATGAATTATTAGGAGATTGAAATGAAGAAACAAAGAGGAAATTCCCCAGTTTCTTATTTTTAGAGTCCATACTCTGACTCTGCCTACCTACTGTAAAAACTTTTAAACCCTTACTCCCCATTTCTATATCATTGCCAACAAGTGAATATTCACTGCCCTACAACAAACCAGAGAACTCATATTGAACAATGTTTCCCCAGTAGAGACCAAGACACAATACTTATTAAAAAAATACCCTAGTTATGAGTTAGTAGGTAAAGCTTTACTTGAGTGTTAAATGTGCTCTAATTATGTGTTTGTGTGTTTGTTGATGTGTGTGGTGTGTGGGTGTGTGTGCTTGTGTGTGAAACAAGCACTGAGGTGTAAAATAAATGCAGGATTGCAACGGCCTTCTTAAAAATAAGAAGCAACTTTATCACATATGAAGCCCTGTGAAGAATCTGCCTGATACTTAACCTACAATTAATTGAAATGTGAAAAATTCAGGCCTCGAAAAACAAAGCCAACATACATACTGAATCTAATCAGTCTGTCTCACCTGTTTTCTAATCACGCCTTTCAATAAACCTAAATTGCCAGCATAAAACATCAGTTGTTCTAAACGAGTGGACGGATGTCCCGTGTCATGGGCTGTGTAAAACACATGGACGATCCGGCAATGATTGTTATCTAGAATGACTTCTGCCTGAACTACTATTGGAGAATTGTTGCTGATATACTGCGATTCTTATACCAGTAAACTGGAATGAAGGTAATTTCAGGCTGCAAAGGAATAAATTGATTTTACTCACTGGTTTTTGGAAAACACTGCCATGAAAAATTATCAATATGTTCATAAAGGCATCTACATGTCTCTTCACAAGGGTTTTACTTAATGGGGGAGGTGGTGAGGTCTGGATATAACTGAACTGTCCATTAGTAGGTAGAACAATATCATGGGAATCAGAGTGCACATTCCGGTTTGACCTCAATCTAGGTAACATGGATTCATCTCTGTGTTATAGGCCTGCTTCTGAAAAACACAATGTAGAGCTCCAAAAGCAGAACGATACTTTCAGAATACCATGTTATGTTTGTAAATAGGTAGACAGATAGATATACAGAAATCAAAAATCTGAAAACGGTCTGGAAGTGTACATTTCTATAACTTACAATGTCAGTAGTGGGGGATTAATAGCAGATCAAGAAGACTGTATCTGCATGAGAAATGGTTCAATTTTTGAAGGAGTTTTTTAAATGAAAATGGACAAAAAATTTAAAGGGTTTCAGTAAGTGTTGAGGAGTGACTTGGCAAAAGGAGCACAGAGGTGAGAAAGAATTAAGTAGAGTTCAATAGAACCAGGTATAATTTCTGTACACATGACTCCATGAACAGGAGCAAAGGGGACACTTAAAGAAATCATAGGACTAAGGAGAGATCAGGATTAGGAGGGTTTGTACTAGTCTAGAAATGCTGACCTGAAAACCAACTAAAGTTTCAACTCCTTCTTTTGAGGAACATTAGCTGTGCCGTGCTTTTCAAAAATGACTTGTCATAACTGATTGATGCCCATGTTAGCAACTCTTCTGAAATTACGTTGAAAGTAGACTAATGTGAGAGTTTCTTTTTAGAGATAATTCAAATTACTTGCATAGGAAGTGGCAGCAGGTCTGGGGATGTTGTAGCTCAGTGGCAGTGACCTTGCCTAGCTTGGGGCTGGCCTGCCATGGACTTTCACCCCAAACACTTGCAAGAAAAGAAAAGGGAGGGAAGGGAGAGAGAAAGTTGGAAGGGAGGAAGGCAAAGTTGGAGGGATGGATGGAGGTAGAAAAGAAGGAAGAAGAAAAGGAGAAAAACCAGGAAGGGGGGAAGGAAGCAAGGAAGGTAGGAAATAGGGAGAGCAAAAGGGCAGAAAACAGACTGAGTCACTCAAACAAATGGCAAGGGACACAAAGACCAATATAGGCCATAAAAGCTGTTTGAACAGTTTAGTCAGCTTTAGAATTTGAGTGACATCAAACTGAGTGTTATTATGACTGGATGGAATCTTCCTACTAACCCCGCCTTGGCCTGGCCTAAACCAAATCAAGGGGTGGGTGGCATGGAGGGGAATTCTCTCTGGCTGGAGTGGGAGGGACCTAAACATGTGGCACTTGAGGATGCACTGTGTAGGGAAGGGGACAAGACTCCCCTGATGGGCAGTTGAGACAACAAGGCTCCTGGGAGCCCTTGATCATGGCTCCCACCGCCATACGCACACCACCCACCATACGCTCAGCCCCTGAAGGGGCTCACAGTGGTCTGCTCCGTTGCCTGTTGCAGGTTGGAGTTCCTGACCAAACACCTGAGTGTCCACAGCCTGTGCTGGCCTTCCTGGGCAGGCTGTGGTTGTGGTGGCAAGAGCCAAAGCTGTCTTGGCATGATGGAGGAGCCAAGGGCTGCCTCTCAGCCATACAAGTGGGTGGTTCTGGAAGAAGCACCCAGGGTTTTGGCAGCATTGTCCGAAGACATGAAGCCAGGCCATCTTCCTTCTGGCTTTCCTTGGGAGTTGATGATGTGTACAGCTCTTGGATTTTTTGCTGTTCTCTCACTATTCTGGAGAGCTTTTCAGTCGGTTAGTAGCAGGCTTTACGTGGGAAGAGAAAAAAGGCTGGCTCTAAATCTTGCTGGACTTATTGAGGCAAAATGTGGACTTCTTGATAAAGTGAGCGTTGTTGAAAAAGAACATAAAGGCTTAGACTCATCTTTAAAGGATTGCAGGTTTGAGAAGGGTTCAAGGGAAGCACAACAGCTGGAGGCAACCTACGAAAAGCTGCATAGGTTCGAATCCAGCCATGGCGTTGAAATGCTCTTTCTAGAAGAAGAGCACAAAGCACAGAAGGCTAAACATGTTCAAAATGATGAAACGATGGCGCATCTATCAAGAGGGATACAGTCCCTCCAAGGTGAATCTGAATCCCTCAGATCAAAAATAGCTGAAGCCAAAACAAACTGGAGACTCTTTCAAGTGAATGAGGAAGAACTGAAGCTGGCAATCAAAGAGGTTTTGAATGAAGGATCCCTACTTCTGCAAACGCAGAGACCAACAATACAAGGAGAAGCTGAAGCACAGAGGGAACAAGGAGGTGTCCAATATAAAGCAAAAGTCATATTAGAGGACTCTAAAGTAGCTGGAGAACAAGTTCTAAGGGACACCGAAAATCACATGGAGTCTCTGAGTGAATGCTTGCTGAAGATGAAGGATAGATCTTCTCCAAGCCTGGGAGCCCAAAGGGATGGTGGTCACCTGGAACTGGGAAAGACGAGTGAACCCGAAATTGGTGCTCACTTGGAGGATGAGTCCAAAGGAGCTTTGAGGAACCTTGTTTATGGTGATAAGCTAAAGGCCTCCTTAGAAATCTTGGAAGGAGGAAGAAATCAAAAATGTACTTTCTCATCTGAAGTGGAGAAAACCACGGAAGACCTTACAGAACACCTTAAAAGTCGGCAGACTGAACAGGCATCCTTGCAGTCAGAAAATGCAGAGCTGCAAAGTGAGAATGAGACCCTACAGAAGAACTTGAAAGTCATGATGGAACGCTATCAAGAAAATACGATGAAACTGCACAGGAAATTAAGAGTGGAGGAAAACTACCGTGTGGAGCAAGAGGAGAAACTTTCCAAAGTCGAAGAAAAGATGAGCCATACAATAAAAGAGCTGGAGACCTCCAGAAAGAGAGCCCAATATCTTGAAGAACAATTGCAGAGTACCATTCATTCCTGTCTGTGGAAGATTATTTCCTCTGAGAAAGAAGCACATGCCAGTGAGTTGGCAGCTCGGATTGCTGAAAGAAACCTCAGCTATTTCAGGAAACAAAATGCACGCAACAGACAAAAATTAACTGAGAAGGAGCTGAGATTTGAACTTGTAGAAAAAGATCCCAATGATGCACTGGATGTTTCCAACTCAGCAATGGGCAGAAAGCCTTCTCCAAATGGGCCATCACCAATAGGTCACCCTTCATCTGAAAGGAGACCTCCTCATTTTGAAAAGAGTTGTCCACTCACACTCTCACCTTTCACTCCAGTGGGAGGAGGAAGAGGGTCAAGGGGCCCTGGAGAATCCTCTGGACCATGCGACTAGCAGTAAAGGAAGAGAATCCAGCTGTCATAAGTTCACCGATTTTCAGGGAGCACCTTCTCAGACTGGGCCCCTCTCTCCTCCAGAGGAACAGGCCAGCAGGCTGATGATCCCTCCGCCAGGCCAACCATATTCTTCTGATGCACGTCTTCCTCTACAAAGACAAAATAGGTTTTACTCAAATTGTGGTTGAGCATCGGGACCAGCAGAACACAGAAATAATAATATGCCTACTTTGGTTTCTGATGTGCCTGATTCACCTCTCCATGCTGAAAACCAAGCAACTGGCTCTGGCTCTTTGTTGGCACCTTACCCTCCAGTCAGAGGTGCCTTGTTTCCAGTTGACCCAAGGAGTCAGTTCCTGAGAAGAGGACCTTTTTTTTCCTCCACCTCTCCCAGGAAACTTGTCTGGGAACCTGGAGATTATTTTCCACCTGACCCGCCACCCACTCCATTTCCAATGTGATGTGTCTATGCAGGGAGGAGATTTTCCTCACAATCTTCCCCCAACAGCTGGAATTCAGCCCTCTACACCCCCATTCTGAAAGTACAAGTGAGTTCTCTGAAGGGTTCCTTCCTCCTGCAAATGAGCCTCTTACTCAACATCCAGAACCAAACAAGAAACCTCATGCTGTTGCTCTCTCTTCAAATGTAATTTGACTTATCTCTCATTTTTAGTTTTTAAGTAACTGCTTTTACTTCAGTAATTGACTATACTTTGGCTCCAATTGAAGCTCAATGAAACAATAATTCTTAAGATAGTATTTTGCAAATAAAGATGGTTTACGTAGGAATCTTCTGAGTAAATTATTCCTATTTTATTTTATTCCAGAGAACAGCATTTAATCTGATGAAGCCACTCTTACATAAACAAGAATGGGAGTTCTAGGTACTTGTAATCTAGCTGATGGAAATATCTTTTAAACTCCCAACAAAGAAGTGTATTTAGTATGACTGTAGCAAATGTAAAGTGACTTTAGGCTTAATGAAGTATTGTCACTGATTTACAGACTGGTAGGGCATTTCAGCTAGTTTTTCCATATCAGAATAACTAGAGCATGGGAAGACTAAAGCAGAGAACACAACTAAACATGTCACGAAAACAGGAGATCTCAACTACAAAGAAAAATGAAGACCTCTTGTTTATATTGGTTGCTTAAAACATTACATAGCTCTTGACATACCATATTTCCTACATTAGATTCAAGTGAGTTATGAACTCCCATTTTCACCCCATATACAGATTGCACAATCACATTGTTTACACATCCACATTTTTACAAAATGCCATATTAGTACCTGTTGTATTCTGCTACCTTTTCTAGCCTCTACTATCCCCCCTCTCCTGCCCTCCCATCTTCTCTCTCTATCCCATCTGCTGTAATTTGACGTTTGGGAATTGGAAACCACACTTTAAACTCACTCTCCTCCCCTTTTTCCCTTCTGTCAAATTACTCATCATCTTCTTCTATTTCTCCTCCTCCTCCTCCTCCTCCTTATACCTTTAATTCATTCATCATACACTCATGCATTGGTTCAGCATTCCTTTCACATATGGTGTTGGGGATCCAACTCAGGACCTTTGAAAGTGTGAAGCCAGCACTCTAGTGCTGAGCCAAAACCCCAGCACCTGTCTTTTTGATTTTATGACTGTTTACATGAAATTCAGAATCGCATTCTGCTATGGTTTACTGATATGTGGATTGACCTAGTCCTTGTTTTCTGGGAGACTTTTGGAAAATATACATGAATTATTAGGAGATTGAAATGAAGAAACAAAGAGGAAATTCCCCAATTTCTTATTCTTAGAGTCCATACTCTGACTCTGCCTACCTACTGTAAAAACTGTTAAACCCTTACTCCCCATTTCTATATCATTGCCAACAAGTGAACATTCACTGCCCTACAACAAACCAGAGAACTCACATTGAACAATGTTTCCCCAGTAGAGACCAAGACACAATACTTATTAAAAAAATACCCTAGTTATGAGTTAGAAGGTAAAGCTTTATTTGAGTGTTAAATGTGCGCTAATTATGTGTTTGTGTGTTTGTTGATGCGTGTGGTGTGTGGGTGTGTGTGCTTGTGTGTGAAACAAGCACTGAGGTGTAAAATAAATGCAGGATTGCAACGGCCTTCTTAAAAATAAGAAGCAACTTTATCACATTTGAAGCCCAGTGAAGAATCTGCCTGATACTTAACCTACAATTAATTGAAATGTGAAAAATTCAGGCCTCGAAAAACAAAGCCAACATACATACTGAATCTAATCAGTCTGTCTCACCTTTTTTCTAATCACTCCTTTCAATAAACCTAAATTGCCAGCATAAAACATCAGTTGTTCTAAACGAGTGGACGGATGTCCCCTGTCATGGGCTGTGTAAAATACATGGACGATCCGGCACTGATTGTTATCTAGAATGACTTCTGCCTGAACTACTATTGGAGAATTGTTGCTGATATACTGCGGTTCTTATACCAGTAAACTGGAATGAAGGTAATTTCAGGCTGCAAAGGAATAAATTGATTTTACTAAGTGGTTTTTGGAAAACACTGCCATGAAAAATTATCAATATGTTCATAAAGGCATCTACATGTCTCTTCACAAGGGTTTTACTTAATGGGGGAGGTGGTGAGGTCTGGATATAACTGAACTGTCCATTAGTAGGTAGAACAATATCATGGGAATCAGAGTGCACATTCCGGTTTGACCTCAATCTAGGTAACATGGATTCATCTCTGTGTAATAGGCCTGCTTCTGAAAAACACAATGTAGAGCTCCAAAAGCAGAACGATACTTTCAGAATACCATGTTATGTTTGTAAATAGACAGACAGATAGATATAAAGAAATCAAAAATCTGAAAAAGGTCTGGAAGTATACATTTCTATAACTTACAATGTCAGTAATGGGGGATTAATAGCAGATCAAGAAGACTGTATCTGCATGAGAAATGGTTCAATTTTTGAAAGAGTTTTTTAAATGAAAATGGACAAAAAATTTAAAGGGTTACAGTAAGTGTTGAGGAGTGACTTGGCAAAAGGAGCACAGAGGTGAGAAAGAATTAAGTAGAGTTCAATAGAACCAGGTATAATTTCTGTACACATGACTCCATGAACAGGAGCAAAGGGGACACTTAAAGAAATCATAGGACTAAGGAGAGATCAGGATTAGGAGGGTTTGTACTAGTCTAGAAATGCTGACCTGAAAACCAACTAAAGTTTCAACTCCTTCTTTTGAGGAACATTAGCTGTGCCGTGCTTTTCAAAAATGACTTGTCATAACTGATTGATGCCCATGTTAGCAACTCTTCTGAAATTACGTTGAAAGTAGACTAATGTGAGAGTTTCTCTTTAGAGATAATTCAAATTACTTGCATAGGAAGTGACAGCAGGTCTGGGGATGTTGTAGCTCAGTGGCAGTGACCTTGCCTAGCTTGGGGCTGGCCTGCCATGAACTTTCACCCCAAACACTTGCAAGAAAAGAAAAGGGAGGGAAGGGAGAGAGAAAGTTGGAAGGGAGGAAGGCAAAGTTGGAGGGATGGATGGAGGTAGAAAAGAAGGAAGAAGAAAAGGAGAAAAACCAGGAAGAGGGGAAGGAAGCAAGGAAGGGAGGAAATAGGGAGAGCACAAGGGCAGAAAAATGACTGACTCACTCAAACAAAAGGCAAGGGACACAAAGACGAATATATGCCATAAAAGCTGTTTGAACAGTTTAGTCAGCTTTAGAATTTGAGTGACATCAAACTGAATGTTATTATGACTGGATGGAATCTTCCTACTAACCCCGCCTTGGCCTGGCCTAAACCAAATCAAGGGGTGGGTGGCATGGAGAGGAATTCTCTCTGGCTGGAGTGGGAGGGACCGAAACATGTGGCACTTGAGGATGCACTGGGTAGGGAAGGGGACAAGACTCCCCTGATGGGCAGTTGAGACAACAAGGCTCCTGGGAGCCCATGATCATGGCTCCCACCGCCATACGCACACCACCCACCATACGCTCAGCCCCTGAAGGGCCTCACAGTGGTCTGCTCCGTTGCCTGTTGCAGGTTGGAGTTCCTGTCCAAACACCTGAGTGTCCACAGCCTGTGTTGGCCTGCCTGGGCAGGCTGTGGTTGTGGTGGCAAGAGCCAAAGCTGTCTTGGCGTGATGGAGGAGCCAAGGGCTGCCTCTCAGCCATACTAGTGGGTGGTTCTGGAAGAAGCACCCAGGGTTGCGGCAGCATTGTCCGAAGACATGAAACCAGGCCATCTCCCTTATGGCTTTCCTTGGGAGTTGATGATGTGTACAGCTCTTGGATTTTTTGCTCCTCTCTCACTTTTCTGGAGAGCTTTTCAGTCGGTTAGTAGCAGGCTTTACGTGGGAAGAGAAAAAAGGCTGGCTCTAAATCTTGCTGGACTTATTGAGGCAAAATGTGGACTTCTTGATAAAGTGAGCCTTGTTGAAAAAGAACATAAAGGCTTAGACTCATCTTTAAAGGATTGCAGGTTTGAGAAGGGTTCAAGGGAAGCACAACAGCTGGAGGCAACCAACCAAAGCTGCATAGGTCCGAATCCAGCCATGGCGTTGAAATGCTCTTTCTAGAAGAAGAGCTCAAAGCACAGAATGCTGAACATGGTCAACAGGATGAAACGATGGCGCATCTATCAAGAGGGATACAGTCCCTCCAAGGTGAATCTGAATCCCTCAGATCACAAATAGCTGAAGCCAAAACAAACTGGAGACTCTTTCAAGTGAATGAGGAAGAACTGAAGCTGGCAATCAAAGAGGTTTTGAATGAAGGATCCCTACTTCCGCAAACGCAGAGACCAACAATACAAGGAGAAGCTGAAGCACAGAGGGAACAAGGAGGTGTCCAATATAAAGCAAAAATCATATTAGAGGACTCTAAAGTAGCTGGAGAACAAGTTCTAAGGGACACCGAAAATCACATGGAGTCTCTGAGTGAATGCTTGCTGAAGACGAAGGATAGATCTTCTCCAAGCCTGGGAGCCCAAAGGGATGGTGGTCACCTGGAACTGGGAAAGACGAGTGAACCCGAAATTGGTGCTCACTTGGAGGATGAGTCCAAAGGAGCTTTGAGGAACCTGGTTTATGGTGATAAGCTAAAGGCCTCCTTAGAAATCTTGGAAGGAGGAAGAAATCAAAAATGTACTTTCTCATCTGAAGTGGAGAAAACCACGGAAGACCTTACAGAACACCTTAAAAGTCTGCAGACTGAACAGGCATCCTTGCAGTCAGAAAATGCACAGCTGCAAAGTGAGAATGAGACCCTACAGAAGAACTTGAAAGTCATGATTGAACGCTATCAAGAAAATACGATGAAACTGCACAGGAAATTAAGAGTGGAGGAAAACTACTGTGTGGAGCAAGAGGAGAAACTTTCCAAAGTCGAAGAAAAGATGAGCCATACAATAAAAGAGCTGGAGACCTCCAGAAAGAGAGCCCAATATCTTGAAGAACAATTGCAGAGTACCATTCATTCCTGTCTGTGGAAGATTATTTCCTCTGAGAAAGAAGCACATGCCAGTGAGTTGGCAGCTCGGATTGCTGAAAGAAACCTCAGCTATTTCAGGAAACAAAATGCACGCAACAGACAAAAATTAACTGAGAAGGAGCTGAGATTTGAACTTGTAGAAAAAGATCCCAATGATGCACTGGATGTTTCCAACTCAGCAATGGGCAGAAAGCCTTCTCCAAATGGGCCATCACCAATAGGTCACCCTTCATCTGAAAGGAGACCTCCTCATTTTGAAAAGAGTTGTCCACTCACACTCTCACCTTTCACTCCAGTGGGAGGAGGAAGAGGGTCAAGGGGCCCTGGAGAATCCTCTGGACCATGCGACTAGCAGTAAAGGAAGAGAATCCAGCTGTCATAAGTTCACCGATTTTCAGGGAGCACCTTCTCAGACTGGGCCCCTCTCTCCTCCAGAGGAACAGGCCAGCAGGCTGATGATCCCTCCGCCAGGCCAACCATATTCTTCTGATGCACGTCTTCCTCTACAAAGACAAAATAGGTTTTACTCAAATTGTGGTTGAGCATCGGGACCAGCAGAACACAGAAATAATAATATGCCTACTTTGGTTTCTGATGTGCCTGATTCACCTCTCCATGCTGAAAACCAAGCAACTGGCTCTGGCTCTTTGTTGGCACCTTACCCTCCAGTCAGAGGTGCCTTGTTTCCAGTTGACCCAAGGAGTCAGTTCCTGAGAAGAGGACCTTTTTTTTCCTCCACCTCTCCCAGGAAACTTGTCTGGGAACCTGGAGATTATTTTCCACCTGACCCGCCACCCACTCCATTTCCAATGTGATGTGTCTATGCAGGGAGGAGATTTTCCTCACAATCTTCCCCCAACAGCTGGAATTCAGCCCTCTACACCCCCATTCTGAAAGTACAAGTGAGTTCTCTGAAGGGTTCCTTCCTCCTGCAAATGAGCCTCTTACTCAACATCCAGAACCAAACAAGAAACCTCATGCTGTTGCTCTCTCTTCAAATGTAATTTGACTTATCTCTCATTTTTAGTTTTTAAGTAACTGCTTTTACTTCAGTAATTGACTATACTTTGGCTCCAATTGAAGCTCAATGAAACAATAATTCTTAAGATAGTATTTTGCAAATAAAGATGGTTTACGTAGGAATCTTCTGAGTAAATTATTCCTATTTTATTTTATTCCAGAGAACAGCATTTAATCTGATGAAGCCACTCTTACATAAACAAGAATGGGAGTTCTAGGTACTTGTAATCTAGCTGATGGAAATATCTTTTAAACTCCCAACAAAGAAGTGTATTTAGTATGACTGTAGCAAATGTAAAGTGACTTTAGGCTTAATGAAGTATTGTCACTGATTTACAGACTGGTAGGGCATTTCAGCTAGTTTTTCCATATCAGAATAACTAGAGCATGGGAAGACTAAAGCAGAGAACACAACTAAACATGTCACGAAAACAGGAGATCTCAACTACAAAGAAAAATGAAGACCTCTTGTTTATATTGGTTGCTTAAAACATTACATAGCTCTTGACATACCATATTTCCTACATTAGATTCAAGTGAGTTATGAACTCCCATTTTCACCCCATATACAGATTGCACAATCACATTGTTTACACATCCACATTTTTACAAAATGCCATATTAGTACCTGTTGTATTCTGCTACCTTTTCTAGCCTCTACTATCCCCCCACTCCTACCCTCCCATCTTCTCTCTCTATCCCATCTGCTGTAATTTGACGTTTGGGAATTGGAAACCACACTTTAAACTCACTCTCCTCCCCTTTTTCCCTTCTGTCAAATTACTCATCATCTTCTTCTATTTCTCCTCCTCCTCCTCCTCCTCCTTATACCTTTAATTCATTCATCATACACTCATGCATTGGTTCAGCATTCCTTTCACATATGGTGTTGGGGATCCAACTCAGGACCTTTGAAAGTGTGAAGCCAGCACTCTAGTGCTGAGCCAAAACCCCAGCACCTGTCTTTTTGATTTTATGACTGTTTACATGAAATTCAGAATCGCATTCTGCTATGGTTTACTGATATGTGGATTGACCTAGTCCTTCTTTTCTGGGAGACTTTTGGAAAATATACATGAATTATTAGGAGATTGAAATGAAGAAACAAAGAGGAAATTCCCCAATTTCTTATTCTTAGAGTCCATACTCTGACTCTGCCTACCTACTGTAAAAACTGTTAAACCCTTACTCCCCATTTCTATATCATTGCCAACAAGTGAACATTCACTGCCCTACAACAAACCAGAGAACTCACATTGAACAATGTTTCCCCAGTAGAGACCAAGACACAATACTTATTAAAAAAATACCCTAGTTATGAGTTAGAAGGTAAAGCTTTATTTGAGTGTTAAATGTGCGCTAATTATGTGTTTGTGTGTTTGTTGATGCGTGTGGTGTGTGGGTGTGTGTGCTTGTGTGTGAAACAAGCACTGAGGTGTAAAATAAATGCAGGATTGCAACGGCCTTCTTAAAAATAAGAAGCAACTTTATCACATTTGAAGCCCAGTGAAGAATCTGCCTGATACTTAACCTACAATTAATTGAAATGTGAAAAATTCAGGCCTCGAAAAACAAAGCCAACATACATACTGAATCTAATCAGTCTGTCTCACCTTTTTTCTAATCACTCCTTTCAATAAACCTAAATTGCCAGCATAAAACATCAGTTGTTCTAAACGAGTGGACGGATGTCCCCTGTCATGGGCTGTGTAAAATACATGGACGATCCGGCACTGATTGTTATCTAGAATGTCTTCTGCCTGAACTACTATTGGAGAATTGTTGCTGATATACTGCGGTTCTTATACCAGTAAACTGGAATGAAGGTAATTTCAGGCTGCAAAGGAATAAATTGATTTTACTAAGTGGTTTTTGGAAAACACTGCCATGAAAAATTATCAATATGTTCATAAAGGCATCTACATGTCTCTTCACAAGGGTTTTACTTAATGGGGGAGGTGGTGAGGTCTGGATATAACTGAACTGTCCATTAGTAGGTAGAACAATATCATGGGAATCAGAGTGCACATTCCGGTTTGACCTCAATCTAGGTAACATGGATTCATCTCTGTGTAATAGGCCTGCTTCTGAAAAACACAATGTAGAGCTCCAAAAGCAGAACGATACTTTCAGAATACCATGTTATGTTTGTAAATAGACAGACAGATAGATATAAAGAAATCAAAAATCTGAAAAAGGTCTGGAAGTATACATTTCTATAAATTACAATGTCAGTAGTGGGGGATTAATAGCAGATCAAGAAGACTGTATCTGCATGAGAAATGGTTCAATTTTTGAAAGAGTTTTTTAAATGAAAATGGACAAAAAATTTAAAGGGTTACAGTAAGTGTTGAGGAGTGACTTGGCAAAAGGATCACAGAGGTGAGAAAGAATTAAGTAGAGTTCAATAGAACCAGGTATAATTTCTGTACACATGACTCCATGAACAGGAGCAAAGGGGACACTTAAAGAAATCATAGGACTTAGGAGAGATCAGGATTAGGAGGGTTTGTACTAGTCTAGAAATGCTGACCTGAAAACCAACTAAAGTTTCAACTCCTTCTTTTGAGGAACATTAGCTGTGCCGTGCTTTTCAAAAATGACTTGTCATAACTGATTGATGCCCATGTTAGCAACTCTTCTGAAATTACGTTGAAAGTAGACTAATGTGAGAGTTTCTCTTTAGAGAGAATTCAAATTACTTGCATAGGAAGTGGCAGCAGGTCTGGGGATGTTGTAGCTCAGTGGCAGTGACCTTGCCTAGCTTGGGGCTGGCCTGCCATGGACTTTCACCCCAAACACTTGCAAGAAAAGAAAAGGGAGGGAAGGGAGAGAGAAAGTTGGAAGGGAGGAAGGCAAAGTTGGAGGGATGGATGGAGGTAGAAAAGAAGGAAGAAGAAAAGGAGAAAAACCAGGAAGGGGGGAAGGAAGCAAGGAAGGTAGGAAATAGGGAGAGCACAAGGGCAGAAAAAGGACTGACTCACTCAAACAAAAGGCAAGGGACACAAAGACCAATATCGGCCATAAAAGCTGTTTGAACAGTTTAGTCAGCTTTAGAATTTGAGTGACATCAAACTGATTGTTATTATGACTGGATGGAATCTTCCTACTAACCCCGCCTTGGCCTGGCCTAAACCAAATCAAGGGGTGGGTGGCATGGAGATTAATTCTCTCTGGCTGGAGTGGGAGGGACCTAAACATGTGGCACTTGAGGATGCACTGGGTAGGGAAGGGGACAAGACTCCCCTGATGGGCAGTTGAGACAACAAGGCTCCTGGGAGCCCTTGATCATGGCTCCCACCGCCATACGCACACCACCCACCATACGCTCAGCACCTGAAGGGGCTCACAGTTGTCTGCTCCGTTGCCTGTTGCAGGTTGGAGTTCCTGACCAAACACCTGAGTGTCCACAGCCTGTGTTGGCCTGCCTGGGCAGGCTGTGGTTGTGGTGGCAAGAGCCAAAGCTGTCTTGGCGTGATGGAGGAGCCAAGGGCTGCCTCTCAGCCATACTAGTGGGTGGCTTTCCTTGGGAGTTGGTGATGTGTACAGCTCTTGGATTTTTTTGGTGTTCTCTCACTTTTCTGGAGAGCTTTTCAGTCGGTTAGTAGCAGGCTTTACGTGGGAAGACAAAAAAGGCTGGCTCTAAATCTTGCTGGACTTATTGAGGCAAAATGTGGACTTCTTGCTAAAGTGAGTCTTGTTGAAAAAGAACATAAAGACTTAGACGCATCTTTAAAGGATTGCAGGTTTGAGAAGGGTTCAAGGGAAGCACAACAGCTGGAGGCAACCTACGAAAAGCTGCATAGGTCCGAATCCAGCCATGGCGTTGAAATGCTCTTTCTAGAAGAGGAGCTCAAAGCACAGAAGGCTAAACATGGTCAACAGGATGAAACGATGGCGCATCTATCAAGAGGGATACAGTCCCTCCAAGGTGAATCTGAATCCCTCAGATCACAAATAGCTGAAGCTAAAACAAACTGGAGACTCTTTCAAGTGAATGAGGAAGAACTGAAGCTGGCAATCAAAGAGGTTTTGAATGAAGGATCCCTACTTCCGCAAACGCAGAGACCAACAATACAAGGAGAAGCTGAAGCACAGAATGAACAAGGAGGTGTCCAATATAAAGCAAAAATCATATTAGAGGACTCTAAAGTAGCTGGAGAACAAGTTCTAAGGGACACAGAAAATCACATGGAGTCTCTGAGTGAATGCTTGCTGTAGATGAAGGACAGATCTTCTCCAAGCCTGGGAGCCCAAAGGGATGGTGGTCACCTGGAACTGGGAAAGACGAGTGAACCCGAAATTGGTGCTCACTTTGAGGATGAGTAAAAAGGAGCTTTGAGGAACCTGGTTTATGGTGATAAGCTAAAGGCCTCCTTAGAAATCTTGGAAGGAGGAAGAAATCAAAAATGTACTTTCTCATCTGAAGTGGAGAAAACCACGGAAGACCTTACAGAACACCTTAAAAGTCTGCAGACTGAACAGGCATCCATGCAGTCAGAAAATGCACAGCTACAAAGTGAGAATGAGACCCTACAGAAGAACTTGAAAGTCATGATGGAACGCTATCAAGAAAATACGATGAAACTGCACAGGAAATTAAGAGTGGAGGAAAACTACCATGTGGAGCAAGAGGAGAAACTTTCCAAAGTCGAAGAAAAGATGAGCCATACAATAAAAGAGCTGGAGACCTACAGAAAGAGAGCCCAATATCTTGAAGAACAATTGCAGAGTACCATTCATTCCTGTCTGGGGAAGTTTATTTCCTCTGAGAAAGAAGCACATTCTAGTGAGTTGGCAGCTCGGATTGCTGAAAAAAACCTCAGCTATTTCAGGAAACAAAATGCACGCAACAGACAAAAATTAACTGAAAAGGAGCTGAGATTTGAACTTGTAGGAAAAGATCCCTATGATGCACTGGATGTTTCCAACTCAGCAATGGGCAGAAAGCCTTCTCCAAATGGGCCATCACCAATAGGTCACCCTTCATCTGAAAGGAGACCTCCTCATTTTGAAAATAGTGGTCCACTCACACTCTCACCTTTCACTCCAGTGGGAGGAGGAAGAGGGTCAAGGGGCACTGGAGAATCCTCTGGACCATGCGACTAGCAGTAAAGGAAGAGAATCCAGCTGTCATAAGTTCACTGATTTTCAGAGAGCACCTTCTCAGACTGGGCCCCTCTCTCCTCCAGAGGAACAGGCCAGCAGGCTTATGATCCCTCCGCCAGGCCAACCATATTCTTCTGATGCACGTCTTCCTAAACAGAGGCAAGATGGGTTTTACTCAAAGTGTGGTAGAGCATCGGGACCAGCAGAAAACAGAATTCCTAATATGCCTCCTTTGGACTCTGATGTGCCTGATTCACCTCTCCATGCTGAAAACCAAGCAACTGGCTCTGGCTCTGTGTAGGCAACTTTCCCTCCAGTCAGAGGTGCCTTGTTTCCAGTTGACCCAAGAGTCAGTTCCTGAGAAGAGGACCTTTTTTTTCCTCCACCTCTCCCAGGAAACTTGTCTGGGAACCTGGAGATTATTTTCCACCTGACCCACCACCCACTCAATTTCCAATGTGATGTGTCTATGCAGGGAGGGGGTTTTCCTCACAATCTTCCCCCAACAGCTGGAATTCAGCCCTCTACACCCCCATTCTGAAAGTACAAGTGAGTTCCCTGAAGGGTTCCTTCCACCTGCAAATGAGCCTGTTACTCAACATCCAGAACCAAACAAGAAACCTCATGCTGTTGCTCTCTCTTCAAATGTAATTTGACTTATCTCTCATTTTTAGTTTTTAAGTAACTGCTTTTACTTCAGTAATTGACTATACTTTGGCTCCAATTGAAGCTCAATGAAACAATAATTCTTAAGATAGTATTTTGTAAATAACGATGGTTTACGTAGGAATCTTCTGTGTAAATTACTCCTATTTTATTTTATTCCAGAGAACAGCATTTAATCTGATGAAGCCACTCTTCCATAAACAAGAATGGGAGTTCTAGGTACTTGTAATCTAGCTGATGGAAATATCTTTTAAACTCCCAAAAAAGAAGTGTATTTAGTATGACTGTAGCAAATGTAAAGAGACTTTAGGCTTAATGAAGAATTGTCACTGATTTACAGACTGGTTGGGCATTTCAGCTAGTTTTTCCATATCAGAATAACTAGAGCATGGGAGGACTAAAGGAGAGAACACAACTAAACATGTCACGGAAACAGGAGATCTCAACTACAAAGAAAAATGAAGACCTCTTGTTTATATTGGTTGCTTAAAACATTACATAGCTCTTGAGATACCATATTTCCTACATTAGATTCAAGTGAGTTATGAACTCCCATTTTCACCCCATATACAGATTGCACAATCACATTGTTTACACATCCACATTTTTACAAAATGCCATATTAGTACCTGTTGTATTCTGCTACCTTTTCTAGCCTCTACTATCCCCCCTCTCCTGCCCTCCCATCTTCTCTCTCTATCCCATCTGCTGTAATTTGATGTTTGGGAATAGGAAACCACACTTTAAACTCACTCTCCTCCCCTTTTTCCCTTCTGTCAAATTACTCATCATCTTCTTCTATTTCTCGTCCTCCTCCTCCTCCTCCTTATATCTTTAATTCATTCATCATACACTCATGCATTGGTTCATTCATTCCTTTCACATATGGTGTTGGGGATCCAACTACGGAACTTTGAAAGTGTGAAGCCAGCACTCTAGTGCTGAGCCAAAACCCCAGCACCTGTCTTTTTGATTTTATGACTGTTTATATGAAATTCAGAATCACATTCTGCTATGGTTTACTGATATGTGGATTGACCTAGTCCTTGTTTTCTGGGAGACTTTTGGAAAATATACATGAATTATTAGGAGATTGAAATGAAGAAACAAAGAGGAAATTCCCCAATTTCTTATTCTTAGAGTCCATACTCTGACTCTGCCTACCTACTGTAAAAACTTTTAAACCCTTACTCCCCATTTCTATATCATTGCCAACAAGTGAACATTCACTGCCCTACAACAAACCAGAGAACTCACATTGAACAATGTTTCCCCAGTAGAGACCAAGACACAATACTTATTAAAAAAATACCCTAGTTATGAGTTAGCAGGTAAAGCTTTATTTGAGTGTTAAATGTGCTCTAATTATGTGTTTGTGTGTTTGTTGATGCGTGCGGTGTGTGGGTGTGTGTGCTTGTGTGTTAAACAAGCACTGAGGTGTAAAATAAATGCAGGATTGCAACGGCCTTCTTAAAAATAAGAAGCAACTTTATCACATTTGAAGCCCAGTGAAGAATCTGCCTGATACTTAACCTACAATTAATTGAAATGTGAAAAATTCAGGCCTCGAAAAACAAAGCCAACATACATACTGAATCTAATCAGTCTGTCTCACCTGTTTTCTAATCACTCCTTTCAATAAACCTAAATTGCCAGCATAAAACATCAGTTGTTCTAAACGAGTGGACGGATGTCCCCTGTCATGTTCTGTGTAAAATACATGGACGATCCGGCACTGATTGTTATCTAGAATGACTTCTGCCTGAACCACTATTGGAGAATTGTTGCTGATATACTGCGGTTCTTATACCAGTAAACTGGAATGAAGGTAATTTCAGGCTGCAAAGGAATAAATTGATTTTACTAAGTGGTTTTTGGAAAACACTGCCATGAAAAATTATCAATATGTTCATAAAGGCATCTACATGTCTCTTCACAAGGGTTTTACTTAATGGGGGAGGTGGTGAGGTCTGGATATAACTGAACTGTCCATTAGTAGGTAGAACAATATCATGGGAATCAGAGTGCACATTCCGGTTTGACCTCAATCTAGGTAACATGGATTCATCTCTGTGTAATAGGCCTGCTTCTGAAAAACACAATGTAGAGCTCCAAAAGCAGAACGATACTTTCAGAATACCATGTTATGTTTGTAAATAGACAGACAGATAGATATAAAGAAATCAAAAATCTGAAAAAGTTCTGGAAGTGTACATTTCTATAACTTACAATGTCAGTAGTGGGGGATTAATAGCAGATCAAGAAGACTGTATCTGCATGAGAAATGGTTCAATTTTTGAAAGAGTTTTTTAAATGAAAATGGACAAAAAATTTAAATGGTTACAGTAAGTGTTGAGGAGTGACTTGGCAAAAGGAGCACAGAGGTGAGAAAGAATTAAGTAGAGTTCAATAGAACCAGGTATAATTTCTGTACACATGACTCCATGAACAGGAGCAAAGGGGACACTTAAAGAAATCATAGGACTAAGGAGAGATCAGGATTAGGAGGGTTTGTACTAGTCTAGAAATGCTGACCTGAAAACCAACTAAAGTTTCAACTCCTTCTTTTGAGGAACATTAGCTGTGCCGTGCTTTTCAAAAATGACTTGTCATAACGGATTGATGCCCATGTTAGCAACTCTTCTGAAATTACGTTGAAAGTAGACTAATGTGAGAGTTTCTCTTTAGAGAGAATTCAAATTACTTGCATAGGAAGTGGCAGCAGGTCTGGGGATGTTGTAGCTCAGTGGCAGTGACCTTGCCTAGCTTGGGGCTGGCCTGCCATGGACTTTCACCCCAAACACTTGCAAGAAAAGAAAAAGGAGGGAAGGGAGAGAGAAAGTTGGAAGGGAGGAAGGCAAAGTTGGAGGGATGGAAGGAGGTATAAAAGAAGGAAGAAGAAAAGGAGAAAAACCAGGAAGGGGGGAAGGAAGCAAGGAAGGTAGGAAATAGGGAGAGCACAAGGGCAGAAAAAGGACTGAGTCACTCAAAAAAGGCAAGGGACACAAAGACCAATATAGGCCATAAAAGCTGTTTGAACAGTTTAGTCAGCTTTAGAATTTGAGTGACATCAAACTGAATGTTATTATGACTGGATGGAATCTTCCTACTAACCCCGCCTTGGCCTGGCCTAAACCAAATCAAGGGGTGGGTGGCATGGAGAGGAATTCTCTCTGGCTGGAGTGGGAGGGACCTAAACATGTGGCACTTGAGGATGCACTGGGTAGGGAAGCGGAGAAGACTCCCCTGATGGGCAGTTGAGACAACAAGACTCCTGGGAGTCCTTGATCATGGCTCCCACCGCCATACGCACACCACTCACCATACGCTCAGCCCCTGAAGGGGCTCACAGTGGTCTGCTCCGTTGCCTGGTGCAGGTTGGAGTTCCTGACCAAACACCTGAGTGTCCACAGCCTGTTTTGGCCTGCCTGGGCAGGCTGTGGTTGTGGTGGCAAGAGCCAAAACTGTCTTGGCATGACGGAGGAGCCAAGGGCTGCCTCTCAGCCATACTAGTGGGTGGTTCTGGAAGAAGCACCCAGGGTTGTGGCAGCATTGTCCGAAGACATGAAACCAGGCCATCTTCCTTATGGCTTTCCTTGGGAGTTGAGGATGTGTATAGCTCTTGGAATTTTTGCTCTTCTCTCACTTTTCTGGAGAGCTTTTCACTCGGTTAGTAGCAGGCTTTACGTGGGAAGAGAAAAAAGCTGGCTCTAAATCTTGCTGGACTTATTGAGGCAAAATGTGGACTTCTTGATAAAGTGAGCCTTGTTGAAAAAGAACATAAAGGCTTAGACTCATCTTTAAAGGATTGCAGGTTTGAGAAGGGTTCAAGGGAAGCACAACAGCTGGAGGCAACCTACGAAAAGCTGCATAGGTCCGAATCCACCCATGGCGTTGAAATGCTCTTTCTGGAAGAAGAGCTCAAAGCACAGAAGGCTAAACATGGCCAACAGGATGAAACGATGGCGCATCTATCAAGAGGGATACAGTCCCTCCAAGGTGAATCTGAATCCCTCAGATCACAAATAGCTGAAGCCAAAACAAACTGGAGACTCTTTCAAGTGAATGAGGAAGAACTGAAGCTGGCAATCAAAGAGGTTTTGAATGCAGGATCCCTACTTCTGCAAACGCAGAGACCAACAATGCAAGGAGAAGCTGAAGCACAGAGGGAACAAGGAGGTGTCCAATATAAAGCAAAAGTCATATTAGAGGACTCTAAAGTAGCTGGAGAACAAGTTCTAAGGGACACCGAAAATCACATGGAGTCTCTGAGTGAATGCTTGCTGAAGATGAAGGATAGATCTTCTCCAAGCCTGGGAGCCCAAAGGGATGGTGGTCACCTGGAACTGGGAAAGACGAGTGAACCCGAAATTGGTGCTCACTTGGAGGATGAGTCCAAAGGAGCTTTGAGGAACCTGGTTTATGGTGATAAGCTAAAGGCCTCCTTAGAAATCTTGGAAGAAGGAAGAAATCAAAAATGTACCTTCTCATCTGAAGTGGAGAAAACCACGGAGGACCTTACAGAACACCTTAAAAGTCTGCAGACTGAACAGGCATCCTTGCAGTCAGAAAATGCACAGCTGCAAAGTGAGAATGAGACCCTACAGAAGAACTTGAAAGTCATGATGGAACGCTATCAAGAAAATACGATGAAACTGCACAGAAATTAAGAGTGAAGGGAAACTACCGTGTGGAGCAAGAGGAGAAACTTTCCAAAGTCGAAGAAAAGATGAGCCATACAATAAAAGAGCTGGAGATCTACAGAAAGAGAGCCTAATATCTTGAAGAACAATTGCAGAGTGCCATTCATTCCTGTCTGGGGAAGATTATTTCCTCTGAGAAAGAAGCACATGCTAGTGAGTTGGCAACTCGGATTGCTGAAAGAAACCTCAGCTATTTCAGGAAACAAAATGCACGCAACAGACAAAAATTAACTGAGAAGGAGCTGAGAAGTGAACTTGTAGGAAAAGATCCCTATGGTGCACTGGATGTTTCCAACTCAGCAATGGTCAGAAAGCCTTCTCCAAATGGGCCATCATCAATAGGTCACACTTCATCTGAAAGGAGACCTCCTCATTTTGAAAAGAGTGGTCCACTCACACTCTCACCTTTCACTCCAGTGGGAGGAGGAAGAGGGTCAAGGGGCCCTGGAGAATCCTCTGGACCATGCGACTAGCAGTAAAGGAAGAGAATCCAGCTGTCATAAGTTCACTGATTTTCAGAGAGCACCTTCTCAGACTGGGCCCCTCTCTCCTCCAGGGGAACAGGCCAGCAAGCTGATGATCCCTCCGCCAGGCCAACCATATTCTTCTGATGCACGTCTTCCTCTACAAAGGTAAGAGAGGTTATACTCAAATTGTGGTAGAGCAACACGACCAGCAGAACACAGAATTCCGAATATGCCTCCTTTGGACTCTGATGTGCCTGATTCACCTCTCCATGCTGAAAAGCAAGCAACTGGCTCTGGCTCTGTGTTGGCACCTTTCCCTCCAGTCAGTGGTGCCTTGTTTCCAGTTGACCCAAGGAGTCAGTTCCTGAGAAGAGGACCTTTTTTTTCTCCACCTCTCCCAGGAAACTTGTCTGCGAACCTGGAGATTATTTTCCACCTGACCCACCACCCACTCCATTTCCAATGTGATGTGTCTATGCAGGGAGGGGGTTTTCCTCACAATCTTCCCCCAACAGCTGGAATTCAGCCCTCTACACCCCCATTCTGAAAGTACAAGTGAGTTCCCTGAAGGGTTCCTTCCACCTGCAAATGAGCCTGTTACTCAACATCCAGAACCAAACAAGAAACCTCATGCTGTTGCTCTCTCTTCAAATGTAATTTGACTTATCTCTCATTTTTAGTTTTTAAGTAACTGCTTTTACTTCAGTAATTGACTATACTTTGGCTCCAATTGACGCTCAATGAAACAATAATTCTTAAGATAGTATTTTGTAAATAAAGATGGTTTATGTAGAAATCTTCTGAGTAAATTATTCCTATTTTATTTTATTCCAGAGAACAGCATTTAATCTGATGAAGCCACTCTTACATAAACAAGAATGGGAGTTCTAGGTACTTGTAATCTATCTGAAGGAAATATCTTTTAAACTCCCAACAAAGAAGTGTATTTAGTATGACTGTAGCAAATGTAAAGTGACTTTAGGCTTAATGAAGAATTGTCACTGATTTACAGACTGGTTGGGCATTTCAGCTAGTTTTTCCATATCAGAATAACTAGAGCATGGGAGGACTAAAAGAGAGAACACAACTAAACATGTCACGGAAACAGGAGATCTCAACTACAAAGAAAAATGAAGACCTCTTGTTTATATTGGTTGCTTAAAACATTACATAGCTCTTGACATACCATATTTCCTACATTAGATTCAAGTGAGTTATGAACTCCCATTTTCACCCCATATACAGATTGCACAATCACATTGTTTACACATGCACATTTTTACAAAATGCCATATTAGTACCTGTTGTATTCTGCTACCTTTTCTAGCCTCTACTATCCCAACCCTCCTGCCCTCCCATCTTCTCTCTCTATCCCATCTGCTGTAATTTGACGTTTGGGAATTGGAAACCACACTTTAAACTCACTCTCCTTTCCTTTTTCCCTTCTGTCAAATTACTCATCATCTTCTTCTATTTCTCCTCCTCCTCCTCCTCCTAATACCTTTAATTCATTCATCATACACTCATGCATTGGTTCATTCATTCCTTTCACATATGGTGTTGGGGATCCAACTCAGGACCTTTGAAAGTGTGAAGCCAGCACTCTAGTGCTGAGACAAAACCCCAGCACCTGTCTTTTTGATTTTATGACTGTTTATATGAAATTCAGAATCGCATTCTGCTATGGTTTTCTGATATGTGGATTGACCTAGTCCTTGTTTTCTGGGAGACTTTTGGAAAATATACATGAATTATTAGGAGATTGAAATGAAGAAACAAAGAGGAAATTCCCCAATTTCTTATTCTTAGAGTCCATACTCTGACTCTGCCTACCTACTGTAAAAACTTTTAAACCCTTACTCCCCATTTCTATATCATTGCCAACAAGTGAACATTCACTGCCCTACAACAAACCAGAGAACTCACATTGAACAATGTTTCCCCAGTAGAGACCAAGACACAATACTTATTAAGAAAATACCCTAGTTATGCGTTAGTAGGTAAAGCTTTATTTGAGTGTTAAATGTGCTCTAATTATGTGTTTGTGTGTTTGTTGATGTGTGTGGTGTGTGGGTGTGTGTGCTTGTGTGTGAAACAAGCACTGAGGTGTAAAATAAATGCAGGATTGCAACGGCCTTCTTAAAAATAAGAAGCAACTTTATCACATTTGAAGCCCAGTGAAGAATCTGCCTGATACTTAACCTACAATTAATTGAAATGTGAAAAATTCAGGCCTCGAAAAACAAAGCCAACATACATACTGAATCTAATCAGTCTGTCTCACCTGTTTTCTAATCACTCCTTTCAATAAACCTAAATTGCCAGCATAAAACATCAGTTGTTCTAAACGAGTGGACGGATGTCCCCTGTCATGGGCTGTGTAAAATACATGGACGATCCGGCACTGATTGTTATCTAGAATGACTTCTGCCTGAACTACTATTGGAGAATTGTTGCTGATATACTGCGGTTCTTATACCAGTAAACTGGAATGAAGGTAATTTCAGGCTGCAAAGGAATAAATTGATTTTACTAACAGGTTTTTGGAAAACACTGCCATGAAAAATTATCAATATGTTCATAAAGGCATCTACATGTCTCTTCACAAGGGTTTTACCTATTGGGGGAGGTGGTGATGTCTGGATATAACTGAACTGTCCATTAGTAGGTAGAACAATATCATGGGAATCAGAGTGCACATTCCGGTTTGACCTCAATCTAGGTAACATGGATTCCTCTCTGTGTAATAGGCCTGCTTATGAAAAACACAATGTAGAGCTCCAAAAGCAGAACGATACTTTCAGAATACCATGTTATGTTTGTAAATACATAGACAGATAGATATACAGAAATCAAAAATCTGAAAACGGTCTGGAAGTGTACATTTCTATAACTTACAATGTCAGAAGTGGGGGATTAATAGCAGATCAAGAAGACTGTATCTGCATGAGAAATGGTTCAATTTTTGAAGGAGTTTTTTAAATGAAAATGGACAAAAAATTTAAAGGGTTACAGTAAGTGTTGAGGAGTGACTTGGCAAAAGGAGCACAGAGGTGAGAAAGAATTAAGTAGAGTTCAATAGAAACAGGTATAATTTCTGTACACATGACTCCATGAACAGGAGCAAAGGGGACACTTAAAGAAATCATAGGACTAAGGAGAGATCAGGATTAGGAGGGTTTGTACTAGTCTAGAAATGCTGACCTGAAAACCAACTAAAGTTTCAACTCCTTCTTTTGAGGAACATTAGCTGTGCCATGCTTTTCAAAAATGACTTGTCATAACTGATTGATGCCCATGTTAGCAACTCTTCTGAAATTACGTTGAAAGTAGACTAATGTGAGAGTCTCTCTTTAGAGATAATTCAAATGACTTGCATATTAAGTGGCAGCAGGTCTGGGGATGTTGTAGCTCAGTGGCAGTGACCTTGCCTAGCATGGGGCTGTACTGCCATGGACTTTCACCACAAACACATGCAAGGAAAGAAAAGGGAGGGATGGGAGAGAGAAAGTTGGAAGGGAAGAAGGCAAAGTTGGAGGGATGGATGGAGGTATAAAGGAAGGAAGAAGAAAAGGAGAAAAACCAGGAAGGGGGGAAGGAAGCAAGGAAGGTAGGAAATAGAGAGAGCACAAGGGCAGAAAAAGGACTGAGTCACTCAAACAAAAGGCAAGGGACACAAAGACCAATATAGGCCATAAAAGCTGTTTGAACAGTTTAGTCAGCTTTAGAATTTGAGTGACATCAAACTGAATGTTATTATGACTGGATGGAATCTTCCTACTAACCCCGCCTTGGCCTGGCCTAAACCAAATGAAGGGGTGGGTGGCATGGAGAGGAATTCTCTCTGGCTGGAGTGGGAGGGACCTAAACATGTGGCACTTGAGGATGCACTGGGTAGGGAAGAGGACAAGACTCCCCTGATGGGCAGTTGAGACAACAAGGCTCCTGGGAGCCCTTGATCATGGCTCCCACCGCCATTCGCACACCACCCACCATACGCTCAGCCCCTGAAGGGGCTCACAGTGGTCTGCTCCGTTGCCTGTTGCAGGTTGGAGTTCCTGACCACACACCTGAGTGTCCACAGCCTGTGTTGGCCTGCCTGGGCAGGCTGTGGTTGTGGTGGCAAGAGCCAAAACTGTCTTGGCATGACGGAGGAGCCAAGGGCTGCCTCTCAGCCATACTAGTGGGTGGTTCTGGAAGAAGCACCCAGGGTTGTTGCAGCATTGTCCGAAGACATGAAGCCAGGCCATCTTCCTTATGGCTTTCCTTGGGAGTTGATGATGTGTACAGCTCTTGGATTTTTTGGTGTTCTCTCACTTTTCTGGAGAGCTT
Organism: Callospermophilus lateralis; assembly: GCF_048772815.1. NCBI lineage: Eukaryota > Metazoa > Chordata > Mammalia > Rodentia > Sciuridae > Callospermophilus > Callospermophilus lateralis. The sequence continues at coordinate 7,010,422 of NW_027516477.1, forward strand.
TTCAGTCGGTTAGTAGCAGGCTTTACGTGGGAAGAGAAAAAAGGCTGGCTCTAAATCTTGCTGGACTTATTGAGGCAAAATGTGGACTTCTTGATAAAGTGAGCCTTGTTGAAAAAGAACATAAAGGCTTAGACTCATCTTTAAAGGATTGCAGGTTTGAGAAGGGTTCAAGGGAAGCACAACCGCTGGAGGCAAACTACGAAAAGCTGCATAGGTCCGAATCCAGCCATGGCGTTGAAATGCTCTTTCTAGAAGAAGAGCTCAAAGCACAGAAGGCTAAACATGGTCAACAGGATGAAATGATGGCGCATCTATCAAGAGGGATACAGTCCCTCCAAGGTGAATCTGAATCCCTCAGATCAAAAATAGCTGAAGCCAAAACAAACTGGAGACTCTTTCAAGTGAATGAGGAAGAACTGAAGCTGGCAATCAAAGAGGTTTTGAATGAAGGATCCCTACTTCTGCAAACGCAGAGACCAACAATACAAAGAGAAGCTGAAGCACAGAGGGAACAAGGAGGTGTCCAACATAAAGCAAAAGTCATATTAGAGGACTCTAAAGTAGCTGGAGAACAAGTTCTAAGAGACACCGAAAATCACATGGAGTCTCAGAGTGAATGCTTGCTGAAGATGAAGGATAGATCTTCTCCGAGCCTGGGAGCCCAAAGGGATGGTTGTCACCTGGAACTCGGAAAGACGAGTGAACCCGAAATTGGTGCTCACTTGGAGGATGAGTCCAAAGGATCTTTGAGGAACCTGGTTTATGGTGATAAGCTAAAGGCCTCCTTAGAAATCTTGGAAGGAGGAAGAAATCAAAAATGTACTTTCTCATCTGAAGTGGAGAAAACCACGGAAGACCTTACAGAACACCTTAAAAGTCTGCAGACTGAACAGGCATCCTTGCAGTCAGAAAATGCACAGCTGCAAAGTGAGAATGAGACGCTACAGAAGAACTTGAAAGTCATGATGGAACGCTATCAAGAAAATACGATGAAACTGCACAGGAAATTAAGAGTGGAGGAAAACTACCGTGTGGAGCAAGAGGAGAAACTTTCCAAAGACGAAGAAAAGATGAGCCATACAAAAAAAGAGCTGGAGACCTACAGAAAGAGAGCCCAATATCTTGAAGAACAATTGCAGAGTACCATTCATTCCTGTCTGGGGAAGATTATTTCCTCTGAGAAAGAAGCACATGCTAGTGAGTTGGCAGCTCGGATTGCTGAAAGAAACCTCAGCTATTTCAGGAAACAAAATGCACGCAACAGACAAAAATTAACTGAGAAGGAGCTGAGATTTGAAATTGTAGGAAAAGATCCCTATGATGCACTGGATGTTTCCAACTCAGCAATGGGCAGAAAGCCTTCTCCAAATGGGCCATCACCAATAGGTCACCCTTCATCTGAAAGGAGACCTCCTCATTTTGAAAAGAGTGGTCCACTCACACTCTCACCTTTCACTCCAGTGGGAGGAGGAAGAGGGTCAAGGGGCCCTGGAGAATCCTCTGGACCATGTGACTAGCAGTAAAGGAAGAGAATCCAGCTGTCATAAGTTCACTGATTTTCAGAGAGCACCTTCTCAGACTGGGCCCCTCTCTCCTCCAGGGGAACAGGCCAGCAGGCTGATGATCCCTCCGCCAGGCAAACCAAATTCTTCTAATGCACGTCTTCCTCTACAAAGGTAAGATAGATTTTACTCAAATTGTGGTAGAGCATCGGGACCAGCAGAACACAGAATTCCTAATATGCCTCATTTGGACTCTGATGTGACTGATTCACCTCTCCATGCTGAAAACCAAGCAACTGGCTCTGGCTCTGTGTTGGCACCTTTCCCTCCAGTCAGAGGTGCCTTGTTTTCAGTTGACCTAAAGAGTCAGTTCCTGAGAAGAGGACCTTTTTTTTCCTCCACCTCTCCCAAGAAACTTTTCTGGGAACCTGGAGATTATTTTCCACCTGACCCGCCACCCACTCCATTTCCAATGTGATGTGTCTATGCAGGGAGGGGGTTTTCCTCACAATCTTCCCCCAACAGCTGGAATTCAGAACTCTACACCCCCATTCTGAAAGTACACGTGAGTTCCCTGAAGGGTTCCTTCCTCCTGCAAATGAGCCTGTTACTCAACATCCAGAACCAAACAAGAAACCTCATGCTGTTGCTCTCTCTTCAAATGTAATTTGACTTATCTCTCATTATTAGTTTTTAAGTAACTGCATTTACTTCAGTAATTGACTATACTTTGGCTCCAATTGAAGCTCAATGAAACAATAATTCTTAAGATAGTATTTTGTAAATGAAGATGGTTTAAGTAGAAATCTTCTGAGTAAACTATTCCTTTTTTATTTTATTCCAGAGAACAGCATTTAATCTGATGAAGCCACTCTTACATAAACAAGAATGGGAGTTCTAGGTACTTGTAATCTAGCTGATGGAAATATCTTTTAAACTCCCAACAAAGAAGTGTATTTAGTATGACTGTAGCAAATATAAAGTGACTTTAGGCTTAATGAAGAATTGTCACTGATTTACAGACTGGTTGGGCATTTCAGCTAGTTTTTCCATATCAGAATAACTAGAGCATGGGAGGACTAAAGGAGAGAACACAACTAAACATGTCACGGAAACAGGAGGTCTCAACTACAAAGAAAAATGAAGACCTCTTGTTTATATTGGTTGCTTAAAACATTACATAGCTCTTGACATACCATATTTCCTACATTAGATTCAAGTGAGTTATGAACTCTCATTTTCACCTCATATACAGATTGCACAATCACATTGTTTACAAATCCACATTTTTACCAAATTCCATATTAGTAACTGTTGTATTCTGCTACCTTTTCTAGCCTCTACTATCCCCCCTCTCCTGCCCTCCCATCTTCTCTCTCTATCCCATCTGCTGTAATTTAACGCTTGGGAATTGGAAACCACACTTTAAACTCACTCTCCTCCCCTTTTTCCCTTCTGTCAAATTACTCATCATCTTCTTCTATTTCTCCTCCTGCTCCTCCTCCTTATACATTTAATTCATTCATCATACACTCATGCATTGGTTCATTCATTCCTTTCACATATGGTGTTTGGGATCCAACTCAGGACCTTTGAAAGTGTGAAGCCAGCACTCTAGTGCTGAGCCAAAACCCCAGCACCTGTCTTTTTGATTTTATGACTGTTTATATGAAATTCAGAATCGCATTCTGCTATGGTTTACTGATATGTGGATTGACCTAGTCCTTGTTTTCTGGGAGACTTTTGGAAAATATACATGAATTATTAGGAGATTGAAATGAAGAAACAAAGAGGAAATTCCCCAATTTCTTATTTTTAGAGTCCATACTCTGACTCTGCCTACCTACTGTAAAAACTTTTAAACCCTTACTCCCCATTTCTATATCATTGCCAACAAGAGAACATTCACTGCCCTACAACAAACCAGAGAACTCACATTGAACAATGCTTCCCCAGTAGAGACCAAGACACAATACTTATTAAAAAAATACCCTAGTTATGAGTTAGTAGGTAAAGCTTTATTTGAGTGTTAAATGTGCTCTAATTATGTGTTTGTGTGTTTGTTGATGTGTGTGGTGTGTGGGTGTGTGTGCTTGTGTGTGAAACAAGCACTGAGGTGTAAAATAAATGCAGGATTGCAACGGCCTTCTTAAAAATAAGAAGCAACTTTATCACATTTGAAGCCCAGTGAAGAATCTGCCTGATACTTAACCTACAATTAATTGAAATGTGAAAAATTCAGGCCTCGACAAACAAAGCCAACATACATACTGAATCTAATCAGTCTGTCTCACCTGTTTTCTAATCACTCCTTTCAATAAACCTAAATTGCCAGCATAAAACATCAGTTGTTCTAAACGAGTGGACGGATGTCCCCTGTCATGGGCTGTGTAAAATACATGGATGATCCGGCACTGATTGTTATCTAGAATGACTTCTGCCTGAACTACTATTGGAGAATTGTTGCTGATATACTGCGGTTCTTATACCAGTAAACTGGAATGAAAATAATTTCAGGCTGCAAAGGAATAAATTGATTTTTCTAACTGGTTTTTGGAAAACACTGCCATGAAAAATTATCAATATATTCATAAAGGCATCTACATGTCTCTTCACAAGGGTTTTACTTAATGGGGGAGGTGGTGAGGTCTGGATATAACTGAACTGTCCATTAGTAGGTAGAACAATATCATGGGAATCAGAGTGCACATTCCGGTTTGACCTCAATCTAGGTAACATGGATTCATCTCTGTGTAATAGGCCTGCTTCTGAAAAACACAATGTAGAGCTCCAAAAGCAGAACGATACTTTCAGAATACCATGTTATGTTTGTAAATACATAGACAGATAGATATACAGAAATCAAAAATCTGAAAACGGTCTGGAAGTGTACATTTCTATAACTTACAATGTCAGTAGTGGGGGATTAATAGCAGATCAAGAAGACTGTATCTGCATGGGAAATGGTTCAATTTTTGAAAGAGTTTTTAAAATGAAAATGGACAAAAAATTTAAAGGGTTACAGTAAGTGTTGAGGAGTGAGTTGGCAAAAGGAGCACAGAGGTGAGAAAGAATTAAGTAGAGTTCAATAGAACCAGGTATAATTTCTGTACACATGACTCCATGAACAGGAGCAAAGGGGACACTTAAAGAAATCATAGGACTAAGGAGAGATCAGGATTAGGAGGGTTTGTACTAGTCTAGAAATGCTGACCTGAAAACCAACTAAAGTTTCAACTCCTTCTTTTGAGGAACATTAGCTGTGCCGTGCTTTTCAAAAATGACTTGTCATAACTGATTGATGCCCATGTTAGCAACTCTTCTGAAATTACGTTGAAAGTAGACTAATGTGAGAGTTTCTCTTTAGAGAGAATTCAAATTACTTGCATAGGAAGTGGCAGCAGGTATGGGGATGTTGTAGCTCAGTGGCAGTGACCTTGCCTAGCATGGGGCTGGCCTGCCATGGACTTTCACCCCAAACACATGCAAGAAAAGAAAAGGGAGGGATGGGAGAGAGAACGTTGGAAGGGAGGAAGGCAAAGTTGGAGGGATGGATGGAGGTATAAAGGAAAGAAGAAGAAAAGGAGAAAATCCAGGAAGGGGGGAAGGAAGCAAGGAAGGTAGGAAATAGGGAGAGCACAAGGGCAGAAAAAGGACTGAGTCACTCACACAAAAGGCAAGGGACACAAAGACCAATATACGCCATAAAAGCTGTTTGAACAGTTTAGTCAGCTTTAGAATTTGAGTGACATCAAACTAAATGTTATTATGACTGGATGGAATCTTCCTACTAACCCCGCCTTGGCCTGGCCTACAGCAAATCAAGGGGTGGGTGGCATGGAGAGGAATTCTCTCTGGCTGGAATGGGAGGGACCTAAACATATGGCACTTGAGAATGCACTGGGTAGGGAAGGGGACAAGACTCCCCTCATGGGCAGTTGAGACAACAAGGCTCCTGGGAGCCCTTGATCATGGCTCCCACCACCATACGCACACCACCCACCATACGTTCAGCCCCTGAAAGGGCTCTAAGTGGTCTTCTCCGTTGCCTGGTGCAGGTTGGAGTTCCTGACCAAATACCTGAGTGTCCACAGCCTGTGTTGGCCTGCCTGGGCAGGCTGTGGTTGTGGTGGCAAGAGCCAAAGCTGTCTTGGCGTGATGGAGGAGCCAAGGGCTGCCTCTCAGCCATACTAGTGGGTGGTTCTGGAAGAAGCACCCAGGGTTGTGGCAGCATTGTCCGAAGACATGAAGCCAGGCCATCTTCCTTATGGCTTTCCTTGGGAGTTGATGATGTGTACAGCTCTTGGATTTTTTGCTGTTCTCTCACTTTTCTGGAGAGCTTTTCAGTCGGTTAGTAGCAGGCTTTACGTGGGAAGAGAAAAAAGGCTGCCTCTAAATCTTGCTGGACTTATTGAGGCAAAATGTGGACTTCTTGATAAAGTGAGCCTTGTTGAAAAAGAACATAAAGGCTTAGACTCATCTTTAAAGGATTGCATGTTTGAGAAGGGTTCAAGGGAAGCACAACAGCTGGAGGCAACCTATGAAAAGCTGCATAGGTCCGAATCCAGCCATGGCGTTGAAATGCTCTTTCTAGAAGAAGAGCTCAAAGCACAGAAGGCTAAACATGGTCAACAGGTTGAAACGATGGCGCATCTATCAAGAGGGATACAGTCCCTCCAAGGTGAATCTGAATCCCTCAGATCACAAATAGCTGAAGCTAAAACAAACTGGAAACTCTTTCAAGTGAATGAGGAAAAACTGAAGCTGGCAATCAAAGAGGTTTTGAATGAAGGATCCCTACTTTCGCAAACGCAGCGACAAACAATACAAGGAGAAGCTGAAGCACAGAGGGAACAAGGAGGTGTCCAATATAAAGCAAAAATCATATTAGAGGACTCTAAAGTAGCTGGAGAACAAGTTCTAAGGGACACAGAAAATCACATGGAGTCTCTGAGTGAATGCTTGCTGAAGATGAAGGATAGATCTTCTCCAAGCCTGGGAGCCCAAAGGGATGGTGGTCACCTGGAACTGGGAAAGACGAGTGAACCCGAAATTGGTGCTCACTTGGAGGATGAGTCCAAAGGACCTTTGAGGAACCTGGTTTATGGTGATAAGCTAAAGGCCTCCTTAGAAATCTTGGAAGGAGGAAGAAATCAAAAATGTACATTCTCATCTGAAGTGGGGAAAACCACGGAAGACCTTACAGAACACCTTAAAAGTCTGCAGACTGAACAGGCATCCTTGCATCAGAAAAAGCACAGCTGCAAAGTGAGAATGAGACCCTACAGAAGAACTTGAAAGTCATGATGGAACGCTATCAAGAAAATACGATGAAACTGCACAGGAAATTAAGAGTGGAGGAAAACTACAGTGTGGAGCAAGAGGAGAAACTTTCCAAAGTCGAAGAAAAGATGAGCCATACAATAAAAGAGCTGGAGACCTACAGAAAGAGAGCCCAATATCTTGAAGAACAATTGCAGAGTACCATTCATTCCTGTCTGGGGAAGATTATTTCCTCTGAGAAAGAAGCACATGCTAGTGAGTTGGCAGCTTGGATTGCTGAAAGAAACCTCAGCTATTTCAGGAAACAAAATGCACGCAACAGACAAAAATTAACTGAGAAGGAGCTGAGATTTGAAATTGTAGGAAAAGATCCCTATGATGCACTGGATGTTTCCAACTCAGCAATGGGAAGAAAGCCTTCTCCAAATGGGCCATCACCAATAGGTCACCCTTCATCTGAAAGGAGACCTCCTCATTTTGAAAAGAGTGGTCCACTCACACTCTCACCTTTCACCCCAGTGGGAGGAGGAAGAGGGTCAAGGGGCCCTGGAGAATCCTCTGGACCATGCGACTAGCAGTAAAGGAAGAGAATCCAGCTGTCATAAGTTCACCGATTTTCAGAGAGCACCTTCTCAGACTGGGCCCCTCTCTCCTCCAGGGGAACAGGCCAGCAGGCTGATGATCCCTCCGCCAGGCCAACCATATTCTTCTGATGCACGTCTTCCTCTACAAAGGCAAGATACGTTTTACTCAAATTGTGGTAGAGCATCGGGACCAGCAGAAAACAGAATTCCTAATATGCCTCCTTTGGACTCTGATGTGCCTGATTCACCTCTCCATGCTGAAAACCAAGCAACTTGCTATGGCTCTGTGTAGGCACCTTTCCCTCCAGTCAGAGGTGCCTGGTTTAAAGTTGACCCAAGGAGTCAATTCCTGAGAAGAGGACCTTTTTTTTTCCTCCACCTCTCCCAGGAAACTTGTCTGGGAACCTGGAGATTATTTTCCACCTGACCCGCCACCCACTCCATTTCCAATGTGATGTGTCTATGCAGGGAGGGGTTTTCATCACAATCTTCCCCCAACAGCTGGAATTCAGCCCACTACACCCCCATTCTGAAAGTACAAGTGAGTTCCCTGAAGGGTTCCTTCCACCTGCAAATGAGCCTGTTTCTCAACATCTAGAACCAAACAAGAAACCTCATGCTGTTGCTCTCTCTTCAAATGTAATTTGACTTATCTCTCATTTTTAGTTTTTAAGTAACTGCTTTTACTTCAGTAATTGACTATACTTTGGCTCTAATTGAAGCTCAATGAAACAATAATTCTTAAGATAGTATTTTGTAAATGAAGATGGTTTACGGAGGAATCTTCTGAGTAAATTATTCCTATTTTATTTTATTCCAGAGAACAGCATTTAATCTGATGAAGCCACTCTTACATAAACAAGAATGGGAGTTCTAGGTACTTGTAATCTAGCTGATGGAAATATCTTTTAAACTCCCAAAAAAGAAGTGTATTTAGTATTTTGTAGCAAATGTAAAGTGACTTTAGGCTTAATGAAGAATTGTCACTGATTTACAGACTGGTTGGGCATTTCAGCTAGTTTTTCCATATCAGAATAACTAGAGCATGGGAGGACTAAAATAGAGAACACAACTAAACATGTCACGGAAACAGGAGATCTCAACTACAAAGAAAAATGAAGACCTCTTGTTTATATTGGTTGCTTAAAGATTACATAGCTCTTGAGATACCATATTTCCTACATTAGATTCAAGTGAGTTATGAAGTCCCATTTTCACCCCATATACAGATTGCACAATCACATTGTTTACACATCCACATTTTTACCAAATTCCATATTAGTAACTGTTGTATTCTGATACCTTTTCTAGCCTCTACTATCCCCCCTCTCCTGCCCTCTCATCTTCTCTCTCTATCCAATCTGCTGTAATTTAACGCTTGGGAATTGGAAACCACACTTTAAACTCACTCTCCTCCCCTTTTTCCCTTCTGTCAAATTACTCATCATCTTCTTCTATTTCTCCTCCTCCTCCTCCTCCTTATACCTTAATTCATTCATCATACACTCATGCATTGGTTCATTCATTCCTTTCACATATGGTGTTGGGGATCCAACTCAGGATCTTTGAAAGTGTGAAGCCAGCACTCTAGTGCTGATCCAAAACCCCAGCACCTGTCTTTTTGATTTTATGACTGTTTATATGAAATTGAGAATCGCATTCTGCTATGGTTTACTGATATGTGGATTGACATAGTCCTTGTTTTCTGGGAGACTTTTGGAAAATATACATGAATTATTAGGGAATTGAAATGAAGAAACAAAGAGGAAATTCCCCAATTTCTTATTCTTAGAGTCCATACTCTGACTCTGCCTACCTACTGTAAAAACTTTTAAACCCTTACTCCCCATTTCTATATCATTGCCAACAAGTGAACATTCACTGCCCTACAACAAACCAGAGAACTCACATTGAACAATGTTTCCTCAGTAGAGACCAAGACACAATACTTATTAAAAAAAATACCCTAGTTATGGAGTTAGTAGGTAAAGCTTTGTTTGAGTGTTAAATGTCCTCTAATTATGTGTTTGTGTGTTTGTTGATGTGTGTGGTGTGTGGGTGTGTGTGCTTGTGTGTGAAACCAGCACTGAGGTGTAAAATAAATGCAGGATTGCAACGGCCTTCTTTAAAATAAGAAGCAACTTTATCACATTTGAAGCCCAGTGAAGAATCTGCCTGATACTTAACCTACAATTAATTGAAATGTGAAATATTCAGGCCTAGAAAAACAAAGCCAACATACATACTGAATCTAATCAGTCTGTCTCACCTGTTTTCTAATCACTCCTTTCAATAAACCTAAATTGCCAGCATAAAACATCAGTTGTTCTAAACGAGTGGACGGATGTCCCCTGTCATGGGCTGTGTAAAATACATGGACGATCCGGCACTGATTGTTATATAGAATGACTTCTGCCTGAACTACTATTGGAGAATTGTTGCTGATATACTGCGGTTCTTATATCAGTAAACTGGAATGAAGGTAATTTCAGGCTGCCAAGGAATAAATTGATTTTACTAACTGGATTTTGGAAAACACTGCCATGAAAAATTATCAATATGTTCATAAAGGCATCTACATGTCTCTTCACAAGGGTTTTACTTAATGGGGGAGGTGGTGAGTTCTGGATATAACTGAACTGTCCATTAGTAGGTAGAACAATATCATGGGAATCAGAGTGCACATTCCGGTTTGACCTCAATCTAGGTAATATGGATTCATCTCTGTGTAATAGGCCTGCTTCTAAAAAACACAATGTAGAGCTCCAACAGCAGAACGATACTTTCAGAATACCATGTTAAGTTTGTAAATACATAGACAGATAGATATACAGAAATCAAATATGTGAAAACGGTCTGGAAGTGTACATTTCTATAACTTACAATGTCAGTAGTGGGGGATTAATAGCAGATCAAGAAGACTGTATCTGCATGAGAAATGTTTCAATTTTTGAAGGAGTTTTTTAAATGAAAATGGACAAAAAATTTAAAGGGTTACAGTAAGTGTTGAGGAGTGACTTGGCAAAAGGAGCACAGAGGTGAGAAAGAATTAAGTAGAGTTCAATAGAACCAGGTATAATATCTGTATACATGACTCCATGAACAGGAGCAAAGGGGACACTTGAAGAAATCATAGGACTAAGGAGAGATCAGGAGTAGGAGGGTTTCTACTAGTCTAGAAATGCTGACCTGAAAACCAACTAAAGTTTCAACTCCTTCTTTTGAGGAACATTAGCTGTGCCGTGCTTTTCAAAAATGACTTTTCATAACTGATTGATGCCCATGTTAGCAACTCTTCTGAAATTACGTTGAAAGTAGACTAATGTGAGAGTTTCTCTTTAGAGATAATTCCAATTACTTGCATAGGAAGTGGCAGCAGGTCTGGTGATGTTGTAGCTCAGTGGCAGTGACCTTTCCTAGCTTGGGGCTGGCCTGCCATGGACTTTCACCCCAAACACTTGCAAGAAAAGAAAACGGAGGGAAGGGAGAGAGAAAGTTGGAAGGGAGGAAGGCAAAGTTGGAGGGATGGATGGAGGTATAAAAGAAGGAAGAAGAAAAGGAGAAAAACCAGGAAGGGGGGAAGGAAGCAAGGAAGGTAGGAAATAGGGAGAGCACAAGGGCAGAAAAATGACTGAGTCACTCAAACAAAAGGCAAGGGACACAAAGACCAATATAGGCCATAAAAGCTGTTTGAACAGTTTAGTCAGCTTTAGAATTTGAGTGACATCAAACTGAATGTTATTATGAATGGATGGAATCTTCCTACTAACCCCGCCTTGGCCTGCCCTAAACCAAATCAAGGGGTGGGTGGCATGGAGAGGAATTCTCTCTGGCTGGAGTGGGAGGGACTTAAACATGTGGCACTTGAGGATGCACTGGGTAGGAAAGGGGACAAGACTCCCCTGATGGGCAGTTGAGACAACAAGGCTCCTGGGAGCCCTTGATCATGGCTCCCACCGCCATACGCACACCACCCACCATACGCTCAGCCACTGAAGGGGCTCACAGTGGTCTGCTCCGTTGCCCGGTGCAGGTTGGAGTTCCGGACCAAACACCTGAGTGTCCACAGCCTGTGTTGGCCTGCCTGGGCAGGCTGTGGTTGTGGTGGCAAGAGCCAAAGCTGTCTTGGCGTGATGGAGGAGCCAAGGGCTGCCTCTCAGCCATACTAGTGGGTGGTTCTGGAAGAAGCACCCAGGGTTGTGGCAGCATTGTCCGAAGACATGAAGCCAGGCCATCTTCCTTATGGCTTTCCTTGGGAGTTGATGATGTGTACAGCTCTTGGATTTTTTGCTGTTCTCTCACTTTTCTGGAGAGCTTTTCAGTCGGTTAGTAGCAGGCTTTACGTGGGAAGAGAAAAAAGGCTGGCTCTAAATCTTGCTGGACTTATTGAGGCAAAATGTGGACTTCTTGATAAAGTTAGCCTTGTTGAAAAAGAACATAAAGGCTTAGACTCATCTTTAAAGGATTGCAGGTTTGAGAAGGGTTCAAGGGAAGCACAACAGCTGGAGGCAACCTACGAAAAGCTGCATAGGTCCTAATCCAGCCATGGCATTGAAATGCTCTTTCTAGAAGAAGAGCTCAAAGCACAGAACTCTAAACATGGTCTAAAGGATGAAACAATGGCGCATCTATCAAGAGGGATACAGTCCCTCCAAGGTGAATCTGAATCCCTCAGATCACAAATAGCTGAAGCCAAAACAAACTGGAGACTCTTTCAAATGAATGAGGAAGAACTGAAGCTGGCAATCAAAGAGGTTTTGAATGAAGGATCCCTACTTCCGCAAACGCAGAGACCAACAATACAAGGAGAAGCTGAAGCACAGAGGGAACAAGGAAGTGTCCAATATAAAGCAAAAATCATATTAGAGGACTCTAAAGTAGCTGGAGAACAAGTTCTAAGGGACACCGAAAATCACATGGAGTCTCTGAGTGAATGCTTGCTGAAGATGAAGGATAGATCTTCTCCAAGCCTGGGAGCCCAAAGGGATGGTGGTCACCTGGAACTGGGAAAGACGAGTGAACCCGAAATTGGTGCTCACTTGGAGGATGAGTCCAAAGGAGCTTTGAGGAACCTGGTTTATGGTGATAAGCTAAAGGCCTCCTTAGAAATCTTGGAAGGAGGAAGAAATCAAAAATGTACTTTCTCATCTGAAGTGGAGAAAACCACGGAAGACCTTACAGAACACCTTAAAAGTCTGCAGACTGAACAGGCATCCTTGCAGTCAGAAAATGCACAGCTGCAAAGTGAGAATGAGACCCTACAGAAGAACTTGAAAGTCATGATGGAACGCTATCAAGAAAATACGATGAAACTGCACAGGAAATTAAGAGTGGAGGAAAACTACCGTGTGGAGCAAGAGGAGAAACTTTCCAAAGTTGAAGAAAAGATGAGCCATACAATAAAAGAGCTGGAGACCTACAGAAAGAGAGCCCAATATCTTGAAGAACAATTGCACAGTACCATTTATTCCTTTCTGGGGAAGATTATTTCCTCTGAGAAAGAAGCACATGCTAGTGAGTTGGCAGCTCGGATTGCTGAAAGAAACCTCAGCTATTTCAGGAAACAAAATGCACGCAACAGACAAAAATTAACTGAGAAGGAGCTGAGATTTGAACTTGTAGGAAAAGATCCCTATGATGCACTGGATGTTTCCAACTCAGCAATGGGCAGAAAGCCTTCTCCAAATGGGCCCTCACCAATAGGTCACCCTTCATCTGAAAGGAGACCTCCTCATTTTGAAAAGAGTGGTCCACTCACACTCTCACCTTTCACTCCAGTGGGAGGAGGAAGAGGGTCAAGGGGCCCTGGAGAATCCTCTGGACCATGCGACTAGCAGTAAAGGAAGAGAATCCAGCTGTCGTAAGTTCACTGATTTTCAGAGAGCACCTTCTCAGACTGGGCCCCTCTCTCTTCCAGGGGAACAGGCCAGCAGGCTGATGATCCCTCCGCCAGGACAACCATATTCTTCTGATGCACGTCTTCCTCTACAGAGGCAAAATAGTTTTTACTCAAATTGTGGTAGAGCATTGCGACCAGCAGAACACAGAATTCCTAATATGCCTCCTTTGGACTCTGACGTGCCTGATTCACCTCTCCATGCTGAAAAACAAGCAACAGGCTCTGGCTCTGTGTTGGCACCTTTCCCTCCAGTCAGAGGTGCCTTGTTTCCAGTTGACCCAAGGAGTCAGTTCCTGAGAAGAGGACCTTTTTTTCCCTCCACCTCTCCCAGGAAACTTGTCTGGGAACCTGGAGATTATTTTCATCCTGACCCGCCACGCACTCCATTTCCAATGTGATGTGTCTATGCAGGGAGGGGGTTTTCCTCACAATCTTCCCCCAACAGCTGGAATTCAGCCCTCTACACCCCCATTCTGAAAGTACAAGTGAGTTCCCTGAAGGGTTTCTTCCACCTGCAAATGAGCCTGTTACTCAACATCCAGAACCAAACAAGAAACCTCATGCTGTTGCTCTCTCTTCAAATGTAATTTGACTTATCTCTCATTTTTAGTTTTTAAGTAACTGCTTTTACTTCAGTAATTGACTATACTTTGGCTCCAATTGAAGCTCAATGAAACAATAATTCTTAAGATAGTATTTTGTAAATAAAGATGGTTTACGTAGGAATCTTCTGAGTAAATTATTCCTATTTTATTTTATTCCAGAGAACAGCATTTAATCTGATGAAGCCACTCTTACATAAACAAGAATGGGAGTTCTAGGTACTTGTAATCTAGCTGATGGAAATATCTTTTAAACTCCCAAAAAAGAAGTGCATTTAGTATGACTGTAGCAAATGTAAAGTGACTTTAGGCTTAATGAAGAATTGTCACTGATTTACAGACTGGTTGGGCATTTCAGCTAGTTTTTCCATATCAGAATAACTAGAGCATGGGAGGACTAAAGGAGAGAACACAACTAAACATGTCAGGGAAACAGGAGATTTCAACTACAAAGAAAAATGAAGACCTCTTGTTTATATTGGTTGCTTAAAACATTACATAGCTCTTGAGATACCATATTTCCTACATTAGATTCAAGTGAGTTATGAACTCCCATTTTCACCCCATATACAGATTGCACAATCACATTGTTAACACATCCACATTTCTACAAAATGCCATATTAGTAACTGTTGTATTCTGCTACCTTTTCTAGCCTCTACTATCCCCCCCTCCTGCCCTCCCATCTTCTCTCTCTATCCCATCTGCTGTAATTTGACGTTTGGGAATTTTAAACCACACTTTAAACTCACTCTCCTCCCCTTTTTCCCTTCTGTGAAATTACTCATCATCTTTTTCTATTTCTCCTCCTCATCCTCCTCCTTATACCTTTAATTCATTCATCATACACTCATGCATTGGTTCATTCATTCCTTTCACATATGGTGTTGGCTATCCAACTCAGGACCTTTGAAACTGTGAAGCCAGCACTCTAGTGCTGAGCCAAAACCCCAGAACCTGTCTTTTTGATTTTATGACTGTTTATATGAAATTCAGAATCGCATTCTGCTATGGTTTACTGATATGTGGATTGACCTAGTCCTTGTTTTCTGGGAGACATTTGGAAAATACACATGAATTATTAGGAGATTGAAATGAAGAAACAAAGAGGAAATTCCCCAATTTCTTATTCTTAGAGTCCATACTCTGACTCTGCCTACCTAATGTAAAAACTTTTAAACCCTTACTCCCCATTTCTATATCATTGCCAACAAGTGAACATTCACTGCCCTACAACAAACCAGAGAACTCACATTGAACGATGTTTCCCCAGTAGAGACCAAGACACAATACTTATTTAAAAAAATACCCTAGTTATGAGTTAGTAGGTAAAGCTTTATTTGAGTGTTAAATGTGCTCTAATTATGTGTTTGTGTGTTTGTTGATGTGTGTGGTGTGTGGGTGTGTGTGCTTGTGTGTGAAACAAGCACTGAGGTGTAAAATAAATGCAGGATTGCAACGGCCTTCTTAAAAATAAGAAGCAACTTTATCACATTTGAAGCCCAGTGAAGAATCTGCCTGATACTTAACCTACAATTAATTGAAATGTGAAAAATTCAGGCCTCGACAAACAAAGCCAACATACATACTGAATCTAATCAGTCTGTCTCACCTGTTTTCTAATCACTCCTTTCAATAAACCTAAATTGCCAGCATAAAACATCAGTTGTTCTAAACGAGTGGACGGATGTCCCCTGTCATGGGCTGTGTAAAACACATGGACGATCCGGCACTGATTGTTATCTAGAATGACTTCTGCCTGAACTACTATTGGAGAATTGTTGCTGATATACTGCGGTTCTTATACCAGTAAACTGGAATGAAGGTAATTTCAGGCTGCAAAGGAATAAATTGATTTTACTAACTGGTTCTTGGAAAGCACTGCCATGAAAAATTATCAATATGTTCATAAAGGCATCTACATGTCTCTTCACAAGGGTTTTACTTAATGGGGGAGGTGGTGAGGTCTGGATATAACTGATCTGTCCATTAGTATTTAGAACAATATCATGGGAATCAGAGTGCACATTCCGGTTTGACCTCAATCTAGGTAACATGGATTCATCTCTGTGTAAGAGGCCTGCTTCTGAAAAACACAATGTAGAGCTCCAAAAGCAGAATGATACTTTCAGAATACCATGTTATGTTTGTAAATACATAGACAGATAGATATACAGAAATCAAAAATCTGAAAACGGTCTGGAAGTGTACATTTCTATATCTTACAATGTCATTAGTGGGGGATTAATAGCAGATCAAGAAGACTGTATCTGCATGAGAAATGTTTCAATATTTGAAGGAGTTTTTTAAATGAAAATGGACAAAAAATTTAAAGGGTTACAGTAAGTGTTGAGGAGTGACTTGGCAAAAGGAGCACAGAGGTGAGGAAGAATTAAGTAGAGTTCAATAGAACCAGGTATAATTTCTGTACACATGATTCCATGTACAGGAGCAATGGGACACTTAAAGAAATCATAGGACTAAGGAGAGATCAGGATTAGGAGAGTTTCTACTAGTCTAGAAATGATGACCTGAAAACCAACTAAAGTTTCAACTCCTTCTTTTGAGGAACATTAGCTGTGCCGTGCTTTTCAAAAATGACTTGTCATAACTGATTGATGCCCATGTTAGCAACTCTTCTGAAATTACGTTGAAAGTCGACTAATGTGAGAGTTTCTCTTTAGAGATAATTCAAATTACTTGCATAGGAAGTGGCAGCAGGTCTGGGGATGTTGTAGCTCAGTGGCAGTGACCTTGCCTAGCTTGGGGCTGGCCTGCCATGGACTTTCACCCCAAACACTTGCAAGAAAAGAAAAGGGAGGGAAGGGAGAGAGAATGTTGGAAGGGAGGAAGCCAAAGTTGGAGGGATGCAGGGACGTAGAAAAGAAGGAAGAAGAAAAGGAGAAAAACCAGGAAGGGGGGAAGGAAGCAAGGAAGGTAGGAAATAGGGAGAGCACAAGGGCAGAAAAAGGACTGAGTCACTCAAACAAAAGGCAAGGGACACAAAGACCAATATAGGCCATAAAAGCTGTTTGAACAGTTTAGTCAGCTTTAGAATTTGAGTGACATCAAACTGAATGTTATTGTGACTGGATGGAATCTTCCTACTAACCCCGCCTTGGCCTGGCCTAAACCAAATCAAGGAGTGGGTGGCATGGAGAGGAATTCTCTCTGGCTGGAGTGGGAGGGACCTAAACATGTGGCACTTGAGGATGCACTGGGTAGGGAAGGGGACAAGACTCCCCTGATGGTCAGTTGAGACAACAAGGCTCCTGGGAGCCCTTGATCATGGCTCCCACTGCCATACGCACACCACCCACCATACGCTCAGCCCCTGAAGGGGCTCACAGTGGTCTGCTCCGTTGCCTGGTGCAGGTTGGAGTTCCGGACCAAACACCTGAGTGTCCACAGCCTGTGTTGGCCAGCCTGGGCAGGCTGTGGTTTTGGTGGCAAGAGCCAAAGCTGTCTTGGCGTGATGGAGGAGCCAAGGGCTGCCTCTCAGCCATACTAGTGGGTGGTTCTGGAAGAAGCACCCAGGGTTGTGGCAGCATTGTCCGAAGACATGAAGCCAGTCCATCTTCCTGATGGCTTTCCTTGGGAGTTGATGATGTGTACAGCTCTTGGATTTTTTGCTGCTCTCTCACTTTTCTGGAGAGGTTTTCAGTCGGTTGGTAGCAGGCTTTACGTGGGAAGAGAAAAAAGGCTGGCTCTACATCTTGCTGGACTTACTGAGGCAAAATGTGGACTTCTTGATAAAGTGAGCCTTGTTGAAAAAGAACATAAAGGCTTAGAATCATCTTTAAAGGATTGCAGGTTTGAGAAGGATTCAAGGGAAGCACAACAGCTGGAGGCAACCTACGAAAAGCTGCATAGGTCCGAATCCAGCCATGGCGTTGAAATGCTCTTTCTAGAAGTAGAGCACAAAGCATAGAAGGCTAAACATGGTCAACAGGATGAAACGATGGCGCATCTATCAAGAGGGATACAGTCCCTCCAAGGTGAATCTGAATCCCTCAGATCACAAATAGCTGAAGCCAAAACAAACTGGAGACTCTTTCAAGTGAATGAGGAAGAACTGAAGCTGGCAATCAAAGAGGTTTTGAATGAAGGATCCCTACTTCCGCAAACGCAGAGACCAACAATACAAGGAGAAGCTGAAGCACAGAGGGAACAAGGAGGTGTCCAATATAAAGCAAAAATCATATTAGAGGACTCTAAAGTAGCTGGAGAACAAGTTCTAAGGGACACCGAAAATCACATGGAGTCTCTGAGTGAATGCTTGCGGAAGGTGAAGGATAGATCTTCTCCAAGCCTGGGAGCCCAAAGGGATGGTGGTCACCTGGAACTGGGAAAGACGAGTGAACCCGAAATTAGTGCTCACTTGGAGGATGAGTCCAAAGGAGCTTTGAGGAACCTGGTTTATGGTGATAAGCTAAAGGCCTCCTTAGAAATCTTGGAAGGAGGAAGAATCAAAAATGTACTTTCTCATCTGAAGTGGAGAAATCCACGGAAGACCTTACAGAACACCTTAAAAGTCTGCAGACTGAACAGGCATCCTTGCAGTCAGAAAATGCACAGCTGCAAAGTGAGAATGAGACCCTACAGAAGAACTTGAAAGTCATGATGGAACGCTATCAAGAAAATACGATGAAACTGCACAGGAAATTAAGAGTGGAGGAAAACTACCGTGTGGAGCGAAAGGAGAAACTTTCGAAAGTCGAAGAAAAGATGAGCCATACAATAAAAGAGCTGGAGACCTACAGAAAGAGAGCCCAATATCTTGAAGAACAATTGCAGAGTACCATTCATTCCTGTCTGGGGAAGATTATTTCCTCTGAGAAAGAAGCACATGCTAGTGAGTTGGCAGCTCGGATTGCTGAAAGAAACCTCAGCTATTTCAGGAAACAAAATGCACGCAACAGACAAAAATTAACTGAGAAGGAGCTGAGATTTGAACTTGTAGGAAAAGATCCCTATGATGCACTGGATGTTTCCAACTCAGCAATGGGCAGAAAGCCTTCTCCAAATGGGCCATCACCAATAGGTCACCCTTCATCTGAAAGGAGACCTCCTCATTTTGAAAAGAGTGGTCCACTCACACTCTCACCTTTCACTCCAGTGGGAGGAGGAAGAGGGTCAAGGGGCCCTGGAGAATCCTCTGGACCATGCTTCTAGCAGTAAAGGAAGAGAATCCAGCTGTCATAAGTTCACTGATTTTCAGAGAGCACCTTCTCAGACTGGGCCCCTCTCTCCTCCAGGGGAACAGGCCAGCAGGCTGATGATCCCTCCGCCAGGTCAACCATATTCTTCTGATGCACGTCTTCCTCTACAAAGGCAAGATAGGTTTTACTCAAATTGTGGTAGAGCTTCGCGACCAGCAGAACACAGAATTCCTAATATGCCTCCTTTGGACTCTGATGTGCCTGATTCACCTCTCCATGCTGAAAACCAAGCAACTGGCTCTGGCTCTGTGTTGGCACCTTTCCCTCCAGTCAGAGGTGCCTTGTTTCCAGTTGACCCAAGGAGTCAGTTCCTGAGAAAAGGACCTTTTTTTTCCTCCACCTCTCCCAGGAAACTTGTCTGGGAACCTGGAGATTATTTTCCACCTGACCCGCCACCCACTCCATTTCCAATGTGATGTGTCTCTGCAGGGAGGGGGTTTTCCTCACAATCTTCCCCCAACAGCTGGAATTCAGCCCTCTACACCCCCATTCTGAAAGTACAAGTGAGTTCCCTGAAGGGTTCCTCCCACCTGCAAATGAGCCTGTTACTCAACATCCAGAACCAAACAAGAAACCTCATGCTGTTGCTCTCTCTTCAAATGTAATTTGACTTATCTCTCATTTTTAGTTTTTAAGTAACTGCTTTTACTTTAGTGATTGACTATACTTTGGCTCCAATTGAAGCTCAATGAAACAATAATTCTTAAGATAGTATTTTGTGAATAAAGATGGTTTACCTAGGAATCTTCTGAGTAAATTATTCCTATTTTATTTTATTCCAGAGAACAGCATTTAATCTAATGAGGCCACTCTTACATAAACAAGAATGGGAGTTCTAGGTACTTGTAATCTAGCTGATGGAAATATCTTTTAAACTCCCAACAAAGAAGTGTATTTACTATGACTGTAGCAAATGTAAAGTGACTTTAGGCTTAATGAAGAATTGTCACGGATTTACAGACTGGTTGGGCATTTCAGCTAGTTTTTATATCGGAATAACTAGAGCATGGGAGGACTACAGGAGAGAACACAACTAAACATGTCACGGAAACAGGAGATCTCAACGACAAAGAAAAATGAAGACCTCTTGTTTATATTGGTTGCTTAAAACATTACGTAGCTCTTGAGATACCATATTTCCTACATTAGATTCAAGTGAGTTATGAACTCCCATTTTCACCCCATATACAGATTGCACAATCACATTGTTGACACATCCACATTTTTACAAAATGCCATATTAGTAACTGTTGTATTCTGCTACCTTTTCTAGCCTCTACTATCCCCCTCTCCTGCCCTCCCATCTTCTCTCTCTATCCCATCTGCTGTAATTTAACGCTTGGGAATTGGAAACCACACTCACTCTCCTCCAATTTTTCCCTTCTGTCAAATTACTCATCATCTTCTTCTATTTCTCCTCCTCCTTATACCTTTAATTCATTCATCATACACTCATGCATTGGTTCATTCATTCCTTTCACATATGGTGTTGGGGATCCAACTCAGGACCTTTGAAAGTGTGAAGCCAGCACTCTAGTGCTGAGCCAAAACCCCAGCACCTGTCTTTTTGATTTTATGACTGTTTGTATGAAATTCAGAATCGCATTCTGCTATGGTTTACTGATATGTGGATTGACCTAGTCCTTGTTTTCTGGGAGACATTTGGAAAATATACATGAATCATTAGGAGATTGAAATGAAGAAACAAAGAGGAAATTCCCCAATTTCTTATTCGTAGAGTCCATACTCTGACTCTGCCTACCTACTGTAAAAACTTTTAAACCCTTACTCCCCATTTCTATATCATTGCCAACAAGTGAACATTCACTGCCCTACAACAAACCAGAGAACTCACATTGAACAATGTTTCCCCAGAAGACACCAAGACACAATACTTATTAAAAAAATACCCTAGTTATGAGTTAGCAGGTAAAGATTTATTTGCGTGTTAAATGTGCTCTAATTATGTGTTTGTGTGTTTGTTGATGTGTGTGGTGTGTGGGTGTGTGTGCTTGTGTGTGAAACAAGCACTGAGGTGTAAAATAAATGCAGGATTGCAACGGCCTTCTTAAAAATAAGAAGCAACTTTATCACATTTGAAGCCCAGTGAAGAATCTGCCTGATACTTAACCTACAATTAATTGAAATGTGAAAAATTCAGGCCTCGAAAAACAAAGCCAACATACATACTGAATCTAATCAGTCTGTCTCACCTGTTTTCTAATCACTCCTTTCAATAAACCTAAATTTGCCAGCATAAAACATCAGTTGTTCTAAACGAGTGGACGGATGTCCCCTGTCATGGGCTGTGTAATATACATGGACAATCCGGCACTGATTGTTATCTAGAATGACTTCTGCCTGAACTACTATTGGAGAATTGTTGCTGATATGCTGCGGTTCTTATACCAGTAAACTGGAATGAAGGTAATTTCAGGCTGCAAAGGAATAAATTGATTTTACTAACTGGTTTTTGGAAAACACTGCCATGAAAAATTATCAATATGTTCATAAAGGCATCTACATGTCTCTTCACAAGGGTTTTACTTAATGGGGGAGGTGGTGAGGTCTGGATATAACTGAACTGTCCATTAGTAGGTAGAACAATATCATGGGAATCAGAGTGCACATTCCGGTTTGACCTCAATCTAGGTAACATGGATTCATCTCTGTGTAATAGGCCTGCTTCTGAAAAACACAATGTAGAGCTCCAAAAGCAGAACGATACTTTCAGAATACCATGTTATGTTTGTAAATACATAGACAGATAGATATACAGGAATCAAAAATCTGAAAACGGTCTGGAAGTGTACATTTCTATAACTTACAATGTCAGTAGTGGGGGATTAATAGCAGATCAAGAAGACTGTATCTGCATGAGAAATGGTTCAATTTTTGAAGGAGTTTTTTAAATGAAAATGGACAAAAAATTTAAAGGGTTACAGTAAGTGTTGAGGAGTGACTTGGCAAAAGGAGCACAGAGGTGAGAAAGAATTAAGTAGAGTTCAATAGAACCAGGTATAATTTCTGTACACATGACTCCATGAACAGGAGCAAAGGGGACACTTAAAGAAATCATAAGACTAAGGAGAGATCAGGATTAGGAGGGTTTGTACTAGTCTAGAAATGCTGACCTGAAAACCAACTAAAGTTTCAACTCCTTCTTTTGAGGAACATTAGCTGTGCCGTGCTTTTCAAAAATGACTTGTCAGAACTGATTGATGCCCATGTTAGCAACTCTTCTGAAAGTACGTTGAAAGTAGACTAATGTGAGAGTTTCTCTTTAGAGATAATTCAAATTACTTGCATAGGAAGTGGCAGCAGGTCTGGGGATGTTGTAGCTCAGTGGCAGTGACCTTGCCTAGCTTGGGGCTGGCCTGCCATGGACTTTCACCCCAAACACTTGCAAGAAAAGAAAAGGGAGGGAAGGGAGAGAGAAAGTTGGAAGGGAGGAAGCCAAAGTTGGAGGGATGCAGGGACGTAGAAAAGAAGGAAGAAGAAAAGTAGAAAAACCAGGAAGGGAGGAAGGAAGCAAGGAAGTTAGGAAATAGGAGAGCACAAGGGCAGGGAAAGGACTGAGTCACTCAAACAAAAGGCAAGGGACACAAAGACCAATATAGGCCATAAAAGCTCTTTGAACGGTTTAGTCTGCTTTAGAATTTGAGTGACATCAAACAGAATGGTATTATGACCAGATGGAATCTTCCTACTAACCCCACCTTGGACTGGCCTAAACCAAATGAAGGGGTGGGTGGCATGGAGATGAATTCTCTCTGGCTGGAGTGGGAGGGAAATAAACCTGTGGCACTTGAGGATGCACTGGGTAGGGAATTGGACAAGACTCGCCTGATGGCAGTTGAGCACAACAAGGCTCTGGGAGCCCTTGATCATGGCTCCGACCGCCATACGCACACCACCTACCATACGCTGAGGCCCTGAAGGGGCTCACAGTGGTCTGCTCCGTTGCCTGGTGCAGGTTGGAGTTCCGGACCAAACACCTGAGTGTCCACAGCCTGTGTTGGCCAGTCTGGGCAGGCTGTGGTTTTGGTGGCAAGAGCCAAAGCTGTCTTGGCGTGATGGAGGAGCCAAGGGCTGCCTCTCAGCCATACTAGTGGGTGGTTCTGGAAGAAGCACCCAGGGTTGTGGCAGCATTGTCCGAAGACATGAAGCCAGTCCATCTTCCTGATGGCTTTCCTTGGGAGTTGATGATGTGTACAGCTCTTGGATTTTTTGCTGCTCTCTCACTTTTCTGGAGAGGTTTTCAGTCGGTTGGTAGCAGGCTTTACGTGGGAAGAGAAAAAAGGCTGGCTCTACATCTTGCTGGACTTACTGAGGCAAAATGTGGACTTCTTGATAAAGTGAGCCTTGTTGAAAAAGAACATAAAGGCTTAGAATCATCTTTAAAGGATTGCAGGTTTGAGAAGGATTCAAGGGAAGCACAACAGCTGGAGGCAACCTACGAAAAGCTGCATAGGTCCGAATCCAGCCATGGCGTTGAAATGCTCTTTCTAGAAGTAGAGCACAAAGCATAGAAGGCTAAACATGGTCAACAGGATGAAACGATGGCGCATCTATCAAGAGGGATACAGTCCCTCCAAGGTGAATCTGAATCCCTCAGATCACAAATAGCTGAAGCCAAAACAAACTGGAGACTCTTTCAAGTGAATGAGGAAGAACTGAAGCTGGCAATCAAAGAGGTTTTGAATGAAGGATCCCTACTTCCGCAAACGCAGAGACCAACAATACAAGGAGAAGCTGAAGCACAGAGGGAACAAGGAGGTGTCCAATATAAAGCAAAAATCATATTAGAGGACTCTAAAGTAGCTGGAGAACAAGTTCTAAGGGACACCGAAAATCACATGGAGTCTCTGAGTGAATGCTTGCGGAAGGTGAAGGATAGATCTTCTCCAAGCCTGGGAGCCCAAAGGGATGGTGGTCACCTGGAACTGGGAAAGACGAGTGAACCCGAAATTGGTGCTCACTTGGAGGATGAGTCCAAAGGAGCTTTGAGGAACCTGGTTTATGGTGATAAGCTAAAGGCCTCCTTAGAAATCTTGGAAGGAGGAAGAATCAAAAATGTACTTTCTCATCTGAAGTGGAGAAATCCACGGAAGACCTTACAGAACACCTTAAAAGTCTGCAGACTGAACAGGCATCCTTGCAGTCAGAAAATGCACAGCTGCAAAGTGAGAATGAGACCCTACAGAAGAACTTGAAAGTCATGATGGAACGCTATCAAGAAAATACGATGAAACTGCACAGGAAATTAAGAGTGGAGGAAAACTACCGTGTGGAGCGAAAGGAGAAACTTTCGAAAGTCGAAGAAAAGATGAGCCATACAATAAAAGAGCTGGAGACCTACAGAAAGAGAGCCCAATATCTTGAAGAACAATTGCAGAGTACCATTCATTCCTGTCTGGGGAAGATTATTTCCTCTGAGAAAGAAGCACATGCTAGTGAGTTGGCAGCTCGGATTGCTGAAAGAAACCTCAGCTATTTCAGGAAACAAAATGCACGCAACAGACAAAAATTAACTGAGAAGGAGCTGAGATTTGAACTTGTAGGAAAAGATCCCTATGATGCACTGGATGTTTCCAACTCAGCAATGGGCAGAAAGCCTTCTCCAAATGGGCCATCACCAATAGGTCACCCTTCATCTGAAAGGAGACCTCCTCATTTTGAAAAGAGTGGTCCACTCACACTCTCACCTTTCACTCCAGTGGGAGGAGGAAGAGGGTCAAGGGGCCCTGGAGAATCCTCTGGACCATGCTTCTAGCAGTAAAGGAAGAGAATCCAGCTGTCATAAGTTCACCGATTTTCAGAGAGCACCTTCTCAGACTGGGCCCCTCTCTCCTCCAGGGGAACAGGCCAGCAGGCTGATGATCCCTCCGCCAGGTCAACCATATTCTTCTGATGCACGTCTTCCTCTACAAAGGCAAGATAGGTTTTACTCAAATTGTGGTAGAGCTTCGCGACCAGCAGAACACAGAATTCCTAATATGCCTCCTTTGGACTCTGATGTGCCTGATTCACCTCTCCATGCTGAAAACCAAGCAACTGGCTCTGGCTCTGTGTTGGCACCTTTCCCTCCAGTCAGAGGTGCCTTGTTTCCAGTTGACCCAAGGAGTCAGTTCCTGAGAAAAGGACCTTTTTTTTCCTCCACCTCTCCCAGGAAACTTGTCTGGGAACCTGGAGATTATTTTCCACCTGACCCGCCACCCACTCCATTTCCAATGTGATGTGTCTATGCAGGGAGGGGGTTTTCCTCACAATCTTCCCCCAACAGCTGGAATTCAGCCCTCTACACCCCCATTCTGAAAGTACAAGTGAGTTCCCTGAAGGGTTCCTCCCACCTGCAAATGAGCCTGTTACTCAACATCCAGAACCAAACAAGAAACCTCATGCTGTTGCTCTCTCTTCAAATGTAATTTGACTTATCTCTCATTTTTAGTTTTTAAGTAACTGCTTTTACTTTAGTGATTGACTATACTTTGGCTCCAATTGAAGCTCAATGAAACAATAATTCTTAAGATAGTATTTTGTGAATAAAGATGGTTTACCTAGGAATCTTCTGAGTAAATTATTCCTATTTTATTTTATTCCAGAGAACAGCATTTAATCTGATGAGGCCACTCTTACATAAACAAGAATGGGAGTTCTAGGTACTTGTAATCTAGCTGATGGAAATATCTTTTAAACTCCCAACAAAGAAGTGTATTTACTATGACTGTA
The DNA here is from genome assembly GCF_048772815.1 of Callospermophilus lateralis. Lineage (NCBI taxonomy): Eukaryota > Metazoa > Chordata > Mammalia > Rodentia > Sciuridae > Callospermophilus > Callospermophilus lateralis. The sequence continues at coordinate 7,036,246 of NW_027516477.1, forward strand.
GCAAATGTAAAGTGACTTTAGGCTTAATGAAGAATTGTCACGGATTTACAGACTGGTTGGGCATTTCAGCTAGTTTTTATATCGGAATAACTAGAGCATGGGAGGACTACAGGAGAGAACACAACTAAACATGTCACGGAAACAGGAGATCTCAACGACAAAGAAAAATGAAGACCTCTTGTTTATATTGGTTGCTTAAAACATTACGTAGCTCTTGAGATACCATATTTCCTACATTAGATTCAAGTGAGTTATGAACTCCCATTTTCACCCCATATACAGATTGCACAATCACATTGTTGACACATCCACATTTTTACAAAATGCCATATTAGTAACTGTTGTATTCTGCTACCTTTTCTAGCCTCTACTATCCCCCTCTCCTGCCCTCCCATCTTCTCTCTCTATCCCATCTGCTGTAATTTAACGCTTGGGAATTGGAAACCACACTCACTCTCCTCCAATTTTTCCCTTCTGTCAAATTACTCATCATCTTCTTCTATTTCTCCTCCTCCTTATACCTTTAATTCATTCATCATACACTCATGCATTGGTTCATTCATTCCTTTCACATATGGTGTTGGGGATCCAACTCAGGACCTTTGAAAGTGTGAAGCCAGCACTCTAGTGCTGAGCCAAAACCCCAGCACCTGTCTTTTTGATTTTATGACTGTTTGTATGAAATTCAGAATCGCATTCTGCTATGGTTTACTGATATGTGGATTGACCTAGTCCTTGTTTTCTGGGAGACTTTTGGAAAATATACATGAATTATTAGGAGATTGAAATGAAGAAACAAAGAGGAAATTCCCCAATTTCTTATTCTTAGAGTCCATACTCTGACTCTGCCTACCTACTGTAAAAACTTTTAAACTCTTACTCCCCATTTCTATATCATTGCCAACAAGTGAACATTCACTGCCCTACAACAAACCAGAGAACTCACATTGAACAATGTTTCCCCAGTAGAGACCAAGACACAATACTTATTAAAAAAAGTACCCTAGTTATGAGTTAGTAGGTAAAGCTTTATTTGAGTGTTAAATGTGCTCTAATTAAGTGTTTGTGTGTTTGTTGATGTGTGTGGTGTGTGGGTGTGTGTGCTTGTGTGTGAAACAAGCACTGAGGTGTAAAATAAATGCAGGATTGCAACGGCCTTCTTAAAAATAAGAAGCAACTTTATCACATTTGAAGCCCAGTGAAGAATCTGCCTGATACTTAACCTACAATTAATTGAAATGTGAAAAATTCAGGCCTCGACAAACAAAGCCAACATACATACTGAATCTAATCAGTCTGTCTCACCTGTTTTCTAATCACTCCTTTCAATAAACCTAAATTGCCAGCATAAAACATCAGTTGTTCTAAACGAGTGGACGGATGTCCCCTGTCATGGGCTGTGTAAAACACATGGACGATCCGGCACTGATTGTTATCTAGAATGACTTCTGCCTGAACTACTATTGGAGAATTGTTGCTGATATACTGCGGTTCTTATACCAGTAAACTGGAATGAAGGTAATTTCAGGCTGCAAAGGAATAAATTGATTTTACTAACTGGTTTTTGGAAAACACTGCCATGAAAAATTATCAATATGTTCATAAAGGCATCTACATGTCTCTTCACAAGGGTTTTACTTAATGGGGGAGGTGGTGAGGTCTGGATATAACTGAACTGTCCATTAGTAGGTAGAACAATATCATGGGAATCAGAGTGCACATTCCGGTTTGACCTCAATCTAGGTAACATGGATTCATCTCTGTGTAATAGGCCTGCTTCTGAAAAACACAATGTAGAGCTCCAACAGCAGAACGATACTTTCAGAATACCATGTTATGTTTGTAAATAGACAGACAGATAGATATACAGAAATCAAAAATCTGAAAACGGTCTGGAAGTGTACATTTCTATAACTTACAATGTCAGTAGTGGGGGATTAATAGCAGATCAAGAAGACTGTATCTGCATGAGAAATGGTTCAATTTTTGAAAGAGTTTTTTAAATGAAAATGGACAAAAAATTTAGAGGGTTACAGTAAGTGTTGAGGAGTGACTTGGCAAAAGGAGCACAGAGGTGAGAAAGAATTAAGTAGATTTCAATAGAACCAGGTATAATTTCTGTACACATGACTCCATGAACAGGAGCAAAGGGGACACTTAAAGAAATCATAGGACTAAGGAGAGATCAGGATTAGGAGGGTTTGTACTAGTCTAGAAATGCTGACCTGAAAACCAACTAAAGTTTCAACTCCTTCTTTTGAGGAACATTAGCTGTGCCGTGCTTGTCAAAAATGACTTGTCATAACTGATTGATGCCCATGTTAGCAACTCTTCTGAAATTACGTTGAAAGTAGACTAATGTGAGAGTTTCTCTTTAGAGAGAATTCAAATTACTTGCATAGGAAGTGGCAGCAGGTCTGGGGATGTTGTAGCTCAGTGGCAGTGACCTTGCCTAGCTTGGGGCTGGCCTGCCATGGACTTTCACCCCAAACACTTGCAAGAAAAGAAAAGGGAGGGAAGGGAGAGAGAAAGTTGGAAGGGAGGAAGGCAAAGTTGGAGGAATGGATGGAGGTACAAAAGAAGGAAGAAGAAAAGGAGAAAAACCAGGAAGGGGGGAAGGAAGCAAGGAAGGTAGGAAATAGGGAGAGCACAAGGGCAGAAAAAGGACTGAGTCACTCAAACAAAAGGCAAGGGACACAAAGACCAATATAGGCCATAAAAGCTGTTTGAACGGTTTAGTCAGCTTTAGAATTTGGGTGACATCACACTGAATGTTATTATGACTGGATGGAATCTTCCTACTAACCCCGCCTTGGCCTGGCCTAAACCAAATCAAGGGGTGGGTGGCATGGAGAGGAATTCTCTCTGGCTGGAGTGGTAGGGACCTAAACATGTGGCACGTGAGGATGCACTGGGTAGGGAAGGGGACAAGACTCCCCTGATGGGCAGTTGAGACAACAAGGCTCCTGGGAGCCCCTGATCATGGCTCCCACCGCCATACGTACACCACCCACCATACGCTCAGCCCCTGAAGGGCCTCACAGTGGTCTGCTCCGTTGCCTGGTGCAGGTTGGAGTTCCTGACCAAACACCTGAGTGTCCACAGCCTGTGTTGGCCTGCCTGGGCAGGCTGTGGTTGTGGTGGCAAGAGCCAAAGTTGTCTTGGCGTGATGGAGGAGCCAAGGGCTGCCTCTCAGCCATACTAGTGGGTGGTTCTGGAAGAAGCACCCAGGGTTGTGGCAGCATTGTCCGAAGACATGAAGCCAGGCCATCTTCCTTCTGGCTTTCCTTGGGAGTTGATGATGTGTACAGCTCTTGGATTTTTTGCTGTTCTCTCACTTTTCTGGAGAGCTTTTCAGTCGGTTAGTAGCAGACTTTACGTGGGAAGAGTAAAAAGGCTGGCTCTAAATCTTGCTGGACTTATTGAGGCAAAATGTGGACTTCTTGATAAAGTGAGCCTTGTTGAAAAAGAACATAAAGGCTTAGACTCATCTTTAAAGGATTGCAGGTTTGAGAAGGGTTCAAGGGAAGCACAACAGCTGGAGGCATGGTACGAAAACCTGCATAGGTCCGAATCCAGCCATGGCGTTGAAATGCTCTTTCTAGAAGAAGAGCTCAAAGCACAGAAGGCTAAACATGGTCAACAGGATGAAACGATGGCGCATCTATCAAGAGGGATACAGTCCCTCCAAGGTGAATCTGAATCCCTCAGATCACAAATAGCTGAAGCCAAAACAAACTGGACACCCTTTCAAGTGAATGAGGAAGAACTGAAGCTGGCAATCAAAGAGGTTTTGAATGAAGGATCCCTACTTCCGCAAACGCAGAGACCAACAATACAAGGAGAAGCTGAAGCACAGAGGGAACAAGGAGGTGTCCAATATAAAGCAAAAATCATATTAGAGGACTCTAAAGTAGCTGGAGAACAAGTTCTAAGGGACACCGAAAATCACATGGAGTCTCTGAGTGAATGCTTGCTGAAGACGAAGGATAGATCTTCTCCAAGCCTGGGAGCCCAAAGGGATGGTGGTCACCTGGAACTGGGAAAGACCAGTGAACCCGAAATTGGTGCTCACTTGGAGGATGAGTCCAAAGGAGCTTTGAGGAACCTGGTTTATGGTGATAAGCTAAAGGCCTCCTTAGAAATCTTGGAAGGAGGAAGAAATCAAAAATGTACTTTCTCATCTGAAGTGGAGAAAACCACGGAAGACCTTACAGAACACCTTAAAAGTCTGCAGACTGAACAGGCATCCTTGCAGTCAGAAAATGCACAGCTGCAAAGTGAGAATGAGACCCTACAGAAGAACTTGAAAGTCATGATGGAACGCTATCAAGAAAATACGATGAAACTGCACAGGAAATTAAGAGTGGAGGAAAACTACCGTGTGGAGCAAGAGGAGAAACTTTCCAAAGTCGAAGAAATGATGAGCCATACAATAAAAGAGCTGGAGACCTACAGAAAGAGAGCCCAATATCTTGAAGAACAATTGCAGAGTACCATTCATTCCTGTCTGGGGAAGATTATTTCCTCTGGGAAAGAAGCACATGCCAGTGAGTTGGCAGCTCGGATTGCTGAAAGAAACCTCAGCTATTTCAGGAAACAAAATGCACGCAACAGACAAAAATTAACTGAGATATAGCTGAGATTTGAACTTGTAGGTAAAGATCCCTATGATGCACTGGATGTTTCCAACTCAGCAATGGGCAGAAAGCCTTCTCCAAATGGGCCCTCACCAATAGGTCACCCTTCATCTGAAAGGAGACCTCCTCATTTTGAAAAGAGTGGTCCACTCACACTCTCACCTTTAACTCCAGTGGGAGGAGGAAGAGGGTCAAGGGGCCCTGGAGAATCCTCTGGACCATGCGACTAGCAGTAAAGGAAGAGAATCCAGCTGTCATAAGTTCACCGATTTTCAGAGAGCACCTTCTCAGACTGGGCCCCTCTCTCCTCCAGGGGAACAGGCCAGCAGGCTGATGATCCCTCTGCCAGGCCAACCATATTCTTCTGATGCACGTCTTCCTCTACAAAGGCAAGATAGGTTTTACTCAATTTGTGGTAGAGCATCGGGACCAGCAGAACACAGAATTCCTAATATGCCTCCTTTGGACTCTGATGTGCCTGATTCACCTCTCCATGCTGAAAACCAAGCAACTGGCTCTGGCTCTGTGTTGGCACCTTTCCCTCCAGTCAGAGGTGCCTTGTTTCCAGTTGACCCAAGGAGTCAGTTCCTGAGAAGAGGACCTTTTTTTTCCTCCACCTCTCCCAGGAAACTTGTCTGGGAACCTGGAGATTATTTTCCACCTGACCCGCCACCCACTCCATTTCCAATGTGATGTGTCTATGCAGGGAGGGGGTTTTCCTCACAATCTTCCCCCAACAGCTGGAATTCAGCCCTCTACACCCCCATTCTGAAAGTACAAGTGAGTTCCCTGAAGGGTTCCTTCCACCTGCAAATGAGCCTGTTACTCAACATCCAGAACCAAACATCATGCTGTTGCTCTCTCTTCAAATGTAATTTGACTTATCTCTCATTTTTAGTTTTTAAGTAACTGCTTTTACTTCAGTAATTGACTATACTTTGGCTCCAATTGAAGCTCAATGAAACAATAATTCTTAAGATAGTATTTTGTAAATAAAGATGGTTTACGTAGGAATCTTCTGAGTAAATTATTCCTATTTTATTTTATTCCAGAGAACAGCATTTAATCTGATGAAGCCACTCTTACATAAACAAGAATGGGAGTTCTAGGTACTTGTAATCTAGCTGATGGAAATATCTTTTAAACTCCCAAAAAAGAAGTGCATTTAGTAGGACTGTAGCAAATGTAAAGTGACTTTAGGCTTAATGAAGAATTGTCACTGATTTACAAACTGGTTGGGCATTTCAGCCAGTTTTTCCATATCAGAATAACTAGAGCATGGGAGGACTACAGGAGAGAACACAACTAAACATGTCAGGGAAACAGGAGATCTCAACTACAAAGAAAAATGAAGACCTCTTGTTTATATTGGTTGCTTAAAACATTACATAGCTCTTGAGATACCATATTTCCTACATTAGATTCAAGTGAGTTATGAACTCCCATTTTCACCCCATATACAGATTGCACAATCACATTGTTTACACATCCACATTTTTACAAAATGCCATATTAGTAACTGTTGTATTCTGCTACCTTTTCTAGCCTCTACTATCCCCCCTCTCCTGCCCTCCCATCTTCTCTCTCTATCCCACCTGCTGTAATTTAACGCTTGGGAATTGGAAACCACACTTTAAACTCACTCTCCTCCCCTTTTTCCCTTCTGTCAAATTACTCATCATCTTCTTCTATTTCTCCTCCTCCTTATACCTTTAATTCATTCATCATACACTCGTGCATTGGTTCATTCATTCCTTTCACATATGGTGTTGGGGATCCAACTCAGGACCTTTGAAAGTGTGAAGCCAGCACTCTAGTGCTGAGCCAAAACCCCAGCACCTGTCTTTTTGATTTTATGACTGTTTGTATGAAATTCAGAATCGCATTCTGCTATGGTTTACTGATATGTGGATTGACCTAGTCCTTGTTTTCTGGGAGACTTTTGGAAAATATACATGAATTATTAGGAGATTGAAATGAAGAAACAAAGAGGAAATTCCCCAATTTCTTATTCTTAGAGTCCATACTCTGACTCTGCCTACCTACTGTAAAAACTTTTAAACCCTTACTCCCCATTTCTATATCATTGCCAACAAGTGAACATTCACTGCCCTACAACAAACCAGAGAACTCACATTGAACAATGTTTCCCCAGTAGAGACCAAGACACAAATACTTATTAAAAAAAATACCCTAGTTATGAGTTAGTAGGTAAAGCTTTATTTGAGTGTTAAACGTGCTCTAATTATGTGTTTGTGTGTTTGTTGATGTGTGTGGTGTGTGGGTGTGTGTGCTTGTGTGTGAAACAAGCACTGAGGTGTAAAATAAATGCAGGATTGCAACGGCCTTCTTAAAAATAAGAAGCAACTTTATCACATTTGAAGCCCAGTGAAGAATCTGCCTGATACTTAACCTACAATTAATTGAAATGTGAAAAATTCAGGCCTCGACAAACAAAGCCAACATACATACTGAATCTAATCAGTCTGTCTCACCTGTTTTCTAATCACTCCTTTCAATAAACCTAAATTGCCAGCATAAAACATCAGTTGTTCTAAACGAGTGGACGGATGTCCCCTGTCATGGGCTGTGTAAAACACATGGACGATCCGGCACTGATTGTTATCTAGAATGACTTCTGCCTGAACTACTATTGGAGAATTGTTGCTGATATACTGCGGTTCTTATACCAGTAAACTGGAATGAAGGTAATTTCAGGCTGCAAAGGAATAAATTGATTTTACTAACTGGTTTTTGGAAAACACTGCCATGAAAAATTATCAATATGTTCATAAAGGCATCTACATGTCTCTTCACAAGGGTTTTACTTAATGGGGGAGGTGGTGAGGTCTGGATATAACTGAACTGTCCATTAGTAGGTAGAACAATATCATGGGAATCAGAGTGCACATTCCGGTTTGACCTCAATCTAGGTAACATGGATTCATCTCTGTGTAATAGGCCTGCTTCTGAAAAACACAATGTAGAGCTCCAAAAGCAGAACGATACTTTCAGAATACCATGTTATGTTTGTAAATAGACAGACAGATAGATATACAGAAATCAAAAATCTGAAAACGGTCTGGAAGTGTACATTTCTATAACTTACAATGTCAGTAGTGGGGGATTAATAGCAGATCAAGAAGACTGTATCTGCATGAGAAATGGTTCAATTTTTGAAAGAGTTTTTTAAATGAAAATGGACACAAAATTTAAAGGGTTACAGTAAGTGTTGAGGAGTGACTTGGCAAAAGGAGCACAGAGGTGAGAAAGAATTAAGTAGAGTTCAATAGAACCAGGTATAATTTCTGTACACATGACTCCATGAACAGGAGCAAAGGGGACACTTAAAGAAATCATAGGACTAAGGAGAGATCAGGATTAGGAGGGTTTGTACTAGTCTAGAAATGCTGACCTGAAAACCAACTAAAGTTTCAACTCCTTCTTTTGAGGAACATTAGCTGTGCCGTGCTTTTCAAAAATGACTTGTCAGAACTGATTGATGCCCATGTTAGCAACTCTTCTGAAATTACGTTGAAAGTAGACTAATGTGAGAGTTTCTCTTTAGAGAGAATTCAAATTACTTGCATAGGAAGTGGCAGCAGGTCTGGGGATGTTGTGGCTCAGTGGCAGTGACCTTTCCTAGCTTGGGGCTGGCCTGCCATGGACTTTCACCCCAAACACTTGCAAGAAAAGAAAAGGGAGGGAAGGGAGAGAGAAAGTTGGAAGGGAGGAAGGCAAAGTTGGAGGGATGGATGGAGGTACAAAAGAAGGAAGAAGAAAAGGAGAAAAACCAGGAAGGGGGGAAGGAAGCAAGGAAGGTAGGAAATATTGAGAGCACAAGGGCAGAAAAAGGACTGAGTCACTCAAACAAAAGGCAAGGGACACAAAGACCAATATAGGCCATAAAAGCTGTTTGAACGGTTTAGTCAGCTTTAGAATTTGAGTGACATCACACTGAATGTTATTATGACTGGATGGAATCTTCCTACTAACCCCGCCTTGGCCTGGCCTAAACCAAATCAAGGGGTGGGTGGCATGGAGAGGAATTCTCTCTGGCTGGAGTGGGAGGGACCTAAACACGTGGCACTTGAGGATGCACTGGGTAGGGAAGGGGACAAGACTCCCCTGATGGGCAGTTGAGACAACAAGGCTCCTGGGAGCCCCTGATCATGGCTCCCACCGCCATACACACACCACCCACCATACGCTCAGCCCCTGAAGGGGCTCACAGTGGTCTGCTCCGTTGCCTGGTGCAGGTTGGAGTTCCTGACCAAACACCTGAGTGTCCACAGCCTGTGTTGGCCTGCCTGGGCAGGCTGTGGTTGTGGTGGCAAGAGCCAAAGCTGTCTTGGCGTGATGGAGGAGAAAAGGGCTGCCTCTCAGCCATAATAGTGGGTGGTTCTGGAAGAAGCACCCAGGGTTGTGGCAGCATTGTCCGAAGACATGAAGCCAGGGCATCTTCCTTCTGGCTTTCCTTGGGAGTTGATGATGTGTACAGCTCTTGGATTTTTTGCTGTTCTCTCACATTTCTGGAAAGCTTTTCAGTCGGTTTGTAGCAGGCTTTACGTGGGAAGAGAAAAAAGGCTGGCTCTAAATCTTGCTGGACTTATTGAGGCAAAATGTGGACTTCTTGATAAAGTGAGCCTTGTTGAAAAAGAACATAAAGGCTTAGACTCATCTTTAAAGGATTGCAGGTTTGAGAAGGGTTCAAGGGAAGCACAACAGCTGGAGGCAACCTACAAAAAGCTGCATAGGTCCGAATCCAGCCATGGCGTTGAAATGCTCTTTCTAGAAGAAGAGCTCAAAGCACAGAAGGCTAAACATGGTCAACAGGATGAAACGATGGCGCATCTATCAAGAGGGATACAGTCCCTCCAAGGTGAATCTGAATCCCTCAGATCACAAATAGCTGAAGCCAAAACAAACTGGAGACTCTTTCAAGTGAATGAGGAAGAACTGAAGCTGGCAATCAAAGAGGTTTTGAATGAAGGATCCCTACTTCCGCAAACGCAGAGACCAACAATACAAGGAGAAGCTGAAGCACAGAGGGAACAAGGAGGTGTCCAATATAAAGCAAAAATCATATTAGAGGACTCTAAAGTAGCTGGAGAACAAGTTCTAAGGGACACCGAAAATCACATGGAGTCTCTGAGTGAATGCTTGCTGAAGACGAAGGATAGATCTTCTCCAAGCCTGGGAGCCCAAAGGGATGGTGGTCACCTGGAACTGGGAAAGACGAGTGAACCCGAAATTGGTGCTCACTTGGAGGATGAGTCCAAAGGAGCTTTGAGGAACCTGGTTTATGGTGATAAGCTAAAGGCCTCCTTAGAAATCTTGGAAGGAGGAAGAAATCAAAAATGTACTTTCTCATCTGAAGTGGAGAAAACCACGGAAGACCTTACAGAACACCTTAAAAGTCTGCAGACTGAACAGGCATCTTTGCAGTCAGAAAATGCACAGCTGCAAAGTGAGAATGAGACCCTACAGAAGAACTTGAAAGTCATGATGGAACGCTATCAAGAAAATACGATGAAACTGCACAGGAAATTAAGAGTGGAGGAAAACTACCGTGTGCATCAAGAGGAGAAATTTCCAAAGTCGAAGAAATGATGAGCCATACAATAAAAGAGCTGGAGACCTACAGAAAGAGAGCCCAATATCTTGAAGAACAATTGCAGAGTACCATTCATTCCTGTCTGGGGAAGATTATTTCCTCTGAGAAAGAAGCACATGCCAGTGAGTTGGCAGCTCGGATTGCTGAAAGAAACCTCAGCTATTTCAGGAAACAAAATGCACGCAACAGACAGAAGTTAACTGAGAAGGAGCTGAGATTTGAACTTGTAGGAAAAGATCCCTATGATGCACTGGATGTTTCCAACTCAGCAATGGGCAGAAAGCCTTCTCCAAATGGGCCCTCACCAATAGGTCACCCTTCATGTGAAAGGAGACCTCCTCATTTTGAAAAGAGTGGTCCACTCACACTCTCACCTTTCACTCCAGTGGGAGGAGGAAGAGGGTCAAGGGGCCCTGGAGAATCCTCTGGACCATGCGACTAGCAGTAAAGGAAGAGAATCCAGCTGTCATAAGTTCACCGATTTTCAGAGAGCACCTTCTCAGACTGGGCCCCTCTCTCCTCCAGGGGAACAGGCCAGCAGGCTGATGATCCCACGCCAGGCCAACCATATTCTTCTGATGCACGTCTTCCTCTACAAAGGCAAGATAGGTTTTACTCAAATTGTGGTAGGGCATCGGGACCAGCAGAACACAGAATTCCTAATATGCCTCCTTTGGACTCTGATGTGCCTGATTCACCTCTCCATGCTGAAAACCAAGCAACTGGCTCTGGCTCTGTGTTGGCACCTTTCCCTCCAGTCAGAGGTGCCTTGTTTCCAGGTGACCCAAGGAGTCAGTTCCTGAGAAGAGGACCTTTTTTTTCCTCCACCTCTCCCAGGAAACTTGTCTGGGAACCTGGAGATTATTTTCCACCTGACCCGCCACCCACTCCATTTCCAATGTGATGTGTCTATGCAGGGAGGGGGTTTTCCTCACAATCTTCCCCCAACAGCTGGAATTCAGCCCTCTACACCCCCATTCTGAAAGTACAAGTGAGTTCCCTGAAGGGTTCCTTCCACCTGCAAATGAGCCTGTTACTCAACCATCCAGAACCAAACAAGAAACCTCATGCTGTTGCTCTCTTTTCAAATGTAATTTGACTTACCTCTCATTTTTAGTTTTTAAGTAACAGCTTTTACTTCAGTAATTGACTATACTTTGGCTCCAATTAAAGCTCATTAAACAATAATTCTTAAGATAGTATTTTGTAAATAAAGATGGTTTACGTAGGAATCTTCTGAGTAAATTATTCCTATTTTATTTTATTCCAGAGAACAGCATTTAATCTGATGAAGCCACTCTTACATAAACAAGAATGGGAGTTCTAGGTACTTGTAATCTAGCTGATGGAAATATCTTTTAAACTCCCAAAAAAGAAGTGCATTTAGTATGACTGTAGCAAATGTAAAGTGACTTTAGGCTTAATGAAGAATTGTCACTGATTTACAAACTGGTTGGGCATTTCAGCCAGTTTTTCCATATCAGAATAACTAGAGCATGGGAGGACTAAAGGAGAGAACACAACTAAACATGTCAGGGAAACAGGAGATCTCAACTACAAAGAAAAATGAAGACCTCTTGTTTATATTGGTTGCTTAAAACATTACATAGCTCTTGAGATACCATATTTCCTACATTAGATTCAAGTGAGTTATGAACTCCCATTTTCACCCCATATACAGATTGCACAATCACATTGTTGACACATCCACATTTTTACAAAATGCCATATTAGTAACTGTTGTATTCTGCTACCTTTTCTAGCCTCTACTATCCCCCCTCTCCTGCCCTCCCATCTTCTCTCTCTATCCCATCTGCTGTAATTTAACGCTTGGGAATTGGAAACCACACTTTAAACTCACTCTCCTCCCCTTTTTCCCTTCTGTCAAATTACTAATCATCTTCTTCTATTTCTCCTCCTCCTTATACCTTTAATTCATTCATCATACACTCGTGCATTGGTTCATTCATTCCTTTCACATATGGTGTTGGGGATCCAACTCAGGACCTTTGAAAGTGTGAAGCCAGCACTCTAGTGCTGAGCCAAAACCCCAGCACCTGTCTTTTTGATTTTATGACTGTTTGTATGAAATTCAGAATCGCATTCTGCTATGGTTTACTGATATGTGGATTGACCTAGTCCTTGTTTTCTGGTAGACTTTTGGAAAATATACATGAATTATTAGGAGATTGAAATGAAGAAACAAAGAGGAAATTCCCCAATTTCTTATTCTTAGAGTCCATACTCTGACTCTGCCTACCTACTGTAAAAACTTTTAAACCCTTACTCCCCATTTCTATATCATTGCCAACCAGTGAACATTCACTGCCCTACAACAAACCAGAGAACTCACATTGAACAATGTTTCCCCAGTAGAGACCAAGACACAATTCTTATTAAAAAAAATACCCTAGTTATGAGTTAGTAGGTAAAGCTTTATTTGAGTGTTAAATGTGCTCTAATTATGTGTTTGTGTGTTTGTTGATGTGTGTGGTGTGTGGGTGTGTGTGCTTGTGTGTGAAACAAGCACTGAGGTGTAAAATAAATGCAGGATTGCAACGGCCTTCTTAAAAATAAGAAGCAACTTTATCACATTTGAAGCCCAGTGAAGAATCTGCCTGATACTTAACCTACAATTAATTGAAATGTGAAAAATTCAGGCCTCGACAAACAAAGCCAACATACATACTGAATCTAATCAGTCTGTCTCACCTGTTTTCTAATCACTCCTTTCAATAAACCTAAATTGCCAGCATAAAACATCAGTTGTTCTAAACGAGTGGACGGATGTCCCCTGTCATGGGCTGTGTAAAACACATGGACGATCCGGCACTGATTGTTATCTAGAATGACTTCTGCCTGAACTACTATTGGAGAATTGTTGCTGATATACTGCGGTTCTTATACCAGTAAACTGGAATGAAGGTAATTTCAGGCTGCAAAGGAATAAATTGATTTTACTAACTGGTTTTTGGAAAACACTGCCATGAAAAATTATCAATATGTTCATAAAGGCATCTACATGTCTCTTCACAAGGGTTTTACTTAATGGGGGAGGTGGTGAGGTCTGGATATAACTGAACTGTCCATTAGTAGGTAGAACAATATCATGGGAATCAGAGTGCACATTCCGGTTTGACCTCAATCTAGGTAACATGGATTCATCTCTGTGTAATAGGCCTGCTTCTGAAAAACACAATGTAGAGCTCCAAAAGCAGAACGATACTTTCAGAATACCATGTTATGTTTGTAAATAGACAGACAGATAGATATACAGAAATCAAAAATCTGAAAACGGTCTGGAAGTGTACATTTCTATAACTTACAATGTCAGTAGTGGGGGATTAATAGCAGATCAAGAAGACTGTATCTGCATGAGAAATGGTTCACTTTTTGAAAGAGTTTTTTAAATGAAAATGGACAAAAAATTTAAAGGGTTACAGGAAGTGTTGAGGAGTGACTTGGCAAAAGGAGCACAGAGGTGAGAAAGAATTAAGTAGAGTTCAATAGAACCAGGTATAATTTCTGTACACATGACTCCATGAACAGGAGCAAAGGGGACACTTAAAGAAATCATAGGACTAAGGAGAGATCAGGATTAGGAGGGTTTGTACTAGTCTAGAAATGCTGACCTGAAAACCAACTAAAGTTTCAACTCCTTCTTTTGAGGAACATTAGCTGTGCCGTGCTTGTCAAAAATGACTTGTCATAACTGATTGAGGCCCATGTTAGCAACTCTTCTGAAATTACGTTGAAAGTAGACTAATGTGAGAGTTTCTCTTTAGAGAGAATTCAAATTACTTGCATAGGAAGTGGCAGCAGGTCTGGGGATGTTGTAGCTCAGTGGCAGTGACCTTGCCTAGCTTGGGGCTGGCCTGCCATGGACTTTCACCCCAAACACTTGCAAGAAAAGAAAAGGGAGGGAAGGGAGAGAGAAAGTTGGAAGGGAGGAAGGCAAAGTTGGAGGGATGGATGGAGGTACAAAAGAAGGAAGAAGAAAAGGAGAAAAACCAGGAAGGGGGGAAGGAAGCAAGGAAGGTAGGAAATAGGGAGAGCACAAGGGCAGAAAAAGGACTGAGTCACTCAAACAAAAGGCAAGGGACACAAAGACCAATATAGGCCATAAAAGCTGTTTGAACGGTTTAGTCAGCTTTAGAATTTGAGTGACATCACACTGAATGTTATTATGACTGGATGGAATCTTCCTACTAACCCCGCCTTGGCCTGGCCTAAACCAAATCAAGGGGTGGGTGGCATGGAGAGGAATTCTCTCTGGCTGGAGTGGGAGGGACCTAAACATGTGGCACGTGAGGATGCACTGGGTAGGGAAGGGGACAAGACTCCCCTGATGGGCAGTTGAGACAACAAGGCTCCTGGGAGCCCCTGATCATGGCTCCCACCGCCATACGCACACCACCCACCATACGCTCAGCCCCTGAAGGGGCTCACAGTGGTCTGCTCCGTTGCCTGGTGCAGGTTGGAGTTCCTGACCAAACACCTGAGTGTCCACAGCCTGTGTTGGCCTGCCTGGGCAGGCTGTGGTTGTGGTGGCAAGAGCCAAAGCTGTCTTGGCGTGATGGAGGAGCCAAGGGCTGCCTCTCAGCCATACTAGTGGGTGGTTCTGGAAGAAGCACCCAGGGTTGTGGCAGCATTGTCCGAAGACATGAAGCCAGGCCATCTTCCTTCTGGCTTTCCTTGGGAGTTGATGATGTGTACAGCTCTTGGATTTTTTGCTGTTCTCTCACTTTTCTGGAGAGCTTTTCAGTCGGTTAGTAGCAGGCTTTACGTGGGAAGAGTAAAAAGGCTGGCTCTAAATCTTGCTGGACTTATTGAGGCAAAATGTCGACTTCTTGATAAAGTGAGCCTTGTTGAAAAAGAACATAAAGGCTTAGACTCATCTTTAAAGGATTGCAGGTTTGAGAAGGGTTCAAGGGAAGCACAACAGCTGGAGGCAACCTACGAAAAGCTGCATAGGTCCGAATCCAGCCATGGCGTTGAAATGCTCTTTCTAGAAGAAGAGCTCAAAGCACAGAAGGCTAAACATGGTCAACAGGATGAAACGATGTCGCATCTATCAAGAGGGATACAGTCCCTCCAAGGTGAATCTGAATCCCTCAGATCACAAATAGCTGAAGCCAAAACAAACTGGAGACTCTTTCAAGTGAATGAGGAAGAACTGAAGCTGGCAATCAAAGAGGTTTTGAATGAAGGATCCCTACTTCCGCAAACGCAGAGACCAACAATACAAGGAGAAGCTGAAGCACAGAGGGAACAAGGAGGTGTCCAATATAAAGCAAAAATCATATTAGAGGACTCTAAAGTAGCTGGAGAACAAGTTCTAAGGGACACCGAAAATCACATGGAGTCTCTGAGTGAATGCTTGCTGAAGACGAAGGATAGATCTTCTCCAAGCCTGGGAGCCCAAAGGGATGATGGTCACCTGGAACTGGGAAAGACGAGTGAACCCGAAATTGGTGCTCACTTGGAGGATGAGTCCAAAGGAGCTTTGAGGAACCTGGTTTATGGTGATAAGCTAAAGGCCTCCTTAGAAATCTTGGAAGGAGGAAGAAATCAAAAATGTACTTTCTCATCTGAAGTGGAGAAAACCACGGAAGACCTTACAGAACACCTTAAAAGTCTGCAGACTGAACAGGCATCCTTGCAGTCAGAAAATGCACAGCTGCAAAGTGAGAATGAGACCCTACAGAAGAACTTGAAAGTCATGATGGAACGCTATCAAGAAAATACGATGAAACTGCACAGGAAATTAAGAGTGGAGGAAAACTACCGTGTGGAGCAAGAGGAGAAACTTTCCAAAGTCGAAGAAAAGATGAGCCATACAATAAAAGAGCTGGAGACCTACAGAAAGAGAGCCCAATATCTTGAAGAACAATTGCAGAGTACCATTCATTCCTGTCTGGGGAAGATTATTTCCTCAGAGAAAGAAGCACATGCCAGTGAGGTGGCAGCTCGGATTGCTGAAAGAAACCTCAGCTATTTCAGGAAACAAAATGCACGCAACAGACAGAAATTAACTGAGAAGGAGCTGAGATTTGAACTTGTAGGAAAAGATCCCTATGATGCACTGGATGTTTCCAACTCAGCAATGGGCAGAAAGCCTTCTCCAAATGGGCCCTCACCAATAGGTCACCCTTCATCTGAAAGGAGACCTCCTCATTTTGAAAAGAGTGGTCCACTCACACTCTCACCTTTCACTCCAGTGGGAGGAGGAAGAGGGTCAAGGGGCCCTGGAGAATCCTCTGGACCATGCGACTAGCAGTAAAGGAAGAGAATCCAGCTGTCATAAGTTCACTGATTTTCAGAGAGCACCTTCTCAGACTGGGCCCCTCTCTCCTCCAGGGGAACAGGCCAGCAGGCTGATGATCCCTCCGCCAGGCCAACCATATTCTTCTGATGCACGTCTTCCTCTACAAAGGCAAGATAGGTTTTACTCAAATTGTGGTAGAGCATCGGGACCAGCAGAACACAGAATTCCTAATATGCCTCCTTTGGACTCTGATGTGCCTGATTGACCTCTCCATGCTGAAAACCAAACAACTGGCTCTGGCTCTGTGTTGGCACCTTTCCCTCCAGTCAGAGGTGCCTTGTTTCCTGTTGACCCAAGGAGTCAGTTCCTGAGAAGAGGACCTTTTTTTTTCCTCCACCTCTCCCAGGAAACTTGTCTGGGAACCTGGAGATTATTTTCCACCTGACCCGCCACCCACTCCATTTCCAATGTGATGTGTCTATGCAGGGAGGGGGTTTTCCTCACAATCTTCCCCCAACAGCTGGAATTCAGCCCTCTACACCCCCATTCTGAAAGTACAAGTGAGTTCCCTGAAGGGTTCCTTCCACCTGCAAATGAGCCTGTTACTCAACATCCAGAACCAAACAAGAAACCTCATGCTGTTGCTCTCTCTTCAAATGTAATTTGACTTATCTCTCATTTTTAGTTTTTAAGTAACTGCTTTTACTTCAGTAATTGACTATACTTTGGCTCCAATTGAAGCTCAATGAAACAATAATTCTTAAGATAGTATTTTGTAAATAAAGATGGTTTACGTAGGAATCTTCTGAGTAAATTATTCCTATTTTATTTTATTCCAGAGAACAGCATTTAATCTGATGAAGCCACTCTTACATAAACAAGAATGGGAGTTCTAGGTACTTGTAATCTAGCTGATGGAAATATCTTTTAAACTCCCAAAAAAGAAGTGCATTTAGTAGGACTGTAGCAAATGTAAAGTGACTTTAGGCTTAATGAAGAATTGTCACTGATTTACAAACTGGTTGGGCATTTCAGCCAGTTTTTCCATATCAGAATAACTAGAGCATGGGAGGACTAAAGGAGAGAACACAACTAAACATGTCAGGGAAACAGGAGATCTCAACTACAAAGAAAAATGAAGACCTCTTGTTTATATTGGTTGCTTAAAACATTACATAGCTCTTGAGATACCATATTTCCTACATTAGATTCAAGTGAGTTATGAACTCCCATTTTCACCCCATATATAGATTGCACAATCACATTGTTGACACATCCACATTTTTACAAAATGCCATATTAGTAACTGTTGTATTCTGCTACCTTTTCTAGCCTCTACTATCCCCCCTCTCCTGCCATCCCATCTTCTCTCTCTATCCCATCTGCTGTAATTTAACGCTTGGGAATTGGAAACCACACTTTAAACTCACTCTCCTCCCCTTTTTCCCTTCTGTCAAATTACTAATCATCTTCTTCTATTTCTCCTCCTCCTTATACCTTTAATTCATTCATCATACACTCATGCATTGGTTCATTCATTCCTTTCACATATGGTGTTGGGGATCCAACTCAGGACCTTTGAAAGTGTGAAGCCAGCACTCTAGTGCTGAGCCAAAACCCCAGCACCTTTCTTTTTGATTTTATGACTGTATGTATGAAATTCAGAATCGCATTCTGCTATGGTTTACTGATATGTGGATTGACCTAGTCCTTGTTTTCTGGGAGACTTTTGGAAAATATACATGAATTATTAGGAGATTGAAATGAAGAAACAAAGAGGAAATTCCCCAATTTCTTATTCTTAGAGTCCATACTCTGACTCTGCCTACCTACTGTAAAAACTTTTAAACCCTTACTCCCCATTTCTATATCATTGCCAACCAGTGAACATTCACTGCCC
This sequence comes from Callospermophilus lateralis, assembly GCF_048772815.1. Classification (NCBI taxonomy): domain Eukaryota; kingdom Metazoa; phylum Chordata; class Mammalia; order Rodentia; family Sciuridae; genus Callospermophilus; species Callospermophilus lateralis. The sequence goes on from NW_027516477.1 coordinate 7,054,671, forward strand.
TACAACAAACCAGAGAACTCACATTGAACAATGTTTCCCCAGTAGAGACCAAGACACAATTCTTATTAAAAAAAATACCCTAGTTATGAGTTAGTAGGTAAAGCTTTATTTGAGTGTTAAATGTGCTCTAATTATGTGTTTGTGTGTTTGTTGATGTGTGTGGTGTGTGGGTGTGTGTGCTTGTGTGTGAAACAAGCACTGAGGTGTAAAATAAATGCAGGATTGCAACGGCCTTCTTAAAAATAAGAAGCAACTTTATAACATTTGAAGCCCAGTGAAGAATCTGCCTGATACTTAACCTACAATTAATTGAAATGTGAAAAATTCAGGCCTCGACAAACAAAGCCAACATGCATACTGAATCTAATCAGTCTGTCTCACCTGTTTTCTAATCACTCCTTTCAATAAACCTAAATTGCCAGCATAAAACATCAGTTGTTCTAAACGAGTGGACGGATGTCCCCTGTCATGGGCTGTGTAAAACACATGGACGATCCGGCACTGATTGTTATCTAGAATGACTTCTGCCTGAACTACTATTGGAGAATTGTTGCTGATATACTGCGGTTCTTATACCAGTAAACTGGAATGAAGGTAATTTCAGGCTGCAAAGGAATAAATTGATTTTACTAACTGGTTTTTGGAAAACACTGCCATGAAAAATTATCAATATGTTCATAAAGGCATCTACATGTCTCTTCACAAGGGTTTTACTTAATGGGGGAGGTGGTGAGGTCTGGATATAACTGAACTGTCCATTAGTAGGTAGAACAATATCATGGGAATCAGAGTGCACATTCCGGTTTGACCTCAATCTAGGTAACATGGATTCATCTCTGTGTAATAGGCCTGCTTCTGAAAAACACAATGTAGAGCTCCAAAAGCAGAACGATACTTTCAGAATACCATGTTATGTTTGTAAATAGACAGACAGATAGATATACAGAAATCAAAAATCTGAAAACGGTCTGGAAGTGTACATTTCTATAACTTACAATGTCAGTAGTGGGGGATTAATAGCAGATCAAGAAGACTGTATCTGCATGAAAAATGGTTCAATTTTTGAAAGAGTTTTTTAAATGAAAATGGACAAAAAATTTAAAGGGTTACAGGAAGTGTTGAGGAGTGACTTGGCAAAAGGAGCACAGAGGTGAGAAAGAATTAAGTAGAGTTCAATAGAACCAGGTATAATTTCTGTACACATGACTCCATGAACAGGAGCAAAGGGGACACTTAAAGAAATCATAGGACTAAGGAGAGATCAGGATTAGGAGGGTTTGTACTAGTCTAGAAATGCTGACCTGAAAACCAACTAAAGTTTCAACTCCTTCTTTTGAGGAACATTAGCTGTGCCGTGCTTGTCAAAAATGACTTGTCATAACTGATTGAGGCCCATGTTAGCAACTCTTCTGAAATTACGTTGAAAGTAGACTAATGTGAGAGTTTCTCTTTAGAGAGAATTCAAATTACTTGCATAGGAAGTGGCAGCAGGTCTGGGGATGTTGTAGCTCAGTGGCAGTGACCTTGCCTAGCTTGGGGCTGGCCTGCCATGGACTTTCACCCCAAACACTTGCAAGAAAAGAAAAGGGAGGGAAGGGAGAGAGAAAGTTGGAAGGGAGGAAGGCAAAGTTGGAGGGATGGATGGAGGTACAAAAGAAGGAAGAAGAAAAGGAGAAAAACCAGGAAGGGGGGAAGGAAGCAAGGAAGGTAGGAAATAGGGAGAGCACAAGGGCAGAAAAAGGACTGAGTCACTCAAACAAAAGGCAAGGGACACAAAGACCAATATAGGCCATAAAAGCTGTTTGAACGGTTTAGTCAGCTTTAGAATTTGAGTGACATCACACTGAATGTTATTATGACTGGATGGAATCTTCCTACTAACCCCGCCTTGGCCTGGCCTAAACCAAATCAAGGGGTGGGTGGCATGGAGAGGAATTCTCTCTGGCTGGAGTGGGAGGGACCTAAACATGTGGCACGTGAGGATGCACTGGGTAGGGAAGGGGACAAGACTCCCCTGATGGGCAGTTGAGACAACAAGGCTCCTGGGAGCCCCTGATCATGGCTCCCACCGCCATACGCACACCACCCACCATACGCTCAGCCCCTGAAGGGGCTCACAGTGGTCTGCTCCGTTGCCTGGTGCAGGTTGGAGTTCCTGACCAAACACCTGAGTGTCCACAGCCTGTGTTGGCCTGCCTGGGCAGGCTGTGGTTGTGGTGGCAAGAGCCAAAGCTGTCTTGGCGTGATGGAGGAGCCAAGGGCTGCCTCTCAGCCATACTAGTGGGTGGTTCTGGAAGAAGCACCCAGGGTTGTGGCAGCATTGTCCGAAGACATGAAGCCAGGCCATCTTCCTTCTGGCTTTCCTTGGGAGTTGATGATGTGTACAGCTCTTGGATTTTTTGCTGTTCTCTCACTTTTCTGGAGAGCTTTTCAGTCAGTTAGTAGCAGGCTTTACGTGGGAAGAGAAAAAAGGCTGGCTCTAAATCTTGCTGGACTTATTGAGGCAAAATGTGGACTTCTTGATAAAGTGAGCCTTGTTGAAAAAGAACATAAAGGCTTAGACTCATCTTTAAAGGATTGCAGGTTTGAGAAGGGTTCAAGGGAAGCACAACAGCTGGAGGCAACCTACGAAAAGCTGCATAGGTCTGAATCCAGCCATGGCGTTGAAATGCTCTTTCTAGAAGAAGAGTTCAAAGCACAGAAGGCTAAACATGGTCAACAGGATGAAACGATGGCGCATCTATCAAGAGGGATACAGTCCCTCCAAGGTGAATCTGAATCCCTCAGATCACAAATAGCTGAAGCCAAAACAAACTGGAGACTCTTTCAAGTGAATGAGGAAGAACTGAAGCTGGCAATCAAAGAGGTTTTGAATGAAGGATCCCTACTTCCGCAAACGCAGAGACCAACAATACAAGGAGAAGCTGAAGCACAGAGGGAACAAGGAGGTGTCCAATATAAAGCAAAAATCATATTAGAGGACTCTAAAGTAGCTGGAGAACAAGTTCTAAGGGACACCGAAAATCACATGGAGTCTCTGAGTGAATGCTTGCTGAAGACGAAGGATAGATCTTCTCCAAGCCTGGGAGCCCAAAGGGATGGTGGTCACCTGGAACTGGGAAAGACGAGTGAACCCGAAATTGGTGCTCACTTGGAGGATGAGTCCAAAGGAGCTTTGAGGAACCTGGTTTATGGTGATAAGCTAAAGGCCTCCTTAGAAATCTTGGAAGGAGGAAGAAATCAAAAATGTACTTTCTCATCTGAAGTGGAGAAAACCACGGAAGACCTTACAGAACACCTTAAAAGTCTGCAGACTGAACAGGCATCCTTGCAGTCAGAAAATGCACAGCTGCAAAGTGAGAATGAGACCCTACAGAAGAACTTGAAAGTCATGATGGAACGCTATCAAGAAAATACGATGAAACTGCACAGGAAATTAAGAGTGGAGGAAAACTACCGTGTGGAGCAAGAGGAGAAACTTTCCAAAGTCGAAGAAAAGATGAGCCATACAATAAAAGAGCTGGAGACCTACAGAAAGAGAGCCCAATATCTTGAAGAACAATTGCAGAGTACCATTCATTCCTGTCTGGGGAAGATTATATCCTCTGAGAAAGAAGCACATGCCAGTGAGGTGGCAGCTCGGATTGCTGAAAGAAACCTCAGCTATTTCAGGAAACAAAATGCACGCAACAGACAGAAATTAACTGAGAAGGAGCTGAGATTTGAACTTGTAGGAAAAGATCCCTATGATGCACTGGATGTTTCCAACTCAGCAATGGGCAGAAAGCCTTCTCCAAACGGGCCCTCACCAATTGGTCACCCTTCATCTGAAAGGAGACCTCCTCATTTTGAAAAGAGTGGTCCACTCACACTCTCACCTTTCACTCCAGTGGGAGGAGGAAGAGGGTCAAGGGGCCCTGGAGAATCCTCTGGACCATGCGACTAGCAGTAAAGGAAGAGAATCCAGCTGTCATAAGTTCACCGATTTTCAGAGAGCACCTTCTCAGACTGGGCCCCTCTCTCCTCCAGGGGAACAGGCCAGCAGGCTGATGATCCCTCCGCCAGGCCAACCATATTCTTCTGATGCACGTCTTCCTCTACAAAGGCAAGATAGGTTTTACTCAAATTGTGGTAGAGCATCGGGACCAGCAGAACACAGAATTCCTAATATGCCTCCTTTGGACTCTGATGTGCCTGATTGACCTCTCCATGCTGAAAACCAAACAACTGGCTCTGGCTCTGTGTTGGCACCTTTCCCTCCAGTCAGAGGTGCCTTGTTTCCTGTTGACCCAAGGAGTCAGTTCCTGAGAAGAGGACCTTTTTTTTTCCTCCACCTCTCCCAGGAAACTTGTCTGGGAACCTGGAGATTATTTTCCACCTGACCCGCCACCCACTCCATTTCCAATGTGATGTGTCTATGCAGGGAGGGGGTTTTCCTCACAATCTTCCCCCAACAGCTGGAATTCAGCCCTCTACACCCCCATTCTGAAAGTACAAGTGAGTTCCCTGAAGGGTTCCTTCCACCTGCAAATGAGCCTGTTACTCAACATCCAGAACCAAACAAGAAACCTCATGCTGTTGCTCTCTCTTCAAATGTAATTTGACTTATCTCTCATTTTTAGTTTTTAAGTAACTGCTTTTACTTCAGTAATTGACTATACTTTGGCTCCAATTGAAGCTCAATGAAACAATAATTCTTAAGATAGTATTTTGTAAATAAAGATGGTTTACGTAGGAATCTTCTGAGTAAATTATTCCTATTTTATTTTATTCCAGAGAACAGCATTTAATCTGATGAAGCCACTCTTACATAAACAAGAATGGGAGTTCTAGGTACTTGTAATCTAGCTGATGGAAATATCTTTTAAACTCCCAAAAAAGAAGTGCATTTAGTATGACTGTAGCAAATGTAAAGTGACTTTAGGCTTAATGAAGAATTGTCACTGATTTCTGGTTGGGCATTTCAGCCAGTTTTTCCATATCAGAATAACTAGAGCATGGGAGGACTAAAGGAGAGAACACAACTAAACATGTCAGGGAAACAGGAGATCTCAACTACAAAGAAAAATGAAGACCTCTTGTTTATATTGGTTGCTTAAAACATTACATAGCTCTTGAGATACCATATTTCCTACATTAGATTCAAGTGAGTTATGAACTCCCATTTTCACCCCATATACAGATTGCACAATCACATTGTTGACACATCCACATTTTTACAAAATGCCATATTAGTAACTGTTGTATTCTGCTACCTTTTCTAGCCTCTACTATCCCCCCTCTCCTGCCCTCCCATCTTCTCTCTCTATGCCATCTGCTGTAATTTAACGCTTGGGAATTGGAAACCACACTTTAAACTCACTCTCCTCCCCTTTTTCCCTTCTGTCAAATTACTAATCATCTTCTTCTATTTCTCCTCCTCCTTATACCTTTAATTCATTCATCATACACTCATGCATTGGTTCATTCATTCCTTTCACATATGGTGTTGGGGATCCAACTCAGGACCTTTGAAAGTGTGAAGCCAGCACTCTAGTGCTGAGCCAAAACCCCAGCACCTGTCTTTTTGATTTTATGACTGTTTGTATGAAATTCAGAATCGCATTCTGCTATGGTTTACTGATATGTGGATTGACCTAGTCCTTGTTTTCTGGGAGACTTTTGGAAAATATACATGAATTATTAGGAGATTGAAATGAAGAAACAAAGAGGAAATTCCCCAATTTCTTATTCTTAGAGTCCATACTCTGACTCTGCCTACCTACTGTAAAAACTTTTAAACCCTTACTCCCCATTTCTATATCATTGCCAACAAGTGAACATTCACTGCCCTACAACAAACCAGAAAACTCACATTGAACAATGTTTCCCCAGTAGAGACCAAGACACAATTCTTATTAAAAAAAAAATACCCTAGTTATGAGTTAGTAGGTAAAGCTTTATTTGAGTGTTAAATGTGCTCTAATTATGTGTTTGTGTGTTTGTTGATGTGTGTGGTGTGTGGGTGTGTGTGCTTGTGTGTGAAACAAGCACTGAGGTGTAAAATAAATGCAGGATTGCAACGGCCTTCTTAAAAATAAGAAGCAACTTTATCACATTTGAAGCCCAGTGAAGAATCTGCCTGATACTTAACCTACAATTAATTGAAATGTGAAAAATTCAGGCCTCGACAAACAAAGCCAACATACATACTGAATCTAATCAGTCTGTCTCACCTGTTTTCTAATCACTCCTTTCAATAAACCTAAATTGCCAGCATAAAACATCAGTTGTTCTAAACGAGTGGACGGATGTCCCCTGTCATGGGCTGTGTAAAACACATGGACGATCCGGCACTGATTGTTATCTAGAATGACTTCTGCCTGAACTACTATTGGAGAATTGTTGCTGATATACTGCGGTTCTTATACCAGTAAACTGGAATGAAGGTAATTTCAGGCTGCAAAGGAATAAATTGATTTTACTAACTGGTTTTTGGAAAACACTGCCATGAAAAATTATCAATATGTTCATAAAGGCATCTACATGTCTCTTCACAAGGGTTTTACTTAATGGGGGAGGTGGTGAGGTCTGGATATAACTGAACTGTCCATTAGTAGGTAGAACAATATCATGGGAATCAGAGTGCACATTCCGGTTTGACCTCAATCTAGGTAACATGGATTCATCTCTGTGTAATAGGCCTGCTTCTGAAAAACACAATGTAGAGCTCCAAAAGCAGAACGATACTTTCAGAATACCATGTTATGTTTGTAAATAGACAGACAGATAGATATACAGAAATCAAAAATCTGAAAACGGTCTGGAAGTGTACATTTCTATAACTTACAATGTCAGTAGTGGGGGATTAATAGCAGATCAAGAAGACTGTATCTGCATGAGAAATGGTTCAATTTTTGAAAGAGTTTTTTAAATGAAAATGGACAAAAAATTTAAAGGGTTAAGGGAAGTGTTGAGGAGTGACTTGGCAAAAGGAGCACAGAGGTGAGAAAGAATTAAGTAGAGTTCAATAGAACCAGGTATAATTTCTGTACACATGACTCCATGAACAGGAGCAAAGGGGACACTTAAAGAAATCATAGGACTAAGGAGAGATCAGGATTAGGAGGGTTTGTACTAGTCTAGAAATGCTGACCTGAAAACCAACTAAAGTTTCAACTCCTTCTTTTGAGGAACATTAGCTGTGCCGTGCTTTTCAAAAATGACTTGTCATAACGGATTGATGCCCATGTTAGCAACTCTTCTGAAATTACGTTGAAAGTAGACTAATGTGAGAGTTTCTCTTTAGAGAGATTTCAAATTACTTGCATAGGAAGTGGCAGCAGGTCTGGGGATGTTGTAGCTCAGTGGCAGTGACCTTTCCTAGCTTGGGGCTGGCCTGCCATGGACTTTCACCCCAAACACTTGCAAGAAAAGAAAAGGGAGGGAAGGGAGAGAGAAAGTTGGAAGGGAGGAAGGCAAAGTTGGAGGGATGGATGGAGGTACAAAAGAAGGAAGAAGAAAAGGAGAAAAACCAGGAAGGGGGGAAGGAAGCAAGGAAGGTAGGAAATAGGGAGAGCACAAGGGCAGAAAAAGGACTGAGTCACTCAAACAAAAGGCAAGGGACACAAAGACCAATATAGGCCATAAAAGCTGTTTGAACGGTTTAGTCAGCTTTAGAATTTGAGTGACATCACA